>NW_028241507.1:0-600000 GCF_964263255.1 Lissotriton vulgaris | reverse complement strand
GGTGTTTGCGCCCACTTTGCGTGTTCCGGGTCACTTTGATATTACAGAAGGGGCCAGACACTTGTGTTGCCTCTTCTGTAATACCATTTGGACTGGTACACATAAAGCGCCAGTGCTATCTTCATGGGGCTTTCCCTCATTTACAAGGGGCATGCCCCATGCAAATAGGGGAATCCCTTTGCTTCTTCACCTGTGCGTCAATACAGATGTGGGCGCAGATGCAAAGAAGCTCTCAGAAGGCGCACTGACAGAGGGTTCAAGGGAGTCCCATTGATACCCCTGACATCCTCTTGCAGGCTGGTGCAGTCACTGACTGAACCCACCTGCAACATGATCTCTAATCCAATTTAAACGTGAATTCGGGTTGACTCCTGCATTGTGAAACACAGAGTGGCATCAAAGCAGCCGCTCTGTTTTTCACAGGAATGCACTGCCCCCAGGGCAGCGCAAGTTCGCGTCTGGCCTGGGGGCACCACATTCCATGTAATAGGGCACACTTTCCCTGTTTGCACATGGTGCATCTGTTTTAACGTGCGCCAGGCACAAACAGAGAAAGTGCACCCTTAACCCTTCCCTGCTCGGCACATTCCCCTGCTGTGCTGGGGGGAGGGGGGGGACGCGTGCAGCGCTCCCATGCTCATGACGAGCTCAGCTCGTCATGAGCTACAGTGCTCCTGTGCTCATGACGAGCTCAGCTCGTCACGGCCGCACCCGTTTCTTTAGAACGCTCAGCACAGCAGGGGAATTAGCCCAGTGTGCGAGCGTTCTAAAGGCCATGACGAGCTCAGCTCGGCATGAGCATGCAAGGGGTTAACATAATAGAGCTCCAAGTATGGGTTGTCACTGAGCCGCCTCAGATACTCTTAATTTGGCATCTGACTCTAAGGGTGATCAAGAGATGCTTTTCTGATAAGTTTAATTTGCATGCAGGTGTGTCTTATAGGCATTTGGATAATGTGCCTTTATTGCATTTGAACACAAAGCAGAAGATCCAGAATGTGTTCTGTCTTTTACTGGGTGAGAAGAAGAAAAAATTCAGAAGCGTATAAACAAGTTTGACAATCAGAAATTGCAAAGAATGTCTATACAATAGGCTTTTCCATCTATTAATGTTCCGAATCTTCTATACCCACTGTAACCCCAAAGGGTGGGGGGGTTGGACAGCAGTCATATCGTTTCATGAAGGACCTTGTAGATGTGTTAAGTCAACATAAATTATTTTAGATTACATTCAAATAAATGAGGTGAAATCAAATTTATTTAAATCACCTCAAATCAAATCTTATCAAATTAGCTCCCTGTGTCTAAAGCGGTTATTATACCCATTTTCATTTTTACAAGCAGAACGCAACATCATGCTCTGGTAGGTGGGGGCGAGCTGTTCACTGTATGAGGTATTGTGACACT
This sequence comes from Lissotriton vulgaris, assembly GCF_964263255.1. NCBI lineage: Eukaryota > Metazoa > Chordata > Amphibia > Caudata > Salamandridae > Lissotriton > Lissotriton vulgaris. Next base: position 598,593 of record NW_028241507.1, on the reverse strand, counting down.
AGTCATAGCATGAGAAGAATGGACACTGCATTCAACCTTGTGATCAGCACAAAGTCCAGGTCATTGAGTAAGGAATAAGGAAGAATGGACAATGGAGGAGTAGAGGGCGGTGCAGTAGGAGGTGAGCTCTAGGCTGACAGCTTAGCCCTATATTATTTAGATTGATGGATATCTGTTATTTTGGTATTCCAACTACAACATTCTGTACTGGAGAATATGTTACATTGGGGTTGTGCATGATAAATGCATCTACTTGCCATAGAGTCAAGAATCACCATTCTTAGGTCATTTAAAGATCTACATCTGTCGGCTCATGTCTTATTACTTCATGCTTTGATCTTTTACATTTTGTATTACAAGGACCTCCAGGATGTTTGTACTGGGATGTATGCTTCCCAGCCTTCTGCTTAATGGAATATAGAGACTTAATCAGCAGTATCTTTGACATCCACAACAGTTAGGTAATTAAGCATCACTCTACTCTGTCTCATTGACTCAGTGCTCTGCCTTCCACAATTAATTTTGAGCATCCTTTCCATGCTTTACCATGCACTTATATGACCACTTCACTGAAAGGAGTTTGTGTCTTGGATAGCCAATATGTCAGACACATAAGCCATGATCTTCTGGCTTGAGGCTCACTAAACCAGCGGAAATGATCACCATTGGATGACCCATCATCACTGATGGGCCGGACAATCCAGGAGGACCCCTCCTGGTCACATCTAGCCTACTTGTGCTGCATGACGATCCGGGGGATTAGGCCTCCAGGCATTGGGCCTTAGAAAGCTTCTGGGGCCTCATGACAGTGGAACTCTGTGGATTGTGATGCAACTCCTTCATGACGTCGGTGCCCCTAGATTTTGACCTGAGATCCTGTCCCCTCTCCCAGAGTCTTCCTCCCCATGTTCAATAGGAGTGGAGCTTACATTAGTCAACCACTTATGGGTGTGCAGCATTCCTGGGGGCGACCAGGCCCCCTCTAGTGACTGCTGTAAGCTGATCCCGACCGTGACCAATGTGCTACACTGCCCCGGGGATACTCTGAAGTGCGGCCTGCCAAGCGTGCCTAGGAATGCCAAACTCATGATGGGTGGGGTGCTTGTTACAATGCCTGCAGCAGCAACACACTTGACCTCAATGTGAGGTCTTGAGGCATTCACTCTGCCTGTCTGACATAGGGGTTTGGCCCGGCCTTCACACATGGAGCAAATTTGACTGCCAACCCACAAATTTCAGGAGAGCACCAACAGATAGGAGCTAAGAGGTGCAGTGTTCACTCTTGCTCCCCAGAGTCTGAGCTACATGGTACAACAACAGCCAAGAGACCTTGGGATCCGGCCAACCATGTTGTTCTTGCTACCCTGCCCCACCAGAATCCTACGGGTTGAGGGAAAGGCAAGTGTGCTTGGTGGGTCAACAGGAACTTCCTCATCTCTCATCATTGGTCACAACATAGGGAGCACAAAACCATTCAGGAATGGGGTCCCCATCCCAGCTGACTTTGGACACTCCTCACCCCACCACCCCAACGAAGAGCCCGGATAAGCTCAACAAAATCCTACAGCCAACCGAAGCCTCCCAGGTGCACCTGGAAGTGAAAGTAGATACGTGGACGCAGATATTGACCACCTTTGAAATGTTCAACGAAACTCGGCAGAGCAGATCGCTCAGTACAAAAAAACTCTTTCACACCTCTTACCAAAAAAGGCCCTTTACAAAAACTACTTTGGGACCTCAAGGGGTAAATTCATTTCCTCAAAGATCACACAGAGGATGCTGAGGGGTGGGCCTTGTGCAGCCATATCAGGGTTGTGGGCCTTCCTGAGGGCAGCAAAGTCCCCTATATTGTGAACTACTTAGAGTCTCATAAGAAATGTCAAATGGGAGGTTTGATTGGGCAAAATCTGGGTATAGTTAGGAAACATTAAACATATAAGTGCATCATTATAAGGCATTATACTGTCTTATACTTATTTTTATTTATTGTCAATTTAATACATATGGTTGTATAGTGATTAACTTAGAATCACACATTTCTTTGGTCATTAGCTGAAGCTGGAGTTATGACCCATTGTTTTACTGAAAGACCATGAACGAAGTCACTAGACCGCATGTCCTACAGGTCCTGGTGCAATATTGCCTTGAATCAAAGTCAATGCCGACAATGAAATTTGGTTTCAGATGCTGCACCCTTTACCAAGCTTAAAAAGACCATGAGGCTGTTTGTAGTTAAGCGTCTCATCTAACCTATATCATAGCTGAAGAATTATTAAGGTATAAGCATTGGTTGTGTATTCACCATACTGTGTGCCTTTTGCTGATCTTCTAGTTTGATTCATGGTAGTTGGTAGATTACTATACATTTGAAACCATATTCCTGATTTCCTATTGTTTAGCCATTTAACTATGATATAGGAATCTTACATTTAATAAATAAATACACTTGACAGCATTTAGTTAGAAATATGGTCTCTGTCAATCCAAGTGGTCTAAGACAAAACATAGGAACAAGGACAGGACAGGAGCCAGGGGTACAGAACAAATCAGAAACATTAAGCAAAGTTCAGATTGTTACCAGATTGTGTGTGTAAGCTGTAAGAAAAATAATATATGTGATCATTCCCACAGCGAGTTTAAAAAGTTTCATTAACGCCTCCAGAAATACTTTCTACAAAACACGCCATCTAAAAACAGTGTGAGAAAATGAGAATTATATGAGGTGGATGGAAGTCCAACTCATTTAATTATGGCACTCTTCTTGTTAGGTCCAGTACAGGTTTCAGTAATTTAAGCCTGGGCTCAACTAGGCATACAGCCAAAAAAGTTGAAAACACAAAACAATAAAAACATTACAAATCCCACTCTAATTTATAAAATATAGAATAATGTAATTACCATAATTACACCAAAATTACAAAATCCAATAAGTTTAACTGAAGTTCTGAATATTTAAAGTTTTAAATAGAGTGACAAAAAATATTAAGCACCAACCATGTTCATTTGGTTACGCTTGACAAGTACAAATGCATGACTTAAGGTTTGCTGTGATGGAAAACGGGTCTGATACACAAACCAGGTTTGCCCCGTTTTGAAGTTTTACCTTCTGACATAGACTCTGAAATGAAAGTCCAAAATCCTTCAAGGGGCAAGGCAGCAGGCTGCGCCTGAAATGGGTTTCACAAGGCTAGATGGCCAAGGGAAAGAGTCCCGGTAAAGCTTTTGACATTTGGGGGAAAAACTCGGAAGGTCCTTCATTGGTCGGACACTTTTGGTTCCTGTGCCGGGTTACAATTTCTACCTTCGTACTTAGTCACGTTTTTGGAGCTCAGATTCTTCCAGCAGGGCACGGCTGAAAACTGCAGCTGAGAAGGGCTCCACGAGGCTGAATACATTCTCAGCAACATCCTGCTGAAATGGATTTGCTACTGCAGAAAAGCTTTGGGTGGGAGCATCCTGAATCTTTAGTCCTACGGCAATGTCACCCTGGCGTGGCAAGTTTGTCTGGTCCCGCAAACATGTTTGAAGCCAATTAGTTTTAAGGATGTTAGGAGGTTTACACTTTGACACAGCCAAGTGGACCAGGACCTCAGGACAACACTTGGGGGACAAGATTCACTCCAGCAGAAGACACCAGCAGGGACCAGGGCAGGTTCAGTTGGAACTGGTCAGCTGGGCACTTCAGGCAAAAGGTCTTCTAGCAGCTTGTTGTGTCCGTGTAGCTTAAAAGGAGGTAAGCGAACAGAGCCTTGTAGTCCTTTTTTTGATCCTGGGTACAAGTTGCAGCATGTTCAGCCTTTCAGGTTTCCTCATAGGTTTTAACAGCAGGTGCAGTCCTTCTTTTGTCTTTCACAGGTCCAGTAGTATTCTGAAGAGGGTGACCTGGGGTGCCACATTTATGCCAGGTACTCGCCTGCGGGTGGGCTGATTCCTGGCCCTCCCTAACCGATAGAGAAAAAAATTCCACGGTAACCCTACCCTTTTTTGTAGCAGTTCCTGTGATCACTACAGCATAAATACAACAGTGCCCCTCTCCACCTAAATCCAACATGACAGACCCTTCCTTCACTTGTACAGAGCTCCTGTGTTCAGCCCACAGGTCTGGCCAGAGAAATGACCCCCTCCTCTCTGGTCACGCAAAACTGATTCTGGGGGCATCTCCTCTCTCACTGTTTATCGTGGCAGGATAACTAGAAGGACAAAGAAGGGGCAGCCCAGGGGTTTGCTACATCTGCCTATGATACAATATGACTCTGAGAAGCAAAATTTCTGGACACAGTTCAGATGGTCATCCTGTTACAGGAACAGGACACTTCCCACACCCAAGGCCTCTGTCTGAGCACTGGAAGCAAATTCACACCTCATCATAAGGGCTAATCATCTCTTGGGTGGCATTTAGAGGCTCATGCAAATAAGCTTCTAGAGGAATTAGGTGGGTAAAAGCTGGCTCCTAAAAGAAAACTTTTTAGAATATGTAGTATAAATACGATGTTAAAAGTGATTCAGGCTTGTAATATATAGTTTAAAAAGTCACAAATGAACTTTGTAGCTGTTTCCTAAGTGGAGCTGACATAATTTAATATTAATATTACCTCCAAATTCTTTGTTATTGAAAAGCTAACCCCGCTACACTGAAAATGGCTTTTAAGGCCTTCTCACTATAAAGAAATGGTTAACATTGAACTTTAGATGTCCTACACTTCATTTCTAAATTCCATATATGTAAAGCGTGGCTTATCACCCCTAAGGGAGATTAAGTGAGCTGTTGCCCAGTGTCACATGATGCTCAGCATAATGCTCAGCTGCCACCAGGGATCACTGGGAGACCCATGCTCCAGAGTCAGCCGAACTTGCCACTGCGCCACACTTCTCCCCTATTTAATTACCCTTCACTCTGCCTTATGGGCATTTAGGCGTACTGAGGAGTGATATTTTAAAGGCAGGTGAAGGCCTGTCAAAGGGGGTTATTTTCACAGGTCGAAATTGCAATTTTAAAACTGGACAGACAGACTACAGTGATAGGCCTGCAGTTATGTTTTGCACTGTGGTGGCACAGTGTGTGCTGTAGTCTACTAGTGCCATTTAGCTAGTACACTTTGTAACATACATATAATAGGTACGTATAGTTAAGTTAAACCTGCCAATTAAGAGCATAGCCAATGTTGACATATTTTAAGGGTCAGATCTGGGGCCTGGTTAGCAGAGTCCCAGTGCAAAGAGTAAAAAAACAGCAGCATCAGTCTAAAATAAAAAAAATGGGGGTGATCATGAGAAAACGGGCACTGTTCTACAAACAGGATGTCAAATGTAGTGCTGCTTTATACACAACTCTGATAAGCAGAACAATAGTGCTTTTAACTAAAATGATTAGGGAAATACCACAGTTAGCACACCATGCCTTTGTCTGTGCATAACTAATGTTTATGGTCATTCCACCAGCAGAGAGGAGACACATACTGTATAACCTCTTTATATTTTGAGAGTTCTTCAGGTACAAAGTGAGCATCTTATAAACCGTGCCTTAATGCATGCAAGTTTAAAAAAACACGTGTATAATTGTATACAGTGGTTGTCGTTGTTAATACAAATCTTATGTGATAGTGAACATATTTCGGGACCTGGTATGTGCCTCAGACTTTCTGCCGCCACCTATCAAGTCAGAGTCCATGTACCCATTATCAATCACCTGAACTTGTAAATAATAAATAAAGAACCATAATGTCAGCAGTCAACCATGATTTATTGCCGGGCTAAATCTACAACGCGGAAGTCAGTACCTTTGCATCGCTGCTTGCTGGCATAAGGCAGCGGACAGCAGGATTATGTTCAGACTTTCTGACCACATAACTAGATCTGTAAGCTTTAGCCATATCCTAACACAGTGGTTCCCAAACTTTTGACTCCGGAGGACCCCCATTTAGTCACCACTGGAAGCCGGGGACCCCCAAGCAATTGTAGGATTTAATTTACAAACATTAAAGCAGTAATTCGAAACAAAAAAACACACGTGTGCACACAAAACAAATACTCAAACTACTAAGGATTTTAGGAGCATATTTACATGCCCATATCACCATGGGAACGTCAATTTTTGTGATGTTCCCGTGGCGATAAGGGCTTCGCCATATATACACTGCAGCTTTAAGCCACTTAACCCCTTCCATGCTGATGACGGAACGGTTCCGTCATCAGCTACGGGTGAGCTGTGCTGATGACGGAACCGTTCCGTCATGACTCCGCCCGCGCAAGTCGGAGTCAGCATGGGCGGGGAATTCGCGCCGCACGGAAGCGGTTAATGTGGCTCAGCGCTGCCTTGTAATTAGGGCTGGGCCATGGGAGTTGCAGTGGGTGTACCACCCCAACACCCATTGATTTTGATACTGCCTTCTATTTACAAGGGCAGCGTAAATAGGAGGCAGCACCAAGATTAAGACCCTGAAAAACTTGGTCTTAACTTAGCGAAACAAAATGAGGAGAAATGCGTTCTGTGCTGGCCCTTCCAGCACATAAACAATCTTTAAAAATAAATACATTTTGTAAATTACATGTGTGCTGCATTAGGCAGCGCACATAGAAGTGACAAAACTGCATTTCACAATTGTTCATCTGCAGGAAGTGGGAACTTCCTGCACATAAACAATCTTCCCCTGCACGCAGACATCCTTGCACTATGGTGCAAGGGTGCCTGCATTAGCACTACACTGCTAAGTGTAGCACCAGTGAATGGGGAAACACAAGGCTGCACCATATTCTTGTAAATATGGTGCAGCCCTGCGTTTCTGAGGTGGCGGAGCATGTCGCTAAGCCAAGGAGGTTAACAACATGATCTGCCAATTCTATTGTAAATATACCCTTAGTATTTTATATTAAAAGAAATTGCAACAAAAAAAAACATTTTAATTTGAAGGTTGGTTCTGCATCTCCAACTTTAAATGGTTGATTTTATTTCGCAGTACGAGGCTCCTGCCAGGGCCAAACTGGAAACCTAAAGAAGCCCTGGCAAATGTTCTCAGACCAGTCCCTTTGTGGTGAACACCAAGTGCAGTGACTGAGCCTGACCACTACAAAGGGGGCTTTGGGAGGCTCGCCTCCCCAAAAAATGTAGGAAGCAGTGGTGCAGTCTAAAAAACATTTATCATTATATAATGAATTGTATTAGCTTTTAAAGAATAGTAAATGAAGACCTAACTGTTCACCAGGATACGACAATCTTTGTTGGGGTTCTTCAATGATTCCCTTATTATCACCCTCCAACAGGGCCTCTCATCTCACCATAGCCCCTCTGTCACATGTATTTCATTTGTTTTATAGCATCTCTCTCATACCATTGTAGGATGTCAAAGCATTTTACATCACACACATATAGAGACAATGAATCATACGTGAAAATCAGTGTATAGAAAATGTTACATAAGGCAAAGGGGACTACAAAGTGTAGGATTCACATATCATTCATACTGCTAGGCATTTTTATAGAGTGTTTGGTCTTGTGAAGCACAAACTCAGGATTCAGAACATAGCACAGTGGTTAGCATTGACTTTAACATTAAAAATATATTTCCACCCAAATAATTCTTTTTAACAGCATCCGGATAATTATAGACTGGGGAAAAACATAAGTTACTAACTTGTACCATGCAGTTTGCAAGCAGCTCTTTGAGAGTTTATAGGTCACTGTGCTGGATTACGATTGTCCCTTATGAATTGCACAGTAACAAAAGAATCTTTGTTACAAAAGCAGAAACCCACTGACCTATGCACATAAAATACAGTTTTTTTTTAAAATGCATGTTCTTTGCAGTAGCCATATTAACCCTCTGTGCTAAATTAGATAAGTCAAATCTGCCACTGGACAAAGCTCTCAACTCCCTCCAGCAGATACATTAATCACTGGCATTTTCATGACACTTTTATTGTTGATCGAAAACTGCTAATTATACCAGGAACTTTGCAGTGCTTTTCAAACTGCTACCTGGGGACCCCCTGGGAATGTGCCACGGACCCCTGGGGGTCCGCGGACCACAGTTTGGGAAACGCTGTCCTAACATTAGTTTTCATGAGCGTGTTTTTACACGCAGAGAAAAATAGGCTCTGCACTTAAAACACCACTAATATTCCAATTATACGCGTACATTATGTCATGGAAAGAGTATGCACTGGTGCGTGTGGTGTGGTGTTGGATCCATTTATGCCAATTTTGCATGCAGAGATAACCCACTTAGGGCCTGATTGCAGTCAGGCTCAGAGCAAGTGGTAAATGTATGCTCTAAAAATAGATGACATGCAAAAGTAGAGTCTGTGTGATTTTATTGTTGGAAAAGTCAGTATCACATGGCTGTTTCCCATTCCATGGGATTTTACTTGTAGTTGCATAGTACTGAGGTGATTTCACCACACGTAAATACTAAGGGGCAGATTTATGTTAACTGGCGCATCCCCAGGGATGCGCCAGTTAACATGCGCCACAGTGCGCCACAGCTCCGCCAGCCATGGTGCGCCGCATTTATAATGCGGCGCACCATGGTGCAAAAAATTTACAGAAAGAACTCCTGTCCACACTATCGAGAAAAGCCTAGAATCAAAATGGTTGCTGGAAATGGAGTCAAAGGTCAATGCTTGGTCTGCACCTATCAGAGATGGCCTCTAAAATTATGTGATAAGAGTATCACCAACATATGCTGATTGTGCAGCACACCGTGCAACAACATAAAGAAATAAGTATGCATCCATGCAGACAGATGCCTCCCAAATAACTGTTGCAACTCGAATGCATCTAGCCACATGTACAAGTAATGCCTCAAACAAACTAGAAATAGAAGCCCTGCCACTACCTAAAATTAAGCAAAAGCAAAGAGAAATTGATGCAAGCCTACACTGTGCTCAAGCAGATTGGCAACACTTACAGCATAAAAATTGTGCTTAATGAGTGGTGTTTGTTGCAAGTGGCGGACAACAGCAGTCATTTTGGAGAACAGAAATTATTTTCTAATTTTTCCCTCCGATTGTGAGCTACAGCGAGAGACTAAGAAAAGCGAGAAAGAAGGTTGAAAATAAAGACTAGTAAACTGTGACAAAGGTAGGAGTAGGGATGAAAAATAACCTGCCAGAGGTAAATAAAGAGACAGGAAGTGTAGGGTGAAAGAAGAACATGACACAAGATGAAATCAAGACTAAGCAGCCTCCATATTTTTCACAACCAGTGCTTGAATTGTGCTGGTGCAGACAGGTGCAAAGCACCAGCACTCATTTTGGGCACCAGTAAAATGTTATTTTTCTTCATCAGACTTGGCCCAGAGAATGTAAGAGAAAGGGTGAAAAGGGAGAAAAGGACAAGAAAACAACGGCAAAGGGAGAAAGCAAGAATGAAGAAGAACCTGCAAGAGTGAGATGAAAACATAGGAAGTGTGGAGTGAATTCAAGACCGGGATGCCTTGTTACGCCAACCTTGCATTTGGCTGTAAAGTTGTGGGTTTCGTAGAATAATGTTTGCACGCGGCATCTGTGCTTTTCTTAATTTGTTTTCTTTTTTGCAGTTTTATTCAGCTCAAGATCAATCTTCAGTGCGTTGAGGTCAGCCAGTGGCGACCCCAGGGCAGCCAACAACAGGGGCGGCCTTTGAAACATATGATTGGGCTCTTGATTCTACGGGGGGTCTGGGCACACCTCTCTGCCCATTTAACTGGAGATGGCAGACAACTGCGCGTTGTCCATCCAACGAGACCTTCACAGACATGTTAAGTCAGAGAGACAGACACAGGAATGATGTGATGTGAATGTGGTGCGGCTCCCTGTGCCTGCTTAAATTTGAATATATACATTATGATGTAGCTGTGTGCATGCTCCCTTGGCAGGCTTTGTGGCTCCTGCATGCACGGAGCTCACAAGGGGAAGGGGGCCGGCCAGCACCCGGAGCTGTTGCAGCCAGCAGGACCACTGCATGAGGCGCTCCTTCCTCCCTGCACAGCGAGGATTCCCCAAAAGCAGGGGAAGGGGCTGGGTGTGCTGTGCAACTGCTGTAGAATAGTAGGTAAGATACTAGAAAAAGGCTGACTCTGCTAAAACTCTGGAGCTATTAAATATTTGATTGAAAAATCTTCTGAGACACCACACACTGTCATTTTTTCGGAGGTGAAGAGAGCTCCAACTTGAGGCAAAGCTGATATTTAATCCAAAGCCTTGGAACTGCCTTTCAGAAATATTTCATGGCAGGTACTGCTGAGGCTCTGGAAAAAACATTGTTCAAAGTTTCCAAAATGTGTTCTTTTGTCCAGACAAACATAGGAGTACACTTCCACAGCAACAAAGCCCTCAAGGTAGGGCACTTGAAGACTTGCATGATATCAGGCAGAGGCCAGCAGGAAAGTCCACTCGTGGCCCAGATGCTACTGGTCAGCTAGGCACTTCAGGAAAAAGACTTCCTGAAGTTTGTTGTGTAAAAGTAGCCATACAGTAGGCCAGCGAACTAACCCTTGGAATCCAATTTTGTATCCTGGGTAAAAAGTAGAGCATACCCAGCCCTGCAGGGCTCCTCTCAGGTCACAGACAGCAGGTCTAGTTCTATTCTGTTCATCTGCTGGTCTAGAAAGAGTTCTGATGGGTGCCTTGTGGTGCAAAATGTATGCCTGGCACTAGTTAGTGGACAGGGGTGACTCCTGCAAACAGGGCCAAAATGCAATGTATCATGGAATTTTTAAGATGGCCAAAGTCTTTGGTCACACTTAACTTTGGCTCATAGGGTTTTTGATTTGTAAAGACTGCACAATGGTAAAAATTAGTCTCCACAGAGAAAGACATACTGACACCTTGCAATGTTAGTATTTGCTTGGCCGAGTAAGTTTATCGTATTAACAATATTTATTGGGTCCAGTAAATAATTGGTACACTTCCATCCCAATTGTGATTGGGGTCTTAGCTCAATTTATTTTTACATTTTTGAGTCAGCTCATCATACATGTGTTACTAACGTAACTGTTTCCATTCAGTGAGAATGTACACAGCATTATCCAACAATAAGAACCTGCATTTCCTACCATACTGAGTAAGCTAATGTAAAATTGGCTACTATGACAAGTAGTTAGGAAAATTCAGATTTTGAGTGCAGTCACGTATTTGCACACAAACCAGGATTGTGAGTTGTGGGATAATTATCTCACAGGATGAAAACTATTTTGGCCTCAAACCCTTAATATACGCGTGACAAACTTCACGTGAAAAAATTGGCAACATCAATAAGGAGCCAGAAGCAATTAGTATTTTCTTTTGCCCAAGAAATATTCAACCCATATATATCAACTTCCTGACAAAGAGACACACAGGTTTGCAAGGAGCCAGTTGTTGTCTTTTATTCCTAAGAAAAAATTAAAACCTCATGGTGTTTCATATCAGGGCAAAGAAAGCACATCTGCACCCAGTGAGAAGCCCGGATAATATTCAGATTGTTTCTTAGCCTTAGAAAATCTCCAACCAGCTAAGGCACTTCCCTGGGGTGAAGACATTCACACTGGTGCAGAGAAACACACACACATCTGCACCACTTGGGTCAAGTCTGAGCAGTATATGTTCTAATGTGACTGAAAATCAAACGTCTCGACTAGCACTTAGTCACAGCCAGTCAGTCAGGGTGCGGAACACATGGCACTCAGCGATAGAAACCTAAGCATAAGTATATGTTGAAAATATATATTATATGTGCTAAGCTTCCATACAGCCTAGGCAGTGATATCTCTGACCGAATCACAAGTACCTTAAACTGACTTTTTGTTCACATATTCTTTCCAAATTTCAAAATGCACTCTACCTAGTTTCTGACCTTTGGGCACACTAAACCAATAGAAAGCCCACACGCCTCCGCTACATATATGCACAGGTACCCAGAGGAAACATCTCAGGGTCAGGCCTTGGCAGGGATATCTTCCTGTGCAAGGAAGACTGAAGAGAATTGCTACATTTTAGTAATTGTGCTTTTTAAATATGACAATCTTCATTTTCAGCTCGATCTTGCGGCCAGCCGATCAGGGTGAGGGAGCACTGACATTAAGTGATAGAAGCCTTAAGATGTGTAGATGTTAGAAAATATATTGTTGTGCTTTGTTTCTAGACAGACCAGGGTAATATATGTGGCCAAAAGGGGAGGATTGCTCTAATTGGCATTTTACTTGCAGCTGATATCCACATTTCCAAAAAGCACTGCACTCAGTTTATCAGTTGTGGATACCAAGAAATCATACAGAATCCATGTAGGCCATACTCATCCATGTTCAGAAGACTAAAAGGAACAAAGTTGAGGGTAATATATTGGAAGGGATATTTTCGGGTGTGAGGTGGACTATGGTATATGGTTGGGGCATGTTTCTCTATAGGCCAGGAGCTGAACAAATGACCAGCCTAAACTAGCATTTCTTTTGCACTGTCATAATATCCAAAATACACTGCACCAAGTTAATTGACTATGAGCACCCAGAACCCACAGAAAACCTATACATGCCTCGTACCCCCTTGCTCAGGAGACTCAGAGGTAGGAAGTAATAGGTCAAGTGTTGGCAGCGAAATGTTCCTGCCTGAGAGAGACTGGAAGTTTTTAGAGAGCCCAGGAAAGATATCTGTGACCAACTGACAGGTACTCTAAGCTGGCATTTTCCTTGCAGCTGTTTACCAAATTTTTAAAAAATGCATGTCACCCAGTTTATCACCTGCCAGCATCTTGAATCCACATAACAACCCATAACTGTCTGGTACTCCCACACCCAGGAGACCAGAGTAATGAAGCTGGGGGTAAAAGTTTGGCAGGAATATGTTCCTGTGGAAAAGAGAGCGGGTGCAATTACCATGTTTTGAAAATACATTTGCAAAAAATCTGACAAACATCATGTTCAGCCTGTCAAACTTCTCAGTCAGTCTGGACAAGAGAGGTTTGGCTTTCATCAATAGATTCCTTACTTCATACAGAATTAGGGAATATATCGGGTTTATACTTTCCTTAGAGTTCCTACTTAATGTCTATCATAAAATGAACGGTGGGTCATGAATAGTGACTCTGCCACAGTGTTGTGATCTTGGCTATTATTATATAACATACCAATACTAATTTTATGATATTTTTTAATTAGGTAGGTAATGCCCCCCCTCGGTGAGGGTAGGTAATGCCCCCCCTTCGGAGGGTAGGTAATGCCCCCCCTCAGTCAGAGGTTAAAGGGAACTCGGTACAATCACTGTGGGAGGCACTGGAACAAGATGAATCAGTGCCTCAGGGTGAGGAGAATGTACATACACTAGTATCCCTATCTGGAAGCCCCGGTAGAGTACTCCCATGTCACCACACCACATTAGTTAACCAAGTGATAACTCCAAATGCTGTTGGTGACTCTACTTTGGTTTATTCTTGGAATATAGCTGGTTTAGAGTCCAAGTTACATGTCCCAGATTGGGTGGAGTTTGTTGATCAGGGAGATATTTGGCTCTTCCAGGAAACATGGGCAGTGGAACCCTTATTTCGCGCTGGTTATTTAAATTTTTTCAAATCGGTGGAAAAAGGTAATAGGGGTAGACCAGTGGGAGGCCTAACTACCTGGGTACGACAGTGTGAGGGTATCACAGTGGTAGAGGTCCCGATAGACAGCCCAGATATTTTGGTCACCAGGGTGTGCTCTATGAAGGGCCTCAATGTCCTCCTTGTTAATATCTATGCTAGGGGCCTACAGGGTGGGAAATGTTCACCAACAGTTTTGCTTTTGGTAATCTCCTCAGCATGAAGATAAGCGAAGGCCACACACTTGTTTTGAACCCCTGGATGGGAAGGATGGGAAGTTAACGGAAGTTGAGGACTCTTTGTGGGGTGTCCCCTCAGTTGGAATTACAACCTATAAGAAAGTGGACACACGCGGCCATGTACTTGAAGGGACTATGTCTTGACAAAGGTATGAGGGCAGCCAACAGAAGAACCAAGTCAGACAGGGTAGGGAAGATGACTTTTGATAATGGTAGATCAGTGAGTCGTATTGATTATATCTTGGCCAATTTGGAGTTTTGGCCAACTATTGCAGATATGGAGCTAATTAATAGACTAGAAAGCGATCACAACCCCTTGAAGTTGTCCCTTACCGATAGCAGTTTTATTGGTTCCCCCATGAAGGAAACTAACACAGTGCAGGCATTAGTTACACTATCTAACGACCAGAGAAGGCTTCAGTGGCCTAAGTTAGCCACAAATGAGACAATTCAGGTTGCTATTAGAAGCCTTGTGAGGAAATCTATGGCTGAATTAAGTAACTGTGATACACAGGAGATGATTAAAGATAGAATCCCGAGTATTCATAATGAATTATTTGTGGGGCTTAAAAATCTTTTTATTAAAAGCATACCAAACAGCGGCAAAAATAAAGTGCAGAGAACAGGCTCCTGCTATGATGCAGGCTGTAGACAGGCCCATAAAGCTCTGCTTATGGCTTTAAAATCCAGATTACCAGCTCCAATACGAAGTTGTAGGGCCATATACAAATCTGCCCAATTAAAAGCAATGAAAAACTGGGACGAAAAACGTTGGAGGGATTTATTGGAGGCTTGTGCGGGAAGGAATATGACTCACTTTTGGCACTTGCTTAAATGGCGTAAGTGCCCGCAGGATATGAATCCCACTTCTTATGTTGAGCCACAGCAGTGGGTTAGCTTTTTTGAGAACCAGTTTAAAACAAGGGTTAGGCCCACTGTGGTATTACTGGGTCCTAATTCTGATCGACTCACACCATTTACACACAGTGAAGTAAGGTCTGTTTTGAAATCTATTCCAAGTGGTAAAGCACCGGGTCCTGATTGCATTCCAGCCAATCTGTATAAATAAGAGCAAGATCTGTGGGTCCCTTACCTAACTATTCTAGCCAACGCCCTTGCTGCTGGTGCATCGGTTCCCGATTCTTGGTTCGGGGCTGAGATATTACCGATCTATAAGAAAGGTGATCGATCTGCCCGGCCAACTATCGGCCAATTAGCCTTATAGACGCAGCCCAAAAAATTATAGCCTGTTTACTACTGGGACGTATTCAGAGCTGGATGTCCGAAACTGACATTTTAACACCACTACAGGCGGGGTTTCGGACACATATGGGGACCCTTTACCAAGCTGTCAGGTTTGTGCTCTTGTACTGGAAGGAAGTACTTCTAGGGGGAGGCAAGCTTTTTGCAGCCTTCGTGGACCTTCAGTCCGCGTTTGACCTTGTACCTAGGACCAAACTATGTGTAGTCCTACAGGAAATGGGTATGCCTGTGGAATTAGTGAGGTTTCTGGTTAGCATACATGAACACACATATGCCCAGGTACGTTGGGGCAAGCCAGGGGAAGTGACAGAAAGATTTGATGTTTCTAAAGGGGTCAGGCAAGGCTGTGTTTTGGCCCCTACTTTGTTTTCCCTGTTTATTAATGGGGTTATGAAGTATTTCTACAACCATCCAACTGATGCTTTCTCCATAACTGGCATGAAAGTCCCCTTGCTCATGTTCGCTGACGACACCCTTATAATATCTAAGATGAGACAGGGGTTACATCTTGAGTTGTTTTGTCGCGAACATGAGCTCGAGGTTAATGTAGGGAAGACCAAGTTTATGGTCCTTCATGGTTCTAGACCAGTTAAAGTGACGGTTCATATGGGAGGAGCTACTCTAGAACAGACACCTATCTTCACTTACTTAGGAGTCACCTTCAGCGACAATCTGAGTTGGAAGCCCCAGTTAGACCTACTTACCCTAAAGCATACCAAACTAGGTGGAGCATTGCTTAAAGAACATAGGAACTCACCTAACGAAACCCCTGGCTCCGCTAGTTTAAAATTTATGGTACTAAAATCCTCACAGCTGTAATGTATGGCGCTGAATTATGGGGTTTTAGCAACTTGGATACCCTTAAGGTGGCCCAAATTAAATTTCTTAGGTCCGCTGTAGGCTTGCCACAATCATCCCCACGCATACCCTTACTATATGATTTGGGTTGTCAGCCTGTTGAGGACATGGCACGGTATAGACCACTCGCGTTTTGGCGACGCCTGTGGACTACACCAGAGCTATCCTTATTTGCAAAGGCCCTGCTGGAAGTTAGAAGTCTTGGGGGCTCACATAAGATTACCTGGCTGACTGAAATAAAATCCATCCTGATAGATATGGGGATGGGGGAGTTATGGACTAACCCGGATACAGCAATCTTCCCTTCGAAAAAGCTCTTTAGGGATGCATACTGGAATAGGTTAGTCATTAAAAAACATGCTTCCTTGACAGTTAGTTCCCTGACAGCAGCATTTGTGGTTACCAAGGATGTCTGCTTTATTGAAGAATATTGGGACATTATAACTAAATAAATCTTTTACGAGTCCATCAGTTGCACTCTTGTTATCTAGATTTATAACACTATTTAGAACTTTTTTTAACGTTGTGCGACTCCCTCCTGAAGTGTTTTGTCTGGAAACACTGTCAGCGTACATTCAAGGATGGGTGAGAGCAGAAGTTCTACTCTCTGTTGGAGGTGTGCACATTTACACTTGGACCTGATATGGTCCTGTTCACTGATTCATCACAGTTCAGAAAAAGTTATCAATGAGAAAAAGTTTTTTTCAACATCTTCCAATGCAATATTTATTCCATGTTTTTCTTCATTAAACATATATTTCAAATAGTTGCGAGATTCATTGTTTAAAGCATTTCAAATAAACCCAATGCATTTCGGGTACAAACGGACCCTTCCTCAGGGGTCTCTAAGAAAAGAACAAAAAAACATTTTTGAGCCCAAAGCTATGTTCAAAGATACTCATGATAATAATTACATGTTTAACAGCACAAAGTGATATAACCAAAAAACGTTGACATTTGTATAACATTTTCAAAACAAACGTGATTGCCAGTCAGTTTCTGATTTGACCCCTCGGTGATCTCAACTCTGTTGGTTTGTGCTAAATCCAACTATCTGAAATCAGTTCTAAAATATTATACCCAATTCCACTGTTCAGTCTTAATAACTGTCCCGTCCTGATTAAATCGCTATATCAAATGCAAAACACTACAATGTTAAAACTCCTGTCTATTAAACATTCTCTGACAGAAACGGCTCGCGTTTCGTGTCAGTTATTCACTGAAATGCTCCTGCACACTCGGCTTCCGGTTTCCACCAATGTCGGTGTAGCTGAGATGACCCAAGTAACTCCTATCTCTTATCTTTAAGCTCATTGGTTAACCACGCGATCACGTGACCGCGATTGCTCGAAGTGTGAAGTAATGTGTGCTAACCTACTGCATGGTAAAGCAAAACTTTATATGAACTCTTTTAGAGTTCTACATTGCCCCTGATAGGTTTTCTAACCCAATTTAAAAAAAAAAAATATCAATGAAAAAAGGAGGTGTAATGTAATCTCAAACAAAAGCCAAACCTAACCATAAGGCACATTAAAAATCATACTGTAAGTAAACTGAAAGTTAATGCCATGTTTGTAACAAATGTGGTTAATTAACAAGTAAACATTGCCATGATCATAGCGTGTCGGCCATTTTGGAATGGGATGTAACCAGGGTTCAGCAGGGTAAACTGGTGTCAATTCAGGAAAAACAAATGACTTCCTGATACTTTTTTATAGAAAACATGATAATTCCAGTCTGTCATTGAGCCCATGTGGCTGAAGACTCCCCATCTTTTTTATCCAGAAGTATTCAGCTCTTAATCTCATCTTATGTGTGTCCATATCTAGGCGTGTTTCAATCACCTCCAATATTGTAAAACGTAACTGAGAAATATTGTGTCCTGCTTCTACCCAGTGTGCTGCCACTGTTGATTTCTGATTTTTTAAACGTATGTTACTTTTATGTTCTGTTATTCTTATCTTATCTCCTTCCTGAATAAATGGTACCAAATACTCAATAAATGTAGTCTAGATCTGATTTTGCTGATAGTGGAGGAACTGTCAAAGGAACTAAGAGAAGTTGAAGAAGAACTAGAAGGCATCAAAAGGGAGCTCAATAAACACGAGGATTTAACATCATTACTGGAAGATATCAATACTAAACTGGATAAATATGCAAAAGAAATAGAAGATAGGAAAATAAAAAAATACAGACGAGATACTGTAGACTATAAATTGGAGGAAGTGTACAGTTGGGCGAAGGTTTACAATCTAAGAAAATGGCAAAAACCATCAACAAATACTAGTTCCTCTCAGGAGAGTGTTGTATCTGAGTCAGACACAGCACAAAACAGAAAACCAATGGAGAAAAATGCACAAGCAGGACGTAAAGATCAATCAAACAAAGCTTTTTTAGAAATAAGCCCAGCGGCCAACAATGTTCCAACAACGTCCGTAATAGCCAAACCCCCAAAATCAGGAGGGGAAAGAGAAAAAGTAAAGGAGTCAGAGGCAGAACGGGAACTGAGATCCAAGAAAAAGAAGACGAACTTGTGATCAATATTTCAGATATACCTTTATCTAAAGCTCAGATGAATTTACTAAACAAAGGTATCACATTTGTTCCGGTGTACAAATCCAACCCTGAAGAGACCGAAATAGCCATGTTTAAATTCGTACGTACACTGAGGCTAAAAAACTTTTTCAATAACCTCCTGTCAACAGAAAAACCTGAAAGTACATGTAAAGAATTTAGAGTCAAGAGCACATTTTGTGCGCCTATGTCACATAAAACAATTGATGCCTACGAACGAGTGATCACCACAGAAATGAAGAAGATTAATTACAAGAGTGGCACTAAGAGTAATTTTTCTAAGAGAGAATGGAACACACTTAAATCTTTGAAAGAAATGACTGAAATAACCATACAGAAAGCGGACAAAGGGGGAGCCCTAGTGGTAATGAATTTGACATTTTACAAGGAAAGTGTATGTCAACATTTGGAAGATACTAATATCTACCACAAACTTGACCAAGACCCTACGGAAATCTTTGCAGCCACACTCAAAGAAATACTAGATAAAGCTTTGGAGATGAAATGGATCACTAACAAAACTTATCAATTTCTCAACATAAAACATCCAAGGAGGCCACAGTTTTACATGCTGTCAAAAATGCATAAACACCCCACACGACCACCATTTAGACTGATCGTATCTGCTTGCGGTTCACTCTCAGAACCAATCGGACAATATCTAGACTGGTTTTTACAACCATTAGTTCAGAATTGGTGTACCCACATAAAAGACACTACTGCATTTCTAAACATTTTACAAGCTGTTGAAATTCCACAAAATGAAGAGATATGGCTCAGTTCAATCGATGTAACTGCACTGTACACTTCGATCCCCCACAACGAGGGATTAGAAGCAATGGAGTGGTGCTTACTACAGAATGAAATAGAAGGACCAGACAAAGTCTTTCTGATGGAAATTCTACATTTTGCGCTTTTTCACAGCTATCTGGAATGGGAACAAGAATATTATGCACAATGCAGTGGCACCAGCATGGGTTTTGCTGGGGCACCGTCATATGCGAACATTTTTATGGCTAAGTTCGAGAATGACCATATACTCAACAATCCAGATTGGAAAACAGGACTACTGGTCTATAAACGTTATATAGACAATATTTTCATTATTTGGAGAGGTAAGAAAGAGAAATTGGAAGCAAACATTCAGGTGTTGAATTTGCAACATGAGAGGATCAAGTTCACACATGTGATTGACCAGCATCAACTATCTTTTTTGGATGTAAAAATTTCCATAAAACAGGGCCAAATGTGCACGAACGTACATATAAAAGAAACTGATCGGAATAGTGGACTGCACTTTGCCAGCTTCTACCATTATTCTCTTAAGAGCCATTTACCATTGTCTCAATTTATTCGCTATAAAAGGATTATATCGAATTCCAATGATGTTTCAGCCACCATCGACAAACAGATCAAAAAATTTGAAAAACGAGGATATCCAACTAAACTACTTCAAGAATCAAAAACCAAAGTCATGGCCATGACTAGAGAGTCCTTACTGATAAAAAAGGATAAGTCTAACAAGAAACTTACAGTTTGTGTTCTCAAACATTCCATGCAGGCACGTCAGATCACCAGTATCATGAGAAAACATTGGTCTATCATCATTCAAGAACCAGATCTACAACCATTGTTTGCAGAACGTATAACATTTGCCTATAACAGATCTAAAAATTTAAAAGAACTGTTGAAGAAGAAAAAAACTAATCAGAGAGAGGTTGTTCACAAAGGAATGTGCAAATGCGAGAACTGTACGCATTGTAATAATGTGATGATAGGGCCGTCCTTCACACATCCAAGAACTGGACAACTGATTCCACTACGACATTCGAGTACTTGTGACATCAAAGGGGTGATTGATGGCATTAAATGCCCCTGCGGTAAATTATATGTCGGGCAAACAGAACGGAAAATAAAGATAAGAATAACAGAACATAAAAGTAACATACGTTTAAAAAATCAGAAATCAACAGTGGCAGCACACTGGGTAGAAGCAGGACACAATATTTCTCCGTTACGTTTTACAATATTGGAGGTGATTGAAACACGCCTAGATATGGACACACATAAGATGAGATTAAGAGCTGAATACTTCTGGATAAAAAAGATGGGGAGTCTTCAGCCACATGGGCTCAATGACAGACTGGAATTATCATGTTTTCTATAAAAAAAAGTATCAGGAAGTCATCTGTTTTTCCTGAATTGACACCAGTTTACCCTGCTGAACCCTGGTTACATCCCATTCCAAAATGGCCGACACGCTATGATCATGGCAATGTTTACTTGTTAATTAACCACATTTGTTACAAACATGATATTATCTTTCAGTTTACTTACAGTATGATTTTTAATGTGCCTTATGGTTAGGTTTGGTTTTTGTTTGAGATTACATTACACCTCCTTTTTTCATTGATATTTAAAAAAAAAAAAAAAAATTGGGTTACAAAACCTATCAGGGGCAATGTAGAACTCTAAAAGAGTTCATATAAAGTTTTGCTTTACCATGCAGTAGGTTAGCACACATTACTTCACACTTCGAGCAATCGCGGTCACGTGATCGCGTGGTTAACCAATGAGCATCAAGATAAGAGATAGGAGTTACTTGGGTCATCTCAGCTACACCGGCATTGGTGGAAACCGGAAGCCGAGTGTGCAGGAGCATTTCAGTGAGTAACTGACACGAAACGCGAGCCGTTTCTGTCAGAGAATGTTTAATAGACAGGAGTTTTAACATTGTGGTGTTTTGCATTTGATATAGCGATTTAATCAGGACGGGACAGTTATTAAGACTGAACAGTGGAATTGGGGTATAATATTTTAGAACTGATTTCCGATAGTTGGATTTAGCACAAACCAACAGAGTTGAGATCACCGAGGGGTCAAATCAGAAACTGACTGGCAATCACGTTTGTTTTGAAAATGTTAATGTTATACAAATGTCAACGTTTTTTGGTTATATCACTTTGTGCTGTTAAACATGTAATTATTATCATGAGTATCTTTGAACATAGCTTTGGGCTCAAAAATGTTTTTTTGTTCTTTCCTTAGAAACCCCTGAGGAAGGGTCCGTTTGTTCCCGAAATGCATTGGGTTTATTTGAAATGCTTTAAACAATGAATCTCGCAACTATTTGAAATATACGTTTAATGAAGAAAAACATGGAATAAATATTGCATTAGAAGATCTTGAAAAAACCTTTTTCTCATTGATAACTTTTTCTGAACTGTGATGAATCAGTGAACAGGACCATCTCAGGTCCAAGTTGCAATGTGCACACCTCCAACAGAGAGTAGAACTTCTGCTCTCACCCATCCTTGGACATTATAAGTAAGCCACAGGATCGTAAGCTGTACCACCAGTTTAGAGTCGGTTCGCTACCCTTACGAGGTCTAACGAAACATTGGAATACTGCTGGAAATGGCCACAGCCCCTTTGTGTGGGTTCGTTAGAATCAATTGACCATTTCCTGTTTGTTTGCCCTGTGTACCTTCATCCTAGACACTTGTGGTTACGTCCAGTATGTTGGATAATGGGAACAAGAGCTGTCCAGGTTGAGAGTCGAATACTGAAATCCGATACGTCAAATCTGGTGGTTACAGGTGTGGCCAAATTCATCAGCTGGGCCTGGATTCTTCGGTCTATTCGGATTAACCCGTAACAAATGGTCCTATAGGTTTATGCAGGGTATCCGGTGTAGTGGCCCTGTTATAAGCTTTACGGTCAAATGAGGAGTGTCCCATTATTTTTAATGTTTTTTAACTTATCAAGTATTTTGCCTAACTATTTAATATCTTTTTATCTTCGATTTTAGCTAGTATTTATTTTTTGTTTTAATCTGTACATACTATGAATAACTACTTCCACTTTGTATTAACTGGATTAATTGATTCCTTTTTTATATATTTTTTTGTATAAATAATGATTTGTATAGTATGTCTTTTATGACGAAATATTCGCAATAAAGACTTTTTGACTGGCTGATTGACTGACTGACTATATAATACTAATTTAATTATATTTTTAAATTTTCTGTCTGTATTTGTCTCTATTTTGTGTTTGGCATGCACATTAGGATCCAACAGTTAAGCTTCCTTATTAATTTAACCAATGAATGTACCCTACGCTTCAATGCAAGTTTTAGTACTATAAGCAGCCCAGTGCAATACAACACACTCATCTGAAAACATTAGCATTCGTGAACAACTTAAACAGCTGCATACATGAAGCTATGTGATCTTTATTAGGAAAATGTTTCCTTTTAACTCTCCTACCTGTGAATATGCAAAGCTTTTGGCCTAGCGGTCATGATTGACAACACTTATAATATTTTTTTTTCAAGACATATTTTCCGTAATTTTCCATATTTAAAAATATGTATAGATAGGAAAAGAGATGGTATTCTGTCTGTAGTGCCTTCAGAAAATAATACAATTCCTCATACCTCACATGCCAGGATTGCTGTGCTGTATGGAGAATCACAGACATCGGGGTTGTCTAACGGCTAGCCGGTTCTCTGGCCCTCTGAGGCTGCGTCTTTCTGCCACACGCCGCCTGTTTTCACCATGCCCCGCTTGCAGTGCTTCTATTGTTTTGTGGCTGACATTGGGCCACTGGGGATGTCGTGGTCAGCTCAGCTGAGACCAACATTGCTGCGGCTAAGGGCGACATGTTGCAACTGTTTTGTTTGCCACCACTGCACCTGTCTCTCTTGCGGAGGCGGGTGAGTGACTGTGTACGGCATGGCGATGGTGCGGTGGGGGCAGTGGGTGACCTTCCGTATTGTACTGCAATAATTCCAAGTTCAAATTCAGCTATCATTGACATCTTTTACAGCCTGGTGTGGGTGGAGGCAGTAGCTCCAGTAAGACTAGTGGGAGGAGGTAAGTAGTCCACCACCGCTGCTGTGTGCTGCTCACTATTGTCAAATAGTAATCTTGTTCCGCTGCCTATTCCATTGACTACCTGCATTACTTGTCACCAGACTGTTTTGTGTAGGGCAGGGCAGGGTCAGGACAAGACCAGGGCTGTTCCTGTGGTACTTTGGTACTTTGGCATCCCCGTAGGCTGCGGTGGTGAACGGACCACTGGAGACGATCCTTGGGTCGGGCTACACACCCTATGATCTTGTAGGCCCAAGGAGGCAGACACCCTGTCACATTATTGCACCAGAAGATTAGTGCTATTAAGTGCACTGTGTTGTCCCACTTCCCAGGTTAAGAGTGAGCCTGCTTGAGACCAGAGGAGGTGAGGTTACGGCCAGCAAGAGGAGGCGAGGTTAGGCCACCCCCTTGCATCAGCATAGTCAGAATCAGTATCCGGATTATAGAACACCATAGGAAAAACAAGACAATGGGGAAAACTTTGCTCACACATAAGCCTATAAGCATAGATACCGTGCTTGAAAGAGCCATGGAGTAGTTTCTATGGAAATAGCTCGATTAAGTGAAGATTGTCGATGCAGCTGGGACAAGCTTAGAGGGTCTCACCAGAAGGTTGTGGGGAGATGCAAGCCTGTGGTAGTGTATTGGGGTTACGCATTCCCATTGATGGAGAAAGATTGTTCTGTAAGGGATAGCGACAGGGTGGCTAGTCATAGTACTGCAGGAGCTACAAATGGGGTTATAGTGGCAGAGATGAACCCCTGCACTTGTTTAGCATCCCAAAGTCCAGACATTGTTAACTCCTCCCCAGAACCCGCTGCCAAACATAAAAGGCCTATTACCAGATAGCCCCTGAACTCCCAAACAGCCAAAACCAAGAACTGGTAAGGGAAAGATTGGGATGGAGGAAGCTTAGAACTTCAATGAGATTCATGAGAAATGTACTGAAATCCTGTAACTGCATCCTACTCCAAATAAGGAAAGTTTGACTGCCTTGGAAGCCAAAATGATTAACCTTATTAGAGGCCAAATGTCTGCGAGTGCTCCCAACACAGTTGTAGCTGGACACACCTCCAGATGCAAACCTTGTGGGTCAGGTATGGCAAAGTCAAGTATGGTAGCCATCTTTCCACAAAAGGAGAGGACATCTCCTCACCCTGGGGCAGGAAGGAGCAGTGGCGATTGAATGAGGACTGCAGAGGTAGTACATGGGGAGCGGCCCCCACCATGGGAAATCAGGCCTCTTTACTATCACCAACAAGGACTGAGAGGGTGATGGACACAGTGACAGGAGCAAATAGTGGAGGGCATGCAGTTCCCAGCACCAATCAATCAATCAATCATAGACATTTATAGAGCGCTCTACTTACCCTAAGGGTCTCAAGGCGCTAGGGGGGGGGTGCTGCTACTGCCCGATTAGCCAGGTCTTGAGCTTCTTCCTGAAGGCGAGGTGATCTTGGGTCAGGCGCAGGTCGGTCGGGAGGGAGTTCCAGGTCTTGGCGGCCAGGTAGGAGAAGGACCTTCCTCCTGTTGTCGTTCTTCGGATGCGGGGGACGGCGGCGAGGGCGTGACTGGCTGATCGGAGGTGTCGTTTGGGAGCGTAGAAGTTGATGCGGTTGTTGAGGTAGCTCGGGCCTTGATCGTGGAGAGCTTTGTGTGCGTGGGTAAGGAGACGGAAGGTGATTCTCTTGTTGACCGGGAGCCAGTGCAGGTCTCTTAGGTGTCCGGAGATGTGGCTGTGTCGTGGGATGTCGAGGATGAGTCTGGCTGAGGCGTTCTGGATCCGTTGGAGTCTCTTCTGGAGCTTGGTAGTGGTTCTGGCGTAGAGGGCGTTGCCGTAGTCCAGTCGGCTGGTGACGAGGGCCTGGGTGACAGTCTTCCTGGTCTCGGTGGGGATCCACCGGAAGATTTTCCGTAGCATGCGCAGGATGTTGAAGCACGACGAGGAGACGGCGTTGACTTGCTTGGTCATGGAGAGGGAGGAGTCCAGGATGAAGCCCAGGTTGCGTGCGTGGTCTGTCGGTTTGGGTGCGGTTCCCAGGGCGGGGGGCCACCAGGAGTCGTCCCAGGCGGAGGGCGAGGATCCCAGGATGAGGACTTCCGTCTTGTCCGAGTTCAGCTTCAAGCGGCTGGTCGACATCCACTCGGCTACCTCTTTCATTCCTTCGTGAAGGTTGGCTCTGGCGGCGGCGGGGTCGTTGGTAAGGGAGAGGATCAGCTGGGTATCGTCGGCGTAGGAGATGATGTTCAGGTTGTGTTGGCGTGCGATGGCCGCGAGGGGGCTCATGTAGACGTTGAAGAGGGTTGGGCTCAGCGAGGATCCTTGGGGTACGCCGCAGATGACTTCGGTGGCCCTTGATTTGTACGGTGGTAGGCGGACTCTCTGGGTTCTTCCGTCGAGGAAGGAGATGATCCATTCCAGTGCCTTCTCCTGGATTCCGACGTTGTAGAGGCGCTGCACTAGGTTGCGGTGGCAGATGGTGTCGAAGGCCCCGGAGAGGTCTAGGAGGATGAGGGCCGCTGTTTCTCCGTTGTCCATCAGGGTTCGGATGTCATCGGTGGCAGCGATGAGGGCGGTCTCGGTGCTGTGGTTGGCTCGGAAGCCAGACTGTGAGGGGTCGAGGGATCCGTTTGTCTCGAGGAAGGCGGCCAGTTGCTTGTTGACGGTCTTCTCGATGACTTTGGCCGGAAACGGGAGCAGCGAGATGGGGCGGTAATTCTTGAGTTCGGTGGGGTCCGCTGTTGGTTTCTTGAGTAGAGCGCTGAGTTCGGCGTGCTTCCAGCTCTCAGGGAAGGTGGCGGTGGTAAAGGAGGTGTTGATGATGTCCCGCAGGTGGGGTGCGATGACAGCGTCGGCCTTGTTGAAGACGTGGTGAGGGCAGGGGTCGGTCGGAGATCCGGAGTGGATGGAGTTCATCATGCGGACGGTGTCTTCGGTGCTGATCGGAGTCCAGGCGTGGAGGGTGGTGGTGGGGGGCGGTGGTTTGGTCATGTCGGACGTGGCGTTCGTTGGTCGGGTGTTGAAGCTGTTGTGTATGTCCGCGCCCTGGCACAAAGTCTTCCTCCCAGGGCGTATGTGCTTTTTCTGGTGGGAACTCCACTATTAAAACCCACCAACCCAAAGTCTGGGGAATAGGCTCAATAAAAAGACACACATTGGCTCAGTATACATAAGGACTTCACTTCAGAAGAGAGAAATGAGATCCTAACACTTCGTAGGGTCCGATGGGTTACCTCCTCACCAAAGATAATCTGCGAAGATTGCCTGGTAGTGAACTTTTTCACCTAACAGCAGTGAGAAGGCTGTTAAGGTATCATAAATAGAGGTCATTAATCCCCAGTGGAATATCTTCTTTTCCTTTGGGCTACTTTTATAAGCCATCCTCCCAGCCATCATTTGCATACCTTCCCAAATTTGGTCATCAGCTGAAACAGTCAGTTAACAACAGGTTTGCACCTCTTTCTAACTGTGTGTATCCAGGTCCCAAGTTAGTAATCGCTGTTCAGATGACTGGGTGGCCGAATTGGCCCCATCTAACTCTAATTAGGAGATTGTTAACTCACCTGTCCTAATGTTGGACTGTATTGAATGTCCATATAACCCTGGGCCCCCGACTCTAGTCAATCTAATGTATCAATCAAGCCTATTCATCTTGAAGTTTCCGATTACCCTTTCCCACCAGTACCACGTAATAGTTATGATATTAGGGGAAGATGTCAATTTGTGGTTTCGAAGCAAACTCAACTCCCCAGATTGGTGTTATATTATTTTAGATTATTATGTAATCTGTATTCAGGAGACCTGGTGCATGGAATCTATCCAGGATGCAGGTTTTACATTGTTCTATATGGGAGCTATACCATGTAGCGCAGGACAGGACAAAGGGAGGCTGCAGATCCTGCTCCTCAATTTGCTATCTGCCACCACCAGAAGTGTTGTGAGTGCCCTATGTACAACTTCTTTGGTTATCATTTAAAAGTGGGATTGATTTGGTACTTTTAAATTTCTACAATAACATCTTTGATTCATCTCATAGCTCCATTGTGTATGCCTTAGATGCAGGTCTGGAAGAGTTTTTGCAGACAATTCACTCTAAGTACACAATTCTTTAGTTGAGTGATTTTAATATCCAGAAATGTCCTCTACCGGCAAGACAGGTTTGGCCTAAATAATTCCATGGGGCTGGAACTCTGCACTTTTACCATAATGACTATGCGAACGCTTTGAACTCCTTGATATTTAAGTATGATCTTATGCACCCTACATTTATTGGCAGAGATGCACATGCCACCATTGATCATGCTTTGATATCTGCTATTGAGAAGGTTGTGGTTCACTCTGTTAATATCTCCCAGACAGTGAGCGACCATAACGCCTTAGTAATTTCACTCTCAATTATGGCCCATGGTACCGTAAGTAATACAATTGTTACCAATGTCATTGCAATTACGTCTAATGGTCTCCAGATTAAATGGGCAGGTATTGATCCAAGTAAACGTCTATGAGAATTGTTAATTTTCAACCCTGACTAATGCAGCTATTATCTAGAACAGGAGGTAGATCATGTTGGGATATTGAATGTCTATGGGAAGATCATCAGAATGCTAAAATCACTGCTTACAAGTACTATTAAATATGGTAAGACAGGAAAACGGGGGTGGTTTGAATATTCATGCACCCAGGCCTCAAACCTCTGAGGGAGGATGTGAATGTTTCACTTAGTGATAGCTCAGCTATTAGATACCTATGCAAGAATAATAATCAGGTACTTGCAGCCAGGACTATAGCACTGCAAAAAGAGGCCTGGATTAATATGGCCCAGGACTCTGAGACAAAGGATTCACTTTTATTTTAGCGCACAGTAAATTCCCCTTTTTAAAGAGATGACACTCTGCTTAAACTCACCTGTTGGAAAAGGCCCTTATTGCAGGGTTATTCTCAAAACGTGTGCTTCTTCCTCCTATTTTTCCTGATCTGTTCTTGTTGGCAGTAGGACTCCGGACACTTTACCACTGCTGATCAGTGCTAAAGTGCATATGCTCTCTGTCTAAATTGTTATTGTGATTGCTTACCCATGATTGGCATATTTGATTTACTGGTAAGTCCCTAGTAAAGTGCACAGAGGGTGCCAGGGCTGTATATCAAATGCTACTAGTGGGCCTGCTGCACTGATTGTGCCACCCACATGAGTAGCCCTGTAAATCTATCTCAGACCTGCCACTGCTGTGTCTGCACGCACAGTTTTAAACTTCCATGTCGACCTGGCAAGTGCACCCACTTGCCAGACCCCATTCTTCCCTTTTCTCCCTTTTCTTACATGTAGGGCACCCCTCAGGTAGGCCCAAAGTACCCCCATGTGCAGGGTGCAGTGTATGTAAAAGGTATGTCATGAGCTGGTGTGTTTTACATGTCTTGACATGTAAGACTAGACTAGACTAGACTGTCGATTTTGTTTTTCCCTATTGAAAGGCTAACTGTCCCATAGGCTAACATAAGGGTTGCTTTGTAACATCTTACACGTATATCTTCCATTGGAAAGGGCTAGAGAAGTTGGGTTTAGGCTCTCTGAACTCAGAATTTAATAACACATCTTTTTATGGAGATGTTTTTTAAATTGTGTGTTTGAAAATACGACTTTTAGAAAGGAGATATTTTCTTGTTTAACCATTCTATGTGCTTCTACTATTTTTGTATTGATTGTCTGGTTTTGAAGTGACAGGAGCTGGATATGTGCATTCACTGTAGACAGCAACAAGGGCGGCTGAGGCGTGTCCTGCCTTTCCTGAGTGACTCATAGCTGGGATGAATAGACCTTGACTGCATATAGAGTGGTGGGAGAAGGTTCACCTGCACCCGAATAAACTGTGTCTCCTTAGCACAATGCTGTCTCCACCTCCTGTGGTCATGCTGCACCAGAGAGGCCAGGACTGGTTTGTACTGGGCTCAGAGACCCTTGCCTCAAAGGGAACAAAGAGAAAATGTGTTATAAGTTTTGGACCTTAAGCCCCAGAGAATTAGATCACTTCTAGAATCAAGAGGAACTTGGGCCAAGGAGAAAAGCTGTAAGGAGGAGTGGGAAACATCCTTTACAATGCAACTTTTACAAAGCACTACCATTACGATGCAACTTTTACAACACAAGTCATTACAACGAATTGCGCTGGAGGGCGCTCAAGGATAGGGAATAGTTTAATTACTATCCAACACCTTCCCTACTATCCACCGGGACTGGAGTTGGAATAGTAAATTAAACTATTCACTATCCAGCGCCCCCCAACGCAAGTCGTTGTAACGACTTGCGTTGTAAAAGTTGCCTCATAAAGGCATGCATTGTAAAAGCATGCGTTGTAATGACATACATTCAGGAGGAGTACTGCCCCTTTTGCTGTGAGTGCTTTGGTGGGTTGGCCTGCAGTTGATGCTTCTGCCAAGGACAAAGACTGGAACTTTAATGTGAACCTGCTTAAAGAAGAATCTCCAAGGGTCAGTGTGTGCTGGCCTCCTTTTGGGAAGTCTCTGGGACACAAAGACTTCACCTACAACCCACTGACCAGCACCTAGACTCCGGTGTGGTCTCCTGCATTCAAAAGGGTGCCAATTCCAGTCCCTGGGCCCCAAGAATTGTGTGACTGGTGCGTCATAGCAAGAAAAACAACTCTGACACTGTCAGCAACGCCACCAGTGATGCCGAGACCTGCCTCGAGGCACGATGCACCACCCCGCCTGCACCACAGTTCTGATTCCCTTTGACGCCTGCAGTTATCAGCTTTGTCTATGCCAGTGTTCGCACCAACGCAGTCACCACCAGCACCTGCATCCAGTTATTGCGAAACTGATAACCAAGTAGGATGACTGTTCAAACTCTGCGATATCGCATCGCCTCACTGGAACCTGCACCTCATAGCTGATGCTGCCTAACTTCCCTGTCTTTAACTCGACGCCTCGACTCCTCATGGACGCGACGCTGAGTATTTTCTCTCGAGTGGCTCACCAACGTTAAAAAATTGCGACTGATCATGTTGAGAAATCTGCTGCTTGCGTTGAGGAACATGCCACTCAAGTAGAATGCCTACTCAGGTGGCAGAATGCAGTAGCACCCTCTGGCGTGACACATAGTCCAGTTTGTGGTAATTTTACAGCGCACGTCAAACTCCTGGTGCTAAAAATCCATATGAGCAGAGAGACTTATCAGACTCTTCTTCTGGATGAATTCCTCAGAGGCGACAGAGTTTTTCCAGAACTTCGCAGCATTCCACAGAGTAGGACTCTGTGAACTCCGCCCAGTCCTTCTTGCCATAAGTACAAGTGCTGGAGGGGAAGTGCCAGGGTCGGATGGGGTCCCAGTAGATGCTTGTAAATCTGAGGGGGAATTATGGGGTCTCATTTTGACTAGGGTGCTCAATGCAGCTGTTGAGTGTTCAATTTCCTGTTTCCTGTTTCAACTATAATCCCCAATTTGAAAAGGGAAACAAATCTGACCCAAAATGTTATTGGCGTATTTCCCTCCTAGATTCTTCAGCTAAACTGATGGGAAAGGTCCTCCTACAAAGACTGGAGAACTGGGCTGAAAGTAATTCCATCAAATTTGAGACGCAATACAGGTTTAGAAGAGGGTGTGGGACTGTAGAGCAAATCTTGAACTACGTTTAGGAAAGTACACTAAAGCGAAAACTGGGTCTCTCTATTTATGTTTTGTTTTCCTAAGCAGCTCCTTTGATCTGGTGGACCACTCAATATTTTGATCTACTTTGATCTCCCTGGGTGCCCCCGGGAAAAATATTAGCTTCCTTGCAAGATTATATGTAAACCTACTGGCTATAGTGTGATATGGCCCCAATGGGGAATGGTCCCCTGGTTTTAAAACCAAGGGGGTATCAGACAAGGGTACATACTGGCACCATTCTTGTTTTCAGTCCTCTTTAACGGGGTGGATGACACCCTACATACTTTTCAGGCCTATGCACCTATTGTCGATGGCAGTTCGGTGCCAATACTATTGTATGGTGACGATGCCGTCCTGTTATCCAGGATGCCGGTCAGACTACAAAGATTAATAGACTCTTTTGGGTATTTCAGGGTATTTCATGGCATCTAGGAGAATAGAAATAACAAGGAAAAAACTATCACAATGGTCTGTGGGAAAAAGGTGAACAAGTGCAGGACCTTTTATTTTGAGGGTTCCTCAATTGCTAGTGTTAAATCCTTTTGTTACCTAGGGATTTTGGGGCATATTACCAAGCAATAGCGATATCGCTATTGCTTGGTTAGAGACAAAAATGTATCGCCGACCTGCGGCGATTTTTATCGCAGATAAACCTTGGTATTACCAAGATTTATCGCAAATGCGATAAAAATCGGCCGCAATGCATGAATATTGCTGAAAAGTCCGCGATATTCATGCATTACCGAGCTAATGCTCTTAGCCATGTTATCCACCTTCCATTGGATAACATGGCTAAGAACTGCTCAGGGGCAGGTGTTAGCTTTTGGAGAAATTCACGCTTAGCGCGAATATCTCCAAAAGTTGGTAATAGAAGATAGCGATGTTAGCGACTGTTTCCAGTCGCTAACATCTTGGCACGCCCACTTTGCATGTCATTAGTGATAAATATCACTGACATACAAAGCGGGGCCCAAGATGGTCGCTATCTCCTACTAGCTGTCGCTAACTGGTGTTAGCGACAGCTAGGTAATAGGGAGATAATTTTATCTCCGCTTTCTTGGATTTTAAAGCCAAAAAAGCGGAGATTAAACCCCCTTGATAATATGCCCCTCAATTTCCTAACACTGGAGTTTGGTTGCAACACGTTTCAAATACTCAGTTGAATTGAGTCGAATATGTGAGAAAGTATTTAGGTTCGCCGATAAAATCAGAAGTCTTTCATCCAAGGAGATGATCGAAATATACAAAGCTAGGGGTGTATCAACTGCTACCTATGTGGAGGGGTATGGGGTTATACACCCAGTAAATCCCTTCAGACAGAGGTGACTTGATTCCTCAAACGTTTGTTGTGTGTACCTAGTTTTTTGCCATCTTTTATAGCTCCTAAGGAAACCGGCCTGCACTATATGGAGGATATTTTAACTTTAAAACCCTTATTATTATGGCAGTCTATTTTGGTAAAAAACAAAACCAGTTTAAAAAGTCTATCATTCTAGATGGCTGTGTTAGACCAAGCTCTTAAGATTCCCTGGTTGTCTTATGTAAATGATTCTTTTAGTATATTATGTGATCTACCTGTTTTGAGTGACCCCGAAAGTATCCTTTTTTATTGAGAAAAGTGTAGTTAAGGCCTATTTTATTAATTATCGACTGGAGCAAAGACTGTGTGAAGAATCCAAAAAGCAAACAGTTATGACATATTTATTGAATACCTTGCCAGATGGCTGCCATCATACCTGATCTGGGTAACCAATAGCCAGCACCAGACTGCAGCTGAGCACTGTTCTCACTTGGTTGCCTTTCCTGATATAAATAAATGTCCTGCAGGTAATACACCCTGTCCCAGAGATGGTGTATTGGCACAAGCATGCAGCACTTTATATTATTTTGTGTTTTCATATGCTGGTCTTAAAACCCATTTTTATTGTAAAAAATATCAAGGATGTTGACTCAACACCGCTGCATGCCATATATTTGTCCTGGGTATCCTTTTGTATGTTTTAGTACTGCAGTTTATTTTTAGGCACTATACACCTCGGGAAAACATTGTATTGAAGTGCAAATTAACAGGGATGATTTGACTGTTTTTGATTTTTATTCTTTTTAAATGTTTATTTATTGGCGATTTATTTTATGATCTTTTATGATATCAGTACTTGTGCCGAATAAGGAATTTGAATTGAGTTGAAAAGGAAACCTCTGGCTGGGCCTTAGCCATAGTTTATTGGCCAGACTGCATTTCCTAGGAAAACACACTCATATTTGGTCAGGCCAACATTGTCTTTTTTACCTTCTAGGATTTAAGCTTTTCCTATTCAGAAATACAACAAATATTGAACATATTTATTTCCAAAAAATGAAATAATCTCCACATTTTTGTTTATATCTAGGTGCTTCACTGACACATGCATGAACCAATTCATAGCTCTCAGGGTAAAATTGCAGCACCACACAATTTTAAGAGATATTTCAAAATCACAATCAGTAAAAGGCTTCTGTTCACAGGATGTATTGCAATAAATAAAGAAAAATGAAAGGAAAAGAAAAGAAGAAAAGAGAGAGAATGTGGTAACAGCCTTGGACAAGCGGGTATTTTAAACCTTGTGCATATCTGCTTTTCAAATAAATCCAAATATCATCTCTATTTTTTCATTTTTCTGTGTTTTCACTACTTTGTATTGCTGATTAAATTCAAATGGATCTGTAGAGTAATTACATATGAAGAATGGTACACGTTTTCTCCCACACACATGTACGTAACTAAATGATTCCTGAAATTTCAATAGCCACAGCTGTCCTGTTTGGCTGCAATAAACAAAGCCATGCAGTTCTTTGGCAAAGCACATTGTGGCCCTGTGTTATGATGAACTAGCTTCTTGAAATTCAACCAGCTTGAATCATTTGGATAATAAGGGAATGTAATTGAAACAAATGACAATTGAATGATAAAATGTGCTTGTGTTTTTTGATGCGTTTTCAAGCAACATTCTAGGTGTTGCCTTACCATCACAGTTTTATTTCTATTCTCTGCTATATTTATCGATGTTTTAGATTATTGTATACATTATATCCCTGTCTAGAGATATCTGATATTGTGATGGGGCTTGATGGCGAGAGCTTGAGAAGAGACCGACAGTGGTGCAATGGTAATTGCATAGTTAAGGTATGTTCGTATGAAAAGGAATTTGGAAAACACAAACCTGAAGACACAGTATTGAAGCATTGAACATGGGCAGGGTCCTGAGATACTATTAGGATCAATTACACTGATGCAGAACATTCATGGTTGATGATTCTTGAGGTGCAGAGGTAGTAGAGTAACTCAGTGCAAAAACGGTTACTGTTTTACGTTGTCCCGGAGGCGGGCGGGGGGCGGGGGGGGCGGGGAGAGCATTGCAGCGCCATATCTACTGGCACCAAAACATTCTGCTTAGTGACATGTACATAGACCTTTTCACAATAGTGCTAAGGTGTGTGCGTGATGCCTAGAATAGGTTTTCTACTGGAAATGTATGTGCTGTACAGATGCAAAATTGAAAACAATTCTCCTTGTTGGCACCTGCCTCAAAGAAATGTCATATTTTGGTACAAAGCCCTGTCTATCAATGTTAATAGCAAGGGCTTTGTCCCAAAAAAATCAAAGGTTGCAGCGTGGCAACAATACTGTACACCCATGTGACGCTTCCTTGACACAAAGTGAAGCAAGCAGCGCAAAGCGCTACTGGCATTACTTTTAGAACAACTTTCCAGCGCAAACTAAAGTTTTGCTCTGCAAATTAAATAATTTTGCATTACTGTGTACTAAAATAATGTCCTAATAAATCTTTGTGATCTCTGTGAATGCTCCATGTGAGCCAGTTTATGTACAGTTCAGAAAATCCGAGTGATGAAAACTGCAATCATAATAATGAAATTATTAGTTCAGCTGTCGGTATGATAGCAAAAAAAGAAAGACAACCTACCCAGTTTTGGCGAAGTTTGTCCAGTAGGTCATCACCACTGCACTAAGCATGACATCATTCCTGGAGAAGTTGCAATTAAACAGCTCGGTGGGTCCTATCATTGGGATGCCAAAAACATAAGGCACCTCGTCACCATGTGCCGAGTCAGCCCAGGTTGGTTTCATCTCACTTTGACAATGGTGATAAAAAGCATAAAAATATGTTGGCGAGCCATATTGGGCATGCAGCTCAGCAGTTGCAACAGCAGGTGCAACCCACTGATGGTCAGTGAACAGGGCTACTAAAGTCTTCCTTCGTGTTTCAGGGTTCTCCTTGTCTGCCCAATCAGTGTACATAAACTTTATAGTCTCCCGAAAAGTATCCTTGCCCTCTGTGTAGCCATACAGGTTGTCGACAAAGTTGGAGACAGAAAAGTCAAAGTCATTTGGCGAGACGCCATCTTCATTGTCCACAATGCCATCCACAAACTTTAAGCCTTCTCCCTGATTCACACCAAGCATTATATCATAATTAAGAAATTCCCCCTGTTCCATTAAAATCTGAGGGTCATCCGGAATAACGTCACCATCGATCACTGGCCCAAATGCAATGTGATATGTGGCTGGGGTGATGGTCTGCTGGATGAGCTCTTTGTAGTTCTTATCTCGAAGACATTCAACCACATCAATGGTATCTTGCATGTCGCAGCCGACTTTATCTGCTAATATCCGTGTGTATTTGCCAGGCTGGTAATTCACAGCCCAGCTGGACAAGGCTGTCCCACTTTGTATGATGGCTTTTTGAAATAGACCTGTGGGTGAAAATTGGAAAAATACAAAAAGAGACTCAAAATACGCAGACAAAAAAAACGTAAAGATGAGCTCTGTTCAGCATACAATTCACTTTCATATTTCTGAACACCAGACATATTTAATTTTCCCATTGCTTCTATTTTCCTTCCAACAAATTATGTGTGTTGACAATATCAGATTATTTTTCAGCGTTGTAATTGTAAGAAGTTTTTTTGAAATGCCTGAAAAGCAAGCATAGGTAACATTATTTAACACACCCCAGGTAATGTTATGTTTTTCTAGACCATTTCCTTTGCAATAAAGTAGTGTTATCTTTTAATTATTGCTCTATTATGTTCAAGTGCCTATATTGCATTATCTTATGATAGTTAAAAGGGCGTAGGCACTTGCACTTGCTCTTAAGCCTCACAGTAGCCATGCACCAAATTGTTCGAATATGGTTAGATACATAACATTTTCACCTTAAACTATAAGAAAACATAGGAAGTACAGTATTAAATGCTCCCTCACATTAAATTTTTTCTTAATATTAGCATATGTTGTTAAAAACAGACTCACAGCTGAAAACAACAAATTGGGCAGAGGTGTGAACGGTTTGTAATGAGACAACTGACAGATGTTGGGGTTCTCTAGAATTGACAAGGAAATACTTTCACTGGAATTCATAATTAAGGAGTGATGGGGTGATTGATACCTATGTGGTTTGGTTGCCTGTAACTTTGAAATAAGGGTTTGTGGTAACACTCAGGGTGAGATCTTCAAATGCAGAAGAGAAAGGAAAAAAAACTCCCTGGGGCAGATTTATGTTAACTGGCGCATCCCGAGGGATGCGCCAGTTAACATGCGCCACCGTGCGCCACAGCTACGCCACCCATGGTGCGCCGCATTTATGATGCGGCGCACCATGGGGCAAAAACGGCACAGATGCGTGACGCATCTGTGCCGGAAATGTGGCGCATTGCTGGAGTTGCGTCGCAAGCGCGACGCAGCTCCAGCAATGCTCTGGGGGGGCCTATTCTTTTAATGCTGCCTCAAGCCTTACGCCTGCTTCAAGCAGGCGCAGGGTTTTGACGCAGCATTGCCCTGAAAGTGACTGAGTGAAATCTCATAGATTTCACTCAGCCACTTTCAGGAGGCGTTCCTGCGCAGGAACGCCCCCCCTGCGCAGGAACGCCTCCTCATGGCGCAGTGCTGTACAACGTGACGCATCTCCTAGATGCGTCACGTTGTAAATAGGGCGCAGGGATGCGCCACGTTTCCGCGCCGTTGCGTCACGCAACTGCGGCGTAAACGTGGCGCAAGCCCTTCATAAATCTGCCCCCCTGTGTTTAGGTGGGAGTAGACTGAGTTGCATCACACTTTCTTTTCAATATTGATGGTGTTAGAAGCATCAGCCATCTTAGGAAGGCCATTGCAGAAGCAGCAGTTTACCAACAAGATGTGGATGTAGTAGAGGGGGTGTTAATACGAATAGGAAGAGATAATGTTCTGAAAAGGAGAGGTAGGAGAGATCCATTACAACAACAAAAACCTGAGAGTGGGAAAGAAGAAAGAGATATTTTTTCTAGAGGAAGAAGATGTTGCTGTAGAAAGAATTAAAGAACGAAATGGAAATAATGGAGGACATGGAAATACATCTCGACAACTCTAAAAAAATTGTTGAAGAAACAATAAGTTTACCACTTGCACACATTTACGAAATGTGAAAAAGTTCACTGTGAATTTCCCTGATGTGACAAAAATTTGGACCCTCCTTTCATTGCATACTATTGCCAGAAACATTTCTCTTGCTGTACAGTACTTCATTTCCTCTCTTCCTTACACTTCTTTTTGCATCCTGTCACTATCATCGTTTCATACTGCCCATCATAATGAACGGCATGAGCCAAATAATGCAGCCCAATGATCTCCATCTGCCACGGTCCACGCAATATGACCGCCATCTGCCCAATATGGCGATCCACTCTGATGATGTGTGTTGCTTTATTCTGTGGAAACCTTTCTTACTTTCATATTTATAGACATCATTGGTAAAGTTTAAATATGAGTCATATATACATGAAGAGATAATTGAGTATGTTCTACTTGATGTGTGGTATACCTCTCCCAGGTAGAGCAGAATTTTTAGAAATAAACATTAAAAACATTTGAAAAGTGACTTCAAAAATAAAAAGAATTCTTGTGCCAACAGAGTACCTTCCTATAAACTGTATGAGGAATGCGATCTAAAGTTGCTGTTAGATGTCATATTCTATAATATTATAAAATTACAGTAATAAATACATCAATCCAGTATAAATATAAGCAGGGAACATTTTGGAAAGGTGCACCATTTATTACCAGCGCTTGCTGCACAGGTTTGCTTTACTGGAAATGGAACTCGTCATAAGGCCCCACATCTCAGTCTGTTTTTTTTTGGCACAGTCTGTTCCTTGTGTTCTGTTGATGCACTCAGCTAGTACCTGCAGCAATCTCAGTAGGCTCACACAATGCTAAAGTAAAGCTTAATTGTCAACAGCAGTTATCACGTCGCTATTTCTTTATATCTCCACTTTTACAGGTTTCAGAGCATAGATTTAACATTATCCATGTGCAATTACGTGTTTATGAAATATATATAAAATCTAGGGTGCAGCAAAGGAGTGTAAGTTAGAGAGATAAGAGAATGTGAAAGTGCTCCTCGGGATAGGAAGGCATCCACACCATTGTTATTTTGTTAGTGACAACATATGTAGATGTATCTTGTGTAGGAAAAAAGCATGTAATGCATGTCACACAAGAGGGCAGCCTAAACAACTGTGAAAGCAGGGAAGTTGGTATTTAATGCCTTTGTAGTCAGGGTAAAGTCATGCTCAACGGTGGCACGTTCCATGCACATGGTCCCATTTGTCAGCTGTTTACATGAGTGGCAACAAGAAGATAATGCTTATTATGTGAACCAGTTCATTGTGGCTGTGCTTGGTTAACCCTGTACCAAACGCCATGCAAAATGTTTGCACTGACCTTGTACAAACATGTTGGGAGATTCTCCAAAGACATGTCTTGCACTTGACTATGATGAACATAGACACATCAAGGGACAGGGCCGGCTGGTGGCGCCTGGTTCACCAATCACTTTTCGCTCCCCAACACCCCATGACCATCTCCTCGAATTCTCTTGCTACCACCAGACAAACGTGCCCCTCATCTCTCCTGTTGTGAACGTATCTAGGACCCTAAGTAAATATTCCCGATTTATGCCCTTATGTGGTTATAACAAATCATATCCTTATAAAGACATAAGAATCATATCCATATTTAGTCATAGCCAATGCAGTCCAAATACGGCAAGGCTATTTCCCTAGACTCCTAGAAAGTACAATGCGTTCTTTAAACAAACCAAACCTCCAGCAGCCCGGGAACTCCCCCTGCTTTTGTTTTGATTTGTCCTAGAACTCCTGAGAGTCCTGAAAGAACTGCCAGTTCTTAGTGACAGTTCTTAGTGACGTCTTATGTCCAACCTTACGTCAAACTCGGCACCTTCCAGGTATAAATATACCAGCATTTGCCTTAAGCAACACATGGTGGTTTGGAGCAGAGCGGCTATCTACTTACCCAAAGCCCAGCTGATGCGAGTACCGAAGGAAGCCGATCCTCCTATTTGACGCACTGAGAGAGACGCTGTCTTTTCCCCTGCTGAGAAATCCAGCTCCAGTGTTTCCAGTCACCCTTGCGGGTTGCTGGGAGATCGAGTCCTGAGAAAGAGATACAAGACCTCCTTCATTCTAAAACCAAGCTACGGAGCTGATTAGATCCTTAGAGAATTCTTGATTCAGATTTTTGGCAAAATTAAATTAACTTAAACTGCAGCTCACTTAATCCTTCCCACGTACTAGGCTTAGGTTAGGTACACCGGGGAAGGCGTATTTTAGAAGCACCAGTTGAGTACGTTTAGTCAAGTTTTATCATTGTATGTAACTGTATATATTTTATCCGTTTTAAGTATCATATGGCTCAGAAACCATATAAATGATTTTACAGTATTATTTCATAATACTCCTTTTACTGTACGCACTTTACTTTATGATTAGTATTGCAATTGTGGTAATTCATTTCTCTTGCATGAGAAAGAAGACTGCTCAATAAATAACACCTTTTATTGAAAACGCTCGTCTCTCTATTTCTCTGCACTCTGGTGAAACTAAGTATGCACGATTGACTGAGTGAAATAGCTATCTATTGTTCTCACACGACTCTGGAGATATACTCCTTATTCTGGAGGGAGCAAAGTTGTCATGTTTATGCACTTGTCAGAAACTAATCCCTTCTTGTCTAATCAGGAAAGTTAACTCCTTCCTGTTCAATCGAGAAAGTTTCTAGTGACCTCTGAGCTAGCTGGCATACCTAATTAAGTCTAACATATTCAGTAGAGACCTAGTCGACCTCAGTCCTACGTCTAAACTACCGTTTATGTTATTCCAATGTGCAGAGCCTATTGGGAATATAGGAACTACACTACATTGCGCCCAACGTTTGGTAAGGCGATAATCTTACGCAAGATACTAGAGTAACTCAGTCGTGCTTTTCACACAGACCCCTTTTTCCCGTAAAAACTCCAATAGACGTCTGGAGTGGGTGAAAGGTTAATATCCGCCGAAATTTAGTAGGAAGAGATTCCTATGTATTGGTTTTGGTTTAGTCAACGTTGAAGGATACAGTGTTCCAAAATATTGTGCACCTAATCTTTGTTTCCTTGAAACTTGCTCTGCAAACTTTCATTAAACAATGTCAACTAACGGCGACAACAACGAAACCGGTGGAGCTGCAGTAGATGCGAATCAACCAGATTCAGACGTTACAGGGTTTAATGAAGATGACCCGAATGCTATAAACATCCCGGTCAATATAAGAAAAACTATAACTATAAAACTTATAGAAAATGGAGTAACATCAAGAGGTGGTACAGTCGTATTTGTGGTAGAGGCCCATGAATATCGGCAGACAGAGGTATTCTATTCCTTGATAACTTTTCCAGCAGCACTTGCTGTAACACACGAATTCTACTACTACAAAATAGAGTAATCTCCAGAGGAATGCTCTCCTTTCGAGGAAGTTGAAATTCCCCTAACATACCAAGAGCACCTGCTCTGGTTTAATGGCGCCCTAAAACATCAAAATCATATTACCTGGCTCGGTCCACTAGGTAGACCAGGAGCCACATGGCCGGTTCTAGCCAGCTATACACCACATCCCGACTTTGAAAAAATGTCAAGCGAAGAACTCTTAGTTAAAATAAAAGACTTAATAAAAGCATATAGAGATTTAGTTCAATTAACAGTTGACGGTACAACCTACCGACTAAATACACTAACTGAAAATCCTGAAAAGACTTTCATTAAAAATAATCTCAATTCTCAAAAGAAGAAATGGGAGGGTAATAAATAAACCTCTCCCAGGGAAAATCACTTTCAGTCCAGAGGAAGGTCTCCCCAACGAAGAAATAGATCTCCAGGAGAAAGATACAACCTTAGAAATAGGGACAATTAGAGAAAACCTGACAGATATCAAGATACTGATACACGTCCCTCTCGATCTTTTCAGACTTCCTCACGGAAATCAGAAAGAAGAGGACGGTCAGAACATAAAGAAGAGCACGTCAAGTCCAAAGACAAGGAACCTGCTCATCAAAGTAAAAAATTACAATTTCCCAGAAAGAAGGTAGCCAGTATTAAAGTAAAACATGCCGAGAATTCTGAGGAAACAACTGAAAAACAGAGAGTGGGCCCAGACAATGCTAGACAGCGCAGCAGAAGTGACCATAGCTCACAAGATCCTGATGAACCTTCTGGAGACAGTGGACACGAATTAATACATTCAAGTGGAAACAGCAGACACCCGATTTAGCGTGCCCCATCAACTATATGAAATAACATTACGTATAGAGGGAGATAAAACTAGGAAAATAAGAGGTCTCTTTTGGGAGAATCTATCTAAAGGTTATGATATCCTTCTAGCAGAGAAAGACTGGCCACCAGAGTTTGTCAGGGAGTGCCCACATGGTGAAGAAATGATTATGCCTGCCTTCTCAAATCACATTCCAATTCATAAAAAATATACATTTGCTAGAAAATGGGCAGTGGCCCAAGCC
The DNA here is from genome assembly GCF_964263255.1 of Lissotriton vulgaris. NCBI lineage: Eukaryota > Metazoa > Chordata > Amphibia > Caudata > Salamandridae > Lissotriton > Lissotriton vulgaris. Next base: position 556,710 of record NW_028241507.1, on the reverse strand, counting down.
CATGCATTATATAAAAATCATGTAGGATGGGATGAGGATTCTCTTCATCATAACATCCAGTTAAAAAATCAACCTACTGCACAGAGGCAGTATCCTGTTAAGGAAGAAGCTAAAAAACAAGTCAGAGAAATTTTAGATCAACTTGAATATCAGGGGGGGATTGAAACATGCACCTCACAAATGAACAATCCTTTGTTTCCTTTGTCCAAGCCAGACGAGTCATATCGTCTAGTTTTGGACTAAAGGCACCTAAACTCCTGCTGTTATACTTTGGCAGTACAAAACTCACACAATGCAGCACTAATGAATAACATCGTGCGCAAGAAATATAAAGCGACATTAGATATTTCAAATGGTTTCTTCTGTCAAAACATAGCACCTGAAAGCAGACATTTGAACGCTTTCTCCAGCATGGGGACCCAAAAACAATTTTGTCGTCTCCCACAGGGATTCAAGAACAGCCCAGGATTATTTTCAGCGATGGTAACAGAGTTACTACAAATATATGATGATGAGGCATTATCTTATGTCGATGACATCTATCTTACAGACGATGACCTGGAGACTCACTTGAAAAGAGTGAACACCATCATACTTGGGTTCGCATCTGGAAGGTACAAATTTAACTTTAAAAAATCACGAATTGCCCATCTAACTGTCCTATTTTTAGGATATGAATTATCAAGTGAAGGCAAAGGCCTAGCAGACAACTTCTTAGAGAAGTGTGCAGTTCTCCAAGCTCCAAAAACGCTGAAAAACTTACAATCAATTCTAGGTTTCCTGAATTTCGGAAGAACATACATTCTAAATTATGCAGAGATAGTTAAACCTCTCTACGAACTAATAAAACCTGATTTTAAACCAATTAATTGGACTCAAAAACACACAGAAATTTTGAGATCATTCCAAACAGACATGTTAACTAAAACAAAACTGCAAACACGCGCAAACGAATGCAACCTTGTAATCCGAGTCATCCCAGGAAGATGCCGATTCACATACCTGACCTCTAATGAGGGAGAAACGGTACCAATAGCTTACAAATCACACACCATCACACAAGCTGAAATGAAATTCAGTTCTACTGAAAAAATTCTAACTGCGGTTCAAACTGCTGTAGCAAAAGAAAGAGCCCTAGCCTAAGGGAAGAGGATATCTGTTTTAACAGCAGTGTCAGCCCTTGAGGCAGTAACAAGACCAGGCATTCTAAATGCTATAGCTCTAGACCCAAAATGGATACAATGGGAAAATTCTCTTTCTACAGAAGACGTGAAACACGCTTTTGATCCAAAAATGAAAAAACTAGAAGATCTGGAATACGAACATGAATGCCCTCTGTCAATCGAAATTCTGCCTCTCGAACAGTACACCTGTGTAATCTACATGGACAGATTTGCACAACACTACGTTATGGAAAAACAAATTTACAATGCTGCATGCGTGATTGTTAAAGGTAGCTGTCGCTTAAGTAAATTCAGACCGATGGTAACTAAAACTGAATCACTCAGAAACTGTACAGCTCAGCGAGCTGAAATAAGATCTCTAAAGATGGCTCTTGAAAATGCAGATCGCGAATTCCCCACACTAATAGTGTACGATTCGCATTACTGCGTCCGGTCTTACAATAATTCCATGCAGACCTGGATAAAAAACGGTTACAAAGATGAGACAGGTGCCACAATAAAGCATAAAAAACTATGGGAACAAGTAGTTCTTTTGCAGAAAGAACTACGAAAGACTAACGTGATACACACTCAGAGTCTTCAACGTGATGGCGTTCACGTTGCAGGGAATTCATTGGCTGACAGAGCCACAGCGGCAGCTGATCACTCGGCTTCCGTAGCTACAAAAAGGCGTACGAAAAAACAAATAGATGGCGAAACGCTTCTTGCAATAAAAGCCTCAATGGAAGGCAATTATGCGGCATTACCTCGAAACTATTCACTCGGCAATACATACATAATTGATGCGAACTCCGTTCTGTTTGCTCAAATCCCCGGAGTGGGGGATAGAGTAATTCCAAACACGAACCGGAGAGTCTTCTTGATTGAAGAAGCACACATGGGATTGGGTCTGAGGCACCACGAGATCCCGAAATCTCTAATAGAATTACAATCAAAATACTGGTGGCCGGGGATGAGCGTGCAAATTTATAACTTTGCAATCAATTGTCAGGACTGCAACAGAGATCGCAGTTGTGAACCGGACCAGACACCTCTATTAGACAGCATCAGGCTATCTATACGCAGACATCCAGACGGAAAAATGCGATCCCATAATTATTAAGACGAGATTCATTTGGATGTGGCCCCAGCTCTCGGCTGACGCCAGAACTGTTGTAAAAGATTTGTGAGTCTTTATCGGCATATACGCAATTGGCATGCTACATTCTGACCAGGGTCCTGCGTTTAGCTCTCGGGCTTACAAGGAGGCCATGGCCAGCATGGGCATTGCATTGCGGTAGTCCATTCAATCCTGAGGGAAATGCGGTAGTGGAGAGAAAAAACTGTGACATAAAGCAATCTATAACAGCGAGGGTATTAGGTTTGGGTGACGGGTGGGTCAAACATCTAATAAGTGTCCAACGTAGTCTTAATAACCTGCCAAGAAATTCTCTAGGAGGTATCAGTCCGTACGAACTTTTGTTTGGTACTAGAATGATCATCGAGGATCTGGATTGTCACACTTCAGTGGTGAAACAAAAAACCTTTGATATCAAAGATCGTTTGGCTGTTTTACAGGACCTGAATGAAACAAGAAAAAGTCTAAGTAACGAAAAGCTAAAGCCAATGACCACTGAAGAAAAACTACCTGTCCCAGCAAGACCTGTCTGGATTCCAAAGATTGGGGATCTGGTCAGAGAAAAGATTGTGGTGAAGAAGGAATTTGGGCCTTCTTACAGAAAAGCAGTACCTGTCTTAGCTGTCAGCGAACAAGATCAGTATTACTACCGCCCCTTGCTGGTAAAAAGGAGATCCGAGTTGTATCAATCAACCTGGTGAAACCACAACCATGTGGCCAATAATAAATAGTAGGCCCAGTGGACTCCCAAGAAATAGCAGAAGACCAAATCTTGCTACAATCCAAGAGGTTCAAACTGAGAGACTAATCACATTTGATAAACCTGCAGTGAATAAAAAAGGACTATGCAACAAAGGCATGGAACTTGTGCCTCTTGAAACGCAAATTACAACAGTTCGTCAAGAAACACCAGTCTACAATGATGTAGCCATGCACTATACTAACTTGAAAAAGGAAGAAACAAATCCAAAGATAAATGAAAATCCGGAAGCAATTCCACCAATTGACAGAACTGCATCTGGCTACTTTATCAACTTTGATGACTTTTCCGATGATCCAAGTGAACATGGAGACAAGCCAGCAACAAAAACTTTCAAAGGAAATATTACAGAGCTCTTTCATCAACTGAGAGAAACATATCTACTTTCACCATGGATTAAATTATGGATTGTGTTAGGTGCACTTTTCCTCCTTCTGTGGCTCATCTTGGTTTTAAGTTTGGATAGATTTATTGATGGAAAATATAGTACAATGGACACAGCAAGTCAGAACATCAACTTGGTCCTGAAACGTCACAGATCTTCTCACAACGAAAAAAGAGAACTATCATCAGTGAACATCAAAGCCATCCCTATACCTGGTGGTATAGCATGGGACAAACCTGACTATGAAATCTATGGCCCGGTTGAGCTCTTGAAATATCCACACCAATTCAAGATCTCCTGAAGTGACTTTGTATCACCTAGTACTTTCTCTGATGATTGGGACTTTGAAAATATTAATAATATGATGTCAGATTTAGAAATGTCAGCAAAATTTACAGAACATGATTATTGAATTATGAGGATATGTATTGGTTCAATCACTTTGGGCAATATTATCTGCATAAATCTGCTAATCCTAGAAACGTTTTCAGTTATAATCAGTGGGAACATTGTCCAACTCCGCCAAAAGGCAGTTCAAAAACATTTTAAGAGAAATTTCCATACTTCTCAGGGTTTAATTACACTAACCAAGAAACGTTTTATTTTAAAATTATGTATAAGACAGGAGTGAAAAACCTGTTGACAAATACTAAATTGATTTATTCTGAAAAGTTTTATGAAAAAATGTCTACATTTGGTTTTGAATTTTGGAAATACAACATTGAGACAAAAACCATCTGGGGTACAAAAGAGTGGCAGGTACAAGGTTTAGTATGATTCCAGAACAAATAATGTTCCTGAATGACACCATTCAACAAACAACCTGTCTTGGTCTAGCCAAGATAAAAGATTTAAACAACCCGTCTATACCAAAGCCTATGCCTGATAGAAACACCACTATAGATGAGGGGTTAGACGTGTCCTATATTTTAAAACAAAACAGAACAATTCCTGATTGGAACAAATGGTTGATCTGGCCCACAGACACTAATAACTGTCAAGATAGATTCCTGAACAAAATACAGGGGTTCAAACAGAACATGCTAGACCCAAGATATTCCCAAAGACAACATCCAGGGATAGTTACAGCATATAGTGTAGGAAAACTATGTCTCCATTGGCTACAGAGATCCACACTTCCCGAAATTAAGCAACACTTAACTTTACTTAAAGAAGGTGCTGACTTGCGAGATTATTATAATGAGACCTCGTAAATAGCGTCAAAAACGTTTCATATACGCAGGTATATAGGCAGCTTACAATGAAGCTTGGAAAGTATCACAAATTGAAACTGCAGAAAAAATACGAGAAATTGATCGTATTAATTTTGATAAATCACTTTCTGTAGTGGACAATGGGTTAACGACTCTGTCCTCCAGAATGTATTCACTGGACAGCATTGTATCATCTGCTATTGATATAATAGAACATGATATGCTAATGTTACAACATGGCCAGTCCCAATTACGTTCTATTGTACAGCTAGGCTGGACGTTACAAAACTTCAGTTCAGGCTACGTGCCATGACGTCTAATCAACACACCGTCAATATTTTCAAACTTTAACCTTACTGATAGACAAATCTATTTGGCACAAAAAGGAGCAGACTATACGGTACTGAGCATTGAAAAACTAGAAAAATTACCATTGACAATGTCAGAACGACCGGTCATTGAATGGATAATACATGGCACCATTACAATCCTGATAACAACTTTTCAGTTTCAATACTGCCAAAAGTATATACCAGCAGGCCTGTATGAAGGGTTGGGTAAAGGATACATCAAGTCAACCTGGAATTTACCTTATACACATAGATGTTATAGTGAAGGGAAAAAAGAGGTATTTTTTAGTGGTAACAATTGTAAAAAATCACTAAGCGGTAGACTTCTGTGTCAAGGTATTAACTTGCATGGAGCCTGCGAAGGTTCATCAAACAACCTTTCATGTCATCTGCACGGCAACCCTGCTACACAGATAGAACCCTTTTTCAGACAACTTTCCAATGGTAGCTACGTTATAATAAGTGACCACAGCTGTTGTGGCATGATGCCAGGAAAAGCCTATCTCATGAGCGTTACTTCCAGGGTCATTTGTTGTATGCAAGTATTGTATCCAAACAGCAATCCAGACATGGAGGCAGCAATATGGCCTTCTGTGAATATCTCTTCTATTCGAATTGATACTTTAAGCAGAATGAAGTCTATTCTTTTACAAACAACTGTGCCTTTAACCTCGTCCAAAGAGACGTATGACCTGCAAGTTGCAAGGACAGCGGCAGAGATACATATCCCATGGCATTGCACATGTATTTAAGACAATTTTTTCGGGACTGTTAGCACCCTTTGAAGCAGTTCTGGGCATCTTCCCGAATTTTGTGCATTCTCTATTCGGTGGCCTGCCTCTTATTTTGGGACAAGTCACAGACACAACTTAGGCTACAATGTAAGAAACGATCCTAGCAATACGATACCGAGACCATATCACTTAGGTCCTCGGATTGGCCCGGCTAAGAGATCTGAATACTACCTGGTTTCTTTCATTCAGACCAATCTTGCAAAATTGCATCTTATCTGTGCTTCGATGTCTGCTATGCGGAGAAGAATGCATGTTGGACATCTGTCTTACACTACCATCAGCAGTACCAATGGATATCGATGCTTTGCTTGGTCCGGTAACGACTCATGCAACGTGTTGTCCCCAGCGGCTACCTATTCTGATGACGGCATTTGTTGGGACTTCACCATTACGATTAGGTGGTGGTGAAGTACGAGATGAAAGCGGCACCACACAGGTACAACCTTCCATGACCATTGCTGATCTGAACACCGATGATGGCAATGCATCGCATATATGCACTATTTCTGATTTTTCAGCGTTGGGCCAACTTTCACCTACTGTTGTAGACAAATTTTCTGCTGGCCTATCTGAGGTAATGTTCTCTCCTAACAACGGGAATAATATTTGAAATAGCGAGCACACCGCGTTCCCTGAACTCTGAATTCGGCCTTCAGTTTTTATAAACAACACTGCTGAAAACATTTGGAACTATTTCTTCCCATTAAAGCGAAAACATTTTTTTTCCCAATTTCCAAAATATTTACTTTTTTTGGCACATGGTACTCTGCTTAAAGTAGAACTATTCTTAGAGAACAGAACTTCTATTTTTAGAGACTCTAGAGACAATATTTTGAATCAGCCTCTAGCACATGTACAATCTTGTATAAATATGTGATGAAATGGTCTCGACCTTTTTCTTCTGTATTAAGAGCCATTTCATGAATGTAATTTTCGTGATTCATTCAGTCAACATTCTAAATGAACAACATTTTATCTAAATTATACCACTGCTTGAAAGCGTACAGTATAATACTCATTTTCGTGTATCTATTCCATTTCAAATGCATTTGATGTATTTTTGGGTGGGCTGGAAAAAACATGCATACTTATATGTTTATATATTGCTTAGTATTTAGTAATGATGGGCATTATACGTGGAGTGGGTGTTGTGAACGTATCTAGGACCCTAATTAAATATTCCCGATTTATGCCCTTATGTGGTTATAACAAATCATATCCTTATAAAGGCATAAGAATCATATCCATATTTAGTCATAGCCAATGCAGTCCAAATACGGCAAGGCTACTTCCCTAGACTCCTAGAAAATACAATGCGTTCTTTAAACAAACCAAACCTCCAGCAGCCCGGGAATTCCCCCTGCTTTTGTTTTGATTTGTCCTAGAACTCCTGAGAGTCCTGAAAGAACTGCCAGTTCTTAGTGACAGTTCTTAGTGACGTCTTATGTCCAACCTTACATCAAACTCGGCACCTTCCAGGTATAAATATACCAGCATTTTCCTTAAGCAACACACAGTGGTTTGGAGCAGAGCGGCTATCTACTTACCAAAAGCCCAGCTGATGCGAGTGCCGAAGAAAGCCGACCCTCCAATTTGACGCACTGAGAGAGACGCTGTCTTTTCTCCTGCTGAGAAATCCAGCTCCAGTGTTTCCAGTCACCCTTGTGGGTTGCTGGGAGATCGAGTCCTGAGAAAGAGATACAAGACCTCCTTCATTCTAAAACCAAGGTAGGGAGCTGATTAGATCCTTAGAGAATTCTTGATTCAGATTATTGGCAAAACTAACTTAACTTAAACTGCAGCTCACTTACTCCTTCCCACGTACTAGGCTTAGGTTAGTACGTTTAGTCAACTTTTATCATTGTATTTAACTGTATATATTTTATCCGTTTTAAGTATCATATGGCTCAGAAACCATATAAATGCTTTTACAGTATTATTTCATAATACTCCTTTTACTGTACGCACTTTACTTTATGATAAGTATTGCAATTGTGGTAATTCATTACTCTTGCATGAGATAGAAGACTGCTCAATAAATAACAACTTTTATTGAAAACGCCCGTCTTTCTATTTCTCTGCACTCTGGTGAAACTAAGCATGCACGATTGACTGAGTGAAATAGTTAACTATTGTTTTCACACGACTCTGGAGATATACTCCTTATTCTGGAGGGAGCAAAGTTGTCATGTTTATGCGGTTGTCAGAAACTAATCCCTTCTTGTCTAATCAGGAAAGTTAACTCCTTCTTGTTCATTCGAGAAAGTTTCTAGTGACCTCTGAGCTAGCTGGCATACCTAATTAAGTCTAACATATTCAGTAGAGACCTAGTCGACCTCAGTCCTACGTCTAAACTACCGTTTATGTTATTCCAATGCACAGAGCCTATTGGGAATATAGGAACTACACTACACTCTAATCATAAAATATTTCTAAACATAGCCTCCCCCCACTGAGGTGAGTGCCTACTCCACAGGTTAGTGCCCAGTGCGGTTGCACCAGTCACACTGCCCTAAAGAGAAACATGCCTGTCAAGAGAAACATTAAAAATAAGTATTCCCTCAGATATATCTCTATACATGAAAACAGCAATCTATCAGATATATATATATATCTATACAAGATTTGTGTTCACTAGAACACAGAGTGCATGTTTTTTCCAATCTGCTATCAACGTTTTTACTTACTAACATTGATGCTGCAAAACGCAACTATGCACCTGGGTTGCAAATTTTCCTTTTCAGCACATTCCTACCTACAATGTGAAGTCATTTCATATTGTGGATGGGACTACTTAATTCTGTATGATTTTTGCACTATTTGCTATTACTGTTTTTATTGTCTATCGCCTGTTTTAAAAATGTTTACAGGATAATGCTGGTGGATTCTATTTAAGGATTTTACATTTTCATATCCATCCGTGCCTCTTGTTGGAATGTTAGAATGTTTAAATCTGGCTACAGGTAGTTTCATATGTCTCGAAGATATAATGTCATTATAAAATAGTACAATAAGAAGTATTAAGAGATTGAGATTTTGGTCAAGCTCCAAACGTTTGCTTTACTAAGTTGTAATGGTTTGCGAATATTTTATTTTTTTGTCTGTCAGGCCCATGGCATTTCAAGAAAGGTCACAGTATTCCATTTACATTTACTTTAGTTTCGGTGATGGGACTCAAAGCAGTTATTTGGTTATGCCGCTGATATGACAGCATTTTAACTGAAGTTATGCCAATCATACATGCACAATAATCGTACTCAAATTGCAGTTGGTGTTTCAATTGTTTTAATTTGCTCTCATGAAAAAGTTGGCAAAAGTATGACTAGATGCACACATACAATCTCCTAAGAATGCATTGGCAAAGTCAATAAGTTTCGATTATAAGTGACAATGCAAGCCAGTCCTCGTGGCATTGTCAATTATTGTTTAATTATGTTAACTGCCTGATGCTTGAATGTTTGAGTCTGCATTTTGCAAAAATTGTTCATGTACCTTATATTGTTCAAGTTTTATCTCTCAATAGCAATAGTTAGCGTCTTGATTATGGTTTCCTTTGTCAAATGACCATGGATCACTCCACATTCTGTCCATATAAATTGTCAATGTATTAAAATACATGTAGATAGTCATGAGATCTACATACATTTAAACAGAAGAAAAAACATCACAAGAAATATAGAGCAGTAATCTTTTTTTTTCAGTGTAAATGTAAAATAAAATTAACATTTGTGAAAATTCAATATGTTATTTTCTTTTCAAGAAAAATCGTAAATTGGAGATCCTTGTCAATGATGGGCCTGATTAACAAAGGTAAACTTGCACTTTTGTGTAAGTTTATGATTGCTTGCTATTCACAAAGGTATTTTATCAGTAGTATTTTAACGACTGAGGACACATCATCAATATTTGCGTGTACATTTTCCAACCTCCATATATTGTATAAATCTTTCTAAACTTTAAGTTTGGTATTAAACTGCATGAGGCAAGAACAATACAGAGTCATTTGTTTAAAACAATGTGGAATAAATAAGTGGCATAAATACTACTTTTTGGTCCCTTGAATATGTAGCAGTCAAGTGGTGGCCAGTCATTTCAGTCTATACGTGACTGGAACTGACCTGGCCAAGATATGTGATCAAGTTAATGGATAGAGAGCATGTGAGTTTATGAGTGTGTTTGATTATTATATGGTTATCTTGATAAATCTGGAAATTCATAGCTCTGAAGTGGAGGTAGTTTTTTGATGTAGGAATTTTCAAAGGGCTTGAAGAGGTTATTGGTGATTGTTGTGATCATATCAGTTGACACTTTCATCTAGCCAGAGATCCTATTCAGCTTGGAGCTTACTGTCAGTTTCTGAGTGTTGGCATAGTTTCCCTGATAAATTTGTCACAGTCATGTGCCAGCAATAGAATGCGTTTGGCAGTTTATGGTTATATTATGCTGGTAGTAAGATAAAGAGGACATATCATATACCTAACATCTTGAAGGACCCCTTTGATTGTAGGTATATCTTTCCGGTCACATAGTCAGTCAGAGGTATCTGATCCTCACAAACTTCTATTTCGGCATGAATTTTACTTAGAGGGCAATTTTACGCCAGAGATATGTATTACTTAATACATGTATCATCTGCTCTTTATGATCCAGGTGGTACCAGGATCTTAATTGCACTAGCACTTTAAAAGCACCAACAGTTTTAGACTATATCACTCCTGTTGTTTGTAGATTGGAAGAAACAACTAGAATGATTCATTCGCTGAAATACGCGAAAACCCCCGACCTGGACAAAATACCTGGTGACTTATATAAATTGGAACTTTCGATCTGGGCTGTATATTTAAATATGTTGTCAAAAGCTATAGCAACTGGTGGTAAGGGAACAGGTTCCTGGCTCTTGGCAGAAATTATAGCAGTACATAAAAAAGTGGATGCAGGGGAGCCCTTGAATTATAGGCCTATCAGCCTTATTGACAATGCCCCAAAACATGTTCTGAACACATTTTAGTGAGACTTCTTGATTGGGAAAATACAAATGACATGTTATCTCCTCTTCAGGTAGGTTTTAGAGCAAAAAATAGTACAACAGATCAGATTTTTAGATTTGTGGTTTTATATTTGAAATATGTTTTACTTCAGAAGCAAAAACTGAATGTGGCTTTTATTGATCATAGAGCAGCATTCAATCTCATACCACGTTCTACCCTCTGGCAAGCCTTGACAAATTTGGGGGTCCGAATTAATCTAGTACATTTAATTAATAAATTGCATGTAAATAATTTCACTCAAGTTTGCTGGGGCCCCAATGGTGAGTTAACAGACCACATTCCTACTGAGAGAGGAGTTTGCCAGGGCTGCGTTCTGGTCTCTATCCTGTTCTTGCTGTATATTAAAGATGTTGTGGAAGCCTTCTAACTTTGCAGAAATGACTCTCCGGCTCTGAATAATAAGAATATTCCAATTTTACTTTTTGCAGATGACTCACTCCTTATATCTAAATCACCCATGGGTCTCCAAATTTCAATTGATACGTTTTTATGTTTTTGTAAAACAAGAGGCTTAGAATTAAACTAAATAAAATCAAGTTTATGGTGTTTGAAAAGGCTAAGAAGGGAAGTCGTAGTATCCACAAAGGTAGCGAGGCTCTTGATAGAGTACACAATTTTGACTACTTAGGTGTAAGATTCGTGGATAATTTAAGCTGGGCTAGTCAACTGGAAATATCTACATTAAAGATTGAACACAGATCTAATGCTATTCTAAGGTTTTTTTAATCAGACTACGTCACATATAACTTCCCCTGCTGTGGAAACTTACTGTGCAACCACACAGAGAGACGATCTTTATGGGGCAAAGATCTGGGGTTGTGGCAACTTACATTCATTGACAATTGCTTAGAAAAACTTTATTCGGAAACTGTTAGGGTTACCTTCCAGCTCACCGCTAACCCCCATGTATTCTAATGCTGGGATAAAAAGAGTTGCTGACCTGGCTGTCTTAAAAACTCTAGCATATTGAATCTGACTCTGGATTACACCTGAAATTGGAGTTTTTAAAGATTCACTGATATAGTTATTAAATCTCCCAGGATCCTGGGATATCCCATGGGTTAATTATTCCTCAGGCTGTTTTTTTTAAATTGGAATGCGTACTTTATGGGATGACCCTAACATTATTACAGAAAATGATAGCAATCTGGTAAAATCTCGATATTGGGCTTGTATTAATGATCGTATGTTGTGCACAGCTTTAGTGGGTCGGCAATCGGTATATTGATAGCCTGCAAGCAATATCCAATGTTTGAAGAATTTTTTGATTTTATATTTCCATCTTCAACTAGAAATTTGTATATAAATGATGCTATAGAACTCCACTGCTGAGGTCCTTCACAAATAAATGGTGTACTAACCAAGATCTCAAAATGTACCCTGCATGTGGCTCGAGCAATAAAGATGAGAAGCATATATTTTTCTTCTGTAAAGAGTACTGTTATATACGTCGAGAACGGTTTATCCCAATCTGCCATGGTATGGCCACTCGTAGACACTAGAAAACCTTTAGGATTTTAAAAAGTGACATGTCGCTCAAAGTAATATTTTCTATAAGCAAATCTTTGCAAGCAGTGTGGTTTAAGAGACTACAAATTATAAACATTATTGACAGATGTGTTTACTATCTGGATAAGCTCCTTTTATTGAAATTATTGTTGCACACTTGTTCTTTTGCACTATGCAGTTACTTTAAGCATTGTTGCACAGCCCTTAACGTATATCTGCGGACATTGTCTGTAAAATGTATAGGAAGCTTATTGCATATACATCATCAATGAAGCTTAAGGCAAGGAAGAACCACAAGCCCAAAGTTATTTGTTTTTATTGCCTGCATTTCAAAGCAACATATACCTTAAAATATTTTGCCCTTTAGTACTTGTTGTATTTTGCACATCTGTTTTGTGAGCTTTTTATTATATTTTTACTGCCTGGAGGAATGTTATCCATTATCAGAAATTATCTAGTGAGTTTTTTAAGAGGTATCGTTTAGTTGAAATTTTAATAAGGACATTGGAATGATGCTATGTTCTGATGCACATAGTTTTTTTAACTGAGTCGCATGTATTAGCCTCCTATGCATTAGATGTTGATGCTTCTGTTTTAATGTTTTCTTGTGCATACTTTTGATGGTTATTTCAACCGAATAAAGTTTACTACTACTACTACTACATGTATCATACTTCTGATAATTTGTATGAGCATTCAGAGAGACAGAAGAGGGAAGACCTGGCCTGGCAGTTTGGTCTTGGCTGTTACCAAAGGGAGCAGGGCCAAGATTGATTTGCATATGGCTGGGTTTAAACAGGAATTGAATGGGGAGCAAATAAACAATGGATTTAGGCCCAGATCTCTGTGCTGGGGTGCATGTATGACATTGTTCTGTATTCTGTCAATCAACTGTACTTTTTGCATTTGTTATCCCGAGTGGGATGGGTGGGTATGCCCAGACATGGGTCCCGGATTCAGCGTGCCACTGGATTCAAGCTGGCCTAGCTGATGAGGGGTGATGCCCCAAAACCAATCCCATGATTCTGGTTTCTGGTCTAGGGAGGACCTGGTTTGGCAGTTCGGGCTGGACTGTTCCCATGAGGCACAGGTCAAGGTTGATTTGCATATGGCTGGGTCTGAACTGGGGTAGCATGGTGAGCAAAAGAACAATGGATTTAGCCCAGATCTCTTGACTGGGGTTGAATGTTTAATTGGCTCTGCATTCCATCCATCATCTGTGTGTCTTTTGCTTTCTTTCCTTAAGTCACTGGGTATGCTCAGACATGGTTCCCGGGCTCACTGTGTCACTGGATTCAAGCTAGCCTGGCTGATGAGGGGTGATGCCCCGAAACTGGACCCAGGATGCTTGTTTCCAGTCCAGGGAGAACCAGGCTTGGCAGTTCGGGCTGGACTGTTCCTATGAGGCACAAGGTCAAGACATATTTGCATATGGCGGGGTCTGAACTGTGGTGATGGTCAGCAAAAGAACGATGGATTTAACCCAGATCTCTTGACTGGTGAATGTTTGATTAGCTCTGAATTGCGTCCATCATCTGTGTGTTTTTTACTTTTAATTCTTCAGCAATAAAATCATTGCTATTTACAGCAACTTCATTCCACAACTGGTCCAGACTGACCTCATTTAGCTTATTCTCCTAGCCAGCATCATCCACTTTCATGACATCAACACCCTCTCCTACTCTGATGATACATAACTCGTTCTCTCCCTCACAGACAAGTCACCAAGTACCCAGATCAAGTGTAATGCCTGCATGGCTGAAATCACAGGAAATCTGTCACACCCCCTGGTCATAAGCAAGCTGAACTATGGGAACACCCATTATCCTGGGGTCAACATAAAACTTACCAAAAGGCTGCGGGCCATTAAGAGACTGGTGCCAAAATTACTCTCTACGTCCCACGCTGCATTCAAATTGCCCCACATCTGAAGGAGCTCAACTGGCTCCCCATTTACAAATGAGCACAATTCAAACTTCTCACCCACACTTTCAAGACACTGACCCAGCAAACCTCAGCAATCATATCAACTTTCACAAACATTCCAGACTCTACCCCTTGTCCGTATTCCTACTTGCACAAATCTCACATATATGCAAATCCAGATCAGAGGGCCCAGACCTCTCCTACTTAACTAATAAAAGGTGGAGCGACCTACCATTACACATTAGAACCTGTTCCTCACTTCTTGAATTCTGAAAGAACCAGAAGACCTTTCTTTTTTAGTAATTCCACGAGGCCCTAGTTGAGACTAGACTCACACCTGAACACATTGGGGTATCCACCACCCAGTACTATGCTCTAAAATGAATACACAAACTAGTACACCTGCTTCAGACAACCAAACATTTTTCTATGTTAGAACCTCACCTACTCTATTAGTGGGATTCTTCATCAATGGGCCTCATCCTGGCCCCTAAATACCAGGACGGCCTGAACTATAGTGCAGGACACAGCCACATTCCAGGGAGCACCCTGAAGGATTAAATGTTGTTTTCATGTATTGATATTTATATTCTGGAATGCTGTTTTCAAAATGTACCTTAATGTGCATATATACATGAGAGTCAAGTGCTAGAACTTTCATGGGAGAATCCCTCAACATGTTTCCACAAGGTCCGTGCAACATTTTGCAAGGCATTTATTATAGGGTTCACCCAGCACACCCATAATGAGGTGGTTAATACAGTAAATATTATCTCCTCATCGCCAACACGTGTAAGCTGCAGACACATGGGACCATATGTGTTGCACATGCCACTGTTGAGTGTGACTATAACCTGACTACAAAGGCATTAAATACCAACTCCCCTGATATGTTTACACTATCTAAACAACAGTGGTAATGGTGCTTCCTTTTCCTAACCAAAATATTTCCACCACATAAAATGAACCGTTGTTTCCCTCCAAATGTATTCTTCTCCTCTCAGGTGCATGTTCACCATCTCTTATCTCTCTAACTTACACTGCTTTAGTGCACCCTCAATTTTATATATATATTTCATAAACAGGCAATTGCACATGCAATTTTAAATCTAGGGGGTGCGGCCGGACTAGATGGCCAGGTCCAAGTGTTTTACCACGGCTCCCGACCTGCGCCAATATCCTGTGCATAGCAGCGCGATCACCACCTGTCAAGCCTGCTCGCTGTGCTCCTTACCTGATGAGGAGTGAGTAGGGATGGAGCAGCTGTAGTGGGGTGAGGTCCGGTGCCCCGTTGTGCAGAGTCGTAGTCCAGAGGCGATGTTTAGAGTCGTGGGCTGAAGGAGTTTTCGAGGGGACGTGTGAGATGGCGACCACCACAGACCTCTAGAGAGCTGTGAACTGCAATCCGGTGCACCCCTCAAACTGGATGGCTGAAGAGAGGGGTGTCCACTCCCTTTTCTGACCCTGTGTGAGCTGCATGGCGATCGCGGCCCCATTGCAACTGTCTTTGCCTGGATTTGCCTGAGTGTGGGCCGTGAAGGAGGACTGACACAAAATGACAGCCGCCACCGCAGCCACAAGGTAGGCTCTCTCGCATGCGGCGGCGGTCTCAATGTGGCCTGTGATAGAGAGAGACCTTCCTTGTGCCGCAGTGCTGATGATTGTGGTATGGCATGCCACTCAGCTCTGCACTCAATTAAGAAGCTGTTGGTTGGGGAGTCTGCGGTGGCGGCCGACAGTTGGGAGTTGCACCGCTCACGTGATGGGTACACGGAGAGACAAAGACATGGGGGCCTAGAGGGAGCTGCCAGTTACTGGGGACCCCCGGATTCTTGGGGTACAGTTCACTCCTGGGGCCCAACAGGCATACTGAAGCCTTGCCTGGAGCGCCTGACTTCAACATCGAGGCCGGAATTACAGCACTGTCCTAGCTGTGCAAGGGGGCTCTGGAGTTGCCCCCTGCCACCTATGTCTGCCCAATTGACATATTAAGAGATATATCCAGCAAAAGTGGGCGCCTACACCCTGCACCGTGCACACAGCTGTGCCATCTCGCAGGACTCCTTCTGGGGTGACAGAGGGCCACAAGCTACGTCTCTGGGATCTACTGCTCTGGTGTATTGGTTGACCCAGGGTATAAAAAGTGGCCTCACAATAGGCCCATTGCCCTGATGTAAAGTGAGCAGGGGGAGACCGCCTCTTTGCAACCAGCACCACTCTCATAGACATAGGAGGGCCACTGCGAATAACCTATGCACCCAAGAAGACGCCTGCTAAAGTCTCCAATTATTTCCCACGGCTGAAAAACATCAATTACCGGTGCAGGAGGACCCCGCGAATGCCATGGCGCTTACTCAAGAAGATCTAATGGCGTCCCTCTGTGAGTTCAAGACAGAGCTGCTCGCTGAGCTTAACCAGGACATCAAGGCTTCCATCGAGCAGCTCAAATCGGATCTAACTACGCGGGGCGGCGACGCTCTAACAGGAAGTGGATTTGGTCGGTAAAGAGGGTTGGATTTGGAAACCCACGCCCAAGAGCTTGATAAACGATCTACTGCCACCCAAGATCAGGTGCAGGATCTACAGGGACAACTACATCTCGCACTGCTGAAATCTGAAGATTTAGAAAACAGGGGCCGAAGGGACAACATCAGGATCCGAGATTTAGAGGAAGGGGTGGAGGGGCAGAACCTGGAGGCCTTCCTCGAGGGTCTCTTTGCGGAGATTCTCAGTCCACGGCAACTCAAGATTAAGTTGGAGAGAGTGCATTGAGTCGGGGGGCAGTCTTCCGGGGCCGAAGACAACCATGCGACATTCTTGCAAAATTCCACTCCTTCAAAGTAAAGGAAGCAGTACTTCAAGCGGCCCGGACAAAGAGCGACATCTCCTTCCATGGTTTTTGTTATAATGTTTACCAGGATCTGGCTCCTGCGACGCTGGCTAGGAGGTAACTGCTCTGTCTCATTACCACAAAACTCTGAGACGAACACATCAAGGACAGATGGACTTATACATTCGGTCTGAGCTTCGAATTTAAGAATAAGATGCGCCCCATCATAGGAATCGAGGAGGGGATACGGATTCTTGGTATCAACCCTGGAGACTCTGCATCAACGCAGGATGCGCAGAGGGGGCAGAGCGAGAAACCCGGAGAAATCGCCAGTGGAGCACGAGTCTGAAAGCGGGGCCCAAGTGATCGCAGTCACACAGGGAGTCTTTTTACAGATTGTTGTTGAACACAGGTGGCAATTACCCGCACTCCAAGAGGGACTTACTAGGGTAATGTCCGCTCGGGACTCTGAGGAGAGGGCCCAGAACTCCGGACCCGGAGACCATTTGGACATCTTCTACTGTTTTTTTCTAGCAGGGGGGTCGTACTCGCCCCGTTGGGAGCCCAGGGTGGCGACATTGCACTGGCAGAAAGACTTTAGCCGAAGTTCTACCCGGGATATACTAGTTCGGCGCAATATTGGATCATTGAGAGATGGCGACCCTTGCTGTTATCTTCAGTAGCCGGGATGGGCGTGGCCTCTGGTTGAGTCACCCTTCAACATCGCCGGTCATGGGGCAACCCATGCCGGAGATGGTCCAGTTTTCATCCACAACAACTGGTTGTTGGTATTGTTAAAACTTCGTTCTTCTTTTTTATATTAGGTTTTTTGGTGTCACGGTCCTCCTTCACACTTTTTGCTTTCTCTTTTTGGGCAGCTGACACGGGATGGAGGGAGAGACGGGGCTTGCGGCAGGTAAGTTTGTTTTAAGTTTAACTTAAAAAAAAATCCTAACTTCAGACAAAATCTTAACTTAAGACAAAATCCTAACTTGGACAAAATCCTAATTTAAGACAAAATCGTAACTTAAGACTACTAAAGGCCATCTGTGAATACCAAAAGTAGTAAGTTTAGGATTTTGTCGTAAATTAGTTCTGTGAATCGGCCCCATAGTCTCTATCTGCTCCCAATTCAAAGTTATAATTTCATAAATGTAATAAGGTAAACCAGTGTTAGTCAATGGTAGGGATAGGCTTTACAACAGTGAAAAATTACTTTTGAAGTTATTCACTCCCAGAACATGTCAAACTTAAGTACACATAGCGTAGTTTTTAAATACAAAGCAAACTGCTTTATGAGTCTCAAGGGCCTACCTTACTGGTAACCTATAGGTATTGAAAAGGATGTTTTAGGCCTTGGTAAAGGTTTATTTAGCCAAGTCAAGATGGTAGTTTCAACTCCGCTAAAGGCTGCAGTGGCAGGCCTCGAGCATGTTTGGAAAGGCTACTTTAGTGGGTGACACAATGAGTGCTGCTAGTCCACTAGCTACATTTAATTTACAGGCCATGCGTACATGAATTAGTATTTACTGGGGCTGTATAAGTAAACGAAATGTGCCAATTAAGTGTAGACAATTGTGTTATGTTTTAGGAAGACAGCACAAGCCCATTACACTTTGTTAGCAGGCAGAAAGTGCACAGAGTCCTAATGCTAACTAAAACGGGTTCAGCAACGAAAGGCAAAACTCAGAGGGAGACCCTGCAAAAAGGGCCAGATCCAACACTAAAACCAATATAATCTGCTACCTGCCTCACTAAACATGGTCGATAAACTGAAAGACGACTTGTGACTGTATTTGTTGCCTGCTTTGGCCCTAAAAGAATTATCTTTTTTGTATATGACATCTAAGGCTGACGTTGGATAAACTGTAGAGATTTCAATATTGTCAGACTAAATGGAAATTTTTTCTTGGATGAATAATGCAAAGAATTGTCTGAATAATTAGGCAGGATGGCTTAAATTGTGGGCTCAAGGGGTTGGCATATAAAAAACAAAGTAAATGAGATAAGAGATAATTCCTTTCAATTTGGAAGGCCTCCAATTTGATTATGTTAGTGAAATCTGTCTCAGTTGGCTTGAGATAAAGGGCAGAGACACAATTGATATTTTGCTCTGTATTCCCATCACTTTCTAGAGGTAATACCGTAGGTAATAACAACTGACGCCTAGAAAAGGCGCACTGGAATCAAGTAAAATCATAGGAAATTATCTAGGTTCACTCTACATTGAAAATTGTCAGTGCTAAATCTGTAGAGTGTATTAGCTAAAAATGTAGCATCCGCTTTTCATCAAAAAATGATGTAGGCCAATAGATTTTATTGTAGGGTGGGAATTCTCTCTCATTAGAGCTAATGCAACATTGGCTGGTTGCTAAGGTGAAGTTGTTGTAATATTCGTTTGACCTCGAATATAACAAATGATAGGCTTCACGCAAGCTTAGTAGGGAATTGCTTTTAGACTTTGCTCTGTATCCTATTATTGCCTCTTGATTTAAAACTCAGCTGCAGTTGAATTACTACACAGAATTTGAAGACTGTCAATTGCACTTTGCATCTCAGTGCATTATCAAAATATTGTCAAGAAAGAAAGAGATGGAGTTAAAAAAAGATGCTACAGTTCCACAAATTGCTGCATAGAAGTCCAGAAATGCTTCAAAATATTAACAGGATCATTTCACCAGGATTCCATCAATATTAATAATCTTCAGAAGATAGATCATCCATGAATTTAGTGATTCTAAAATATCAAAACATATATATAAAGTGTCACTATAGGGTTACAAAATTCTACTGAGATTGAGAACATATCACACTCAATGGCCACAACGGTACCCGATAATATACACAATTCTGCATTACTGGCAAGAGCACTAGATGAACCTTCTGCTAAGGATCATCAGATACTCCAGTATCTATGAAATAGCCAGGCAATGATCCACAAAGCCATCGAAAATCCAACTTGATAATGCTACAAATTTTCTAAAGATGCAAAAAACTAAATACACATGGGTAGCCGAGATGACGATATTAAGATTTCGCAATTAAGAATATCAAGCCATAATCCATTTAAAACAGAGGACTTGGAGACTAAATCTCAAAATGTTACGGTGGCCTGAAAATTTTGCTAGCACTTGTTTATCAAGGGCACGCTTTGTAAAGTACTCTCAGCACTACAAGAATGGACTTTTTTCTACGTGAGCTAGAGCCATGTAGAACACCTTTTCACACACATCCCAGTGCCACTATGTTTTAGACATTCAAGTATTGTTTTGGCAATTTCAATAATCTTAAGTGATGATGGCCCTAATGTGACTTGATAACCCAGTAATGTGAGAATGTTTCAACATTGTGTACCTCACAAATTAACTACAAAGCAATAGAGGGGTAACAAGAAAGGTTTGAAGTACCTTTTTGAGTCTGAGTGTAGATAAAATGCCTTCAGAATCAGCTAGACTGATAATTAGCCATGATGCTTACAGATACTTCTGTTGATAATTGGAAGAGGCACATAATCTATTGCAGCGATTGAGTGGAGCTTCAAAAGCTAGAGAAGATATATCAGGCTGTTTGGGGTCCGAATATATTACTCTTTCTTCAAGACTAAAAAAGATGTGTTTGCTCTGTGTAATATTTGGTGTTGGAAACAGTGGCCCAACAGGGGACAAAAGAGAGGCAGTTTAGCCTTCAAACTTTGAAGGCTATGATGGGCACAGTTAAAAGTAGGAGGATGGCAAGAGTAAAATCCTCAGGATGGCCTGACGGTAATAAAACAACAAAGTGCTGAGAATATAGTAACACAGATTATTGGTGAATGGTGCCAAAACAAAACATGATATAAGTGGATAGTACATTTATGAATGAAGTCTGTCAATAAATGAAATATGTAAGCAAAGACCAGAGTCCAAAAGAAATGCGGTTAGAGTGTTATTTATAAAACATAACATCACTTCACACTGGTGAAGGTCCTCAGGGAATGGAAAGATGTTTTTCCTTGTAACTTTAGGGATTCAATGTAATATGGCACTGGTCTTCTCAAAGGTGCTTAGGAATGTTAATGTTCCAAGCTTTTTCATAAGCTTGTGAGTATACATAATAAAAGAGGCATCCATTTGGAGGCATAGGAAGCTCATTTAAACCTGCAGATCTCGCAACCATCTTTTAGGAACTAAATTATGAAGTTTAAAGAATGCACCATGAGAAACTACAGTCAATTTTGGTTATTAAATAAGTTGCACATAAATACTCCCTAATTCGTATTAAGGCACATACCACTGTAAAACATGTTAGGCAGTCCAGCACCACATAACAGCCATAGGTTGTTTGCTCCAGTTCTGACTGAGCAGGTGAGATCTGTGGGTAGTCCAATAATGTTACACCTATGAACCTTTACCCACAGTCCAATCCTGTCATAAAAATTATTATAAAAATGTTATTTTCATGAATTAAATGAAAAAGAGTCTTCATAACTCTCCCCTTTGTCCTTACTGTATATGTCAAATGAATTTTATGTCATGTGGTCATATGAGTTCTGGGGCTGTATTACAGTAATGGAGCACCATCCCCATTTGCAACACAGTATACCCTTAACTAGGTTCGCCATCACAAGCAGGGACAATGCACCCTATTACTCATAATGCATCCACATGCAATGTTATTAGAGGTTGTACGTTTTCACATTTTGCCAACTATAATCTCACTTTACGTTCTAGCAAACGGAGGCGAGCTTTTGGGAGAATAATGAGTTCAGTATTGTTTTCATGTATGACAGCTCCTCCTCATGGATGTCTTGAACTTCCTCAGGGAGAAGTCCAGCTGCCTACTCATTAGGATTTCGCTGAAAGTAACAATTTTCTGATGCTTGATTAGATTCCATGGACTCATCTCCAGAAAAACATGTATAAACTGTCCTATATTCAATGCACTTTACCACGATGGTCTAACTGACCCTTTTCTTGTGAGGGCTCTGGTCAGTTGAAATGACAATTGTATTTTAATTATTTTGCTGCACTGTTATTTTGTATTAAACCCAGTTCAGACTTTGGCCTTCCCAATGTGCTGTCGTTTACCTTTACCAGATGGTTATGTGGCAGCAGAAATCACTTTGGAAGAAAGAGGGCAGCGGAGTGTTGGAGTGAGCTCCACATGACGGCCTCAAGCATCAAAGTCTTTCCAGGGAACTGGGTTGGAGAATGACCCAGAGGTGGACCTGGTAAATTGGCTAAATGTATGTGTCTGATTACGAGCTGAGCAGGACTTCCACAGTCCTGCTCATTATATTAAGAGGTCCGCTACCACCAGCCATTTCATGACAGAAGCTCCTCCATGAAAGTAGGATTGGAAGGAGACCAGAGAACAGAAATGAAAATGAATTTCAACACAATTATAGAGAGAGCTGGCTCTAGAAACAGTATGATAATAGGGATAATCAGCAGGAGTGCCAGGACATGAAGCCAGACCCTTGAAGGATGGATGTGTGAGAGAAAGAGACCTCCGATCTAACCACCCGACCTCCAGGCGTTTTTCTAACTGAGGACTCAATGCTTGCAGACCCTTTTTCCTGTTACTGTGGTGTAAGTGATCTGCAAGAAATGGAGATGGGGCGGATCATTTCAAACATATTTTAGCCCCAACTAAAAAGGACTCCTTCCTAGGCTGTGAACAAACAATACTGGAAATGCATTTGCAAATATTTGTGACACTGGGTCAAGACTGATTTGCATATTGCTGGGTCCAAACTTATGCGGCATAATGGGTAGAAGAACAATCAGTTTTAAAGCTACCTCAAGTTAATGGCAGTGGTTAGACTTCTTCTAAGCATTTCTCACATCACCTTTTGTGTCCTTGATGTACTGCCCTAAATGGCAAGAGTCTGCCCAGATAGGGGTTGCATGCTTACTGCGCCACTAGACCAAGCTCCGTGCAACTGATGAGCCCTAATGAGGGTGAAACTGGTCTTGGGTTGCTTGTGTTCTGGTTCAAGAAGGACATGACCTGGCAGAATGGGCCGGACTATTCCTATTGGTAGAGGGTCAAGAGTGATTTGCAGATGGCTGGGTTCAAACTGAGGTGGCATGGTGGGCAAAAGTACTATGGGTTGGAATGCAGTACTGAGCAATTGCCAGTGGTTAAACTTATTGCAAGCATTCCTTCCACCAGCTTCTGTGTGATTGACTCATCTTGCAATGAATAAGAAATTAATTGTTAGTGAGACCAAAAGGCTAATGTCTCTAGTGTTTTTGTTGGACATATTACATGTGAAGAACATTCCTTTCGATTTGACCTCTTTTTGTATACTATCTTTCCATGAAGTGCTGTTTCACAAGCATCGCCGGCAAGGAGGCATACATATTTCACTTGCGGGTCACAAGCCAAAGCTTGGCTGCCCATAGACTGAGTTGGGACTTGTTATTCGGACAACATTGTTCCTGCTATGAGAGATCTTGATGGTGATCGATTAGAACAAGAAAAGGGGCTAAGCGGACGATTTCACCACCACTAGGTCTTTCTCTGCTTTAATATATATTATTTCTAAGTAGAAGAAGAACGCTGCTTCAGAAGAAATCAAGTTAGGAAGAAACACACAGCTTTTAGAAGAAATTGCTAATTTTACAGCAATAACTTTGAGGTTAGCTCTGAGGTTAGTAACAGAACAATTAGACGTCCATGCCAAGTTGCTAATTCAAAATAGGGTGTATTAGATTTGCTGCCAAAGGCTGGTGCTGCACCATTGTGGGGGATGAATGGTGTACCCATCTTCCCAAAAATTTTCTTAGTATATATGAACGGATAGATAACTTTAGGGGTAGTGTCTAAAACTACACAAGGTACATGGTGGTCCAGTTTAAATCCAGGATCATCTGGACATGGCTAGGAGAAGTTGTGTAACCGTGGGAAATTTAAATAATTGAATACATTTGGAATCGTTCTGATTGTGGTTGTTGTCTACATAGCTATAAACTAATACTGTGCATCATCCAACATTTTGTAAAAATAAAGGCCCCGTCAATGCTTTTACACTTGCTGTTCTGAATTATGATGAGGAAAGGGACAATAAGGATGTGAAAAAAGGAAGTAATGAGGCTCTTTTCTATTATGTTGTTGTAAAGAACTTTCCCTCACGGAAAAAAGGGAGAAAACATAAATATGTATTCTTTTCATATTACTATATTATTATTTTATGTATGAATGAAAAGATTGTAGTGATATATTCTATACCCAAACATAGATGGTTGTTTATTATTGGTTTGCAGTAGCTAATGACTTCAAATATTCTTTGTGTCCCTTCTTATTTAATTAATAATAATATCTTTCCCTTTACTCCTAAAGAGTTCACAAGCCAGCATGTTGACATGAAACTAGTACAGTTTGTATTACACAGTCTGAATTAATTTTCTGCCAGCGGGTCCTTCATGGATTTCTGGCACGACTCTTTCAGGGTGTTAAACGCTGTAATCAAGCCGGCAGCGCTGGAAAGAAATCATATATACACTATGTACAGGGTTTATATAACTCCTAAAAAACTGGCCAAATTTTCAAATATAGACTACAACTGCCTTCTGAAGGCAGATGATGTACATATGTTCGTAGATTGCCCTGAATTGGTGGAATATTGGAGCAAGATAAGGGAATTCCTAGAAGAAGTCCTCTTAATGTCTATATCAGTCCCAAGGTTTACAGTAATGTCTGGGCTTGTCACGAACTATCAGGTGAATGATCTTCCCACGAAATTTGTATTCTACATTATCCTGTTAGCAAGGCATGAGATCTGCAGGGCGTGGAAAGATCCAACTCCCCCCACCTTTGCTAACTGCCTGAGGCAGATTATATTAACTAGCAAATCAGATGTGGCATGTGATCCCAGAAGTGAGACGAATGTTTGGGCGGCCTTGGCGGCATGGCAATCTCGATGATTGGTATTCCAATGATTTGTCTGGAGCCCTGCTGGTTCCCCGATCTCCTAAGTAGCATGGGGCGCCCAAAGATCGGCGAAAAAAGGAGTATGGAGGGGAAGGTAGTGGCTACTTGAGGGTACGGGCAAACCAACTTGCATCTGGCCGAAATCAACAAGGGCCGGTACAGAATGACCATTGGTGCATGGAGGAGCCAGTTTCCCATCAAGAGTTCCATCTGTGATATATGAGGAATACCAAAAAAAGAAGAAAAAAAAAAGAGAAAAAATAAATAAAAAATGAATTAATCTTCTGCAATCTTCCATAAATGATGGTCTACTTTGATGTTCATGGAGTGTAACATAGTTTAACTGCGTTCACTACAATAGGAGTAGAACATGCTGTGACATGTGTCATTACAGAGTGAGTTCATACATTTGATCACATGACTTGTTAGGATTAAGGTTTTCTACTTACCCTCTGAGTAGTGGGACAAAGTGAGCAGACTCACGCAAGATGCGCCTGCTCCAGAACCAAAGATGGTAACTCGCTTAGGATCTCCGCCGAATGCACCAATATTTTCCTCAATCCATCGCAAAGCTTGGATTTGATCAAGTAGCCCATAATTCCCTTTTGCAGCTTGGTCACCTGTGCTTAAGAATCCTGCAAGACATATATAAAAATTTGGAGTTCAAAACTCAAAGAGAGTAAAACACCTTCTGGTTGTTGTACAGCTTTACAAAATATTTTCACAGGGAACATCGTTCTTACATGATAATAAAACTTTTAATTGTGATTAAAAATATATCATATGCAATTTGTTTATATTCCTGACAGGTTATGCTTTTCATTCCTGCAGTTCGGGAAATATATGAATACAAATCTCAAGGCTCTTCTAACTAACTGATATGAAGAAAAGAATCACCTATGTGCCTCTATGAAGTGCTTCACCACATCCCTGTGAGCCAAATGCTCAGTAGTGTATTGGACAACTCAGTAAAGTTTAAGCACAGATATAAACATACTTTGTTAGGACAAAATCACATTAATTATTCACAGAATCGATATTGGATGGATTTCATCCTTGCAAATTGAATTTGCTTAGTTCAAATTTCTTACATTGTGTAAATGGCATTTGATCAATTATCTTAATAGAGGACATGTTTTACACATTCATTGAATGTTCCACCAGCAAAAATCGTTGCATGTTAACAAATGTTCACAAACAAGCTGCAGTTAGTTTACCACCAGAGAATAACTTGGTAATTTACTCTCTTTAATACCTAGAGAAAATGCATTTTGGGGAAGACATGGGAAGAGAAACTTACCCTAACTTAGATTTCACTAAGGGGCTCAATATGATGTAGTGCGGAAACCCTCTGCCTGACACCGTCTTGGACTGACCGATCTGCGTTTAGTAGTTTCGACCGCCGGATTACGATGCAACCGAATATTGTTCGGTCGGATTCCAACTTGTTACCTATGGGAGCTTGTGTTATGCCCGAGAACCAGCCCTAACACAGGCACCTATGGAAAATGGGGTGTGTGTGTGTAAGACCCACCACCTTGTGGCAGGCAGTAGGGGCTAAGGGCCCTGCCAGTCAGGCCCAAGTCACTTTCCGACAGCCTCACTGTGTTGGAATGCAACCAGAACACAATGTCCTGAAAGGTGAAAAGTCAGTAGACAATTATAGATAGCATGCTCATAGCATTACTTGGGTAGACAAGAAGGAGATTACTCATTTTTTAAGTCAACAGGTAATTATTCATCTTTATGTGGTAACATTTGTTTCAAGGTCGGATATATACAGTTAAGAACAGCACTGCATAGAATGTAATGACAACCACATGGAACTTGGTGCAACAAAGGTGAATAAATAGTGCAGGTGGCGACGCAAGTGAAAGGAAAACAGCTTAGTTGGCGCACTGTGCATAAGGTGCAGAATATTTACAGTGAGTGGCTTAACGGCGCATGTGACATTGTGATATCACAGTGGGCCCAATTGATTTGATTTGAATCTAGAGCCACTAAGGAGAAGTGCGCCTATTGGTCAGGCTTAAGTGCTGTGTGTGCGCTGATTTGATCAGCGCGTCTCTCCGGACACCGGGGAAAGGCAGTTTCCCCGGTGTCCGGAGAGACGCGCTTTTACACTGTGATTCGCCAGGCTGCCTTAAGTCATCCCCCAATTGTTGGTTACAAGGATTCCACATTTCCAGGATCCTTACAGCACTTTCTAATTCAGACAACCAGCCCTGATGATGATCCAAAATGCTCCGGATCGAAACGCCGTTGACCTAACAGCCTGACCAATAGGCGCATTTCTCCTTAGTGGCTCTAGATTCAAATCAAATCAATTGTGCCCACTGTGTTATCACAATGTCACATGCGCCGTTAAGCCACTCACTGTAAATATTCTGCACCTTATGCACTACGCTGTTTTCCTTTCACTTGCGTCGCCACCTGCACTATTTATTCACGTTTGTTGCACCAAGTTCCATGTGGTTGTCATTACATTCTATGCAGTGCTGTTCTTAACTGTATATATCGGACCTTGAAACGAATGTTACCACATAAAGATGAATAATTACCTTTTGACTTAAAAAATGAGTAATCTCCTTCTTGTCCACCCAAGTAATGCTATGTGCATGCTATCTATAATTGTCTACTGACTTTTCACCTTTCAGGACATTGTGTTCTAGTTGCATCTTACCTACCCAGTCCTGACTTGGTCTATGGGTTATACTCCTGTCTTGTTTATAAAATCACTGTGTTGGAAAGCACGGCTCAGAAAGGCTGTTGGAAACCGACATCGTAATCCCAATGGCAAAAACACCATCCATAGGATGTTACGGTGCGGTTCCGACTGTAAACCAACCAAGTCAGTCGGAAGGGCTCCAATGCAGTCGGGGAGATTTCGACTGTTGGGAAATTAAAAAAAAAATAGCACTTACCTTCATACAACCGACCACCGGCCGCCACCTCTTCTTTCTCTGTCCTCCTATCTGCAATAATCAAGAAGCACACAGCTTCCCAGAATCCTCTGACCAATCACAATCCTGCTTTAAGGCAGCTTTTGAATTGGTCTGAGTGCCTTTGTTTGGTACTCAGACAGGGTCCAGCAAGTTGTGCGTGTGCTCTACCCCGAATGTAATGCAGCCTGGGAGTAGAACATGCAGAGTATGCATGACGGTTTGGCCGGCCCAAGACAGCCGGCCAAACCATCATGTGCACTTTAGGTTCTGCCATCACTCCTCCTGCTGTAAGATGGGGAGCCCAGCGTCACCCACCCAGTTTCAGCTATAAGCTGAATACAAAATACAAAATGATAATAACGAACATTCACTGCTTTTTCCTTGCTATTTCCCTGTTATTTGAGTGCCTTCTCCTTGCTTCCCCTCATTTTCATTGCCTTCTCCGTGCTTTTCCCGATTTTTTTAGTGCCTTCTCCTTGGTCTTACCTTTATTTTTACTGCTTTCTCCTTGCTTTTTTCCCTGTTTTTTTTATATCTTTCTCCTTTCTTTTCCTTCATTTTTTCTGCCTTCTCCTTGCTTTCCCACCCGTTTTCACCCTGCATTTTCCCCATCTCTGAGAGCCTCCTCCTTGTTTTCCCTCATTTTCACTGCTTTCTCCTTGTTTTTCCCTTAGTTTTCACTGCTTTCCATGTTTTCCCTCATTGCCCCTCCCACCTGCCGTCTGTTTTTTTCCAGCTTCCAGCCTTGCCCTGCCCTTGCCTCCCAGTGCCTCTCTCTCCTCCAAGGACCTACTTAATGAGGCCACAGAGCAACCCCATTGAGCAGGCCCCAATCCCACCTATCCCAGTGATGCTGCATCTATGTTTCTACTGTCTTCTCCTATCTTTTCTCCCCCATATTGAGTGCCTTCTGCTCCCTTTTTCCTCGTTTTCACTGCTTTATCCTTGCTTTTTCCAGTTTTTTTAGTGCGTTCTCCCTGCTTTTCCCTCGTTTTCACTGCTGTCTCCTTGCTTCTACTCCTGATTTTTCAGGTGCCTTCTCCTTGCTTTTCCCTTGTTTTCACTGCTTTCTCTTTGCTTTTTCTCTGATTTTACGAGTACCTTCTCCTTGTTTTCACCTCACTTTCACTGCCTTCTTGCTTTTTCCCCTGTGGTTTGAGTGTCTTCTCTTCCTGTTCCCTTGTTTTCACTGCTTTCTCCTTATGTTCCTATCAAGATCTGGCTGTTCCAATGAGACTCCTGGACCTGCAAGAGCCTTGGTACCCTGTCAGGTGATTAGCCACACTTTACAAATCCATATTTATTGATTTATTGATTGATTGCCTAGTGGACCTTCTGAACAAGTCAACTAACACCTATCCACCAAGAGTTCTAAAGACAGTATTTTCTCTTTTTCCTGACCCAGCTATTTCTCTCCTCAACCTTTCTTGTAGCGAAGGCAAAGTACCTAATTCATTCAAGGAGGTTATAGTGGTCCCACTTCAAAAGAAAGCAAGCAAAGACCCACTTGAACTGTGAAATTATCACATCAGTTCCTTATTACTCTATCTAATGAAAGTAGTAGAGCACATGTTGCTCGAAAACTCTGATCCTTCTTGAAGGTGTCCACGTTTCTTGATCCCTATTAGGCGGGCCTCCACCCTGCTCACTCCACAGAAACTGTCATCCTCTCTGGGATTGTTGAAATGTGTGAAATATGTGATAAAGGCCATTCACAGGCACTATTACCCCTTGAACTATTGGCGGCCTTACACACGGTCGACAACAACTTCCTAGTTGACCGTGTCTATGCCACGCTGCTGCAGGGTACAGCACTTGACTGGATCATTTCCATCTTAAAGGATCATTCACAATCTGTCAGCCAACTCCTTTCAAGTCATCTAAAGTTCACCTAGACTGTGGAGTACCCCAGAGATCCTCCCTCTCTCCACATTTCTTCTACATGTATATATGCCCTCTAGTTCACACCCTCAAAGAAATGCACATCAATGTCTATAATTGTGCTGATGACATACAGCTACTTTTCAATATTGACAATTCTCCCGAATGAAAGGAGAACTTCCAAGACACAATGCTTTTCATCCACAATTTAAGGAATATCAATCATCTAAAATTAAACTCAGGAAAAACTGACATTGTCATCAAAAGAATTAAGCATATATTTTGTAATTCATCATCTGGCACTCTGTGACGGGTATCCTTCTCTCGCCCAACAAATCAGTAAAACATCTTGGGGTTCTGATCAATGAGGAGCACTAACCTTCTCCTGCTTTCTATTACTTTGTAGAATGAGGAAAATAGCAAAATGCCTCACCACTGAGGCCCTTATTCAAGTCATAAATGCCCTAGTCATCTCCAGGATAGAATATGCCAACTCCCTATATTTGGGCCTCCAAAAATGTCTCAATCACAGGCTCCAAATAGTATAGAACCAAGAAGTCCTGTTAATCTTCCAACAATGAAGAAACTGCCATCTCCCCCCTTTTTTTTTGCAGAGTTTTATGTAGCACGAACTAGACCCGAACTGAACCGAGTGTCAGAGCACTTTCATAGCACCAGTTACGTTACACAAGGACACACATTTGTTTTTTTAGGCACGGGGAGATTAAGTGATTTGCCCAGAATCACAGGAGGTTTAGAGAGTGGACATTACCGGAACTCGAACTGGTATCCCCTGGTCGGAGGTCGAGCGCCCTAGCCGTTAGGCCAACTTTGATGAAATAACTCCACTGGCTTCCGGTGGAACAAAGAACTATCTTTAAAACTAGCTTCATAATTCTCAATTCCCTCAATGGAAAAGCCCAGCCTTCATCACAGCCTGAATCCAAAAGTACATACCCAAACTAACTCTAAGATCCATTCATATGAACTACCTAACAATACACACATTTAACAAAAGAGAGCGGGTGATTCCAGATTTTCAGTATCTGCCCATCGCAACTGGAACTCTCTCTCTCTCTCAAAATCAGAACAGCTCCAAGCTACATGAAATTTAGCCAACTACTTAAATTATGGCTTTTTAGACAGGCATATGACTGAAGCAGCCGCAGCAGCGATGTCAGGCCCTGTTACCCCAGTGCCAAGAAACTGTTGCTGATTGTGCACTCTACAAATGTCAGTAACATAATATAATTAGGGCTCCCGGTTTTCCATTTTAATGGATTTTTACAAATAAATACAGACGGAAAACAAGTTTTCCTTTATCTGTATTTATATATAAAAAAGGGAAAATACTACTACATTTTGCTGTGCAGCTGTCTGGTGTCTACCCCTCCTTATAGGGTTAGAAAGTCTCAGCCCGGGCTTCCCGGGCACACACAGAGCTGCCAGCCGCACCCGAGTACTTCACAGGTCTTTAAAAGACCATTTACTTGTTAATGCGGGTTTGTTGTTATTTCACCCCTTTTAGGGCCCTGACAGAGTCAGATTAGGAGCCTCTATTCACACCATTGATTACAGCAATGGAGCATTTGGTGACAGGTGGGACTCTGCTCCTTGATGGAATTAGCAGGTCTGGGAGTCAGCAGCTGCCTCTAGGGATGCAGAGCCGGTACTTGACACTTGGATTTAAAAATTGTTCTTCCTGTCTCGTGGTCCCTCAATAGCTGATCGCTTTCCCACTCGTTTGGGTACATCAGCTACCTATTTTTGTGATTTAATGTCGGTGAGAGCAGTAGTCACTGGTGTGTGTGTAATGGGACTGATGGTGGTTGTAGGCGGGGCAGAGACTGGGTGTAATTTGATATATCTCTGTTCAGTGTGATCCAGAGCACTCTGCTGCACTACTGCTGGCTGTATGCTGCGGGGCTTGGGAATGCAGGCAGCAGACCGGGCTGTGAGCCGGGATGGAACTCGAAACAGGAGCGCTGTGGGTGAATACATGTTCACTTCTGACACATAGAAGCAGGTGTCTGGTGCAGTGCGGCCCTCTTAAACTCAGGTTGGACATCCTGCGCTATGGAGACAGCGCTACTAATAACACCATTTAGGTGTTTCTAGTCACACCCTACATCATTCAGCCTTCCATTCAAACCATGGCTTCTCCTTGCTCAACACTTCAAACACTGCCCCTACCCCATACAATCCTCCAAATCCTACTGAGCGTGGCCCCCACCCTGCACTCTCCCCACCTCAATGGCACCGCCTCCCATTCAATCCATCCCCACTTTCCACCCCAGGCATTCACCTCTGTCGTAAAAACCAAAGCCTCGTGACACTACCTGCAAATCTTTAAACACCCTGCCTCCCCCTCCCCTGCTAAAATTCAGGCTTCACAAACTATTGTGTATTTTGCTTGGGGTAACAAACCAGGATTTACATAGAAGCGCCAATTTTGCACCTTTTTTAAAACTTATATTTCTACACATTGCAACATCACAAAATTCTTGTTGGTCTCCCTGCTGTTGCATTAGGAGCCCCTGCAGCAGCATGGACGCAGTTTAAATGGACTCTTTGTTCATTTTCCAGGGTGGCATTAATCATTTCGGACATAGGGCACAATGCTGTCTTGTACTAGCCTGTCCCTTGACAGCACGCTGGGGAAAGGTGCATCTTCTTGCGTCACAGGGCATGGAAAATCTTTAGCAACAGACTTGGAACAGCCAAGACGTACCACATTTTCTATTCAAGTAGTGTTACAAGAAGCTTGCCAGTATCCTTGGAACATGCTATGGGCAGACAAAGGAGTAATAAACAAGCATTTTCAATGCAATAAGTCTCGCATTTACCCAAGTTTAAGTTATTGGCATTGTAAATGATAATGCCTTTTATTTATGTTTTAAAACCGAAAACGAATAAAAAGGCATTGTTATTTGCAATGTCAATAGCTCAAACACACGTAAATGCGAGACCTATTGCATTGTCAATGCTTGTTCTTTGTTGCCTCTGTTTTTCTGTCCTCTTACTTCAAGCACTCACTTAAAAAAACAAGCATTTGCAATGCAATAGGTCTCACATTTACTTGAGTTTGAGCTATTGGCATTGTAAATGACAATCCCTTTTATTTATGTTTTGGTTTTTAAAGTACATAAATTAAAGGCATTGTCATTTACAATGCCAATAGCTTAAACCAGCATAAATGCGAGACCAATTGCATTGCAAATGCGTGTACTCTTCTGCACACACAAAACATCAATCCTCATAGTGATGGCCAGGAACAGCTTTAGCGCTGTTGTGGCACAATTGGGTTGCAGCTGAAGGCAGTGTGAGTTTCTCTCTGGGGCAGTATGGTGTTCAGTGGGGGAGAGGATGTGGCACTCTGCCGATGACAGAAACTGCAAGGCTCTGAGACAAATGACTTGTGATAGCACGTTTAAGCATATTTAGGACATTTTGCAAACGGCAAGGTTTTCAGATTAATGTGTAGTGTTGACCAATAACAACTGAGCGCATGTGTGCTTTGTCAATCTAAATAAACGTGGAAAAATACTAACTGTAGCGTTGTCTTTTGCTTGTGTCAAAAATAAATGTGGATAAATGCAGAAAAATTGCCCAAAAAATAAATATGGATAAATACAGATGGAAATGGCAAAAAAATAACTACCATGAAACCGGGAGCCCTAAATATAGTATACCATCACATAGACCGCCAGAAACCTAGGAGTCCTTATCGATAATACCCTGTCCATGAAAAACCATGTCACAATCCTCTGTGGCAAAAGCTTTGCACTGCTAAAAATGTTAAGAAGAGTCTTCCCATGGATTCCCGTAGAATGCAGAAAAATAATAGTCCAGTCACTGCTGATAAGCAAACTGGACTATGGGAACTCCCTATTTGTCGGCATGGCAGACTACCTATTTACAAAACTGCAGCTGGTCCACAATGTGGCAGCAAAGGCAGTCTGCAACAGAAAAAAGTTAACTCAGCCAAAACTTGTATGATAACCCTACATTGGCTTCCAATGAGGCAAAGAGCCTCCTTCAAAATGTTATGCATTACTTACAGGTCACTGCATAACACTGGCCCAAATATCCTAAAAAACAGGATCAAGTTCTATGTACCTAACCGGAATCTCCGCTCACAATACACAGCAAGAGCAGCCACCTCACGAGTAAAGAGAACCAGAATGGGCGGCCGCTCTTTCTCCCATTTGGCTGCGAACATTTGGAATGACTTGCCTACAGATCTCAGGCTCACAGACTGCCACCTCACCTTCAGGAAAAAACTGAAAACCTTACTCTTCCCCAAATTTGACAAATCCCTGTTAAACCTCCTACCATCGGGTCACTGACTCTAGCAATCTTAGCGCTGTGATATCCTACCCAGGATGAATGTTGTGCTGTAAAAGCACGAAATACAAAACATTGCATAGCATGGCATAACCATAATTAGACTCTTCAAAATTTTCACCTGTCTAAAGTCTGGCAAAGTGGGGCAGTAAAGTCCAACATTAATGAAAGACATACATTTCTCAAGAAGAGTCTAATACCATGCTGGAGAGAAAAGTAAAACAGGGAAAACTCCTCTCATTCTCATGATACTAGAAGCCTGGTGTTTGAAATTTCCATTAAGAAAAAGTGGCCAAAAATTGTGTACTGACTTTTTACAAATTGAAAATAATTGTTCGAACCAATCTATGTTATAATAGGTGAGTTCACAAAATTTTAAAATAATAGTGGGTTACAATCGGACCCACCTCATTAATACGAATGAAGTAGATGTCAAAGTGTGACTCAGTACTATTGGATGGCATGACAGGCATGGCTGCTTACTGGGTTCAGCAGACCACCATATCTGTGATCGCATTTAAATTATTAAACTTATTTTAAACACCGCCTTTTTTCCTTAAAGGAAAATTCCAGCCAGGTTAAGCAGCTGACACAGCCTTCCCAGTCTTTTGTTTGGAATATGATGACTAACACTTTTACTAACATGGAAATTAGAGTTAAGAATAAAACTTTTTGAGATTCCTGCAAAAAGCCTTTTACTGTTGCAAAGCCTGCGATTCAAAAACTCACAGCATTTGAGACAACCAAAAGGCTATTTGCTTTGTACTAAACCCATTTTATGATTCAGTAACATGTTACAGAATTACAAAATAGGTTTAGTTCTCAAGAACGAATTCCTATTTGGAAATTATTTGTAAAGGGCATGATTAACCTGGCCTTTCAAAATAGAGATTGGTTAAGTGATGCATCAATGTTTTGCTATCATAATAAGTTTACAGAACATTGAAAAGTTACTGATTCCTGAGTTGGAGTCTTAACACATTCCTAAAAGGAAAGAGGTCTCCTTGACATCCCTTCCCCTTTGTAAATGTAAATGAAATTTGTTGGGGAGGGAACCACAGGCAACTATCACATATATATTATTTTTTTTAATAAATGTTTCTTTTTGTGGAGAAGTGTGGCTCAATGGTTAGAGCGACAGACCCTGATGCAGAGGTCTAGCACGGGACCAGGGTTCAATTCCCCGCCTCGGTGGGTTTAGGGCTCAAAAGTTCCACGGACCTGATAATTCTTGCCTCAGAGCCTATTCTGCCCAGGAGTAGACGCTTCACAGGGAAAGCCAGGATGGGTTCCACAGCGGTATTCGTACAAGCGCCTTGAGACCCTTGCGGGTGAGTAGTGCGCTATACAAGTATCAATTTACAATTTTTAAAAGCGGGTCCTTTTCCCTTAAGAAAAACTGCTGCATTTAAAAAAAGTTTTCTTTACTAAAATACATACATAGTGGTCTGCTGAACCCAGCCATTTAGGCCCACTTATTACGAATGGACATTTTGTACATTAGGCCTTA
This sequence comes from Lissotriton vulgaris, assembly GCF_964263255.1. NCBI lineage: Eukaryota > Metazoa > Chordata > Amphibia > Caudata > Salamandridae > Lissotriton > Lissotriton vulgaris. The sequence continues at coordinate 520,993 of NW_028241507.1, read as the reverse complement.
TATTCTATCAGTGTTGTTATCCCACCAGAATTAAACAAGAAAGATAATATGTGCACTTCAATAGAGGGATGTATTTATTTAGTAAAATGTTGTATGCAGTAGAATGATTTACTTGAGCATTTACAACTGGATATGGTTCATCATATAACTTTGTAGATATCCAAGTTCACCATAGCTTGATGCTGAATTGTAAAATACATCAAAACGGTACACTATATAATGTGTGTGTAGAGAGAGAAAACCCTAAGAGGGTATTAGTTATGTTAATTTGGAGTTAATTTGGTGAAATATACTTGATTATTGGAATAGGATTTAGTGTACATGGATAAGATGAACATTTGTATGGTTGCTTTTCTCCTTAGAAGTTTATTGAAGTTTGCATCATATACTGGCAAGGCCTAATTGAGAAATTAATTATGATCATGATATGAATCTTGATCCACACATGAACCTATTATACAATATGTGTAGTGCTACACAGATAAGAAGAGTACTTTTAAGATTTGGAAAAATATCCAATAAAAGTAGGGACAACTGCTTATTTGGGTTTCTATTGAGAGTGTACCTGTCCATTTTATACCCTGTTTACGTCTTTTCTTCCTGAATTTAAGTTGACATGATATGTTTTATTTTAACAAAAGCAACTGATAACTTTGTGAGATCACTTGATATTATTCAGTTTGGTGTTTATTATTGCAGCTTAAAAGAAAGTGCCAGATATTCTTATTGTTCTAGAAAACAGATAATCACTATGGGCCTAAATTCACAAAGGTAACTTACACTTTTGAGTAAGTTTACAACTTTTCGGTATTTACAAACTGCACTTTTGTAGTAACTTAAAATTTTTGTAGTAAGTCCAGTACTAAAATTGGTCAACCAGTGGTACTGCAACATCTTCCCATTGTAAATATGAGTAAATTACTACAAAATTGTAACTCATTACAAAGGGGAACTCTGTGAATGCTGAAAGTCTAAAACTTACTTGAAAGAGTAAGTTATTACAAGGTGCAGTCTGTGAATCAAGCCCTAAATGTACAAGATGATCCCACTTATATTTGTAAAGCGGCAATTCTTGATAGTACATTGCATGCTATTTACTGATTAAGCTACTCAGGCTAAACCTCTGTAACTAGTATACTTTTTCAAATGTGGAACTATATGTTATATGTGCGTCTCTTTGTAGACTTGAAGAAGTTCTGAGCAACCAAAATGTGTTGCTGCAAGAAAAATAAAGTTGTATATATGCCACAGTCAGCTTTTATGCCAAGAATTGTTTTTCAAAGAAAGGAATGTTGTATTAAAGCACAACATGGGATCGTCTTGCTATGTTATATTGTTCTGGAGTAAAGTTACTTAGTGCATCACTTGTTTACTTTTGACTACTACTGGAGTACAGTGCTGTGTGAAATGACAAGTTAAAATATATGTATTATACGTTTGTAAACAGTAGAAAGATTTACTTGAGCATTTACAACTTGATGCGGTTGTCATGTAACTTTGGTGCTATCTAAGATCATCACAGCCTGAGGTACAGTTGCTTGCATTGAAATGAAAACAGACTACCACAAACATGTCTTTCTAAACCCTGATTATCTTTGTGGGATATGTATTACAACATTAACGACCATACATTTTCAGGCAAGCATTTTGACAACCTCTTATAGCCATTTAGTTGTTTGTATGCCAGGATCAGGACGTGGAATCATTGTGATTGTGTGTCAATCTCATCGACCATTTTTTGGAGGCATGCACAGCTTTTTTATGCTAGCAAAGTTTTGTAAAGGCCCCACTGTTCGTATTTCGTGAAGTCTGAAATATTTTTGCTTACATTTCATCTTCACTCTTGTGTCTGCACATTGCGAGATGATTTTCACTAAAAAAAACTCTGGGCAACTTAGAAATCATATGCAGACTTTTTTCATACATGTTCACCTTTTGCAGAGAGTTTCTATGTACAATGGCATATGCCTATTTACATTTGATTAAAAGTGAAAATCTTCTCAATTTCATAAAGTAGCAAAGGGTTCCACAGAACCTTGCAATGTTTGGAAGAAAAACACTTTGCAACATGCAATGTTGCACAATTATACTGAATTGCATGGATTGCATAAAACGTCACCAGGATTGCTGCAACTTTGGACCATCATTTCCAGTAAACATAGATTGTGCTAGTCCTGGGAAGATTTGAATTAAGATTTGCACAGCACGACCTCCTGCAAATCGGGATTTTGCCCTAGTTGGGCATTTTAAATGTAGGAGCATTGCTTCAATCTATGGGCCTGATTCACAAATGTAAACCTACACTTTTCTGCAAGTTTACCTTTTTGCTATTCACAAACTACGTGCCGAGTTTTAGAACTCCCCACTCCTAATATATATCTGTGAGCTGAGTTCTCCGCACGGGGAGAATCTGGAATCCCAAAGTCACTTTTTTGTGAGTTTTGTAACAGTACAAAAACGCACTACGAAGTGCAGTGTCTGAATCAGACCTTTAGTAACTACACTTTTACACATGGAGCAGCAACAACTTCTTTCACAAGCACTAATGCAGGGCTTTAAGTGGGCCAGGTCTCACTGGTGCTGAGCACTGGCAGTTTTTTGAAAGGGGGGCTCAAAATGGGTCTCTAACGGTCTCTGTTTGGTGCCCTGGCACAGGCGGTCCATTTTTTTCTGGACTGCAGTGACAGCAGGCACCTCATGTGCGTGTGCTCGAACTGCTCACTTCTCACTAGTGGAGAAGTTACGGCATGAAGTCATGCCAGGTGAGCGTAGTAGGGAAAGAGAAATTCTTTAAAAAGAGTCATTTTTTTCTGGATTTCCCTTCTCTTTTTGAAACGCAGGAGCAGCAACATTGTAGTGGTGTCACCGGGGCTTTAAGAGGAAGCCTTTTCAATAATATAAAAAAGCCATGGTTGCTGCCTATTTACCTTATTCAACTAACAACCATTGACAAAGCCATTAGTTGTGACTTTTTGTAGGTGTGATGTTACTTGTTGTATCACATATCTGGATGCAATGACAGAAACAGCAAAAATGTACAAGCTGGGCAGTACACTACGCTAGACACAAATTTTTACCTAACATGTTTTTAAGCCACGCTCTTAACCGCATCCTTGCGGCGCGAATTCCCCGCCCATGCTGACTCCGCCTTGCGCGGGCAGAGTCATGACGGAACGGTTCCGTCATCAGCACAGCTCAACCGATGCTGATGACGGAACCGTTCTGTCATCATCATCGAAGGGGTTAATTACATTGGCCACGCACCTTTGAGAGGCCCCCCTCTAGTGCACAGCTCTAAAATCTTTGGTGTCAAACGAGTGCCAATGCAAAATTTAGCAAACAACAGCCTATATTTTTCTCCCGAAAGGCCTTAGTAAGTCTAAGAGAATTTTGTTGACCGTTTCTAATGAGTTTCTTGACGGCCACATTTTGTTTTTACAGACAAAAACGTTGCCCTAGATTCTGCTTGTATTTTGGATTGAATGCACAGTCTCAATCTGTAACACTGCAGCATGTAAGCCTTTAATAAAGAGGAAATCTGGCCTCCCTGGAAAAAAGTGACTGTAGTAACCTTTAACGCAGCGAGGTAATTAGTATTCAGAGCCAAAATTCACATTAGCAGCCCCAGCGTCATCACACCAGAGCTGGGTGATCTTTGCGGTGTCTAATTCATTCCAAAATCTATTGAGAGAACCTGCCATCAATTAATATATCACGTTTACCACGTGACAGGCGTTGGTCTTTTGGTTTTTGTTTGTTTTTCTTTAATGAGTGTTGATGCTTATTAGCGGCAAAAGCGCATTTTGTCAATTAAAAAAAGAAATAAATCAATCACTGGAAGTTGAAGTAAAATGCATGTACACATTTTATTTCTGCTTATTTAGCATGTTACTAGTTTCACTCAATAAGGTCATCTTTTAGAGCCCGGGTTTAATTTATATATGAGTATCTCTGATTGTGCTAAAGTTTATAAATCGTCATCAGGTCCTGGAGTTAAAATTTCAACAAGCTGCAGTTATCTTTCACCTCAGTCGAGGACAATCTAATTGGCTTTTGTTCTGCAGTTGGAAAATGGCTTCCATCTGGATGTGCAAGTAAGGTTTATATAGAGGCAGCTGGTCTAACTGTTTCCTGGCCAAAGTGACTTGCAGAACCTCCAATATCATTAACTAATGCTCATACAACCGTGCGTCCCTGGTCACAAAGATGGGCCAAATGAGCAGTGATCCAAATGACCAATCACTGCATGTGATTGCCATGCTCTGGGTATTTCTATTTACTGATTTTTTCAGATTATCTACAGTGCTACTATGCCTATTGAGTAGGCATGAGCATATCTTTAGTAAATTCAGTATAGCACAATTACACAGAATTACCTCAAAATTCCACTAAATTCCGATTGTATTATGAGAGAAGAGTAATTCTGCATTTAGAACTATTTCCTAGTTCAAATATTCCCCCCTTGCGTACAGAATAGATGCAAGGATGCATTTTGCACTAAGAAATAGCGCTAAATGCAACAGAACCAGGGGCGTAACTCAGGCCGCGCAGCCCACGCGGTGCGGGGGGACCCGAAGCTCCAGGGGGCCTCCTCGGCACTGCAGTCTGTCCGGAGAGCTCCTAATTGAGCCCGGAGGGGGCCCCTCTGCATACCTTGCAGGGAGGCCTCCTCAATTTTTGTAACGCCAGTGAACAGAACACAAATAACGAGTGTGAGCGGACACTTATGCTTACCTAATGTGCTCTTGTAGGATTCTACCCCAACTTAATTCAGATATTTAGCTCTATTTTCTTAGCCCAAAATGGACACGAAGATGCATTTTGACCTAAGAAACAGTGGTAAATGCAGCAGAACACAAATAGCGAGCACACTAACTAAATGTGCTCTTGTGTTAGCATTTTTTGACCCAAATTGCTCTTAATTACACAAGGAGGAGGAGAATTAAAGAGTAACACAGAATAAATGACTCCAATTACTCTGGCATAATTGAAATTCTGCCCAAGTCTACTTAAGAGTCATAAAAATGCGTTTTGAGTAACCAGTAAAAAGGCAATTGCTAAAAAGGAGCAAGCATAAGGAAGGATATGTTATGAAGACTAGCATGAATGAAATAGAAGAGCTATAAGGAAAGTCAGCATAGGTCAGCTTGGGTAATGCCATAGCACATGTAGCTCCTGCAGCTTCTCAGAGGTGAAAGACCTGCACTACCATAATTCAAGAGAGAGATCATTAGGTCATGGGTAACAGTTTTCAATTGGTTAGGAGTCAGGGCATGATTGATTTTTCTCAGGAAAGAGAAACTGGGAATGTGCATGAATGTGTGTGTGTTGTGTGTCCCACCATTGGAAGTCACTACAATGCACCTTCTACATTGGGAGTACCATAACATTATGTGTGTGGACAGATAGATAGATAGACATGTAGATAGACATGTAGATAGACAGATAGACATGTAGACATGTAGATAAACAGATAGACATGCAGACATGTAGATAGACAGATAGACATGTAGACATGTAGATAGACAGATAGACATGTAGACATGTAGATAGACAGATAGACATGTAGATAGACAGATAGACATGTAGACAGACAGATAGTGTAGATAGACAGATAGACATATAGATAGACAGATAGACAGACAGATAGTGTAGATAGACAGATAGACATATAGATAGACAGATAGACATGTAGATAGACCGATAGACATGTAGATAGACAGACAGACATGTAGACAGAAAGACAGACAGACAGACAGACATGTAGACAGAAAGACAGACAGACAGACAGACAGACAGACAGACAGACAGACAGACAGACAGACAGACAGACAGACAGACAGATAGATAGATAGATAGATAGATAGATAGATAGATAGATAGATAGATAGATAGATAGATAGATAGATAGATAGATAGATAGATAGATAGATAGATAGATAGATAGATAGATAGATAGATAGATAGATAGATAGATAGATAGATAGATAGATAGATAGATAGATAGATAGATAGATAGATAGATAGATAGATAGATAGATAGATAGATAGATAGATAGATAGATAGATAGATAGATAGATAGATGGGTGGGTGGGTGGGTGGGTGGGTGGGTGGATGGATGCATGGATGGATGGATGCATGGATGGATGGATGCATGGAATTGATGGATGGATCACAAAGGAAAATACCAGCACTCCACTGGGTGGTCAATATATTCATTAAACCTAGAGATAAAGGGGGAAGTGTAGTGATGATGGATGTACTAGATTACCATAAAAGGATGTCAGCACCGTCAGAGGATGAGGTGCTCTACAGAAGATCTAGTAGGCAGAGATGGAATGACCTGATGGGGAAGATAGAAAGTATTCCGAGGTTAGTGAACGAAGATGAACTAATATTCCAGAATGAATATGAATTCCTTTATAAAGAACACAGTATATTATTGGCTAGATATGGCTTCCCCAAGGTACATTAGAACATAAATGACCCGCCAATAAGACCAATAGTATCCACCCTTAATTATTTGACAGAGCCCATCATCAAGTATGTATATTCTTTCCTGAGAACCCTAGTATCAAAACAAGCAACATACATAAAAGACACAACAGACATGATACACAAGATTAAGTACATTGACTTTAATCCCGGGTAGAGAGTGAGTAGGCAGGTAGAGAGTGAGTAGGTAGAGTGCTTGGCCGAGTGAGCTGGCGTGCCTCACCTGGATGAATCACCCCTCTAAGTGTTGCAGTTGCCAGGTACCCCCCATTGTAAGATTCGGGCTGGGCGAGTGGCCCGTGTGTGATGCCTAGAATTATTTTGTGCTTTCCGAGCACTGTATCTGACAGTGCGTTCAGGGTTTGGCGTGCACTGGTTCTGTACCTACCGGCTTTCCATTACTACGCTGCGATCCGCTGTGCCCGCAGCTCCTGGAGGCGTTCTTGCGACAACATGACCCCAAAGCTTACAGCTAAGACAGCAGCTGCAAGGGCTAGATCCGCTGCTATCGCAGCTCGAGCCAACAGTCCAGTGGAATCGATTGATTCAGCTAAAGTACCGCAGTCAGCGCGAGGGGGAGAAGTTACCGGAGAAGGAGTTTTGTGCAGGGCGGTCCCACAGCTAGCAGTAAGACCAAGCAGACCCTACCGGCTCTTTTTAAAAACGTGACTGCTAAAACTAATATACTGGCTGATGTCTGGGGGAGCAAGCAAACATACCTGAGTCCCACAAAAACTGTTAATGGTGTGCATTCAGCAGGAGATGTATTAGTCTTACCGGACTCCACACGAGCGGTTGATACTCTTTGCATAAATGGGGCAGGGATCCTTGACCGAGCAATGTCAACCTTCGCAGCAGGGGCTCATCACGGAATTCCCAGTGGTAGCTACACACCAAGAAGATTCTGTAATTAGAACTCTGCAGCCTCTGTCCAGTCTCCCGGTGAATGGGATTATGGGAACTGTAGTTCATCAAATGGAGAATACCTCAATTCCTGTGCATCCTCTACCAGTTGTAAATATTCCTGAGTACAAGCCTGTTACTACTTGCCCTATGGATGGTAATGAATCCTCCAGGGAGCATGAAGGGGGGACACATTTTTCTCCCTATCGGAACACACTGGCTCGTCGATAGATGAAGAAGATGATCAGGACAGAGAATGGACTGATGATTGTAGTGATATTGGAGACTGGCGCCTAAACGAAGTCCTTAGCGGTGAGATCTCACCCCGTGGCCCTCGTACTGTTCGCAAAGTTAATGGCTTAAAAGCCCAGGGCACTTTAAGAGAGGTCAGGGGGGGTATTGGGATTACCGTCTGGGATAACTCTTTCTCCGCGCAGTCTGGCCCAGGGGGGAATGCATCAATTCAGGGCTCAACCACACCACTTAACCAGCCTGAACTGCCACCCGGAGAGATTACACTTGCTGTTATCTACCAGACTATCATGGCTCATCGTGATGAGTCTCGTCAGGAAAATGTTCGCAGACAGGGGGTTTGTCGTAGAGTCCAAAACTCTATTCGCAGAGTTGCTAAAACCAGCACGTACATTGCAGCTAGAATTGGAGAGGCCGAGGAGAGGATCTCTAATTTAGAGGAAGCCCTAGCAATGCAGAAGTGCGTAACTGATACGATTGGTGCACAAAAAGATGACATCCTGTCGAAGTTGACCGACTTAGAAAATAGGGCCAGGAGGAACAATCTTAGGATCCTAGGGATCCCGGAAGGCCGTGAAGGAGGAGATGTCAGGCAATTTGTCATTGAACTTTTTACTGAGGCATTCCCTGATGTAAAGCAGTGGAATTGGCAGCTCGAGGTGCAACGAGTGCATCGATTTCCTTTTAAGCAGAGACAAAAGTCAGGAACATTAGGGGATAAACCTCTCGCAATTTTGATATGCCTTAATAACTTTTTGGCGAGGGAAAAAATTTATGATTTAGCCAGACCTGACAGAAAAAGGCTAGGGAAAGAGTGTGAATTTTTTGTCCGGCCATATTTCTGTTCAGCAACAGTTGAGCAGAGGTGGCAGCTCCGTCAGCTGATCTCTCCACTTCAGTCAAAGGGTGCCCAAGCTTTTTTGCTCTTTCCCTCCAAACTGAAAATTATTTATCAGAGACAGACTAGATTTTTCCTCTCTGATATTCAGGCCAAGGAGTTTCTGGGCAATATATAGCTAAGAAGGAGGTAGCTTCTCTCACATGTTTTCTATCATTATCTCTAGGGGGTCTTAGGACTAGAGGTGGGGCAAGTTGATTGTATGGGGAGGTCACCCCTATCTATTCTTCATTATGTTTGTTAATTGTTTTAGGAAACCAATCGTCTCAAACCCTTAGTCATTAGTTATGAGGGGGTGGGTGGATCAAGGGGAGAACGGGCTACCGGTTCATCCCATCACAAGGACCTAGGTCCTGTTGCCACACAAGGGGGATGTAGGGGATGGGTGGGTGAGGGTGGGGGGGTTCTTCAGGGGGTAGGGGGATATGGGGGAGGGGAGGGTTGACTTTCACTTTGATTTTGGATATCTGTGGCAGTCGTGGCCCTAAATTTGATCAATGTTGTCATATATCAGGTTACATGTCTAAAAATCGGGAAAATGCACAGCGGGCCTAAATGTTCTTTTTGGTGTTAATGGAGCAGGGTAAACTCATTTTAAGTTCATGGAACATCTGTGGTCTCAACGATGCTAAAAAACAGGCATTATTTTCTAAAATTGTTCATACTATGCAATTGGATTTATTATGTATATGTAAATGTAAATGTATTTGAGCTTATATAGCGCACAGCTACCCACAAAGGGTTTCCCGGCGCTTGCTTAGGGAACCCGTCCTAATATTCCCCTGTGAGATAACCCCGGCAGGGTATCCACAAGGTGAAAGCCAGGCATCCTGCCGCGAGGGGCCGTTGTGGAGATTAAGCAAGCTATTGCCCAGAGTTGCAGAGTGTGAACCCGTGAGTCGAGAAGGCACCGGTGCGAGAATTATCGAGTCCGTGGAATTTTTGAGCCCAAGACCCGCCGAGGCGGGGAATTGAACCCTGGTCCAGGGACGATCTCAGCTTCCGGGTCTGCCGCCTCTAACCCCTGAGCCACACTTCTCCACAGGAGACGCATATACCTTGGGGGAGATGTGAGTGCTTGAAGTTGCCTGGATATGACCTAAATGCTTGCTCTAGACAGACCTCTATGATTAGAGGCATGGCCATCTTACTGAAGCAAGCAGTGGGGGTCTGTACTAAGGTCCGAGAAGACAGGATGGGCAGATGGATTATAGCCGAAATATTAGTCAATAACAGACTGTTAACTATATGTATGATATATGAGTCAAACACAGACGACCCGGAGTTGTTTAAATTTCTAAATGTAGAATTAGCCGCCTGGTCGCATCCACTGTTTGTCTGTGGGGATATGAATATCAACTTATCTAGTAAGTTCAACTTGGCAGGCGATCATAAGTATTCTGGTAGGAAACCCAGAGTGTTTAAGGCTCTTCAGACCCTAGTACAAGAACACAGTGTGATTGACTTGCAGTATCAGCATAAAAAAGCGGATGATGGGTATAGATATTACTCCGCCCCCCACAAAAAAATGGTCCGGCTGGACTATTTTTTTGTTTCTGATCAGGTGGCTGTAACAGCTTCTATCTTTGCTCCTCTTGGACTTTTATCGGATCACAACTTGTTGATTGTAGAATGCCCCTGGTCTCGCCAAAGCAGATCCCCTAGGGTCTGAACCTTTGAAAGGATACTTTTGTTGGATGAGGCTTATCAGGATCATATGAAAAAATGGTTGGTTGAATTTTTAGATCTCAATAGGGGAACCGCATCTGATCATATGGTTTGGGACTCTCTAAAGGCTGCAGTCCATGGAGAGACTAAGAGCTGTTCTTCCTTTCGTTGGAGGGCAGAACAAGAGTTGGTGAAGAGCCGTATTGAGGAGCTTAGGCTCGCAGAGCTAGAATTAACTTCCAAAATTAAGAATGGCTCTAACATAGAGGAGTGTCAGCAGGCCGTTGCTATAATAAAGGCTAAACTCTTGGAGTCTTTTGGGCAGGAACTTGCTACTAAGTATCTCCAATATCACACAATGATGTTCGAATATGGAGAGAATTCTGCAGGGTATTGGCCAAGAGACTCCAACAGAAAAATCTACAGAGTCGTATTATTAAAATCCAGGACAAAAACAGGGTGGTTCAAGATACTCAGGAGGGAGTGACTAATGTATTTTAAAGGTTCTATGCTGCGCTTTATACTGAAGATATCGGGAGTACTCAGGTGGAGTCTGAGATCGAGGATTTTTTATTGGGTTAGGATAGCTCTAAGATTTCATATGAACAGAATGAATGGCTGTCAGCCCCTATTTCATGGGAGGAGGTTAAGTTAGCTGTTAAAGCTTTAGCGAATGGGAAGGCCTCTGGCCCAGACACCATGCCTTTGGAGTTTTATAAGACTTTCCTCGGGGAGATTCAACAGGATCTTTTAACGGTTCTCAGGGCCGCACAGAGAAGTATTGTTCCTGACTCATGGCGTCGGACCACAATTGTCCTGTTAGAAAAAAGGGAAAGCCTGAGCTGAGCCCATAATCCTTCCGACAAATTTCCCTTATAAACAGCAACAGTAAAATATTCTCAAAAATTTTAGCATCTAGGCTAGCAGAGGTGATTGTTCCGTTGGTCTGCCTGCGTCAACATGGGTTTATCCCGGGAAGGGACATTGCGGACCATGTCCGGCGTGTCATTGCCCTATTGGATTGGGGCCAGGTCACGGCCTCCACCCTCGGGGTGATCCTGTTGGATGCCAAGAAGGCGTTTGACAGGGTCTCCTGGGGGTTTTTGTGGGCCGTGCTCCGTTGGAAGGGTTTTAGTACCCAATTCGTTCAGGCAATTCGGTCATTATATACTTCTCCAGTAGCAGCACTGCACATTTCTGGTCAGGAGTCAGGGTACTTTAACATTAGTAGAGGCGCTAGGCAAGGATGCCCTTGTTCACCCTTGCTTTTTGCTCTGTACATCGATCCGTTCTTAAGCAAAATTGAAGGACACCCAGGTGTATCACTGATAAGGATCAAAGGTACAGAGTACCGGGCTCTGGCGTACACGGACGACATTGTCGTGTTAACATCAGATGTTTCTTCTGCATTCTTGGCCCTCAAAGCTTCTACTGAACAGTTTGGGCTAGCATCAGGGTATAAATTAAATGTGGCAAAAACTCAGGTTGTACAAACACCCAACATGCCATACTCTGAGGCTCCAGTGGTCAGCAAAGCAATTTATTTAGGAGTTAAAATCACGACGGCAGTTGAAACTATTCCTGACTTGAATATTCTTCCGGTAGTGTCCACGGTAAACACCAAGCTGGAACAGTTGGATCGTTTACATCTTTCCCCTTACGGACGCTGCAGTGTTCTTAATATGCAGGTACTCCCAAAGTTTTTGTACCTTTTCCGGACAATTCCTCTAGAACTTTAACAAAGTAGTTTGGTAAAGGCCGATAGGATTTGTTATAGGTTTATTTGGGGGTATCGATATTCCCGCAGGTGATGTGTCTTCCCCGGGATCGCGGTTGCTGGGCAGTACCCAACTTGTTAATATATTATTGGTCTGTGATGGTGCAATTTCTGGGAGTGCCACTGCTGGGAGATAGTGTTGAGGTCCCGCCATATAAAAGAATTACTATTTTTGAGACTGGGCTTGACACGGCCACTAAGGGTATCTTGACGCAAGTTTTGGAGCTGTGTTATTTTAAGAAGACTAGGTTTAAGGTGAGCTTTGCCATGTTCCTAATTTGGCAGAAAATTTGGCAGAAACTGTTTATTCCCAATGTTAATATTTATACTCCATTCAAAGCCGCTCGGCTCCTACCCTCTATTTTCCAGGATCAGACGGTGTTTAGATGGCAGGCACTTGGTATTCATGTTATAGGGGATTTAGTGGAGGGCGAGCAAATACTTTCTTTTTCGTTCCTGAGGGATACATTTCAGTTGAACAATCATGATTTTTTAAAATATCTTCAGGTTAGAAGTTTCATTCATAGACGTCTTAGTGAAACCTCTTCAATGTAAGATAAGCTTGTCATATGTGAACTGATTCAAAAGAAAGCCCGAATAGGGACAGTGTATCAACATTTACTGTCTAGTCTTCCGGATGATCTGGAGGTACAAATCTAAAGTAGGAGGCTAAATTTGGGAAGACTGGGGTTGATTTGAGGCCTGCACTGGAGTTAGAAAGTGAGACCTTGGTCTCTGGTAGCCTTCGGACCCAAAGTTACATGGCAGTATTTGATCTTTATTATAAGTCTGTAAAAATAGCAAAATGGGGATGTAGAAAAGGTGATCACTGTGCAAGGTGTGGGTCGTACGCAGCTGAGGCTATTCATATCTTTTATTCTTGCCCAAGCCTGCATGACTTTCTATTGGATGTGGAGTGTTTCATTTACCTTACGCTTAATATTCCATGTTCATTGTCTTCAGAGATGGTGATAATGGGTTTCGAAGGCTCAGCAGTGATTAGAAAATCGCGGTATGTTTCCGCATTTCTGTTTATAGCCATGTCTATGATTTGGCTGTGTATTACCTCACAATGGTTAAGCCCAGATGCCCCTACATTTGTTAATTGTAGAGCTAGGCCGCTTGCTATTTATAACTCGGAGTTTTCAGTATTCACATTAAAGGGTAGGCAGAGACGGAAGCTGACCTGTAAGATCTGGGCCCCGGTCGAGGAATGGCTAAAATACCATGTGTGCCCACTACATTTAAGTTGTTTATGTGCAAGTTGTCGCAGTTCTATGAACTATTTTATTTTTGATGTTTTCTCCCTTTTTTTCTCTCTTCTTTGCTTTTCACACTGTGATTTTGTTGTATTATTTTTTTTTCCGTTTCCCGCTGCTTATAAAATTTTATGTATGTAATTGTATTGATTGCCATGACTGCACTGTTTGATTTTAATAAAAAACAATTAAAAAAGACTTTAATCCAGATAGTGAAAGGTTAGTCCTATATACAAACATTTCACTTTTCCTAAAATGCTAAGGTGAAGATGTTAAAAGAGATGCTACATGACAAAAGCGTATATCTTTCACCTCCTACTACTTTCATAATAGAATGTTTGGAGATTATTTTAAAAAAAAATATATTTTTCTTTAATGGGGATTTCCGTTGTCAAATCAAAGGGACCAGCATGGGAGCTACATGTGCCCTACGTCTATCCTGCCTACATGTAGGAGTTTTTGAGGAGAAATACATATATAAAAATGTGGCCTCATTTTACAAAAATATAACACATTAGTCGTGCTTTATAGATTATGTGTTCGTCATCTGGCATGGTGAGAGAGCAGACCTGTGTGCCTTCATTGACTGGTTATATTGTGGGGACCCCAATCTTAAATTCATCCCATCTATCAATCGATCAGAATGTGATTTTTTAGAAATTAAAATAAAGGCAAAGGAAGGCAAAATAGAGGTTGAGTTTTTCTAAACCAACAGACCATATCACTGTGTTACATTATACAAGCAACCACCCATGCTGCCAAAAGGATGATATATCATTTAGCTAAGTTCTCCAGCTACACTGTAACTGTACGGGCAGAGAATTCCTTGAAGTTTATGCTAGGACACTGCAGGGTAAATTGGCAGAGAGGGGTTATCCCAAAAGACGTAACGGAAGAGCTTACAGGAGAATGAATTATTATGACAGGGAAAGTCTCTTTGAAGAAGGAAATAAAGAGAGTGAGAACAGAAAATTAATAACCTGTATAGCCAATTTCACAAAATCTACTTGTTGGTTTAATACATCCTCCCCATTTTTTGTTCTCTGCCTTGCAGCTCAGCCAGTGGTAAGGTCATTAGAATGCTGGAGTTTTGGAGCTTGAAGTAAAAGAGTCAGTTCGAGTGTATGGGCTGAGCAGCAAGGAGGCTGCTCCTGGTAGGGCATTACATGGATCTTACCATCTTCCTATAACCTGAAACTGAAGCTGTAACCTGGAGAATAAGTGCATAACCTTTACCTACAAGACCTGGCATACTTAGTTTTAACACTGGCGATGAGCGGAGAAGACCCAAGCGTTAAGAAAAGTCAATGAAGGACCACACGAGCTCTGAAGTGTCACTAGAAACAAAGAAGAATTTAAGATGAAGACAAGAGGATAAAATAATTGAAGACTTAGGATGAGAGGCTGTAATGAGGAATTCGGCCTGGTAGCCCCACTGGTTTCTATTTGAACAAACAGCCTACAGCCAGCGCAGTGTGCAGCAGAAGCAGTAAGCTGTTTTCATCCTGTAGACCTAGAAGATAACCTGCGCATCTGTGCACAGAGATTAGTGCAGCGTGTGTCCAAACATGAGAAACAAAATGTAGTGCAATGAACATTTGGCACCCCAAATTGAAGTCTGTTTGATCAACAATTGGTGTGGGCATTGATCTACAGCTTGTAGTGCGACATGGATCTGAAGTTTCAGCACCATCAAGACTTTTGAACTGCAAAGAGTGTTTGATTTTTTACACTACTAGATTTGACTTTTTATCTTTGAAACCAGTGAATTTGGAATGGGCGGTGAGCAAACAGCTGTGTGAGGCACGTACGGGAGAGGGTTAATTACCAGCATTGAAGCGTGGTGGAAAGCATATATTGACAGTTGGTAGCACAAGTGTGGTGCGGATTTAAAACAAGGCCACATGGGGTGGCGTGCATTTTCCGCAAGCACATGAGTAGTACAGCTAAAGTTGGATAAGCGCATGCCCCCTTACAATCCCTGCTCACAAGCTTGTGCTGCATTTGAATGGCTGAGATGAATTGCAGCTATAAGAACTGCTGCGTGAGGTGTTATGCATCAATAGAAACCATACCCCAAGTGAGCGCAAGTTGGTGCATGGGCAGATTGAACACTGCAGTGACGAGCCACAGTTTCCTTTGTGACGTGAGGCTGAACACTGAAATGCTGACAGCTCTATCTATGTCAAGTTTATGTATCGGAACACACATCCTGGCCATGCGACTGTGTAATAAACGAGGTGGTTCAGCATTTCCGGCCCGGGAACGTACGTGTGCAGGCATTTTGCTCACACAATAACTTGGAGGCAAGAACGCCCACTGCGGCAAATAAGGATACAGGAAGCATTATTCAACGCCTGTCGGAAGCACGAATTGTTCACAACACGTGTTAGAAGCAAGAGGAAGAGTAAATCTTTCTTGTTCTGTGGCCTTCTTTTTAACTGGAAGCGAGAGGATAATTGAAAAATCTAACATATGCTTTTGATGGTGGATTAACACATTTGTGAGGTACGAGTTGGAACTGAGAAGAAGAAATTAAGGTAACACTGACAAGACTATTAAGTACTGAAGTGCTGTGGTGACTGGAATCGGGGGTACAAAGGAAATATTTTTCTAGTGAGATGGTCGCTGACCGGAGAAGGACAAATGTTGCCTCTGGCTTTTGTTAAGTTTTGCATTGTTGTGCTGTTGTGACAGTGGGGGTATATTTATATTGATGGTATGGTGAATTTGCTGACTGGCAGTGTGTTCTGAGCCATATAGAGTTTGTTACTGTCCTGGTGGGAGCATTCTGACGTTCTTAGGTGTGTCTGAGACTTTACCATCTTTAAAGTTAGAGAGGGGGCGAGAAACGTTGTGGTGAGTCCACAAGTAGGGTTAGGCTATGCCCACTGTCTAGGTGATTAATTTCAGGGGCGTAATACCCGGTGTGTTGTTAAGGGGTAAAATACCATGTGTGTTTGCCATGGTGTGAGGTGAAGTGGGCTGGATGATACCCACTGTCTAGGGTAGGGTGTAGTGCATTTAACTGTGCATATAGTGCCTTTAATGTTAGATGAGGCAGGGATGTTACCCACTGTTTGAGAGTTGATAAATACCATGTTTGTATAGTTAGTTTGAATGTGAAGCGAGGTGGGGATTTTACCTACTGTTTGAGGGGTGATAGATACCCTGTGTGTGTATTGTGCCTTGATTGAGAGGCGATGTGGGTTGAGATTTGCATTACCCACTGCTTAGGGGTTGTGAAGATGTCCTGTTTGTGTGTAGTTGTGCCTTGAGAGTGAGGTGGTGCAATTGTACCCACTGTTTGAGGGTTGAGAGATAACCTGTGCGTAGTTGTGCTTGGAGTGTGAGGTGAGGTGGGTGAGCACCCACTGCTTTAAAGGATCAAACTTTTACTTTGTGTTTTTTCTAGATTTTTTTCTAGATTGGAATGGCATGTAGTTTTTGATGAATTCTTTTGGAGGTGTTGTGTGTGTATTTTGTCATCTTGCATTCAAATGATTTTCTATAATCATTATAAGGGGGGAGAAGTGTTGTAATCTACTTGTTGGGTTAACGCATCCTCCCAATTGTTGTTCTCTGCCTTGCTGCTCAGCCAGTGGTGAGGATATTAGAATGCTGAAGTGTTGGTGCTTGAAGTGGAAGAGTCAGTTGGAGTGTATGGGCTGAGCAGCAAGAAGGCTGCTCCTGGTTGACCATTATATGGAACTTTACGTCCTCCTATAACCTGAAACTGAAGCTGTAACCTGAAAAATAAATCCACAAACTTTACCTACGTGACCTGTCTACATGGCATACTTTGTTTAACAATGAGCAATGAAATAAAGAACTTATTTAACAGAAATTGGTCATTTCTAAATGGGGGGGAGTCAGACTCTTCAGAAGCCCCTGTTTGCATACTGAAGGAACAAGACAATATGGAACCACTTAGTGCACACATAAATTAACAGGAGGCATGAGGCAATTGAGCATTGTAGATGGAGCCAAGCTAGTGGGGAATTTCCCAGGTGGAATATGTGTGTATTGCACAACCATCAAAAAAAGTGATAAGGTTGTATTGAATGGAGAGACCACCTATCTTGATAGCATGGTTAAATGCAGGGCAATAAACATAGTTTATCTGATCTCCTGTCCATGAGGCATAGCCTACATGGGTGAGACTAGCAGAAATATGTGTTTAAGAAAGAAAGTGCATAGATCAGCCATCAGAATGAGGAGGAAAAATGTGCCACTGATTAAACATTGGTGCAAATATAAATGTAAAGAAAATCAATTGAAATAGTTCATTGTCAAAAGTATAAAAGGCAAAGCAAGAGAGGGATATTTAGACAAGAATGAGAAAAGAGAACAATACTATATGTGCAAATGTAGCACATAAAAATATGGTCTGTGTTATGTACTGTGTGTTGCTGTGGTTCCCTGGCAACTGAGTTCTGACTTCCAGAATGCTTATGTGCTTGGAGTCAGGACCTGCAGTTGGATTGGATACCACAGCCTGCCAGGGGTTGTTACTACTATGCTAATAAACATCTTGAACTATACGATGGTCCTGTCTTGGCAAAAGTGATGGCAAGCACGGGATAGATAATTTGAAGGTTATCAAGAGCAATTGATATGGTGGACCAGCTATTCATCGTTAACTTGTCTTCTCATTTTGATGTGAACAGACCCCTGGCTGAGAAGTAGCTGCAGCAGTGTAAAAGGTATCTTTGGCCTTCCACTTATCTAGTTTCACCTCTTATCATCCAAACAAGACCAGGATTCTACGGATTACATTGAGTTGTGGTAGTTTGAATCTTAAAAAGTCTTGTTTGCCTAATGCAAAGTCAACTGGAATCCAAGAATCTTCTACTTTCGCTGTGACGTGTCTATTTAGAATGATCAGGGCTATTTGTGATGGGAGCTCCTCCTGATTGCAAGGAGGCTTTCAATTGTATAGTGTTTTGGTCTCCTTTCACATAATTAGCTCCTGTATTGTCCGCTGGGATTGGCTGCCTCTTGCCCGATGTACGGAAGCCAATGGGTTTGACGAGTGGAACCTACCCGATTACTCGACATTTAGGGAAAGAAGAGAACCTAGTTTCCCATCTAATTTGTCCCAGAAATTCACAGATGCTGCACATTGGTGGTGGGATGGCTTAATATTTTAATGCTGATGCACAAAGCTTTTGACTTTGCACGACTGTGTGTGACACTGTTTCTCTTAGTTCGGCATCACTGATGCACACAGTATAAGTCACTGTCTGCAGTAATTCAAATAACATTCATATGATGTCACTTCACCCGTGATTACACTGCCCAACTAGTATAAGTGGAGCTTCTACAATTGGCATTGTGACATCCCAAGCTGTTACTTCCATACCACTATTTCTGCGCGAACCAGGGGTAACTTGTTTGATGTAGGAGGATTGGAGGGAATCCTTTGAGACCTTCTTAGAGGCCATTGGGGGTAATGTATGTGTTGTCATAGTAAATTTGCAATTTTGAAGCATTGTTTTGGGGATTGAAGGGAGGAAGGTTTTGAAAATCCTTCCAATGATATCAGAGGCAGAGCGGACCTATGCATAACTATTTACAAGAACAGAATAGTGCTGAAACAAGCAGCTAACAATTAATTAAAAAATTCGACAACATGTTCTCAACCTTAAAAGGATGTGTAGAGAACTCAAGATCTCGACAATACCTGACACCACAAGAAGATACTCTAGACTCCTACAACACTACCACCATAGACATCTTACTAACTAGAGCCCCTCAGGAACCACAACAGTCTACACAACTAGGAGACACAATCGGTAAAGGAGGCACTTCATTTGGGAATGATACAGAAAGAATAGAAATGACTATACGATATGCGAATAACAACCTGGAGCTTTTTCAGAGGGAAGAATCAACGCCTCTCCCCGATGAGGGGTCATCTCGGATGAGTAGGCCACTAAATGAAAAGCTGGAAATAACTGATATGGAAGATATCACCCCTACCATAACCTACTCTACTACAGCAGAAAGGACATCTAGAACCATACGAAATGTATATCCCACAAACATGGTATTAAGAGCACAAAACATAGATAGCGCATCCCACACTGCAAATAGAGGTGGAGCAGACAACTGAACCAATGACAAAAAGAAAAGGATACCGATAAAGAGAACAGAGCTAAAACACGGGAACGCAAAACGTGAATCCGGAAATAAGCGGGTGAGCACTCCTAATACGTCAGCCCAGACTCTGAGAGAAATCAAAGAGCTTCAAACACAAATGGGCAACATGTCGCAGAACATACTAAACACTCTACAAGCTATAGAAAAGTTACTTGAAATCACAGTAAGCACTCACACCAAAGTCGAACACATCCGAGAACTACTATTAACTCTCAAAGAAAGAGCAATGAGACGGCCATGCCATTATCAAATAGGCATAAGACCCGATAGGAATCGTAATTACTTATCGGAAGAGGAAACCCTATCCTTATGAGGCTACGTACCGCAGTAGAGGGGAGAAAATTAGAACAGTCCAGATCAATACTAAACAACATCCAGACAGAATGAAAAAAAACTCAACCTTAACAACTTACAAGTCCAGCTAATTGCCGATTCGCAAAATCTGAACCCAAGTAGCGCTGGGAAACTGCTGAAATGCCTACTGCTTAACTGTCGGTCTGCAGCAAAACATGCATCAGACATAGCTGACCTCATCATTAGCCAGGAAATCGACATGTCAATCCTTACTAAAACATGGCTATCGGAATCCTCGTCTCCATTCATGGATCTTCTAGTGCCCCCTCAGTATAACATTGTGAGACTTGATAGAGTAAAAAAGACCGGGGTGGTATAGCCTGCATTCACAGATCGGATATAGAGGTCAGCCAAGTACAATCCGACCAACTCGAAACCTGTGAATACCTAGGTCTGAATATAAGATTGGCTGAGAATCAGAGGTGCAACCTGCATGCGCTTTATCGCCCACCAGGAAATAACGTGACATTCATAGACTAGCTAATGGAGATCATCACGGCTAACTCTAACACTGACGGAAACAACATATTCCTAGGGGATTTAAATCTACACTGGAACGACAGCAACGACAAACAGGTCAACACTTTTAAAGACTTTTTAGTAGAGCTAAATCTCACCCAAGCATGCACACAGCCAAACACTCGAAAGGAGCTACGTTAGACTGGATAATTAAAAAAAAAAACAATAATACTTCAGTCCTCTCTATTGAGCTATGCGACTGGTCAGATCACCATGCCATAACCTTCCTGATACCCACATTGAAAAAGAACAAGACCACACTACCTATCAAACACAAAAAGTGGATGCAGGACACTAAAGACTCGAATGTTGAACTACTAGTAGAAAGCTGTGAGAAGGACCTAAATACACCTAACAACTTGCAGAATGTGAATGATCTAACGGACCACTACACTACATCAGTAACGAATATAGTCAACTCCACCATGCCACTAAAACTGAAAGGAGTCACAGAGAAGGTTAAAAATTCATGGTTAAATGGGACACTGAATAAAGACAGGCAGAAACAGAAACTTGCTAAAAGAAAATGGAGACAACACCCATCATCCCACAAACTGAAATCCCTCAGAAAAATCAGAAACGAATACAACAAAAAGATCCTCAATTACAAAAAGGAATTTATTAGATCAGAACTGGATAATGTCAAAAACAGACCACGGAAACTATTCGAGATCTTAAAACAACAATCCAATAAGTTGGCCAAATCAGCCCAAGAAGTGTGAAGAATTCTCATATTCTTCACCGACAAGGTCAACACGCTTGAAAGAGAGCTCAGGAGAGCAGCTGACAACCTTGACAACCAAACACCCTCAACGATCAATACCACCTCGAAGATTGTTTATAATAGGGCAAAAAACAAGGCTCAATGGGATACCTTCAAACTATTTGACCAGAGTACCATCGCCAAAACGCTATCAGATATCAAACATAATAACCACTATAATGACCCACTCCCCTCAAAATGCCTGAAAGAAATCAGCCATATCGGGATTCCAATATGGACGAAAATAATAAACGCCTCTCTATCCCAAGGGATCCTTCCAGATTGCCTAAAAACAGGTCAAGCCGTCCCCATCATTAAAAAACCTACAGCGGACCTGGCAGATCCTAATAACTTTCGCCCAGTGACCCACATTCCTTTACTTGCCAAACTAATAGAGAAATGTGTGCAAAATCAACTGAGCTAACACATCGCCAATTTCTCGCTACTGGACGACTGCCAGTCGGGATTCAGAACAGGACACAGCACAAAAACAGCAGTCCTACATATTATCGACGATGCACTACAGGCCCTAGACCACAATCTAACATGTCTACTTATCATCTGCATTTGACACAGTAAATCATGAAACATTACTGAGCAGGCTCCATGACAGGATGGGAATGGCTGGTAATGTGCTGAAATGGTTTGAATCCTTCCTTCAGAATAGAACACTAAGATTCCTTGTCAACCAATCACTTCCACGACCATGCCCTAACTCAATTGGAGTCCCTCAAGGATCTACTTTATATCCATCATTGTTTAACCTGTATGTCAAACCTCTTACAGAAATTCTCCAAAATTCCAAAATATCTTATGACATGTACGCGGTTGACACGCATATATACCTCAAGATCGCGTTCCTGGAAGACATCAAGTTATTGAATGAGGCCTTAACCCCTTCCATGCTAATGACAAGGTCAGCTCGTCATGGGTGTTACCTGCGCTGTGCTTATGACGAGCTGACCTTGTCATGAACAATGGGAAAAAATGAGTTCCAGCACCCAGCGGGAAAACCCTTAGCAGCCAAGGTGTTAAAAATGTAATTACAATGGTTAACTAATAATCATCTGAAGCTAAACACACAAAAAACTGAATTCTTACTAATCTCACCACCAAAGAACCACACAGAAGTGAAGGAATGGTCCAAAATGATCACAGCGTTAAATTGCACCCCTACCCTACTTGACTCAGCAAAATCACTAGGAATCACGCTGGATGAGAACCTAGACATGAAAGCCCACATCAAATCAATGGCAAAAAGTGCCCGTTTTCATTTGAACTACATTAGAAAAGTGGATCTTAAACTGGCAGTCCAATCACTAGTTATCTTGAGGATTGAATATGCATGTACAACTTTAGCAGGTTTACCAAAAATTTCCACAGCACTACTACAAGCATGCCTCAATGCAGCTGCAAGACTTATCACCGGATCAAGGAAATTCAACCATATCTCTCAACACCTGAAAGCATTATACTGGCTACCTTACGAAGCCAGAATTCAGCTAAAGATGGCATGTATTACCCACAAAGCTCTCCACTACAATACACCAAGATACCTTGCCCAGAAAATTGAATTATCTGGAGGAAACAGACCAGCCAGGAGTGCCAAGGAGCTGGTGCTGAGGTCACCCATCTTTCGGAAGAAGAAAACTTATGATAGAGCTTTCTCAGGAGCAGCCCCCAGAAACTGGAAAATTCCAAACACAGCAACCTTTAAGAGAGAAACTAAGATCTTCCTAATGAGCAAGTTCCTTCCATAGGCAAGACAGTTCATCACTAGCACTGTGACATAGATGTGACCAAGACAGAACAACAATGTAAGTGAAGAGAGAGTCACCAGCTTTACTGGGCATATCCTCGATTGGTACTATACTACGCCTGACACAGAATTGTAGAATTTAGAATGCACAGGAAAAAGACACTTAAAAAACTATTGCATACTGGAAGTCCCAGTACTTCATATATATAGTTGTATCCCAAATTTACCTCATGTCAACATATATATTGTTGTTAACCCTTTATGGCTGTATACTTACCTACGTCATATTACTGTGAAACGTCATACTATACAAGACTTGTCTCTAACCTATCTCATGTAATGTGAAGCGCTCTGATATCCAAGGGTCATGTTCGCTCTATAGAAAACTCTTTAAATAAATAAATAAATAAAAATAAATTGGCTGGGACGATGTCCAAAAGTAACAAAGAATCTGGATCATTGCAATGTATCAGTGCAATAAATAAAACAATAGGCAAAACAAGCACTTTTGACAAGAGGAAGATACAAATTCAGGTAAAGGACAGGGTTTATTATAGTTGTGGGAATACGAGACACACTGATGAATCATATAACTGTCCTTCGGCTTCTTAAAGCAAATATTTTACATGTAAAAAGTTAGGGCATTTTTCCAGGTTATGTAAGGCAGGAGCAGGAATCAAAAGGTCATAACGTGTGGTTGGGGATCATCATTCATTAGAAGGCATCAATGATTTAAGTGTTAGTGGTGAGGAAGAGATCGATATGCTGGTAATGTGTGAAGTGGATCCACAGATGGAACGACAAGAATATTCCAAGGCATTGGAAAAATATCGTTCTCCAAAGTGTGTGGTGGAAATTCTAGGCAAAGATGTGCAAGCATGGGCAGACTCATGTTTGCCCTTCACCCTGATTGACAAGAATGTGTGGAATAATTGGAAGGATGTAAACTCGATCCTCCTAATGTACAACCTGAAGGATATTCTGGTGGGAAACTACCCTTATTAGAGTATTTTACTGCAAGTCCAGGGTTCCAGAGCAGAAGTGCGTGTGGAAAGATATATGTGGTAGAAAAAGAAAATCATTAATGAAATGGAGAGAGCAACGCGCTCTTGGGATGGTCCTCAATCCTAAGAATCTCAAACATATTCTTTCAACAGGATGCATGAATAATGATGAATTGGTTGCCAAATTCCAAAGTTATTCGAAAAACCACTAGAGTTTCGAGCATTGAATAATTCTCAAGCAGGGGACATGCCATTAGGTGCAAAATGTACCCTAAGTTTTAAGGGGTATGCTGAAGGAATAACTCCAAAGATTTTGCAATGAAGGTGTGATAGAGCCTATGGAGACCTCTGAATGGTTGAGCCCCATAGTCATCGCAATACAACCCACAGGGAAGTTCCACATGTGTGTTGACTTAAGAGATGTTAATGCTTGTATATGGGTGGATCAATATCCCTTTCCCTGCATTATTTATTAATTTTAGGTTTTTTATAGAGCGCGTAGTCACCCAAGAGTATCCCAGCCCTAAACCTCGTGTTCCTGATGGATGAAAGTGCGGGGGTGGAAGTGAATTAAGGGAAAAGAAAGGTTTTGAGAGATTTCCTGAAACGCAGGAGGTTTGGTTCTGATCTAAGTTTCAGGGGGAGCGTAATGAGATACTTGTGAATATAAAGGGGGGAAATGTTTCACCACACTAGACTTATAAAATGCATATCACCAAATAATGTTGCACAAAGATTCATGCCACCTGACATTGTTTATCACACCTGAGGGTGCCTTTCAGTTTATCCGAATGCCTTTTGGATTGGCTTTGGCCATATTCCAGAGAGTGATGCAAGGGGTATTACACAACATTGCTGGTACCCTTGTGTTTCAGGATGATGGTCTTTTGTGGGGTGAGAGCCAATAAGCACACGACGAAGTGTTGATGGGGTGTTGAGGAGATTGGAAGATGCAGGTCTGACCATTGGATGAAAAAAATGAAAATTTAGTGTCAGTGAAGTGGAATATCTTGTCCACATGCTGAATTATAATGAGGTTAAACCCAAACTTAATTAGAGGAGGCCATTGAGACGGCTCACTCACCGCAAGGCAAGTATAAATTCAGGTCCTTCTTAGGTCTGGAAGAATACTATGCTAAATTAGTGGATCACTTTGCAGAAAAAGTGCATGTTTTAAGTGAAATGATAAGAAAAAATGTTAGGTTCTTCTGGAAAAATGAGAGTCAAACTGCGTTTGATGTGGCGAAAGGTTTCATAGCAAAAGCAGTCACGCTCAAACCATGTGATCCTGATGACTGAACCATTATTGTAACAGATGCTAGCTGCTATGGTCTGGGGGCAGCCTTAATTCAAGAAGATAAAGGTAATGAAAGAGTGGTAGCATTTTCTTGACACACGTTAGAGGGAGCAGAGAGCTCTTATTCCACTGTGGAAAAGGAGTTGCTAGCATGCTGGTGGGGTCTGCAACATTTCTGGATTTTTGTGTGGGGAATTGAATTTGCACTGCGCACCGATCACTTACCACTGATTGATCTATTTTCCATAGCAGGAGCTTGGAGAGCTACACCCCGCATTGAAAAGTGGCTCTATCGGCTGCAGGAATATTAGTCTATGGTGAAGTATGTTTCTGGGGTTACAAATGTCAATGCTGACTGTTTGTCAAGACTTATAAACAACACAAGGAAACACTGGTGGTCTAACAAAGAAAAAAGAAAAAAAGGTCACAGAACAGGGTAGTGACAAATCATATACTTATATGACAGCTAATCGTGGTGAGATGATCCTGACATAAGAACAACTTCATGACAGAAGAAACCCTGAGGAGGGAAAACAGAAAATAAGGATTTCCATCAACTGCCCTTCATGGCCAGTGTCATCATTTGGAACTCCAAAAGTGCCCCTGTCACCTCAGCTCTTCTGGCAGCAAGCCAAACGCTAGTGAACTAGGCATGATGTAAGGCCAATGATAAACAAATGACAGGCTGAGTATCTCAAAGAAGTATGTGTAAACAAGTAGGAGGACCCCACTCTAACTTTGTAGAGGACGGTGGGGAAACATTCAGGTAAAAGGAAACAAACGTCCAGGTTCGTTGGACAGTTTAGGTAGTGTCTTGTTTTAGTGAGGGACTAACAGGTATCCCACTTACCCTCCCTCTCAGATTTTATGCTCTATCTTAGAGGGGCATGTTTCTCATGAAAAATCTCAAAGAAGTATACTGACCAGACTAGTCAACAGAAGCAGTGCAGAGATAGAATTGTGACTATAAGTGGATTAAAAAAGTTCAACAGTAGTCCAAAATATATTTATTAGTGACCTCCTCAGGGTTTCTTCTGTCATGAAGTTGTTCTTATGTCAGGATCATCTCACCACGATTAGCTGTCATATAAGTATATGATTTGCCACTACCCTGTTCTGTGACCTTTTTTCCTTTTTTCTTTGTTAGACCACCAGTTTTTTCTTGTGTTGTTTATAAATAGAATTGGGGATTGAAACTGGCCTGGTCTTTAAATATTTTCCCTGAGACCCCCCTCTCTCCCCCTGTGGGAGTTCAATCATGTATGAATATGTTTGTCAAGACTGCCATTGCAGAATGGGGGAGAAGAGTAAGAAGATGAACAGAGGGTAGCAGAAGTGTCTGATGTATGTAAGGCTATTAGCAAAATGGAGTGGGTGGAGAAGGTTGTGCAAGATCTGCTTCTTTGTGATTTAATGAAGGTATTGCCTCATGCCCAGCGAAGCAAAATGATGGGGAATTTAGAGGTGTTTCGAAACATCTGGGAGGAAATGTCAGTTGTAGATTGAGTGGTGAAGAGATGTGAAAGGTTGGTTGTGCCAGCGGGCATGCAAGTCGGGTTGAAACTCCACGAAGGGCATGGTAGAATATCGGACATGAAGTGGAAGGCACGTGCTGATTTCTGGTGGCCGAAGATGGACAGGCAGATTGAGAAATGTGTTAAGGATTGCATTCCATGCATTTGTAGTGATAAGTCCCATCAAATGCAGGAGACTTCCATATGTCCTGTGCCGTTGCCTGAATGTTCCCAAGAAAAAGTAGCAATTGATATCTGTAGCCTATTTGGCAGTTTGGGAGCTAATAAAAGATTTGCGATTGCAATGGTTGAGTCCAGAAGTGGCTTTTGTGAGAGAGTATGGAGTTAAATTGTTGCAAAGTGATTGGGGGCCTTGGCCGGCAATAAAGAGAACAAGTGCAATAAGATTCACACTACAGGCTTGATGGTTTGCCGGAGTCATACTTATATGACACACCTTGGATCTTCTGTACTTCTAAGGCCTATTTAGTAACCTTAAAGAATGACCTCAATGATGGTGGTGACCTGAAGGGTGGCTCGCAATATCTATGGATTATTTTCCATTTTTCTCAACAAGAAACAGGTTGCTTAGCGCTCTTACTCCCCTCCCTCCTTCTACCAATTCTCTTAATAACTCTCTCTTTAGAGGACAATCTGACCATTTCTGGGTCCCCCTTCAGTGACAATCCTTAAGCTACTGTTTAATCCAACTGACATCTGCTAAAAGCTCTCAATGAGGCATGTATATTTTAACAGAAGATCCCTGGCTTGTTAGAGGTTCAATTTCCCCCTGCCCACCTGGGGAAGCCCTTGAAACTGAAGCTGAAACTAATACAGATTTAACTTTGTTGCCACTCGCTGACATCCACACAAACTCTCTCAGTCTGCCATTTTAAATCACTGACTCTCATGCATACAAATATTGAGAGGTCAGGAGTGACACTGCTTCACTGAACTCCTTCCCAGCCATTGGAATGCATGTGTATTACTCCCCTTGCTCAAGCTGCGAACGCTGTGTCAGACTCCCCTGCTACAGAAGGGAAAACTTAGAAATGCATTAAACTCTAGCAAAAGGGCAGGAGCCACTCAGTCCTAGATAACAGCAGGCAGACAACGTGGGCCTCTAATGGATGCTAGATGCAGGTGCCCCAGATGGGACTGGTGCATTTGTGATGAAAAGTTATTGTAAGAAGCCACTTTGTTTCTAATGAAAAGCCTTCTGGGTATTGACAAAGCCACTCATTAGTTAATTATGTCCGGGGTAATAAAGCATCCCATAGGCCCCTAACAGAGGCACAAACATTTGCATAATGCGTCTGGTGGTGCTAAGGAGCATCACCGGCATTAACTTTGGTGTCCAAAGCTTTCAAAGTCAGCCACTTATGCATTAGACCTTTTATCTGGCTGCCTAATCTACTTTCATACCTGTACTTAAAGATCAATTTATCAGGATATTTTCAACTATTTCTTATGTTTAATACAGGCCTAGTGTATCATTTTATGCTAAGGACCTAACCTAAATTCCCAGGGGCTGGGTATATGTGTTTAGTGGCAATTGCAATATTATAGCCTGAACCTGAAAACCTTCTGTATAAAGGTTACTTACTAATGCATGTGAGATATCATTTGTCTAGACACTATGGATTTTGTTCACAAATATGTAGTGAAGTCACAAATCTATGAGGAGTCATCACATGCGTATCATCTGAATATTTTGCACTTAATGTGGATACACAATAATCCCTAGCCCTGTGCATGGAAATCTACTCAAGTTGCTGATTCCTATGCCTTCTACTGCACTATCTCATCAATTATTTTTCATGATGTTAAGAATCCTTAAGAGTAAGTTTATTTTGTGCATTAACAATGATAGATGGAGAAAATATTTTCCCAGACAAGAACACCTTGGAAAGAGTGGATGTTCACTTCTCTGTCCCACTGTGCATAATAATGTTTAGGAAAACTCATGAGCACTGTTCCCTATAACGTGCATGCCAGTGTCCTGCATTTAGTGTGCACAGGCCACACATAGCACATCCGACGAGTACGTTCGCACCTCCATTTTAAAACCACGAGGAGAAAGGATTGCAGCAAATTAAGACCCCGATGTGTGCTTGCAGAGGATTCTGAAATTAGACATTGTGTTTGAGACTCTGCATTTCTTTTATTATTAGTGCAGGCTGATTGTGGGCCTTTGAGATAGTATTCATGTTAATTGCAGCTCTGTGTGCGCTGCGATTCACATGAATACTATCTCAAAGGCCCACAAGCAGCCCCACACTATTAATGAAAGAAATGCAGAGTTTTCAAACAAGACATCTGCTTTCAGAGGGTTCTGAAAGCAAGTGGTGGCTGGTGTAACTTTACAAGTTATAGGGCGTAAGACAAGACCCTATATTTGTCTGACACATCAAGCACACAATATGTTGAATGCAGGACTGTGGGCACTCCAGAGTTTCATTTCAACATGGAGTGGAAAACAGGATGCTGTTTTTATTGTGCGCTGTCTTTAACCGAACTCTTGCTTTGCACTGTGTATTTCAGTGTGTAGTGAGTGGTGACATACATTTTGACATGTTTACTGTTCACCATCGCTTTGCAAACATGTTTAATAGGATATACCCATAACGGATAAATATAGGGTTACATGGATAATGCTTGCATTAAGCTATCAGGCAGCCTGAAAGCAAATTTTTGAAAAAAAGAGTAGGTGCAGAGACGATTCTGAATCTTGGATTTGTTTGGTAGGGAGTGAAATGGATGCACGCTGTCTGCTACTCTTGCTTGTAAAGTAGTGAGGTAACAGTTAAGTGTTGTGTCCTCGATGATTGTGAACCCTCTTCTCTCAGCTGACAGCTACCCATATAAGGAATTTTAAACAAAACCCTACTTTTCAAGCCAGAGGTTCAGTTTATTCCATTTTTAACTTTTGTACAAAACCAGTGCTCCAAATATTCAACAAAGTAGTATCCATATTATCAACATTGAAGAACGGAAGAGAAAGCTGGTGCAGAAGCTGGTGCAGACAAAATTCAATCCTGTGATTCCTTGCAAATCACTAAGTCTCCCCAGTGCCTAACAAAAATGAATGTGTCCATCTGTAACAAAACTGTTGCTCATGTATAGCACTAATACCTGATATCTTTGGGTCTAGTTCGTACTATATAAAACTCTAAAAAAAACTTTAAAAATCTGACCTGCTTTTTTTCACGTTTCTGACCCAGAATGATTATTGATGATATCAGACAGGAGCACCCTTTCTGATTGGCGTCAGCCTCTGGCAGCACAGGGCTTAAGCTTAAAGCACCCAGGCTGTGTTCAGTCAGCGAGGCTGTTCTGCATCACAAGAGGGTGTGGTAACAGAAACCAGGGCTGGAAGTAGGTATGCCCTGGATAGCCTGCAAAATTGCACATGGGCACCAGTGCATTTGCCCATCAAAAGTGCCCTGACTGCTTTACCTTCGTGCTGGACGAGGGTCCTGAAAGTAAGTTCAGAGTGATAACGAAATAAAAAAAACAGGAGGCAGGAAGGAGTGTGGGACGCTAAACCCCAAATCCCATATTAATCAACCAATTGTGTTTGAGTCTCTGCATTTTTTTTTTATTAATAGTGCACAGCTGCGGGGCTGATTTTTGGCCTTTAAGATAGTACTCATGTTAATTTCAGCACCTGTGTGCACTGCAATTAACATGAATACTATTTCAAAGCCCCACATTCAGCCCCGCTGCCGTGCACTATTAATAAAAGAAATGTAGCAAATCTGAAGCACGACTTGCGCTTCACATTTGCCAAGGTTTCATTGGCATCTGTGAGATACAAGGTTACTCCTATGAACTGAATCAAAATAATACCTTAGTGAAGTACTGTTCCATGCAGGTCCTGGAGTGGCGTACCCATGTTAGATTTACATATAATTGTTATAGAGTGAGTTTTAATGAAAATCATTCACACTGTCAGTGGTTAACCTGAAAACAGACATCATTGACCTACCTGTTCTTACAAAAAAATATAAACTAGCCTTCACTCAGCAAAAAATGTTTTACTGAAAACATCGCAACAATAAGTCAGGGAACTTTCAGCAGCTCCAAAATACACCTATGTGGACATAATAATCTGCCCTACTGATCTTATTATGGTACCACCATTGTAGTCCTGTGCTTTTCTAAACCCAAAGTGTATTTGACTGTGTAACCAATTCATGTCATCATGTGTGTATCTAAATTGAAAACCTGCATTAGGACTCTTCATGTGGTGCTGCATATGTGAAAATGCACCATCTTTTCACTTTTTTAAGCAAAATTTTGGAGTGATATTTGGCGCTGCACCCACACACATGGTCTGGTTCCCAGCGCACATTGCCTTGGTTACAGCGCCCAGAGACCTTACACTTGCCCACACAGAGGAAAAAAATTCAAGGGAACATTGCTATGAGTAAAACATTTTGTGGCTTATCCATGCTTATTAAATGCACACTGGCATATTATATCCCTTTCCATTCCTAAACCAAGTAGGAAAAAATAGTTTTCAAATTAGTGAAATGTTTTCAGTACCAAGTTCCACCCATCTTCCTCTCTGTGAACCCATCTCTCCTTTCTCCTAAACTGTACACCTAGATTCCGACACTTCTTCCACTGGACTTCTCTGCTCTTATTCATCATCAACCCTTTCACCTATATTCTTACAAAGCACTTCTCGTTTTCAGAACCGTATTGCTTTGTAATTAGCTAATTCATGCAACAAAAGCATTTGTGAATCAGGTCATGAATTATCTCTGCAACAATTATAATTGTTCTCTGCTGAATCTAAGGTACAAATCAGTCCCTGCAGGCTTACAAGTTAGTGTTCGCCAAGCTACAGAACAATGATTAAGGAAGGTACCATAGGTAGGTTTGGTTCCTCTCTGTCTCTGAATAGCTGTATCAAATTAATAAACTAAATATTAAAATACACAAGTAAATTAATGAGTTTGACCGGTATAGAAAGTAGACTGTCTGACTTATTTGTTTAAGTTACAATGCGTACATTCATGTGTGCCTGATTGTTTACTTTGTTTGACTATGTTGCACAATGCCCTGAATACATGACATTTGCTCCTAATCATATGGTGTAAAAATTCGATATCCCTTCGAATTAGAGCTGAAGAAGAAATGTTCTAATGAAGATGTGATGGACAGGTAAGTTTGCACATAAAGATACAGAATAGATTGTTCTTACTCCAGAGGTCACATGTTTAAATTGACAGATTTTTGTATACAGATAAAGTTGGCACATTTACTTTGGGATTGCCTTTGTGTGAAGATAAAAGCCATGGAGCAGTCAGGGATATGGCTTAGTAAGTTAGATTCATGGGGTTTGAATCTCAAATTTCTGAATTAAAAAAGCAGTGGACTGCAGGGTGAAGAGTTGAGAAGAACAAGTCACAATGGAGTGTTTCTCTGAGGAATAGGGTCAGTTCTGATTTAAAGCAGGTGGGCCCCTGTCTAAAGTGACACAGTGGGTGAAAATCAATGGGATGGAATGCTACCCTGCTGCGATTGCCACTGGCTAGACTATTTGTATGCAGTAACTTTATGAGTGCCACTGTACCACTTTTTTAGTAAACCAATCACTATAGATCAGCAGTGGCTCCTGGAAGGTGTGCTGTGGGGCAGGGGGCTCGGTGAGGGGTAGTAAACTCCAGCATACGGCCGATCAGAGTTAGGTAAAGAAAGAAAGAAAGAAAGAAAGAAAATGAATTACTAGAGTGATGGGTTCTGCTGGGTGTATACCTTAGCCAAACAGAAACCTCATTTCCAACACTATGCAATGCAAGACTCCCCTAAACTTGGACCGTTGCGGTCACCTCACCATCCCCATTACCCTGCTCACTAGCCAACCACAATTGCTAAGCATCTGACTGTAGAATTTCTTGAGTTCATATAACATGTATCAATCTAAATGATACATTTAGAGACACATTTGTTCATTCTTATAACAAGTATTCTGGGGCCAGATTTACTAAGGGCTTGCATTAATCTTGCTTGGTGCAAGCCATCCCAAGGGAATGCAAGCCCTTTAGTGGGATTTATGAAACCATGCAAATCCACCTTGCATATCTCTGTGTGCTTTAATAAATCCAAAGTAATGTAAGCAGCTCATATCACTACCTTGCAATGCCTTGCATCAGGAAGGCATTCTATGGGTGGAGTATGAGTATTTCCATGTGCCTATCAATGGATTTGCCACATTCCCAAATTTACTAAGAGTTGTAAACCTGGTAATGAGTCAAAAAAGTATCCCCCAGAGACCAAATACCAGAGACAAATGTCTTTATATCTTATTGCCATTTCCCTTTTCTATGTGTGATTCAATACATATCACAAATAGGGACCCTTGCACCATGGTTGGCACTAGGTAGCACACAGTGAGCCAGAGCAAGGAGGGAGCAGAAATGGACCATATCTTTGTAAATATTGTGCATTTCTAATGTCTCCCTTTCATGCAATGCTTTGCAGTAAGTTACCTTGCTGTGCTGCATTGTGTGAAATGTTAATAAATTTGGCGTCCAATTTATATGAAAATCACTTTACTGCTTTAGCGTCTTTTAATCAAATGGCAGGTGTGTTAAATACTTACATAAGTGTCAACTGTCTGCAGAGTGTTTTACTATAAATGAGTTATTTGTTTACAAAGCAAGAGGTTTTTATAAAAAATAACATATATATACTAATAAATCTTATGAGTTATCCCCAAAAATATAAACGAATATTGGGTGGGTCTGAAAGAAACCATATAAATTTCGTATCTCGTTTTTTTCTAGTTTTCTAATTTATAATATGTCTGGTTTTGACAGAAATTGCATGAAGTAATTGAAAGCTAAAACCAAGTAGGGAAAAGGGGAAGAAAACAGCCTGGCAACATTATAATTTTATACAAATGCATCAGTCGAAAAAGCTAATTATCCTGGCAACCAACAATACTATTGTCAGTACTCCTGAGGACCGTGAAACTCAGGGGCTAATTTACTAGCCCCTTGCGTGGCTGGTACGTCACTTTTTCCCATATTAAACATGGCACACAGGCGGCGCAAGGTGCCTGTACATAAGCCTCTCTCTATATTTACCACTATTGGTCTTTTGTCATGAATACTTTACTGCTCTGTGCAATAATATTTCTTTGTGTGGGAAAATATTGGGGCTTATTTACAAGTGCACCACTTTTTCCCATATTGAAAGTGACGCCCCGGCGGCGCAGGGGGCTTGTAAATAAGCCCCATTGTTTTCTTTTTCAACTTTGTAACCTATTGCACAGTCTGGCCCAAACTTCGGGGCATATTTCCAAGAGCAGCGTTAAAAATTATCGCTGGTTTAGCGGCAGAAAACTGCTTCTAAAGCGACGATAATGGGGTTAATAATATGCCCTTGAGAATTCCAATAGGAGTCCATGTTCTGGTGTAAACCTGGTCTTCTATTGGAATTCTCCAGGGCATATTATCAAGCCCATTATCGCCGCTTTAGCTGCAGTTTTCTGCCAATGTAACGCCGTTCTTGATAACATGCCCCCACATTGGTACGATGCGGCAGAAAGTTATCTTACTGAAGACGCTCGTCTGGATTTCAAATAATCTGTTGTTTGGTTGTTGCACTGCAAAATGGTAAAAACACATTTATTGTCTGAAAACTCTCTCTTTGCACCCAAACACGCTAATCTATGATAAATATCTGTACCCAAAATATGTGAAGACAAATATCGACCTCCTCCTCCTAAGGTAAACATCTGAAAAAACAATACTGACCTTATTTACTTGTTCTAAAACCGTGATACAAATGCATAGGAAAAAAAAGACTCATACATTTAATGCAACCTCACAGGCATCTGTAGTACCTGCATGTTGCAAGTAAGTTGTAACTTCATTGAACATCCTAAACATATTGATTGATGTAAACTATATGAAAATGCAAATATAATGATCCACGAAAACTAACATAATCTTTGGGTATTTAATCAAAAATCACTAAAACCAAAGAGAAAGGAGTTGAACCATAACATGTATAAGTGTATGCCATTCTCAAGAACTGGTCTCATTTTTTATATAAATGGTCTGTTAGATTTCTCAAAATATTGTAATGTTGGCAGCCACTACACATCAATCTACCTCCTTCTATGATCTTAATTTTAAGGTATTACTTTACCTCAATACTTAAAGCTCTTATGGGCCCGAGTTTGACTCTGCCTCCTTAATAGTTTCTTATAATTCTTACGTAGGTGCCCTATTCAAAAAACTAATGATGATCAAACATGCCAGTGTCATCTATGATCTTATCTTAAGCATGCCTTCTTCATATTAGCCACTATGGAGACATGTTTACTGATTCAGGGGCACCTGATTCTGTTGTCCTCAGAGAAAACTGCATCCTAGACAGGAACACAGAGATTGTTGATGATGGTGGGCTGACAATGTAGCCTAATGGACACTCCCCCAAAAAATTCAAGGCCCTTCCTAGTATCTATTTGAATATCTGTTCGTTAAATGTGTTACTAGCCCACCACTACATCAGTGCCTTAATTTACACTTCATCGTAAATGAGCCTCACACTTTCCTCAATCAACCTGCTTGCCTATGCACAAAATGTGTTAACCATCTAAAAATGAGCTGTCATTATTGGATACCTGAACGACTGGGGTTGCTATCCATCAGGCTTCTACAGCTAAGATATTTCTGGCAGATAGATAATTATGGCCTCCAACAAATGGTCAATGAACCAACTCACTTGTGACTCACTGGTTAGAGGAGGCATACCCTGAAGCAGAGGTCAGACCCGGGACCAGGGTTCAATTCCTGACGCGGCAGGGTCTTGGGCCCAATTGTCCATGGACTCGATAATTCTTGCTTCGGTGCCCACTCTAATCATGGGTTCACACTCTGCAACTCTGGGCATTAGCTTGCTTAATCTCCACAATGCCCCCCCCCGCGGCGGGATGCATGGCTTTCACCTTGGGGATGCCCAGTATGGGCTATCTCACAGGGAAAAGCCAGGAGGGGTTCCCAAGGCAAGCGCCGAGATGCCCTAGGGTAAGTCGAGCGCTATATAAGAACACACATACATACATACTTATTCGGTCATAGTCTGAGCTTTTAGTTTCTCTGATACCTGAACTCGATCTGTAAGTGCACATCTCTCACATTCACACCACATCTTAGTCAGCTTTACATTGAAGCGGAGCTCTACAAAAGACTGCCACATTGAGACATATGAATAAAATCCAGCTTTTTGTTTTGCCTTTTGCCCTCCACTGGATTTGCAATAAACAATCTGCTTCTAGATCTCACAGATGAAGTCCTTGCACACATATAAACTGGCAACATCTCTAAGAGAGATTTGCTCCACTTCCACTTGTAACTCAAACCTCTTAAACATAACCAATGATTCTCTCCAAGTCTCCATTAAATGCTTCTGCAAGATTCTTGAAATATGGTGGAATAACGCAAAAAGTCACATCTGGTGGCATTGTGAGTTTCCCCCACTTCTTGGACTACAAATTTGTCTACATCATAGCAAAAAGCAATAGTTTGAGACTTGACTTTCTCAGGCCCAGAATTTCTTTCAAGTAAATCTTCAGCCTCAAACTGCAGTCACTGGCACTTACACCTCACAAAGTGTATAAGTCCTTTTGAAATATACTATGAAATTTGGGAACACTTCATGTATTCGTCTGAGATTGGCTTCGCAGGACTCATGCACCACCAAAGATCAATAAACTAATAAACCAGACATGGAATCCTTCCAGGAAGTTAAGAGGATTTCTACACACTGTTCACTGACTAATCCAAAATCAGAGATTAAGTCAAGCAGACAATCTCAAATCAAATGCCATAAGACTGATAAGAGCACCTTCTGTGCAAATGACATTACGTGTGTTTTGTAGCTAAGCGGTCCTCTTTGGTAGTCCTCGACGGGCTGCAGTATGGCTTCTGTGATTCACAGTGTGTGAGCGCCATGGCGGTACTGAGAACTGAAACCGACCCTGGTAAAGAGCTCGGCCTCCCCGGGGGGAGGCATGTGCTAGTGAAAAGCTTTGTGCTGATTTTGTTGCAGGGGCCTCTGCTGCAAAACCAGTCCCCGGTGATAAAAAAACGGCCTCCCGGCCGTCTAAAACTGGCGGCCCACTGGGTTAACGCCCAGTGCCCACTACGGTCAGTCGGGCCCTGTTGAGCACATTTGCTGCACTTTTTCATTCAAAATAGGAAATTGCCTGCATTGCATCTGGGCATCCTCCAAGAGAAGTTAAATATCAAAAATCTTAACTCATGTCCCAATCTAGGACAAATGCAGACCAAAGCACGAGTGAAAGGATGGAGAAAGATGTAGGCCAAAATGTGATATAATTCCTGACCTTGCTCCAAGTTGGGAATTTGGGCCAGTCATTTATGGTCAAAATGATAAACTGGGTCCAATTGCTGGGTGTGCTGGTAGGTGCTGCATCTCTAGGAAAGAGGACATTTCTATCCACCAAGGTTAGGCTATGGGTCCCTAACCAAAGAGAAAATCAGTATGGCCACTGACATTTAGCTGTGGATCTGTACCATGTAGTTGTATACTTGCTGTCTGGAGGGTGAATGAGAGGACTACATAGAACATGTATTTATTCAGCATTTATCTCACATGTTTGAATACTTCATCCCAAAAAGTGAAACGTGTCCCTATACAAAAGAGACATGAAGGTGCGGATGGCATAGACATTCTTCTACGATAGCACAGCTTTGATGAACTGTGGGCGTGAGAAAAACCCTGAGCCCAGGACAACATACCAGTTAGTGCTCAGCACATGAGCTGACTGTTGCTTTTTTGGTAGACTGCTTTAGATAGAAACTGCAGCAGGGGAACTATCGATTAGCTGGCTGGCTTAATTCTCAGCTAAGCTTTGCCCAACACGTAGATACCTTTAATCAGAAATAAGTCTGACTTGAGAGAGAATTTCAAACCCAGTTCGAGGCCAATTACATTTTAGCACCTTGATAGGTGAATCTACACAGTTACACGTCTAAGCTATGGAAGAATCTCATTTTGTCTGTACTTTCTGTGTCACAAAGAAGGAGATGGGCTTCCGTTAACTTCCCCTCATGAGCACATCAAGAACCAATGAAATGTAGACATGAGCTCTCAGTGTGCGTAAGAATCACAATCATTCAGTAAAAGTGTGGTAATATCAACCAAGGCCAGCTCCTCCATTTGAGCGGAGGAGAGTCGCCGCATAAAGAAAAGCCCTATGCCAGACTTGAAAAAAAATGCTAATAACGTTTATTTAATACCATTTTATTTTTCAGCAACCAAACAGAGCATCAGGACGGGGCGAGCAATTACTGCTGAGGGGCATCAGGGAGCTGTGCACTTATGTTGAAGGTGTGCATGTCCCTATGGCCAGCTGTCTTGTGATGCCCAGCCAGACATGCACATTTTAAACTTTTCTAGTCCAACTGACCCTTCGCTAGACAGCGGGGTTAGAGAAAGCACAGGCCTACAGTGCTTGTAAGAGAGCTGAGAGAGGCCACTCCTTTAAATCCTGGTGCTTCTCTAATACAGGGTAACAGAATGAGAGCAGCACCAGGATTGGCTTGGAAGCCTGCCTCATGGAGAGAAGATCAATGGAGGAGGGCATCGTGCTTGCGCAGGAAGTTAGGTGTATTTTATTATTTCTTTTTTTCTGTGTCACCCACCCCACTACCCTCCGAACATGCCAGCCACCACTGATGTCAACTATGGCTAAATTAGTCCGAAATTACAGTAGCAGACCTACAGGTAAATGTCAAACCAAGTGTTTTACTTAGCACTTTATACTACTCTTCAGCTGTTTCTAAGCGCTAAAAATAACGGATGGTACGATAACTCAGATTACAGAACTCACTTTACTGGCCAACAGATGGGTGGAAGACTAAGTCGTCTTTTTCACGATTCAAACTCGTGACTTGCCTATCACCACTTTTTTCAGGAGGTGACCGTTAAACTCACGGAGCTATCCATCCCGCAATACGGATTAAAAAATAAAATAAAAATTGCTTCTCCACCACTCTTTTCATATAGTGCCATTCATTTCCATTTCAGTCGAAGTGGAGCTTTCACAGCAGTAATAGTAATGCTCTAGCAAGTTTGGGACATCTGAATTTGTGGGTATTGAGCCATTTCTCCACGTCCCATCCATTTGTGGAAACATTGGAGGCATATTAGCAAGGACGTTATTGCCGCTTTAGTTGCATTTTTTGCTGATAAAGCGGTGATTTTATTATCGCCCTATTACCAAGCAGTCGCTAACAGCAGTTAGCGACAGCTTCCAGGCGATAGCGACCGGTTTGGGGCCCGCTTTCCATGTCAGCGCTATTTATCGCTAATGACATGCAAAGTGGGCGTACCCAAACTGGTAGCGACTGAAAGCAGTTGCTAACACAGCTATCACCTATTAGCAATACCCGTGACGGGATAAAAAATGCACGCTAACCGCGATTAGCGCCAGGATTTTACACCTGGTAAAAACCTGACTTAGACATTATAGTCAATGGGAGTCGGATTCTATGGCTAAGTCCCCACCTGCCTATTAGCGAGAATTTCCTTAGCGATAGGATTTTTATCATTGGAAATCTCACGTTATTGATGGGATTCGCCGCTATCACTGGATTTTTTATCACTGTGGAGATAAACGTTGCTAATACTGCGTTATCTCCGCAATAAAATTCAGTGATAGGAGGCGATAAAAAAAATCACGCTAAGCGTGGTTTGCGATAATTTTTGCAAGTTGTTGCTAATATGCCCCATAGATTTACTCATGACACGTGCAGGAGTGCAAACTTTCTGAGAGCTGATGGGAGCGTAGGCGACACATCCACAGCCCAATTAAACATGGGGAACTGTCTGTTCATGAACACGGTAATAAAATAACATGTACTCTGACAAACACCGCTTTGAAGTTAAACAAAAATATCTTGGAGCCGTTTAAATCGATTCTAGATTACCACATTCCAGCTACTCTTCAATTGAGTTCTATAACTCTCAAAAATCAAATTATTGCCACCGCACGGTGATGTGGAAGGGGGTGGGAGACGCTAAAAGAACACCAACAGGGCCTACTACTGGGAGAAACCAGGGGCCTCATTTATGAAAAGTGACGCATCGCTGCGTGAAAACAGCGATGCGTCACTTTTCACTGCACCCTCCTTGCGACACCAATGATGCATCATATTTACAGTATGACGCATCATTGCGTAAGGAGTTACAGATACGTCAGTATTTCTGACATATCTGTATGGCTCAAAAGTGACGCATTGCTGGAGTGTTTCACGAAAGTGATGCAACTCCAGCAATGTGTCCTTTCACATGGGGCAGGCGTAAGAAATTGACGCATTTGCGTCCTAGAAGTGGCACAGTGAAATCTTATGGATTTCTCTGCGTCACTTCTATGACCTTTTTTTGCATCAGAAGGCCCCCCTGCATACATTATACCTGGTGCAGGTATAATGTAGCGCAGGGGTTTACAAAGTGACGCATCTACCTAGATGCGTCACTTTGTAAATATGGCGCAACAAGGCACATTTTCTACCCTGCTGGTGCGTCACAAAAAAGTGACACACCGGCGGCCTAAACGCACGGCCTCATAAATTTGGCCCCTGAGGTCTCAACTTCGACCGCGTGCCAGATGAGATTATGGAATATATTAACCATGGAAAAACTGGTGAATGTTATGTCTGAGGCCAAGAAAGCTTTGAATTCGCCTGGAGCTCACTATCTTATCCCACACTCACTAGAGTCCTCAATCTATTAAGTTATTGAAGTGGTAAACACTTTTGCTAATGATAGATCATCATAATGTCAAATAATTAGGAATGATTTAATATTTGAACCATACCATTTGTAATTGAATGCAATGCTTTTCCAACACATGTTGCTAGAGCTGGTGGAGGGGGAAGGAAGGGCTTGACAGAGGGCAGGATGAAGGCGAGGGCTAAACTGTTTTCTTTGTTTTAAGTGCCTGCGTCTATTACCTCGTATAGCGAGAGTGTAAGATTTATTTTTTCTGTTTGTAAAAAGCAACAAAAATGATTTAAAACAAAAAATAAATAAATGTATAGAAATATGTGCGAGTGTAGACCTTTGACCGCAGATTCGCGTTTTATTTTACCCAATAAATGTAAACTATTTATACATTGAAATCAATTCACGGATTAATTTAATGCTATCATAAAAATGAAATTAGAAAAGAAAAGTGTCTTGCTTCATACAAATCACATTACTCTATTATTTATTTCTCCCTGAAACCGAGGCTTCGATAGAGATTGTCCATACACAGCATGTCACTGACAAACACCCACTTCCCAACAAAACCTCCGAAAAGTAACTTAATCGATAAACACGTCCCATTACCTATGACGTAGTGGGGAAAGCCAGTGACTAACCCACATATGTTTAATCCGTTTATTGCCCTCTTGATCATTGAGGTTCTATGATACAATTCTCGACACGACATTTTGTGTATGTTTTCATCGCAGGTTATATGCTGCCACCGTGTGGCTCATTGTTATTTAATCTTAAAAAATAAATAGTTTTCATATTTAAACATTCGTCGCGTTAACCTCATGGTATGATGAAAGTTACAAGTTTTTGCTTTTTGAAAAAGTTGTATCGTGCTGCACTAGTAGTAGCAGGCTTTAACTCAGTGTTGGAAATAGTACACTACCAGCCTGATTCATCCAGCTGTTTGGCGCTCGCAAAGGGCCAGATTCTGAGAATCTGGCCCTTTGCGAGTGAGATTTTTGCATTTGGGATTCATCATCCCAAATGCAAAAATCGGTAATTGCGTTTTCGCAAATTTGCGATGGATTACATTTAAGGAATCTCTATTTGAGATTCCTTAAATGGAATTCATCATCCATTTAAAAATTGCGAAATCGCAATTTCGGGCCGCTATTTACCGCGAGGTCAAACCTCGTGGTAAATAGCAATAACTCAGAAAAATGCTTTTAAAAGCATTTTTCCGAGTTGCATGTTGCACACACACATGTCCTTTGGACATTTGTATGCGCAACCCCTGCTCATATTAGAATTTAAGGGGTGCTACAGGGTGTCCTTTGGACACCCCTGGCACCCTTTAAATCGCTATCTTATTTGTGATTAGCTAATTGCTAATCGCAAATAAGGAATACTCCCCATTCATTCCTATACATACACAATCAATGGCAATTTGCTGTTTCTATGTGTGCTGCACAGAGGCGCAACTAGAGCCAAATTTCGGGGGGGGGGGGCTGATCCTTTAATCAGTAGGCAGAGTGGGGCAGCAGAGGCTCTTAGAAGGGGTGAAACAACTGCAAGGCCTAATTAACATTCAAATGGTCTTTCAAAGACCTGTGAAAACGTTCGGGTGCGGCTCTGTGTGTGCCTGGGATCTGTCTCATCCCGGGCTGCCACACACGACAGGGGGGGGTGGAGGGGGGCTGAAGCCCGGTGAGTTCAATGGGTGTTGCTCGCCTGGTGCTGCACAAGGCAGCACACATGGAAACAGCAAAAACGAGGATAAATAAAGTATTTTTCCTCATGTCACTTGATTAACGTCAGCTTTTCCCTGGTCTTGAATTTTGGCATTGCCTCCTGTTTACGCCACACTTGTAAATAGGGGGCAGCATCAAAATCAATGAGTGTTGCAGTGGAATGCCCACCGCAACACCCATTGTCCACCCCTTTCACGCTGAGTACAGCGTGAAAGGGTGCCTTATTTACAAGGCATTGTTAAGCCACACTAAGGGGCATATTTACGAGGGAAGTGACGAAGTGAGGCGTTAGCATTCCTGACTTGACGCCTCACTCTGACACTTCAGAAACTCAGGGCTGCACCATATTTACAAGAATATGGTGCAGCCCGGTGTTTCTGCCTGCGCTACACTCAACAGACTAGCACCAACGCAGGCACCCTTGCACAAGGGTGGTGTCTGTGTGCAGGGGAAGA
The DNA here is from genome assembly GCF_964263255.1 of Lissotriton vulgaris. Classification (NCBI taxonomy): domain Eukaryota; kingdom Metazoa; phylum Chordata; class Amphibia; order Caudata; family Salamandridae; genus Lissotriton; species Lissotriton vulgaris. The sequence goes on along the minus strand of NW_028241507.1, from coordinate 478,401 downwards.
TTGTTTATGTGCAGGAAGATCACCCTTCCTGCACATAAACAATCTTTAAATGCCGTTTAGTAACTTCTATGTATACTGCTAAATGCAGCACACATAGAAGTTGCAAAACTGCTTTTTTAGAAAATTATTGTTTATGTATAGGAAGGGGGACTTACGAATACATAAACAATCATTGGCCTTTTGCTGTTTTCATATGTGCTGCATAATGCAGCACACAGGAAAGCAGCAAAAACATGGAGAAATGAATAATTTCTCCTTGCGCCAGGGTAAGGCCTGGTTTTCCCTGGTTTTAGTTATGGTGCTGTCTCCTATTTACGCTTCCCTTGTAAATAGGGGGCAGCATCAGAATCAATCGATGTTGCATTGGAACATCACAGCAACACCCATTGCCCTCCCCTTTCACACTAATCCTGGCGTGAAAGGGGGCCTTTTTTACAAGGCAGCGTTAAGTCACGTTAAGTGGCTTAATGCTGCCTTGTAAATAAGGCAAAGCCCCTATCGCCACAGGAACGTCGTAAAGGTAACGTTCCCACGGCGAAAGGAACATGTAAATAGGCCCCTCAGTGGCTTAACGCTGCCTTGTAATTAAGCGAATCCCCATCACCATCAGAAGGTCACTGAAAGAGACATTGTGGTGGCTATAGTGGCTTGTAAATATTTCCCCATTTATCAGTGTACATTTAATATGTTTTGGCGCAACTCAGTGCAGCAACCAAAGTTCCTGCGATGTGTCACAGGGTGAGAGGAAAACAACACAGTACCTACCATATGTACTAACTTGTAGGATCTAGTGCTGTTCTACTTTTCCCCAGCAAAAGTGCACTTTTGACTGTTTTATGTGTGCTGTGCAGCGCAGCACACATGCATAAGTAGAAAAATGAAGAGACTTATAAAAGTTACTCAATTTTTAAACCTGCCTCAAGGAGGCATAATGTTTTGTGTGCAAACCCTGGGGCATATTACCAACAACTAGCGATAATTATCGCTATGTTGGTTTAGCGGCGATATTTTTATCACCGAGCTGCGGCGATTTTTATCGCTTAGGAACCTTGGGCCCGATTCACAGAATGAACTTACTACTTATGGCATTCACAGAATGCACTTTTCCTACTTTTGGTATTCACAGAATGAGCTTACTCATTTCGGCATTCACAGAAGTTAGGACTACTAACTTTAGGACTCCTAAATGCCTTCTGTGAATACCGAAAGTCTTAAAATTACGATTTTTCTCAATTTAGTAGTAGTAAAGTTAGGAGTCCTAACTTTAGGATGCCTAAATGCCTTCTGTGAATACCAAAAGTCTTAAAATTACGATTTTTCTCTATTTAGTAGTAGTAAAGTTAGGAGTCCTAACTTTACTACTACTAAATTGAGAAAAATCCTAATTTTAAGACTTTCGGTATTCACAGAAGGCATTTAGGAGTCCTAAAGTTAGGAGTCCTAACTTTACTACTACTAAATTGAGAAAAATCCTAATTTTAAGACTTTCGGTATTCACAGAAGGCATTTAGGAGTCCTAAAGTTAGTAGTCCTAACTTCTGTGAATACCGAAATGAGTAAGTTAATTCCGTGAATACCAAAAGTAGTAAGTGCATTCTGTGAATACCAAAAGTAGTAAGTTCATTCTGTGAATCGGGCCCCTTGCTATTATCAAGGTTTATCTCCTAAGCGATAAAAATCGGCCGAAATGCATGAATATCGCTGCAAAGTCAGCGATATTCTTGCATTACCGAGCTAATGCTCTTAGCCATGTTATCCACCTGCCATTGGATAACATGGCTAAGAACTGCTCAGGGCAAAAGTTGGTAATAGGAGATAGCGATGTTAGCGACTGTTTCCAGTGCCTAATATCTTGACACGCCCACTTTGCATGTCATTAGTGATAAATATCACTGACATGCAAAGCTGGGCCCAAGATGGTCGCTATCTCCTACTAGCTGTCGCTTACTGGTATTAGCGATAACTAGGCAATAGGGAGATAATTTTATCTCCGCTTTCTTGGCTTTTAAAGCCCAAAAAGCAGAGATAAACCCCCTTGATAATATGCCCCTCTGTTTCCAAATTTTGGTATATAGGGGTTGGCATCAAAACTTGTGGGTGGCGTCACCTATGTACCACCCATGCATTGCCGCCTTGACATAAAGTAATGCAAAGCGGCGCATAGCGCTTCTTCGTGTTATTTAGGCAACTTTCCAAAGCAAATCATAAGGAAAAAAAGGGCATTTAAGTTAGAGCCTACCATGACTATCAAAGGACAGGTCCTAGCCCTTGTTAAATTAGAAAAGGAGCAGACCCTTGCCGGATTGGAAACAGAGCAAGCCCTGGCTGAAAAAATACTAGCCAAGGAAGAGAAAGCAATGGCCCATGAGCTTAGCCTCAGGGAGTTGGACATTATAGCCCAACAAATAGAGTTCAAGAGCAGTAATGGTGGCAGCTGACATGCTGTGTCTCCCTGTGTGAGTAGAGGTTGCGTCCCGAAACATATGGTACCAAAATTCCCGATGGGGGACATTAAAAAATGGCTGGCAGCTATGAGACTACTCTAACAGTGCATGGGGCCCCAGAGGAAATCTGGGGCAGTAGTTTATGTCCGTTCTTGCCCAGTTTGAGGAGAGATGCCCTCCTTACACTGGAGGGGAAGGACAAGGTAAGCTACCTGGTCAAGAAAGCCATTCTGATCAAAACATTTGTTGTAAGTCCCAAACTCCCTCTTTAGGTGGGGGTGGATTTCTTAATTTACGCTGGAAAGATGTTGGGGAAGGGCCCTCAGTTGGATGGGCTGGCTTCCTTCCCACCACAGGTGAGGAAAATTCATGTTAGTGTAGGCAGTTCCCTTTGGAGCTAGGTGAAAAATGCGTCCCATGATCTTTCTCAAAGTGAGGGGGGAGCAAAAAAACAGGATTCCCTAAACCCAACCCCTGGGCCTGATGTACTCCCAGGGGGGAAGCTGGCCTGTGCTGGGAGATCATCCACTGAGGGTGGTTTTCTATGCCACATGCGTATATTGAACAAATATATATTAATGAAAGAAAATGCTTGCTATAAGCTCTAAATTTCCATTTTCTAACTAGGACATGCTAGATATTAATGTTTCATATTCATAGGACAGACCATTGTTATAGAATGGGATACTAAACAGCTGACAGAGTATGCTTGCTCAAGGTTCTCATGAGAACCTTCCTAGATGTATCTTTTGTAACATTTTGTAGACGCTTTAGAAGAACAACATGTCAACATGGACATTTGAAGTGGGAATTGGGGAAGAAGAATACAGACAATTGGAAGATCCTTTCCCGTTGGCCAAGGAAGAGTCAACAATTTGAGTTTGCAACATGCTTTGTACTTTTCTTTTTAGCATGTGTTTGTTCCCAGTTAGAAAGTCAAAGCATTCTATGTCCACCTTTCCCTATTGTGCTGCTGTTGCCCAGGATTGCTGTAAGGTACTGCTAAGCATGATTTTCCTCGATTTCCTTACCCTTTTGTGAGGAGACTTCATTTCTTTATACTTCATTTCTTTATACTAATCATAGCTACTGATGTCATTATTTCGTTACCTAATTTTCAGTTTGTTACGGCAGCTGTTAGGGGAATAGGGTGAGTTTACAGAACTACTCTTTATAAGCAGTTCCACCCTTTAAAGCTATTAGCTTTTTCCTAAATTTACGTGCTATTTTCCAAAGGAACTATTTATGGGTACTAATTAGGATAGGTTAGGCCCTTTTGATTAGGATAGAGACAAATTCCTTAATGAAAGCACACTGTTATTTTGTTTGCTGTATCTAATAAGAATTTTTACTATTTTTGTAAACTGATTTTTTTGACTAACTTGAATAAATGAACAAAATTACGAACTAATCTATTTAATGAGAAATAAAACTTTAAAACTTCATCAAACTTTTCATCATTGACTGAACATTAAATGCTGTAAGTTGATGATTATTTTAGCTATGTATTTAGGTTTTGCTCCATTCTACCATGGAGGCAAAGATCCACTAACCCCAAAAACAGCTCCGACTCGAACCACCTGAAGTGCTTCCTGCTAAACACCCGCTCGGTCCACAGACACACCTCTGAACTCTGGGATCTACTGGACACTACATCACCGGACGTCGCCTTCCTTACTGAAACATGGATGAACGCATCTTCAACGCCCGACATCGCCATAGCCATCCCGGACAACTACAAGATCATCCGAAAAGACCGCACCGTCCAAACAGGAGGAGGCATCGCCATCGTCCATAAGAACACCATCAAAATCACGACCAGCTCCGACGATATCCTTACAACCGCCGAACACCTCCACTTCCAAATCCACACCGACCCTAGGACCACACTCAGAGGCACCCTCATCTACAGGCCCCCAGGAACCCGTAAACAATTCAGCGAATCCATCACCGATTTCATCACTACACATGCCCTCGCCTCAGAGAACTACATACTACTGGGAGACCTCAACTTCCACCTGGAAAAGAAAAAAGACAGTAACACCACCACCCTTCTGGACAACCTGGCCAATCTCGGCCTCAAACAACTTGTTGACACCCCCACCCATGTAGCCGGTCATACGTTCGACCCAATCTTCACCTCCAGCAAACACATCTTCTTTGATCACACCACAGCTCTCCACTGGACGGACCACAGTTGTGTTCACTTCAACTACAAAACCACCTCGACCCACAACCCCCCACAACCTATTCCCCGAAGAAAATGGAACAAAGTCACCACCGACCAACTCCTCACATCGCTCAACCTAAACCCACCCGCCCTCTCTTCGGACCCAAACCTAGCGGCCATCAAATTCAAACAATGGATCACCCATAGTGCTGACGAATTAGCACCCTTGAAAAACCATCGCACCAAACAAGACAGCAAAAAGGCCCCCTGGTTCAACTATGACGTTAAGAAATCCAAGAAGGTATGCCGTACTCTCGAGAAAACATGGAGAAAAAACCCAACCACCGACAACATGACCACCTTCAAGGCAGCCACCCGCAAACACCACCAGCTGATTCGTTCCACCAAGAAATCAGCATTCAAGAACCGACTCGACGACAATGCCCACAACAGCAAGGAACTATTCAACATCGTCAAAGAATTCACCAACCCCACTGCAGCCTCAAACGACATCACTCCCTCCCAAGACCTCTGCGATTCGCTATCCTCCTTCTTCTACAACAAAATCGCAGACATACATAAGTTTCGAAAACAGCTCCAACGAACAATCCTCCCCACCCCCCTCAGAACCCAAACCACCCTCTAACAACCTCAGCGCCTGGAACCCAATCACCACTGAAGACACCATCCACCTTATGAACTCCATCCATTCTGGCTCGCCAACAGACCCATGCCCCCACCACATCTTCAACAAAGCTGACTCCATCATCGCACCCCACCTCCGTGATGTCATCAACTGCTCCTTCAACTCTGCTACCTTCCCAGAAAGCTGGAAACATGCCGAAGTCAGCGGCCTCCTGAAGAAACTCACTGCAGACCCCTCTGAACTTAAAAACTACTGCCCCATATCCCTCCTCCCATTCCCGGCCAAAGTCATTGAGAAAGCCGTCAATAGCCAGCTCGCTGCCTTCCTTGAATCCAACAACTCCCTCGATCCCTCACAGTCCGGCTTTCGAGCCAAACACAGCACCGAAACCGCCCTCATTGCAGCAACAGACAACATCCGAACACTACTGGACAACGGAGAAACAGTGGCCCTCATTCTACTCGACCTCTCCGCCGCCTTCGACACTGTCTGTCACAGCATCCTCATACAACACCTCAGCAACATCGGCATCAAAGAAAAAGCCTTGGATTGGATCATCTCGTTCCTAGCTGGGAGAACTCAGAGAGTCCGACTTCCCCCGTTCAAATCAGAAGCCACCGAAGTCATCTGCGGTGTACCACAAGGATCATCACTCAGCCCCACCCTCTTCAACGTTTACATGAGTCCACTCGCTTCCATCGCACGCCAACACAACCTTAACATCATCTCCTACGCTGACGACACCCAGCTGATCCTTTCCCTCACCAAAGACCCCAACACCACCAAAAGGAATCTTCACGAAGGCATGAAAGAAGTAGCCACATGGATGAAATACAGCCGCCTAAAACTTAACTCAGACAAAACGGAAGTGCTCATCCTAGGTTCATCCCCCTCTGCCTGGGACAACTCATGGTGGCCTTCGGATCTGGGCTCAGCACCCATACCCACAGACCACGCAAGTAACCTTGGCTTCATCCTAGACTTCTCACTCTCGATGACCAAACAAGTCAACGCCGTCTCATCCTCCTGCTTCAACGTACTTCGTATGCTCAAAAAAATCTTCCATTGGATCCCCGCCGAAACAAGAAAGACTGTCACCCACGCACTGGTTACGAGTCGACTAGACTACGGAAACACCTTCTACGCCGGAATTACAGCCAAATTACAGAAAAAACTCCAACGCATCCAAAACGCATCAGCGAGACTCATTTTGGACATCCCTCGCCAAGATCACATTACCGGCCACCTGAAAGACCTCCACTGGCTTCCTGTCAACAAGAGAATAACATTTCGCCTCCTCACCCACGCACACAAGGCCCTCTACAAACTAGGGCCCGAATTCCTCAACACTCGACTATCCTTCTACACACCCACCCGCCAACTAAGATCCTCCAATCTAGGCCTCGCCGCAGTCCCGCGTATCCAAAGATCCACGATGGGAGGTAGATCCTTCTCCTACTTGGCGGCCAAGACCTGGAACTCACTCCCCACCCACCTCCGCCTTACACAGAACCACATCTCCTTCAGAAAAGAACTTAAAACCTGGCTATTCGATAAATAACAATTCCCCCCCCCCAAGCGCCTTGAGACCCTCTGGGTGAGTAGTGCGCTATATAAATTCCTGAACTTGAACTTGAACTTGACCAAATGAAGTGTGCATGGGAATTGGAGTTTCATCTAGTAAGTCTTAAGGTGGAGCTAGTTATAAAAGAAAATATGAGATTTATACACTTGCACCCTCCCATAGAAAATAGTGGCGGCAGGGACTTAAATTTAAACCCCATAACACGCAATAGGAAATAATGTTAAATTAAATTACATTTTTTAAACCAGTAAACAATATAAATATATACATATAAAAATAGCACAAGCAAGCATGAAGGCACTAGCCCAGCTGCAATGCTTCACATTTGCTCACCTATGAGAAGTTGATCCATCAAAACAGGAAGAAATGGTATCCAAAAAGCAAATATCAATATTGACAGTTCAGCAGTCACAGTAGTTTGTACGGGTGAAGTTTCCCATTGGGCATGGTGTGGCTCAGTGTACTGAATACACTAATATTTCTATTGGGTGGTCATACACAACCAATAGGCCCAACTGATAAACCAGAAGGAAATTAATAGGGAGCATACTTCAAGTGCTTCAGCTGCATGTTAATATTATGATGTGGGAGATGTTCTACATGAGGGTGTTCCCCTTCTAAATCCAGAGGACACCAATAGACTGTTAGGGTATCCCGTCACGCAAGATGGGTGTGCATCGATGACAACAAGCAGTAGCCATTTTACATGATGTGATCCCCTTCACAGCCAAGCAGGCCTTGTCAGACCTGCAAAAATAATGCCCAACAAAGTAAAGCAGTGCATTATGCTACTGTGGAAATGGATTAAATGCTGTAAGCAATTTATCTTGTGGGAGAGAGAGAGGGAAGTAAGCTGTGGTATGTACAGTGTTATTTGGGAGACAGACTACTTTTTTGCCAATCACAACTTCAAAAGTAAGGGGCATATTTATAAATGGGGTTGCATTGCACTCGCACCACACAATGTGGTGCAATCGCGATGCAAGCGAAAAATATGATTCATCAAGCCGCACAAGGCCAACTTGCATGGCCCTGAGTGGATGGATAAATCTGAATGTAAACCAACACAGGACAAATCACTGCATTGTGTTCCCCTGCTTCAGGGAGGATTTCCATGGGTGTTGCCTGGGTATTCCAATACAACATCCATGGATTTTGGTGAATTTGCAGATTTACCACTAGTGGAAGACCTGGGAATGTGCCAAAATGCCATGCCATCCCTGGTGAGGAGTATAGAGGAGCAGCCGCGGTCGGCAGTAGGAGTTCCTTCAGGGGGTGACGTTGGGAGGGGGAGGGGCAGGGTGGGGGTAGTAATGTATGGATTACAGAGTTTAACAGGTAAGTAAACATATAAATAAATAAAACAAATTTTGTTGCCCGCACTGCATCACATTTGGTGATGCAGTGCACGCAACAAAATTCGTTTTATTCATTTATATGTTTACTTACCTGTTAAACTGTAATCCATACATCACTACCCCCCACCCTGCCCCTCCCCTCCCCACGTTACAGCCCTGCAGGAACTCCTACTGCCGACTGCGGCTGTAGAGGAGAACTATCTTTATCTCTCCTTGTCACTTCCTCTATTGTATGTGTGTTGCATTCTGCAGCATACATAAACAAAGAAAATACCTCAGGGTATTGTTTTGTGAAGGAAGGTGCCGCTTTCTGCACAAAAGTAATGCTACTTACAAAGCAGGCACCCTTGCTCCATGGTGCTTCTAGGCGGTGGCTCTGAAGTGCAAGGAATTCCCAATCTCCCCTGCCCTGGCTGAAGTGACAATGCAGGGTCGTTAGGCGTTTTGTGCGAACGCAGACCACAGGTTTATCAGTTGAAGTGGTGCTGTGCTCATCTCTGCCATGCCCCCCAATTCTGCCAGTAAATGGCCCATCCAGGCACTGGTAATCACTCTCGCTATTGTGTGACTCTCTTGAAAGAATTCACAAAATATGTCAGTTGCCCAGGCATGGCTATAGGCTCAAAAGAACTAAGAGAAGAAACAAGTCAATTTTCTAAAAGTAGAATTCTTTTTTAATTGTGATGAAAACCCGACTTTGCCATTGACTAGGGCTCTTTGTCACAATTCCAGACACAAAACACGACATGTCTACCAGCTCCCAAGTGAAAATTACAGCTCATTGAATGCAATAAGGAATCCCCAATGATAATCTATGGGAGTGGTAGGCCTCACAGTAGTAAAAAACAAATTAGGGCATTTTTTACTACCAGGACACGGAAAACATAAAAGAATATGTCCAACCATTTAATTAGATAGCACCCTGCCCTATGGGATACCTGGGGCCTACCTTAGAAGTAACTAATATGTAGTAAAAGGGGAGTTTAAGGCTTGGCAAGGAGGTTTTAATGTCAAGTCGAAATAGCAGTTTAAAACTGTATTCAGGCTGCAATGGAGGGGTCTTGGGATTGTTTTAAGGTGCTACTTAAGTGGGTGTCACAATCAGTGCTCAAGGCCTACTAGTAGCATAGGATATACAGGCCCTGGGTACATGTAGTTCAACTTTAAAAAAAAACTTATAAGTAAATTAAATATTCCAAATTGGTATGAGCCATTTTAACCATATTAAGGGGAATACACACATGCACTTTAGCACTGATAAGCAGTATCAAAGTGCACAGATACCCAAAGGCCAACAAAAAAAGGTTGGCAAAAAGGGAGTAGGTAAAGGCAAAAAGTTTGGGAAAAGATCACCCTAAGGGTGACAGGTCTAACTGTGTCAAAAATAGTGCAACATGTACCACCATCAGGACGGTTCCCCCTGGGTCATATAACACTTCGGAGCTCCCAATCTTTCATTAATTCCAGTTCATCATAATTCGTCACTATTTTTCATATTACAAACATATAAAAAGTGTAGTGTGTCAATTTCAATGTATATTGGGATTTCTCTCATCACTTCATCAGGGAAAAGACTCAAGTCTGCTCCTCACATAGTTCATTATACCCATTGGTTGTGCACTGATTTTTAAAACCTGATTTCTCAATTTGTACGTCACAATCTATTAGCTGAAGGATTGGGTGACTTTGAGCTGCATGCAGACTCCGCCTCTGACTTTTTTGCCATAAATTAAGGGGTGCGTCGGTATAGCTTCCTTGTTCTTATTTGTCAGACTCACCGCAGTGAACATTTCCGTAGAAAGAGCAGCAGATGACAACCTCCATTTGCTCAAATGTTCAGGTGACTAGTAAGTTCAAGCTTTAGTTATTATGTAAAGCTCTGTATGTCAACCTGTGAACCTTTGAATGTGACTACTCAAATGTCACATGCCTTCAGAGGTGGATATATTTCATCACAAGTTCAAACTACATTCATTCTCTGGAGCAAATCTCCTGATAGGTTAGAAAAATCAAATTGCATTCTGTCAGAAGTATTTTTTTCTGCTTACATGATCATCAGCAATTTCTTTAAGTGAAGGCTGCCTGAGGATTTAAGGGCAGAAGGTTAACGCTCACAGTTCTTGAAGGGACATAATTTCCCTAGGTCGTATATACACCGCGTGCAGAATATATAGAGCAATTTACACTTGATCAGTAAGGGAGGAGGATTTGTTATGCTGCCTTCATCATGTGTAAATGTAAAATATGTTTCCCAAATGTAGAACAGGACCAGTGGCAAAACACAAAAATATGCAACCCATCTGCAGAATGTTAAGAGGGTCCCCTGAGTCTCTCATATGTCAGAGATATTTATTTGCCTTTGGCTGATTGTGGGCCCTCTAAAGGGCTGGGGTCCCTGAAGGTTTGGAGCTCCCTGCACTGTGGAGGATGCAGGGGCCTGAGTAACTCCGCTCCATAGGCCATATTTTGACAATTGAAGGTTTATTAATAACTATTTTAACCTATCATCGATGTGTTGTTTATTCAACTACTGAGCCAAGCCTTTAGAAAACTATGTACATCAAATGCATGCGGGTCAAAGCAGAATATATAGTCTCTATGTAGACATCAATGATTATATTTAAATAACATTGTTGAAACCAGTGATTCTGGCAGTGTGCTGTAGACTTTGAGAATTAGGAGTTTTTCAAATAGGTTTACCTTAATATGAGTTTATCCCAAAAATGTGAAAGTTGCAATTACAATTCCTAACTATGAAAATGATCATCAAACCAACCCAAAGAACTTCCTCTTGATTAGCCTAACTGTTGTAGGGCAAAGGTGTATGCCAAAATAACTGCGTTACAAAGAGCAAATGGGTCCCTTAGCAGAAGTATTGGTAGTTTATAGAATACACTGGAATATAAACTTTATCCAGGGAACGTTCAACCAACTTATAAAAAGTACCATTTATTAATACATAAGGTAAAAAGTAAGTATATGCAATATGGTTAATTATTTTGAAATACTTCTCTCTCAAATGCTTATGATACCAGGCTAAAATGTTATTGTCCTGATGATGACCCTGAGATTTAGGTGGATCAAAATGTTGGTGCCCTAATCACACTGACCCTTCTGACTATACTTGATTGATATTCGGGTGCAGTATTGCTGTGTAGTATAGAGCTGTGAATTTTGGATGTTGTTGACACTTTTCTTTTGTCTTTTTGCCTATGTGAGTCACTTACCTCTATAAGTGTGTCCTGTAGGGGTACTGCCTTTATGTTTTTCCTTATGTAAAAATGAACTTACATTTCATAAGACATTAAAAATATTAATTTTCTTGTCTGTGTGTATTTTTTAATGTGGATAAAAATGAAAATTGGGTTGCTTTTTAAGTAATTCTATATACTGTCTGCCATGACTGCCAGGTCAATAGATGCGTGGATTGGTGGATAAGGTGGGGGTTAAAAAAGAAAGGATTTATAGTAAAGAGGCTCTAACAGCAGTAGATATGCAAAGGTTGCTAAAAGTTGATACTGAAAGTTGCATATCGTCATATAAGTGCACTGATTTATCTTCTGCGGGTGTTCACAGCACTGAATCCTAGCAAACATTCAAGCATGAGTGCATATTTATTGGTTAAATAAATGCGGAAATATACTAATTTCATCTTAATTTTTCCACAGAACCAAAAATAAATAAAGATAAATGCAGATAAACTAGCAAAACATAATACAGATGGAAATGGCAAAAAACAAAAGTATCATAAAAGCGGGAGTGCTAATTAAGACTAAGATGTGCAATGATTAGTATGTTATCTATTACCATTATTGTGGCAACAAGTGTGCAGCATGACCCATTTGTTGTTTCACACATTGATTACTGGAAAGGAAAGTTACAATAAGTTGTATTTTAAGTTGGCCCCTCTGGAAGGCTGGATGGGCTTGATCGCAGGCTATTATGGGCTAAGCGAAAGGCTCTGTAGGGCAGATGTTAAGGGGCAAGGTCATTCAAATATTAGGCGAGTGCCTCAGAGAGGGGCGTGGAGTGTCAGGCATGAATGTTGTAAACTGTGCATTTCTAAAGGTAGATAGAAAGTGGTTGCTAACCAAAATAAAACCAGAACATAGACATTTAATATAGGACCCTTGTTAGCTAACCATTACAGGAAAAGCTTCAGTTATCTCTGAGCTTAACCATTGCATAATATTTAGTTGCCATTTATTTCTGAAAGCTAAATAAAACTTGAGTATTTTAAAACCAGACAGAGTCCATTGATAGCTAAACATTCCAGGAATAACATTAACATTGTCTGTAAGACCCACTGCATATTGTGAACCAACCCCCTTGTCATGAAGGCTGAACATTCTAATCACAATCGGGGACTACTGTCAACTCTCCATTGCTAGCAGCAGCTTCAACATTCTCTGCTTTCTACACCCAAAATGTGTTTCTAAGAAAGCAAATCCTGTTCTTGCCAATACTCTGTATTCCTAATTATATTATTAGATAATTCTCTCTTCTTTGTACCCTAACCAAAGAATATTGTCCTGGATTTCACCTACTGGTTTCCATAAACCTTTCCCTAATCGAAATCTATAAACCTTCATACCAAATGCAGAAAAAAACATGTAATATAAGGAGTAAATAGAGGTAACTTGCGTACAATGAATCTGTATTGGCATCTCATGATCTGGTGACAATTACAAAGCGCTCGCCATTCGACCTTGTGGTTTATAATGTCAGGATCATCCCTCATTTACCAATGTAGACCCATTTTTCACAGGTACACGTCATGCATCCAATAGGCCATTAACACAACCCAATACAGCAGAAAAATCGGAAGAAGCGACCGAAGAATCAGCATTGCTTATGGTAATGATTTGATATGACTGACCTGTCCATGTGTGGTGAAACCACCTGATCTATAGATTACAGTATCATAGACGCACACTATCAGAGTTGCAAAATGGCGGACGGAAACATTGAAAGAAAATGTATCATTGCTCCTGCAATAATGATCCCAGGTTGTATTCTGTCTTACAATGGATAGAGCGCGTGACCAGCGTGTATCTTTACTACTTTTTTTAATCTTAAAGCTTTTGCCCTTTAAGAACTCAGAATTCCTTTCAGCCTATGACCTTGGTAAACGCTGCCTACATCAGCCAAGCCTAAAAGAAATGTGTAGGGTCAAAGCGTTTCCATCTTAGCTCATTCTTTCCCATAGAGACATAATGTCAAATGGAACAGAAAATGCCCAGACAATCTAATGTCAAGTCAAACAAACCACTGTAGAACAGACAGAAAATTGCAAGCACGAATCCAGTATGCATTAATGCAAAGTCAGAGCATCTCATGTACAGGGAATTCGGTTAAGACTATCCTCAATTTTCAAATCTGAACCTTTATTAGGTAAATGAGCTCAACTTCTGGGTGTGTTATACAATAGTCATTTAAATCCCAACAGTTATATTGTCTTGCTGAGCATCTGTTCACCATGTTTCCAACAAAGGCACAGGAGAGACAGCAATTTAAGGAGATCAGCTATATGCTTCAAAAAAAGTTCAACTATGCTTTCCAATTCATAATTATTTCGAAAGTGTAAGCATATCAATTTCTAATTATATATAGACACATTTTGAGTGATGAAACATCACTATCTTAAAATTTTCCTTGTTGGTCGCTCACCTCACGAGTTAACAGTTTTAACAGTTTGAACTTAAAGCGCCTGTGTTTTCTGTGTGTTTATAATTCTGTATGGTTGTGTATATGTGTATGTAGGGCAGTTGTGTTAACATGAGATGTAAGTATCTGATGATGTGATGGTGGTGGTGTGATGAGACAGTGGAGTCGAGAGAGAAGGGTGACGTGTAGAGCAGAGATTACAGTAAAGTCATGGAGAGTGAGGCAATGTCAACAGTGAGGTAGTGATTGAAGATGAAGACGTGGGTGGGGTGGAGACAACGGAAGCTGAGAGGTGCTGAGGGGGGAGGTGGAATAGCGGATGAAAAGTGGGAATGAGGCAGAAAATGGAGGAGGCTATTGCAGGGAAAGGCACTGAAAGGTTAGTGGGAAAGTAGGATGCAGCTTAGAAAAGAAAGTGAAGGTGGACATTAATGTGAGGTGAGGTGAAGCGAAGTGAAGGAGCTGATATGAAGAAACGGGTGGGCATGGAAGTGGAAGAAAGAGTGGCCGCGGGGCATGAGGAATAGCAAAGACAAAGGAGAGGTATCTGACACCTTGGAAAGAAAAAAGAGAACAAACCACTCATTTGAATGAAACTCTAGGCACTCAAGCCAGGTCAAGGACAGTGTCAGAAATGAGGCCTGAAATAAAAGCTGAACAATGGCGTTTGTGTTGCCTTTCGCAACCCCATCTTCGGAGTAGTATGCCTTTCTGTCCTCTGATTTCTGACTGACCACTCGCATAACACATAAGAGAAGCCTAGGAAAATGATTTTATGGGCAGTGTGAATACTGTGAGGAAGGCAAGCGTTATGTCTTTCATGACTATGTAGCTGAAGATGGTATAGAAACAGCAGTTTATAAGGAGGTAGGACTTCCCTCGAGAATATTTTCTGCTACCCGATGCCACAACTAAGTGGTCAGACAATCATATATCCCATTGACACAGATAACAAAATATGACTGTAGCACCTACATATAAACAAGTACAGGTTTTCTGTGTATGAAGGGAGAATGGGCATTTTCCTAGCATGACAATGATACATTCTAATAATATCTGGATTTTTCTTGACTGACTACCAGTGAAAGTCTGAGTGCTACAAAAGCCCATCAGCTAAAAGCGTCTGAGATGTAAAATCTGAGTCTGATAGGTGAGATCATTAAAGTCATCAGGTTCACAGACACTGAATATATGGGATAACCATATGAATATATTGCACAGAGCAATGTATGTGGAAGTTTATATGTACACATATCCCAGAGATCAAATAAATGTTAATGGTCTAATGATGTCCGTTTGACATGAAGGTAGAACTCAAGCTTGAATGTTACACTGAAAAGGCTTTGTCTGGGTGATTATTTAGGAAATCACTTAGGAGGAACTTGAGAAGGACATGTATCTTTCAAATTACGCTGTATTATTAAGTTTACCTTCTAACAATCCTAGATTTGTAGCCAACATCATGTGCCTGTTGAAATCTATAGACAAATTTACTATAGAACATTTAAACAAGAGTAGCAGAAAAGTAGGTTCTATTGAATACCAAGCAAGCAGTGTTGAATGTGGAGCGCATGATATGGAGCAGGTACCAGCCATGCTTCCAAAATTCTACCTTTCTGTGCATGCACAATTGTGTTACTAGGGCTTCCTATAACAGCGTGATGAGGAACACATCCTTCATGCGGCCTGTGCCAAGTCTTTCTGGGACGTTAATTTTTACCTGGCAAAATAGGCTAGTTCTGCCCACTCACATCCTATTGTTGAAGGAGAGATCGAAGAGGGGAGGGGACACAAAAGGAGCAAGAGACAGAAGTGGCAGCTTGGAAGACATAAAGCACTCCACACCTCAGAACAGGCCGTTTCAAGGTGGAGGTTGTGGAAGAGGACCCTGCACACTCATGGAATACTATGTTGCGTTTGCACAAAGTCAGATACAAACAATGTTGCATACACTGAAGCTTGGGGGAGGAGGAACCAAGTATATATGGGCAACTTACAACATGAACTTAATACTACTTCCAATGGAAAGGTCCTTGTTGCAGGCCCCAGGGTTAGACAAAGGATAAAGTGGATGGCTCAATAAGAGGAATGAAGAACTCATGGGGAAACCATGGTGGGAATAGACTGGAAATAAGAAAAAAACAGGAGAAGGGACGATTACAAAATGACTGTACAGTCACACTGGAGAAACTGACACAAGCATTTTCCATTATCGGGCAGACCGAAGGATTAGAGCCTGTGGAGGATACACTAAATTGGAGATTCAACTCATGTTGAAGAACAGCAAGTGAAAAAGAGGAAGCCATCATAGGAGAAACAGGAGACAATGGGGTGTTTTTGGTAGGCAACACCATCAATTAAAAGGTATATAACTATATATCTATATCTATATCTATCTATCTATATATATCTATATATATATCTATATATACATATCTATATCTATCTATCTATATATATCTATATATATATATATATACATACATATATATATATATACATACATATATATATACATACCTATATATATATATATATTTATATATATATATAAATATATATATATATAAATATATATATATATATATATATATATATATATATATATATATATATATATATATATATATATATATATATATATATATATATATATATATATATATATATATATATATATATATATATATATATATATATATATATATATATGTGTGTGTGTGTGTGTGCTGCATAAAAGTTACCCCTCGGGTGGAGGCACAACCCAGGGCAGCCTGCGTCTTCCTTCACCGCCGACGTGTTTCAGGCCATTCGCCCTTCTTCATGGGCGGTCTGTAATTCAAACGAGACGCCGGCGGCAACCATTAGATACCCTCTTTTATTTCAATTAATTTGCAATGGAAAATCACAATGAATTCTGGGACTAGTAGTTGTCTTTAATCAAAACCCCATGTGGGGTGCTGGCACACAGTCCATTTGAAAAAATATAATAAACAATTCAATGGGGGAATTCGATTGAGTCTCTGAGATGCATAAAGTAGTCTTTCAACCAATTATTGGCACCCTGGAAGTCTCCAGAGAAAGAGGTTGCGACAACACTCTACGGTGCTGAGATCTGTGGGTTTTGCAAAGCTAAGGAACTCAAGTAGGAGAATACAATTTCCTCTGGAAATTGTCAAATATTAATAACACTATGAATAATACTAATACAAAAGATAACAATAAAACAATGAAAATTACATAACAACAAAATAAAACAACAACAATAATAATGATAATGATAACATTAATAATAATATTTTATGTTATTAAGTATTTTATGTTAGTGATTATAAACTTTAATAATATTTTTGCTATTGTTATCACACAGTGTTTTGTGCTTTCAGACTGACTTTGTGAAGAATTGGAGCATAAACATTCTGAGTTGGATGACTAACCATGTCCAGTGTGAGCAGAACATCCGGTCTTTATAATTTCTTTGCGTTCTGTGCCTTGTAGTTCTTCCTTTGAAAATGTGTAAAAATGTAACACCTCATCCAAGATTGCATAAAACACAGGATTGTGTGAGCTACTAAATCCTGACTTAGGACGACTTGTGAAGTTTGTGGAAGGATGCAAACACCACTTTGGTGTATGAGCTAAAATACCCCCACTGATCATTGATAAGGATATTCCAAGTCACCTCAGAGTTCTATGACTTCATAAAGGCAGTCACCCTGCAGCCCCATTCCTCTATGTTATCATGCAAATCCTTGGTAATTTGTAGTTTTTCATAATGCATTGTTGTGGGTACAGTATCTCACATATATATAAGGTACAGTAAAAAAAATATACACGTAATTCATATTACCTTTAATTGTCCACGTATATTGAATTATAATTTGCAAAAAACAGACAAAGCTTACTTTTTTTATCTAACGGACCATATAGAATTTATATGGCTCAGAGGCGGTCAAACCCTTTCTGTTTTTCTTAAATGTTTCAGTCGTCCTGGAGAAGATTTGAAATCCTTGCTATTATGTCACATGTACCAACGTTCCTTCTAAAAAGTAGCCACAACAGAGTTTTTTTAGAGATCACATGAAAGTAGAATAAATATATGTTTTCCTGACTCATGACATCACTCTTCGAGGGAGTTGTCCTGCTCATGACACTGCATTTTTCTACTCACTCAGATGAAATCTCAACAATTTCAAGGGCTCTTTATTCTTAGAAAATCCATGTTTGTAGATTATGAATCTTGAAATTCTACTATGCATATTTCAGTTGCAAATGCCTCATAACACAAAGATCCTTGCAGAAGCACCTGCTTGAACAGGGATACCACTTTAGAAGTGCCATAATGAGTGTGTGATTGCTGGACACAATTAAAATACACCTTCAAAATATTTCTGTATTACATTTTGGCTTAAGGGAAATAGCCAAGTAACCAGATAAAAACCAGGGTATGTAGATTTTGGAGGAATAATCACCAAAATGTTATGCCACATTGTTGTGGGCTGAGCTCAGAACAAGTGCTACTTGTCATCCCTGGTAAATCCTGAACTCCTGGTAATTAGATCTTATAGGGTGCGAAAATTATCACCTTCCTTCCCAGCGGCCCCAGAATCAAGTATGTTTAAAAGAACTTCATTTTATCTTTTTAATTGGATATCTATTTTCTGGTGCCCAAAAAAACCCGGACAGTAGATAATCATCCTAACTGCTAATTTATGGAAATGTCTTTTTTTGTGTGGTTCCCTCTAAATGCAGTAGCAGTATTGCAGTTGTCGTGAAGGCTCGCTGAAATGTCTGAAGAACGGAACACTTCCATTCCATAAATGAGAGTCATCATTTTGCGTTTGCAGACAGGAAAGACTAGATGAGAATTGATGACAGTGTTGAGGCTTCACCCACAGCTATTTGCTGAAACATCCAACTGCATCCATCACTGAGAAAGGCACTGTGTATTCAATAGTGCTGTCTATTCCCAAAAGGCTGTTAACACCATTAACTTGGGGATGTCATTATGGGATCCAAAGTGCTGAGCACACGCATCAGTAGAACTGAATGATCCCTCTCTAAAGATGTACTGCCCGTGATCAATACAGTGGGAGGAGGCCGAGAGGGCTAAAATCAGGCCTCTTAAAATTTATGAGGCACAGCTGCATTTTTGCTCCATAGCACCACCAACAGTTGCATGAACATACTGCACAGTACTTTTCTTGGTCTTTAGAGAGGTTGTATGAAGTTAGAAGAAAGCTATTATTCTAGGCTGGCTTCCCATGATTAATTTTACTTAACTAAGAAACTGTATCAAATAATCACAATTCAAATTAAATACCTGGAGGTTGTACACCAAGTACATTAGTCTACTCAGCAACCCTACTTGCATGTAAACCAATCCTTGTATTAATGCCTCAGCAACACAAGGGAGTAATCAGCAATAAAAACACAAGGAAGGGCTGCCGGGAAGGTTCTTGCATCACTATGGTAGCAGATGTCATTTCTTTATTTCATAGGCGCAGAATTGCACTTCAGAGTATAATGCATCCCCCAAGTAAAGGGGCTAAATAAGCCAAAAAGAAGATGGTTATGCTCCCTTCTTTGCAATTGTCTTCAAATTGTTGCAAATATTTCTTGTTATATACAGTTGTGTGTATTTATTTTTAAAAATCCCAATCTGACCATGATGGGCTAATCACACACTTGATCTTGGTGAAAATGTCTTTCAGAATGCCTTAGTGTAAACTATTCAATGCTGATGTTAAATTAATCACTTCTTGAGATTCTCTTGCAAGGAAATCTTCATCTAGTAATAAAAGCTGCTAGATAAGTAAATATTTTGCATATCTCACTGCATTTATTCATAGTTTTACATAGCGCAAACTTGACAAGACGGTATCTGAGCGCTTTACATGAAAAACCAGTTGCGTTACACAAGGGCACATTCATTTTTGTTAGGCACGAGGAGATTACGTGATTTGCCCAGAATCACAGGATGTTGAGCATTGTTGCAGAGACTCAAACCTGGTTCCCTAGATTGAGATCGACCACCCTAGCCGTTAGGCTCCATCCTCTATATTTAAAATGCATGTTTTAAATATTCGATGTCCTGTTCAATACAAACCAATCAAATGCAGAAATGAAGGATGTTCTAAAGCTAATAAACTTTGTCCTAAACTGAAAATCTCATCTGTGTTTTCTTTGAAAAATAGAATAAGAAATTTTTGGGATGGAAAACGCCCTGCGTAGCTTGTGAGAGGATGCTACCCTACCCAATACTGCTTTTACCCTAAACAGTATCTGTAGTTTTTTTGTTTTGCCACTATGAGACTCACGATCATGCCATCACACTGAGAGCCTCTACGTTAAAATGGGCTGAGACCGCAGAGCGGTGTCCTGAGGTCCAGCAGCTCCTAAAGTGCACCCCTTTCATGTGGCAGAGATATATGTGGAAAGATATATACACATAGAATGTTAAGCCTGGGATCTCTGTGTACATGTTAATGAGAGCGCATGGTGGGATTCATTTTGGAGTCCCAATGTGTGAGGCAACCTGGAAAGGTGTAGTGCATTGTGCTAGACTGCCCACAAAACTTGAGACTTGGAAGTACTCCTTTTGAACATTACTTCCATCCTGAATTATGCTGTAGTGGGGCAGACCCTGCTTGTCGGTGGGGTTGCTAGTGCTGTCTGGGCCAAATACACATATTTACTTGGCCTAGTAAGAAGTCAGGATATGTCCCTGATGCCCTAGGTTTCCATTGTCCTGGCATGAACTCACCAAGCAGTGGCTGGATTTCATTGGAGGGGAGCCACCGAATTTGAACAGTGCAGTACAGTGGATTGATCTAGTCTAAGGAAACACTGACCTGCTTGACCTGCAGCTTATTCCATAAACCCTCATGACCAATGAAGTAGTTGGCACTAGTATGGTTGAGCGGAATTGAGTTAGAGAAACTGAATCTGTTTGACTAACACCCCCTTTCAGACCAAATCGGCGACAAGACTCCTGGATATACTGTTGGAACTGCTGTTCAAGAAAAAAGAGCCCTATCTTCAGTTAGAGGGGATGCTGCACTGAACCCTATGGAGGTAAGCCTGCCTAAAAGTAGGAGTTTGTCAGCCCAGCTGCTTCTATGGACATGCAGAATTTGTAATGTGGCCTGCCGATTCAAGGACATGAGGCCGTCTGGCTGCTCTGCAGGATGAAAACCTAAGAATGTATGACTCAGGTGGGACTCAGAGTAAGACTAATCTCATACATCTTTGCTGGTAAACTTACTTTGCCCCTGACTCCACTTGTGTTGCAGGGAGACCTGCGAGCACCTGACTGTCTCTAGGAATCTTGTGGACTTCCTCATTTCCATCATCTTGCCAAAGAAAGTCACTGAGATAACTAGATGAGGCTACGCTGACCCAGGACCACGGACTACATAGTTATCTGACAAGTGGTTCTTTGAGCCATCAGCTCTTAAATCTGCAATGCTATTTTGTCTCCAGTTTCTTCCAGACAATGAAACTCTTACCTCTAGATCTATGGGTACCTCATAAAGGACCTCTACACTTGTGGGGTTGGCCCTGAAGTCGTGGCAAAGTCTCCACACTGTGGAATTTTAGCATTAGAATATTAGCAATGAGAATTCTCATTGCGCAGATCCCGCCCAAGTGTGGCAACTCCCCCATGACCCAGAGTCCTCCACCATGAGTGCAGACGCCCTTTGTGAATCAGGCCCTGTATTCATAGGGTCTCATTTATGAAAACTATTGCATCGCAGATTAAAAACAGCGATGCAACAGTTTTCACTGCGCCCTCCTTGCAACATGATGGATGTGCCATACTTAATGTACGTGCTCCATGTTGCAAGGAGTAACAGATACGTCAGTATTTCTGACATATCTGTAGGCACAGTAATGACCCATTGCTGGAGTGTGACGCAAAAGTGACGCAACTCCAGCAATGTGTTATTACACATGGGCAAGCCCCATGTCACATTTGCCTGTGTCAGTCTTGCGCCTGTTGTGAGGCAGGCGTATGATTTTGACACAGTTGCATTCTAGAAGTGGTGCAGTGAAATCTGATAGATTTCACTGCACCGCTTCTACAAGGCTTTTTATGGGGGAATGCCCACCCTGACCAGGTATAATACAGGGCTTTACAAAATGGTGCATCCGCTTAGATGTGTCACTTTGTAAATAAGGTGCAACATGGCACATTTTTCATGCTGGTACATCACAAAATGTGGTACAATGATGGCGCAAAAGTGTCACAAAGTCTCATAAATAAGGCCCTTAGGGCCTCATTTATGAGGCCCCTTGTGCCATCGGAACGTCACTTTTTGTGACGTTCTATGTCGCAGAAGTCTGCGTGATATTTATCAGGCAGCACTAAGCCACTTTTTTTGGCTTAATGCTGCCTGATATATATCAGTCCCTTTAATGTGTGTTCTACATTAAAGGGGTGTTCAATGGGTGTTGCTGGGGGCGTTCCCAGCAACATCCATGGCCTTTTGACACTCCCCCAGATTTACGAGAAATAGTAAATCTGAGGCAGTGCCAAAAGCTTACGCCTCAACATCCATGGCTTTTTGACACTCCCCCAGATTTACGAGAAATAGTAAATCTGAGGCAGTGCCAAAAGCTTACGCCTCCCCAGGGGAGGCGTAAGGGAGGCGCAACGGGGAGAAATATCTTCATTTCTCCTTGTTTTTCCTTTTTCTATGTCAAAAATAATCATCCCCGCAACACAGGCACCCTGGCACCCTTGCACCATTGTGCAAAGTTGCCTGTGTTGGCGCAGGCAGCCCATTGTGTGCCGGCGCAGGGGAAAAGGACAGGAATGCACCGTAGCTTATAGATACTGCGCATTCCTGACCTTTTCTTTTGCCATAGGGAAGCGCAGCAGGAAGGCCTGCTGCGCTTCCCTATGGCAAAACCTCACAAATGAGGCCTTTAGTGTCTAACACACACCACCTCCTTGAGTAAGCCCTAGACTGTGGAGTGGTGTGGCTCAATGGTTAGAGGTGGCAGACCCATAAGCAGAGAACGGGCTGGGACCAGGGTTCAATTCCCGACACGGCAGGGTTGTGAACCAGGGTCAAAACGGACTCGATAATTCTCACCTCGGTGCCTACTCTAACCAGGGAACACACTCGGCAACTCTGAGCATTAAGCTTGCCACATCTCTACAACGGCCCCCCACAGACGCTGGGGATGCCTGGTTTCACCTTGGAGATACCCAGAAAGGGACCATCTCACAGGGAAAATCAGGACGGGTTCCCCAGCGGTCTTCAGCGCCAGGATACTCCATGGAGTCGCAGTGCGCTTTACATGTACACCCACATTTACTGTGACTTTGAGAATGAAGTGATAAAGGAAGCATTTCGGGGCATATTAGGGATAATTGTATTATCGCAGGCTATCTCTGGAATGTATTGCCCTGGTAGTGCGTTATTAACAATGCGTCTCTCCAGGGTGATGAAAATTCCAGAGATAGCGAGGTTATCGCCGTTTTGCAGGGAATATTGCTGGTTTTCCAGCGATGTTCTCTGCAAAACGGTGATAACCTTGCTGATACGACCCACAGGGCAGTATCACCATAATCCACCCCAATGTTAGGGATAGGTAAGTCTGCATTTTAGCAGACGTTAGTTTTTGGAGAAGACAGTGGTTTTCTCCAAAAACTAACGTGTGCTAAAATGTTGGGGCAGCCTTGTAAATATCGCAATGTGAACATCAGCGATATTTGCAAGGTTGTCCATCCTGGGTACGCCCAGTAACGCCCACTTTGCATCTCATTAGAGATGCAAAGGGAGGCGTTGGGAAAAAGCGTGCTATTGTTAATGTTATTTTGGAATTTGTAAAGCGCAAACTATCGCTCCGAAAGGAGCATCATTCCTGGCGCTATAGAGAGGGGGAGGTCAACAGAGGTGAGATCTATATGGCAGCGAGTACATAAGCATCTGACAGGTTAAAAAGCCAGGTTTTAAGTTGGTTGCGAAAAAGCGTTTCCTGATCAAGTATCCTTAGCTCCTTTGGCATCCCATTCCATGCCCTAGAGGCCAAGACACTGAGGGTTTTTCCCCCTTTAGTTTTGAGGTGAAAGGCGGGGATATTGGCTAAATTACAGCCTGCTGATCTCAGAACTCTTGTGGGACAATAGTGGGAGTATCTTTTAATGAGATATTTGGGGCCGATGATGTTTAAAGCTCTAAAGGAGGTCAACAAAATTTTGAAGAGAATCCTTTTATGTAGGGGGAGCCAATGAAGTTTCTGAAGCGCCGCAGAGGCCAATGATTTTCTGGGGAGTTTTAATACCAGGCGAGCCGCTGCATGTTGGACACTTTGTAATTTTTTTATGTCATTTATTTTTACTCCTGCCATAAGACCATTACAATAGTCAAGGCGGGAGAGTATAAGGACCACCGCTAACATGCATAATTGCATGTTAGCACCCTCTTGTAAATAGGGTGATAGTTTTATCTCTGCTTTTTTGGATTTTTAAGCCAAAAAAGCAGAGATAAAGTCCTTGTAAATATTCCCCTTAGTAATTTAATTTGGGATTGAATAGAACACTTCCACCGATTCGAAATGTGGCCTAGTAATCTTATATTGTCCTTTGGCCATTTGAACTACTTCTCACAAATCACATGAGGAGCAATAAGAATGGCACTATAATCATCTCTGCATATTTCCTCTGCTTCTCAGATTTCTGCCTTGTCATGTTTATCTGTGTTACCCTGGCTCCCCCTCTACTAATGTTTCACAAAATAAATCTTGTGCATCAAAACTGTAATTGTTGTTTTTCCTTTGCATTTCATCTTGTAGTGATGTTTGTAAATTCAGCACCTTTGTAAGAATGCTGAGCATATAAACCCTCAGTTATAATTGAGCAAAGTAATTTACATTAATCTCAATACATTATTGTCATGAGAAACTTGAATGGTTGCATTGTCTTTATAAACCTGTAGGACTCCCAAATACTCCAAGCAGAAGGGTATTGGTGCCAGTGCCCCCATTTAAATTGTGCCAACTTAACATGTCCTGGCTCTTTAGCTAGCAGCACACTGCACAGCAGGGATATTAGTTTGTGCTTTTATGACTGTTAGTGTGAGCTCCAAACTCCACAGCAACGTGTTGGGGGGTAAAGACTCAAAGAGCCAAGACAAACCAAAGGCATCAAACTTGACTTTGAACGTGTATGTCCGTGGTATTTGGTATTAGTGATGTGTTTGTTTTCTGCAAATAGGATGAAGTGACTAGTTTCTGAATTCAAGTAGGACCAGGCACAATGTTTGACATATGTGTGTATCACCTGAACTTGTGTTCTTTTATATCTGCAAAAGACTACTTTGCACAATAGAATGCGTTTCCAAGAGACTTCACTACTGGAATCGTGTTTTACTTTTTTATATGAAGTTTATCTCCACATAAAAATTCACAAGAGATACCAGCAAATAACATGTCACGCTATATGCATATTTCTTTATATTTTCACAAAATGTTCATGGAATTTACAAAAATACACAATTTTGTATTCCCTCAATATAACCACCTATTAAATTGACCTGATCATTTGAACTTGTAACTAAGACAAAAAAAAATTGTCCTTTGTAACCTGTTTGATGATTCTTTTTGTAGCGGTTATAATTGTCTTTAAAAACAAAAACATTCATTTATTCATATAAAATGGTTCTGCCCGTTTGCTAGATATTAGTGAAACTCATTTATCAAAGCAACTATGTTTGCAGACCATGTCTTGTTGATGGTAGAATAGTCTTTGCCTGCATCGCTCTCTATCGTGCTTAATATGAAAAAGAAGAAGAGGTAGATTTACAAGCCCTTTGCGCCACGTTTGCGTCACTTTTAACGTGGGAAAAGTGATGTAAAAGTGCCACAAGAGGCTTGTAAATCTGCCCTTAAGTGCTGCTAAAAGTTGGGGTCGTCGAACACCACCATGGTTGTCTTTATCTGATTTTACCTCATACCTCTTTCATTTAACAAAATCCTCTCCCCGCTGCTTTATCTCACTCTTGCAGGTTCTTTTTAATCCCTACTTTTATTTGTCACTGTTTTTCTGTCATTCGGTTCCTCCATCTTTCAGCTTTGCTGTAATTCTCTCTCTTGTTATTAGTCAAAGTCTGATGCTCAAACGTTAACCCCGGTCCACAAAAAAGAGTTCTGTGTGCCCCACTTACAACCACAAGCTCAAAACAAGCATTGCCCATCTAAAAACAACACTACATAATTCCTTTAAATACATATGTCCGGTCTCTAAAGCAGAGTAAGATGGCTGCACCTTGTTATGGCGTGGTCCAAGTTAAGATTCTATTCCCATGCCACGCAAAGTAGCTTCACTTAAAAAAAACGGAAGCCTGCCCCAAATGTAGTCACATATTTGTTATATACTTTTATCAGACGGGCTTGAAGATTCCAGTGACTGAGCTCCCCTGTGCCTGCATGGAAAAGTGCCTCTTTGTTCATTTGCTGCATCTTGTGTGCAGTCACAGCTCACTGCAAAGCCCATCCATGCCCCCAGCTACTGATGCAGTGGCTCTCTCGGAAGAAAATGACAGCTGCCAGGCAGTCTTTAGCAAACGCTGCTGGAAATGTGCCCGCTTGAAACTTGCTGAGAACTGTGTGTCACTTTGAAATGCTGCTTCCTCTCTGCATGCCTAATGGCATGCGCCATATTTTGCAATCACTTGTGCCCTCCAACCTCCACAAACGTTCAAAAAACTGAAAATCCATCCCTTTAGTTCATCTCAGACGTGAAACAAAGAGGTCATTCGGCTGAGGGCAGTAAATCAAAACAATGCGGTCAACACGTACTTGGATGTCCTAGAAACTTGCACGCATCTTCCCTCGGGTAATCAAAGGTTTGGAAAACCATGGAAAGAAAATTGACTACTAGCTATTTCAGTTCTTTTATGTTCTTGGTGTCCACAATTTTTATCCTAACCAGTGGTGTAACGAAACTTGAGGGGGCCCCCCTTCACAGTTCACTGAGGGGGCCACCAACGCTCCGTACTCAGCCAGGAGCTTTAAGGCCATGGGCCCCACTGCCTGTGCACAGTGACTGGAGCTCGTGCCCCTCGTCATCAGGGAGGTCTAGGGTCTATTGTTACCCCACTGATCCTAATTTGTTTTGTACCATACGAATATAGGAGGTCTTTACGATGGTGGACGGACTGAAGTCCGTCCGCCTTCGTCCCGGTGATGGGGACGGCCCGCCTATAAGGTGGTGGTCCCACATATCAAATCACAATGTGTCCCTCACCACGGCTGCCACAAAAGGCATTTTTTATATTGAGGCGGGTGCTGCTGGCTGCAGCAACCGCTACAATGTGAAAAAGGTAGGTTTTGCTTTGCCCTACACCAAGTGGCAGGTCTTATGCGGTGCCTGCCACATGGTGCAGGGAAATGTAGGGGGCACAATAGGTGCCCCCAAGTGCATTAACAAACTGACCCTGCACAGGAGCATCCTGCAATGGGGCCCCAAAGTCAATCCCCACCAGCCTTTTCATGGCGGGGGAACCGCCATGGAAATGTTGGTGGGGATCCAGTATCCTAATCTGTGCGTGCCAGGCACCGACGCCATTTAAGGATGCGGGACGGTCCGAAAGGCAATTGTATGGATTGCTTCTGTCGGACCCATGGCAGTCAGGCTTTCCGCCCGCCAGCACACCGCCCGCCATCACAATCTGGTGGGCGGTAATTGACCTTACGATGGTGGTAAACCCTCCACCGACAGCCTGTCAGTGGTGGGTTCACCGCCATCATAATCAGGCCCGCAGTACCGAAATATCTGAACATCGTTCTACAAAGACCAAAATATCAACAAGGTAAGTATAGATATAGTACATGATTATAGTACCATGACGATATGTATATCCTGAAGGTGTGTAGGTGAATTGTTAAGAAAACTTAATGTATATTTACATACATTTGGATACACTGTACCAATATGTAAGTTTTATATATTTTTGCTACCATACTTTAGCAAGATATCTTTTCACAGGTTTGAAGGTATAATCTTCATACACACTAGAAAACACAAAAAGGCAATATTTTCAATGGGGCTTGATTCACAAAGGGCCTCGGCCGCAAGTGCGGAGGCCCAGCAGCCGTGGGGGAGTCTCCGCACTTGGGCGTAATCGATCCTGCAAGAGTACGGAGACTTCCCCACGACTGCTGGGCCTCCAATATGAGTGTTGAGGCCCTTTGTGAATCAGGCCCAATGTTTTTACCAATTTATTTTTACCTTTTTTCATATTTAACTGATTCTACAAATGTAAGGATGACATATATAGATAATTCACCTGTTTGCAAATAGGATAGTAACCTCAAAGCCTTAATGTGAGCTCCCACATTAAAAACGTAAACAAGTTTTGCTAAGAGTAGCCCTTGGCTTTATTCAGTGCAGAAAGGCCTTCCTCATAGAAAACATGTTAGAACACTGGCATGTTAGAAGCTCCACTGAAGAGAACAGAAGTCCCTCAGGGTTAATAATGGCTGATATATGCCTTCTACTCCAACATGCAAATGTTTGACTTCCTGTTTCTCTTTTTTTTATTTAGAACATTCTACCCTCAGTGGATAGTATGTTCTAATAGCCCTGTTGCACTTCTGCATTGGGCTATACAGCATGTTAAAGGCTCTCTTCCTTTTATAGGGCCTCCCCTGCGGCTCAGACCTATAATTTCGGTTCAGGGCCTTAAATAACTGGTATAGCCCAAGGCAGTGAGCTATAAGCCAATTTGAGGTGTTCTGTGTAACAAACTAACCAAACAACACTCTATTAAAAAATTAAGGTAAAGGTCCTGTTAGAAATGGGGTTTCAGGTTGGTAGGGTAGGCACCAAGTCAGGCAGAACTCACCACTCTAGTCAGGGCACGAGAGTTACACACAGAAGAACCCCTGCTCACCCCCTTGGTAGCTTGGCAGGACATTCAGTCTTATCCCTTTACGCAACACATAGCCACACCAGTGATACACTAGGCACACCACACAAAAAGAGACTCCACACAAGGTTATATAAAAATATCCTTTGTATTGCACATAAAAAACATTAGACCATAATCACATAAACCATGACATAGGGCAATTGTCATAACACTGCAAGTTAGTGCAATGAAGTAAACACTTATAGGTCGCACGAGTTACAAAAACACATTCACTGCACCTATAGGCGCATCCTGAAGTACTGCCTGTTATAATGACAAATGCAAGGCATACACAAATAAATCATCATATCAAGGAATGACATGCAATAGTAACATCCATCAATCATCACCATGATTGCCAATACAGGCTTGGATCACAAAACATTTCCCAACCTAACCTAGGATGCAGCGCACCTGTACTCATATTAGTTGTAATATGGAAGTTAGGATCTCATGGCAAGAAGTACATCCACTAGTGAAACTAAGGCACAGGAAAATCTGTGCACCTAATCCTAGTTTTAGGTAATGTAACAAAGATACTGGGCGCTGAACTTTAGGCAGTAGGAAGTCCTACACGCCTGCCTGTGGCAATAGGGTAATTGCAGAATCGGTACCTCCACCGAGGGTTTCCCACCTGCCCTGCCACCAAGTATAGTTTCCTCAAGCCCCCCCCAGGTACTGGGAGATGATTCAGTGGGGGTGAGCACACACTGCCATGATTAGCAGGGAGACTGCGCTGATTCCCCCCCTTGGCATGTAGGATAGACAAATGCAGTTTCAACCAAGCGTGGTGCAACTGCAAGACACCCAAGACATACTCTCAATTCATGGGCTCACATCCCCTGTACTTATAGTCAGAAATTCGTTGTCTTGGGAGGCACTTCAAACTCTGTTTATAAGTGCACAACCCCCCCATTCACATCTCAAGCCATGGCTTCACCCCCTCCCGGGGGACAGAGATAGCATTGTAAAAGCAGGCACAGTCCTATTCAGTTGCAGGTGTAACTTTCCCCACCACTCTTAATGCTGACCAGGCCTATTCAGGTGCAAGGGAAACTCCTGCTACTCTAAATGCAGCCAATGTCTATTCAGCCTAGTGCTGGGTCACCCAGGAATGGCAAGAGAAACCTCAACCCCCCCTTGTGGCTGTCACATACCCTCTTTCCTGTCAGTCAAAACCAGATGGTGAATACAAATCCAGGCAGGGCACAAAGACACATAAGCACACAGAAAAGACCTCTTCTAGAAGAGGCGTTTCTAAACTAGTAATGACAAATCCACGTTCACCAATAAGCAGGATTTATCATTACTATTTCAAACATACCAAACATGGTCACGCTACATCTCGCATATCCGAAATTACCACTGAAGCACATATCAGGGAATCCCCAATGCAAAACTATGCGAGGGCAGTCTCACAGCAGTGAGAAACCAAATAGGCTGCTTGTCACTTCCAGGACATGCTACACAGTTAAGGCACATGTCCTACCTTTTACCTGCACAGCACCCTGCTCATAGGGCTTGCTAGGTCCTACCTTAGGGGTGACTTATATGTAGCAAAATGGGAGTTTCAGATGTGGCAACCACTTTGCATGCCACGTCACTGTGGCAGTAAACTGAGCACACAGACCCTGCAGCGGCAGAGGCCTGAGACAGGTTTGAAAGGATACTTTGGTTGACGGCGCAAGCAACGCTGAAATCCCACTAAAAGCATTTAATTTACAGGCCCTGGGTATATGAGATACCACTGTACAAGGGACTTACAGATAAATTAAATATGCCAAACAGGTGTAGACTAATCTTACCTAGTTAACAAGAGAGAGCACATGCACGTTAGCACTGATCAGCAGTGGTAAATTGCCCAGAGTTATAAAACCAACAACAACAGTTCAGAAACAATACAGGAGGCAAGGCAAAAATTCTGGGATGACCCTGCAAAAAGGGCCAAGTCCAGCAGTTCCACCTTAAGCTTGAGTAAAAAGAAAAATGTAATCTGAAAACTAAAACAAAAGCTAAAATAAATGCCTAAATGGCTCAAAATGTATAACAAATTTCGTACTGCCCCATTCAAATTAAATGTAAAAGCTGTTAACTTAAAAGTCAGTTGAAAATAGCAAACAAATATAAAGTATCCCACTGAGTCCTTCCAAAACATATTCATCATATATTTCTTAACTCCTTAATATCTGCTGCTGCAAGAGTTAAGCTGAGGGTTGATGACTAAAAACATATCCTCACAGCTGTATTTGGCCAGGTCTCCAGAAAATCATGTCATAGATTCAAGAGCAATCAAAAGAAATTGCTATTTGGGGCTAAAAATGCATACTAAACATTCTGCCTCATTAGCCCGAGCAAAAGTTCTCACTTTAGACTCACAAAATTAAAATACACAAAATAGTTCAAAGGGATGGCTTTGAAGGCTGTGCCTGACGAGAGCTCAAGGAGGTTGGCTAGGCTTTGCAAAAGTCTTCAGTGACCAAGTTTTGAGGATTTCATAACGTTCAGAGCAAGGCAAGTTAATATGATTGTAATCATCCTTCTGGGTTTCACTGGCTTGTCTAGTTTTCATAAATATAAGCCATTTATCAGCCAAAAAGACAAATGGTTGCACAAAATAAAATTTCTAAGAGATAGTAGTGATTTTAAATGTGAATGTACGGATAGGTACCTTTTCATTATTGCAAGACATCTTGTACCTCTATACTAGGAAATTTGTGCCTACGGATCTATTATGCATGGGACAGCCCAAACCGATATTTCTAGACAGCACTGACAGTCTAGAAGATTATACATCTCCCACAAATGCCTACTCAATTTAAATATCAATTACAAGATCCAATTTACTTAACCCATCACATTAATACCCAAACAAATACTGTCACAGAGATGTCTGATGAATATTTTTTGGGTAATATGTTGCTGAAGTATCTTTCAAAGTCTTCAACCAAGAAAATGAAGACTATCTCCATCACTGAATGCTCCAACGCCCAGAAAGGCTAATAATGGATTCAAATAATTCATCAGGAAATGGCTTTTCTAGTTTGATTAATGCAATTTTATAGGTGCACACTGACACATGGGGGCCTCTTGGGGATTGTGCTGTATCAATTTCTCGCTACATGATTGTGAAACTCTCCCCCTCTGAGCACTGAGGGTGCCCTTATGCCCATGCAGCACTATCCATATCTTTGGGGTATTCTGAATGACCTTAGTGAGAGTGAGTGAGTAAGGTGAGATGACAGCTTGCATTGCGCTGTGCCCAAGGAGCCACCCGATGGTCGTTATTGTGGCAACAGAAGTCCAGTGGTGGCAAAGGATCATGGGCACGCAAGGCAGGTTTATGCTCACCCCTCTTGCACGATAGATAGATTCAATTGCCATGTCCTCTAGTATGCCCGACTACACCCTGATACCAGATGCCAATACAGGATTATAATTCTAACTATGATAAAGGAGTTCTGAAGCAGACATACAGAGGGCAAGCAGCATCCCACGGGAGGTGGCCTCCTTTGTCCCTGATACACTCCTGGAGGTAGAATGTTGTTTTCAATCACAAATTTCCTTGCTCTCATGCAAAGCACCCCAAGATCTGGCACCCAATTTGTGTGTGGGAAGATTACTTGTTTTCTTCAATAATTACACAATTATTGCTTGTGAGACTTACTAAGTCATCGAAACAGAACACTTCTTTCTTTCCCAATCTAGTAATAGTTTTTTAGTATCGTTCAGTTATTGATCTCCTGATCTTTTTACATTTCTGTGTATTGATTGTTCTGATGTAAAATGTTTCAAATCTGTGAATTTTGTTCTCATTTAACCACATCGATGCTAGGCATTTTCCCCTGCTGTGCTGGGGATGATCCAAAATAATGGTTTCATGACGAGCTCAGCTCGTCATCAGTGTACCAGCAGTACACTGCATGACGAGCTGAGCTCGTCATGAGTGTCGAAGGTGTTAAAGTGTTTAAATGCAGATGGTAATGTTGTCTCTGACACCTATTGTGTCATATTGCGCCATATAAAAACTGCAATAATAAATACAACTATTAACCTGTGAAGAAGCATTTAGGAAACCGTTTTGTCTAACACCTAGTCATTTCTACTCCTGATGTAAAGTACAGGTTCCTTGTGTTAGACTTGGCATATTTGGATTGGCTTCCCCAGACATTTTGCACCTTTCTCCTGTTTTTTTTTATGCTGTGCTGGATTTTGTTTTTGCTGGCTTAGATGCTTTAGGCACTTTGCTACTGCTGATCATTGTCAAAGTGAAAGTGTGCCCTTTGTAAGTTGTTGTTACAAATGGTTCTCCCTGATTGGCATATTTGATTTACTGGTAAGTCCCTAGTAAATTGCACTGAGGTGTGCCAGGGCCTGTAAATCAAATGCTACTAATGTGCCTGCAGAACTGATTGTGCCACTCCCAAGAGTAGCTCTGAAAAGGTAACTCAGACCTGACACTGCAGTTATTTTCTTATATGTAAGACACCCCTATGGTAGTCCCATGGTACCCACTTGGGCAGGGTGAAGTGTATGTGAAAAGTAGGACATGTACTGGTGTGTGACATGTCCTGATAGTGAAAAACTTCCAATTTTGTTTTTTCACTATTGAAAGGCTATCTTGCCCGTAGGATAGAATGGGAAATAGGTTCTAACATCTTAATAGTATAACTTACCAATGGGACTCAATAGCGAACCAATGTTTTGGCTTTTAGTAAAGATGGTTTTTAAATTGTGTGTTCGAAAGGGTAACTTTTAGAAAGTAGGCACTTTCTTGTTCAACCATACTGTGTGGCTCTGCCTGTTTGTGTATTTACTGGTTTTGCAGTGACAGGGGCTGGAGATGTGCATTTACTGTAGCCTCCACTGGGGGGTTGAGGTGTGCCTTCACCTTCCTGGATGACTCAGATCTGAGCTGAATGGGACTTGGCTGCATATGGAGTAGTGGGTGGAGATTTCCTTGTACCTTAATAGGGCCTGTCTCCCTTGCACAATGCTGTCTCCACTCCCTATGGTCATACTGCACCAGAACTGGTTTGGACTGGTCTCAGAGACCCTTGCACAAAGATAACAAATGCATTTTTGGGAATAAGTATTGGACCTAAAACCCCAGAGAGTTAGACTACTTCTGGAATCAAGAGGAACCTTTGCTAACGAGAAGAGCTGGAGAAACTGGAGGAGGAGTACTGCCCCTTTGCTGTGTGCTGTCTGAGGTTGGCTTTCAGTAGCTGTTTCTGCCAAGGAAAGGACAAGGACTTTGCTGTGTGCATTGTTCCCCCTGCTTGAGGAAGATCTCCAAGGGCTTGAGTAGAGCTTGCCTCCAGTTCTGAAGTCTGAGGGACACAAAAACTTCACCCCCAGCTCCCCTCAACTTTCCTACTGGGAGTTCTGACCAGCCAAGAGGTGCCTGTGACTGTGTTGGGCCTCTGGAGATTGTTCAACACGAAGAAGGGGAAAGGGCCGTTCCTGTTTAGACTCTACTACCCCTGGCCCCCAAATAATAACAAATGTTCACACAAAGAGGGGTGTGTAGAGTACACAATAATCACAATTAAGACAAATTTCTCAATTTGGAAAAACTGCCCTCACTCACATACCGAAGTATGTGACATGCTTCATCAAAGGGCCTGCTACAAACGCCCTGGTGTAGCCACATCCAGGGTGGAGCATGCCACTACAATGGCATGTTTAGGATGAGTCCTAGCTAACCATCATTTTAGGCCCTGCACACAGTAGCAACAGTGGCAAATTCTTCTTCCTGTTGTGAACATCCTTCCTGTTCTTGTTTGAGTCTTTGGTTATTTTGAATTTGGACACTGAAGGGAAAGTATTACTTAGCCTGCATTCTCTGCTGCATCATTCACCCTTGGATTCTTTTCGATTTTGGGAAAATAATGTATGTTTAGTTCAATACTTATATGGTGGGAGGGAGGGTACACACCAACCTAATATTCCTTTTTTCAATTTTACTTTTAATTTTACTTGTTTCTTGCAGAATGGCATGGGTCTTGTTTGCAGGGCCAGACTGGGAACCAAAACCAGCCCTGGCAAAGTGCTCGGCTGGCCCCCCGGAGTGTGTGTGGGGGGGGGGGGGGAGGGGAGGGGGGGGCGCTCTTTGCCAGGGCCGGTTTTTGGCCGATTTTGTTACAGAGCCGCAACGGCCTGTCCGGGCCTGCTTGTTTGGCTAAAGGGTGCAGGGCAACCCTTTGCAGGGATTAAACGATAAGAGTGCCACGGCAAACTGTGTTTCGGGTGAGTGAGCTTTAGCGCTATTTTTCAAGCTCCCCCCCCCCCCATTTCTGATGGTAGTGCAGTGTTTTACTCTGTGTCTGCTGTAGCCCATTGATGTTTTTCCAGAGTTATTTTAATAGATATTTTTACATTCTCACTGCTGCTCTGCTAGAGATACTTTAGGAGCCTGATGAATGCTCTTATTCATGTCAGATTTAGGTTATTTTTTTTAGCATGCACCTGTTGGTTGATAGGAAACAAAGTGGGTCCAAGCATCCAGAGCCAGACAGACAACCATTTTCCTTTGTTCTCAGTCACCTTCTATCCATGTGCATGTACATAATAGTGTGTGTGTTTGTGTGGGTGTGTGAGTGCATGGGTGTCCGTGTGTGTGTCCAAGTGTGTGTGTGTGGGAGGGAGATCGTTGAGGTTGATTAATGCACAGTTTATGAAACTTTTAAAAGGTTCTGGCAACTGCACCTTTTGTCTAGGTGTTATTTGAGCACAGCGCATCTTCAAATGTCATTTTAATTACTTTTTGTCCATGTCCATGTTACTGTACTATTATTTTCTACTGTAATAGATGTTGTTTCATTCTCTATGCTGCTTTACTGGACCAGTCTGTCCTGTGGATGCAACTATTTGCAGTCTGGGTAGATATTTATGCAAATCCGTTCCCTGCAATAGAGCATGTGTTTGCTGTGGGCGAGGGGATGGGCTCCAGGGCAGGCAGCCATCTTCTTGATGTCATCCGTTCTTCCTCCTTGCCTACCATGTTCACATACACCATTTTGCAACTCTATAGTGTGTCTTATAAGCTATGCTTTTACCTTTGTTCTCCACAAACTCTTCTTTTGACAAGCTATGTGCTTGTCCACCATCTCCGAAAACATTGAATGTGTCTCATAGATGGCCATTTTGTCTTTATTCTCAATGCTGTTTTCCTTGCCATGCCATGTGCTTGTTCTCAATTTTGTAAAACATGAGTGTGTACCATAGGCAGCCACTTCGTCTTTGTACCTCATGCCTTCTTTCTTGCTAATGCTGCAGCAACAAATGATGGACAGAATGCTGAATTAATCAAACATTCATCCCCAGTCAAAAGTTCCTGATTAAATCCATTGTTCTTTTGTTCACTTTGCAACGCCAATTTGAACCCAGACGTATGAGAATCACTCTTGACTATTCTCTTCATGGGAACAATACAGCCTGAACTGCCAATCTGGGTCTTCCCTGGTCCAGAAACAAGCATTCTGGGACAAGTTTCAGGGTTTTACCCCTCATCAGGCAGACTATCTTGAATCCAATGGCATAGTGAGCAAGTCATCCACATCTGAGTATACCCACCCCACTTAGGGTGAAAAATGCTTCAACAACAAATGATGAACAGAATGCTGAATAATCAAACACTCATCCACAGACAAGAGATCTGGGTTAAATCCTTTATTCTTTTTCACACAACGCCGCCCCAGTTTGGACCTAACCATATGCAAATCAGTTAATGCAACATTTCTCCCTGGTTCCCATAATAAAACCTTGAAACTGGAGATCTTTACATTTTATTTACCATGTCTTAGCATATTTTTATCGACATTGGGACAGCTAGCAGCTGGCTAACAGACAGCTGCTGAGTGAGCTCTCACATCCCGACCCCCATGCAGGTTTGTGAATAATTTACAGATGGATTTTCCTGCAAAGCTTCTGGGATTCAAGTAATTATCTGCTGTTTCTTCAAATTTAGAACAGGGACGATCATGATAAACAAGACCTCTAAGGCAAAATCTAGACCGTCAGCCACAAAAAAACTACCCACTGCTCCGACAATGGGAAAGACACAGTATGCAATGACTGAATGGTTAGGCACCTCAGTGTGCAGGACTAGAACTAAGGGGAAAGGAAATAGGCTTGCTGCAGGGGAGAACATTACCCAGTTAAGGGGCTGCCTTATGGCATCCCAGGCCAATACTGCTACAGTTAGTGGCTGATCCCAGGAAACCGAACCTAATACCCTCAACTCCATTCATGGCACAGGCACAAATTATAAAGCAAATGCAGTAAATCAATAACTATGCAGTAAATGCTGCAGCCATGGACTCACACAAATCCACTGTATATCGCCATTGCCTATAGCGTTATCAACAATTTATTTATGAAAGGTAAACAACACCTAAATATTAAAAAAGTCCAATTAGTATCCATATTTAGATGAGCTTTGAAGAGAAAAGCTTTTTCAAGCTACCTATCCCTGCAAAAAATATTTAACATAAAAAATACATAATGCGCAACATGTGTAATGTGGTCCTATATAGCAATCTCGGGGTTCTGGTGACACTTATAAACCACTTGACCCTCAGCCATGGTTTATGATGTCATCAGAATCTCTTGATGGCAATATCAGTCCATAATACACAGGTATGGAAGGCTTATAGCCTGGTGATTCACTTGCAACTAACACAATGTATGATACCACAGCACATTAAAAATCAGTTTCACCAATTTCTCCTCATCAAACATTTTGTGATGGTCATGTCTGAGCAACACTAGAGAGCAGTGACAAATAGACCTGACAGACAAATAAAAAAATAAAAGCACACAAGCATGAGATAAAAATAAAGAAAGTCAAACTTAAGTAGGTGGGAGAAAATGCACATTCTAGCCCAAAATGGCCACTGACATACATCACATGAAGTGCAATCCTATGCTATTTTTTGTGCAATATGCATTTGTATAGACATGAGGTGCAGGTAAAGTATTTTGTGAAATTTCATGCAATTTCAAGTAATTATTTGGGAACGTTCAGAAAATTCTTTATGATAACATTATGGATATATGCCTGGGGTATAAATATGACCTTGTGTCCTTATATTGTCAAAGTGGTCTACAACTCCTTTTTTGACTTAGGCTGCATACTAGTGACAAGGCCCAAATGCCAGTGACTGCAACAGGGTTGCTTTGATCCCAACTGGAGTGGACCTGGATTAGACATTCCTGTTACTGTTACTGTTGGAGAAGGACTTAGGCTGATTTTCTATTTGTCAAGACTACATCTAGATTGCATAGTGGCCCCAAAAGATAATGGACTGGAATGTGGGCCAAATAATTACCAGCATCCTAATTTAAGTATTCCACTTATAATTGTTGCGTTTTTCTTCTTCCAATGTGAAGTCTCCTGCATTCCCTGCCATAAAGAAAGAAACCATCGGATAAGTAGTGGTGGACTGGTACCAAAAAGTAACCATTGAAAAATTGGCCTTTGGTACCCTTCTAGTGCTGCAGGTGATTCCAGCAAGAGAGTCTGACCATCATCTGGAGGAATTATGAGGAGGCATGATGTGTAGTTTCCACATATCAGTAGGAACTGCACATTTGGGGGCAACATAAACTGAGGACGGTGCCAGACTGATTCCATGCACACCTGCAGGATATGTTGTCCCTTGGACAAGCTAGTTTGTAGTGCCACCGTTATCCCCCCAAACCTAAACAGGGAGTGAACAGTTCTGGCAATCACTGAACATGACAACACTGTTCCCTCAGGAACAGTGGTGACAGAGTTCCAATTTTTTGCTCAGTTGCTCATGCTCTCTTCTGCTCAGAGACATATACAAAGAATACACTTAGAAGCGTCTTCAATATTTATTGAACCAAAGTGATTCTTACATAGAATATATGGGCTGCGATGAATAAAAGACAGAAGCAGACAAAAGTTATGCTGAATGTCAGAACGGTGAACAAAATGAATAGCTCGACCATTTTGTTACCACAAATGCATACATATACTATAGTACAACTACGTAGTGTACTCCTAAAATATGAAACCCTAACCTACGTGTATAGGGTGTAGATGTATTTTTTGCCAAGAAGGCCTCTTCTGTATGTCTTGGTCACGGACTGGACACCTCTCACAGAGATGTTGGCATGCAGTAACCTCTCAAAGTCAACAGAAGTGTTTACTCTGAATATGTTAGGATTTTTTTTTAATATGTAGAAAAAGGTATCCTTGCCTCGGGCCAAGATCGTAATCATCTTTCCATTGTTTGTATTTCACAGATAGCTATGTTGCCACATGGGCGTAATATTAAAGCACATTTGTGTCAAGCATGTGAGGGCCACATCTAAAGTCAAGGCAGTGTCATAGTGTGCTCATGAAGTGTCAGCAAGGCCAGAGTTTTTAAGAAACTAGTCTAGGAGTCATGAATGCAAATGTGTGCCAAAGTTTGATGTGACAAAGAGAAGCCACATTTTGGAAAGGTCAGTGTGCATGTAAAAATGCTACTAATTCCTATTGAGCCTAACTCGTGCACATGACAGGCAATTAACATATTCGTCTACAGAACATTTTATGCATTCCCATTTTATCAGACTGCATAGTTGCTGATCTTTCATCTTTCCACCCTTAAAAACATTCCCTGGTTTTCAGCCTACTCTAGTTTTTGTCTTTGTACCACATGAGCAGTCCAGCCTTGAGGATAAAGAAAGGCCACCATTTAAAGACTTTGGACCGAATTCAGAAAATGGTGGACAAGCAACTCCATCACAAACTTGACCGATAACCTGTCCTCTATATTACAAGTGCCATTGGATATATTGAACTAGTAATAAAGTGGATGGTATATCAGTCACGTTAGTGACAGGTTAGCACATTTGCCGAACTCTAAACCAGACCCTTTATCTCAAAAGCCAACCACAAGCTCCTAAATAGCATAACTGTAATTTATAATTAGTAAGTATTGTTGATGGCTGGTATAAAATAGAAGTTTAAATGAACCAAATTGAAGGAAAAATGGTGGAATTGCGAGATGATCCATTTGAATTTTATATATGTATAGCTGTAAATTGCCCAATGTAATCTCTGCATGCAACTGACAGCATCTATGGTTCCATTGTGATTCATAATGAGCCATAATAACACATTTCCCAGCATGTGTCATACCTAGGAAATGAGTGATGCATTTAGTAAACAAGGTGCTCGTTGTGATACACTGGTGGTTTGGAAAATATGGGAGTGCATATTTCAGAAATAACTGTTACTACAGTGAAAACCTGTGCTGAAGTGGGTCTGTCTGAAGCTGCTAAAGTAGGACGGCTTTGATTGTAAAATAAAAAAAAAATACCAATGCTCAGGTTTTCGATCCAATCTTCAAGAAGTAACAAGGCTGTATGAGTGCTTGTTATCCCTTGAGTGTCACAGAGTTGCTAAAGTGTCAATTACTAGAGTGTACTTGGTGAAACAAACTGGTGTGAACTCAGACATTGATCTTGAGTGAGCTGACACTCATTAGAAGAGATCTTTTCAAACGTATACCAATCCTCCTGTGTATAAAGAGAAATCTATGAAAATATGAATGAAGAAATATAGCAATGAGCAAAATGCTTTACTTAACAGCCTCTGTGCATGGCTGTGATCAGTTGTACCAATATCACTATGCACCAACCAGTATGTGCAATGCTACATACACAGAGAAATTCGAGTTGTGGTTTGCCTAAACTGGCAAGGGGTGGAAAGAGATCAGAGCATTCATTAGAGAACATGTTCCTTCTGGGCCATGCTGTGTTGGTGAATAGCACCAAAAAACTGGTTTTTGTGAGCTTTCAAATATTCATAACATAACAGAACATACCATAAATTAACATAACACAACATATAACACAACAAAACATAATAAGACATACTATAACATAACATAACATGAGTTAACATAACATAACAACACACGTATTTTAAGTTCTTCATATTCTTAATCCTTGTATTAGCAATATTACTATTATTATTATGTTTAAACTATTTTCATTATTATCAATATTATTAGTAAAGGAACTAGTAATTATTTTTGTAAATGTCATTGTAGTACTCACTGTAGTAATTGTAGACTTATTAAAATTGGTCGTATGAATTAGTAGCCTAAGTATTGTTATTAGTGGTACAATTACTCTTATGAATTGGTTATCTGCCACTGCGGTTGGTTTAGTAAAGGGCACTAAAATAAAGGGAACAGCAAGTGAAAGCAGAAAGAAGGGAGCAGACTTACCAGTGAGCACATAGAAACAAGTAACACAAAGCAGACTTCTATATCGGACATAATGCAAAAGTTAAAAAAAGCAGCAGGGGCTCAATAACACTCTGGCACCACCTCTTACATCAGCGATGCAGCTCTGGCCTCAATATGGTTCTAGGTCGATATGGACATTGCTGGTTTTACAACTGCACATTGCCTTTTTGCTGTGTACCATCCAAAGTGCCCTTCGCGGCCTTGTTGGCTTGGACCCTTTCCCCCCAAATCTTACAGCCATCAAAGACGTTGAATTGTGCTGTGGGACTCTGCTCTATGAGCAGTCCAGCATTAATATTGCATCTACAACTCTCCTGCACCAGTCTGCCAGCTTAGCATTTCACTGGGATCTAGCATAGACAACTCCGCTCCAACCCAGAGGAACTGAGTGATCAAGTGCACTGCTGCAATACCTCTTCCAGTATCTCTTATAGGCCCGGACTGGCCATAGTGGGCACTGGGCAATCCCCCAGTGTGCCGCACGGGTAGGGGCCGGTTTTGGGTCCCATGGGGCCGATTTTGTTACAGGGACATTACCGTTTCCTGTAACAAAATCGTCGGAAAACCGGCCCTGGCAAAGAGCTCGGCCGTACCCACAACTCCTGAGGGGGGGCTGGGGCCAGCTGAGCACTTTGCAACGGCCGATTTTGGTTCCCAGTCCGGCCCTGATCTCTCACCGCTGAAGCCGCAGAGCCATGAGAATCTTTGCTGTGCAGCCTCGCCAGGTTGCCTGGACAATGCCAGTCAGCATGTTAGCACTGCCCATCTCTGTGAGGAGCTTCAATGCGATGTGCCGACATCAACCAAAGCAACACAAGCCCCAGCATCTCTAAAGAAGGCACTGGGATTCCGATTTGCATTACACTTTATTTTCTGTATGCACTAATCCGTCAGACCTCTGCAGAACCAGCGATGAGTGCTGCTTTGGCACAACAGGGGCCTGTGTGCACTGAGTGATCCCCGGTTGATTTTGAAAACACTTTGAAACCAGCATTTGCACTACCATAAAGAACAGAGAAGTAACAGCTGCATATTTTTACACTGTGATTCCTTTATGCATTGAGTGTAATAACTTGAGAAGTATTCGTTGGATTTATAGTGTTTTGGTCTTATTTTGTCGATAATACAATACCTATTTTTATAAACCTGTGTGGAGTCCTTTTGTGGTGTTTTGTGGTGTATGCATTGTGTTACTGTGCGTGTGTGTATGTATGTTACAAAAATACTTTACAAATTACATCTCGTGATAAGCCTGCCTGCTCTGTGCCAAGCTACCAGAGGGTGAGCACAGGCTATCTCAGTTGTGAATCTAATTTACCCTGACTAGACTGGTGGGTTCTGCCTGGCTTGGGTGTGTACTTTACCCAACCAGAAACCTCAGTTCTAACATTTATTGAGTGATTCGCCCCGGTTTTTGTGACAAAACCAATATGGTATATTCTGTTGCAGATATGTTTTTATTCATCGTATTATTTTTGACACAGGTACCGACATTGCTGCTGCTAATATTAGTAGTATAGTAAGTTTAATGTTGTGTCAACTGCTGCCTAAGGCAATTGCAATCTGCTATTTTTAAGAAGAAGACATAAACGAATTAGTACATTGGACAACCTCCAAGCTATAGTTAATCAAACAACAGCACTAAAGTTATAAAACGCTCCCCAATGCTTCCTACATTCTTATCGTCCATATTGAAATGAAGAGAATGTATTTCTATTTCTACAGTTTTTAATTTATGTGTAAGGGAAGCACCACTGACATGCTGACTTGAGGTCATGACAGACTACTAGATCTGCTAGTTGGGCATTGTATATTACAGGGTTTTTTGAAGGGTTGTGCAAAATGTGCATAATTTCTGTTTGCATCATTGTTTTAAATTTCGGGAAGTGTATAAATAATTACACAAAATGGAAAACTCCCATTTAGTAGTATATTTTAGTGTAAATATGGCCTCACTTCCATTTTGGATTCAACGACGCATTTCATGCTCAAAGAAAAGAGTGAAAACACAAGTGTTGCTTTGTATCACTGCACTTGTGCTAACTTTTTGCAATGAGGGGCACGTAGTTATAGGACATTGCAAATTAGCGAACTGTCTGGAATTTCACCTAATAAGACTAACACATCATTATCAAAATTACACTAGATTAGGCTAGTATAATGGAAATGTTCCCTGGGCCTAATGTTGACATTTTCATCAGTCAGTCAGAGCAAATCTGGTGTCCTGGGGCACTTTCGCCACAAATAAACATGGGGAATCCCATTGGATGTTTGAGACTAAGCTTATCTGGGGTTGCCAAAATGTCTTGTGGTGTGTTTTTTGGTCAGAAGAGGGACTTAATATACTTAACTGGTAACAATCTTCTTGAATAACCAGTCTGATAAAATAAATTTGTGTTAAGCAAAGAAACACAGAAAGGACCAACCTTTGCTGGTCATAATCTAAGACAAGTTTTTTGGCTGAATCTAAAGAAGGACCTCAAGCCCTTGAGTCATGTGATACTACCTGTGTCTGATTATGAGTCTTCATACGTAGCTTTGGAATCTCTTGAGCTGGGTAGAGACTTTATCAAAGCCCTCATGTAAA
This sequence comes from Lissotriton vulgaris, assembly GCF_964263255.1. Lineage (NCBI taxonomy): Eukaryota > Metazoa > Chordata > Amphibia > Caudata > Salamandridae > Lissotriton > Lissotriton vulgaris. The sequence goes on along the minus strand of NW_028241507.1, from coordinate 434,742 downwards.
CACAATGTAATGGCACAAGCTTTTGATTTTGGCTTTTCAATGTATCCGTGGCAAATTGGTATTGCTAAGTCAAAATAATCTCTTAAAGGTCTGCCTCATTTAAACGAGGCCCAATGAAACCTGTGTAGGTCTGGGCTCAGGACAAGTATTGCATTACATTAGTCTCTCCAGCACAATCTTTCGTTTTTTAAATGATATTTATCATGATTGCCTCATGAAACTTTGTTAAAATTCAATTTTTGGTGCAGCTAAGCCAATTAGTCACAAGCACATTAGCAATTTATCTATCTCTTCTTCTCTTCTTTTGCTTCTTCTTACTACTGTTATTATTATCACTACCAGATTTCTATTTTTACTCATTTACATGGATAAATACATAAAGAACCCCTAAAATCAGACTGACTCCCTCAACTGCATCATTCAAAACAGAAGTTAAAGTACCATTGATGAACACATTTCTGCCCTAGGACCCAGGAACTCTACTCTCGGGGCCCGACATGGCACGCTGACTACATCCATGTTTTTTACTCACCTGTTACGATCGTGTTTTTTATTTGTCTGTTTGGTCCTTGAGGTGGTCCCTCCCTCTACTGGGGAGCTACTACATACTAAATGGTCCTTCCCTCTACTGGGGAGCTACTACATACTACATGCGTACTGGTCTCGATTATGTTGTTGCTTGCTCTCTTTCTGATCATGTGAAAAGTGCTCTGAGACCCTCATGGGTCATGTTCATGCTATATAAAACGTTTAAATAAATAAATAAAATTCAGTGTCTGTATTTATTTTAAATATGAAGAAAACCCGTTTATTTTTTATTTTTGAGTGATAATCTGTGACATTAGTCCTGCTATTCGTCCTGACTGCCAGGCAAATAGAGCCCCTCATTGACCTGCTCTGGAGTTTTCAAAGGGTATTAGGCTTGCTAAAAAAATTAAAACAGCTGCAGATGTGCACATCTTTGTACCACCAAGCTCATGTTTTCAAGAGGTGTATTTATTAGGTCAGATTTAATAACTGATCATGTTTACAATATCTTTAAATGCCTCCTTCACATTTCCTTTAGCAATCTCCTATGTTTTGATGCAGCCCACAATAATTAAGCTACCACAAAGCACACACAATTGTCAACTAACTGTTGCATAATATAAAGTGCCGGAGGACATAGTATGAAATTATATTTTTGGATGAGGGGCAAAATATATGTCAACTTACTGTTGAATATAATAAAGTCTTGGATGACATTGTATAAAATTATATTTTCGGATCAAGGGCAAACTATGGGGCATATTATCAAGGAACGGTGTTAAAATTATCGCCATTTTATCGGCAGGAAACTGCCGAAAAGTGCGATAATGGGCTTGATAATACGCCCTTGTTAATTCCCATAGATGCCCATGTTCTGATGTTAACATGGGCTTCTATGGGAGTTAACACAGGTGTATTATCAAGCCCATTATCAACGTTTTTCGATAAAACAGCGATAATTTTAACACTGGTCATTGATAATATGCCCCTATATTTCTTCCTTTGAGGCAAATAAAAAGTACAAAAAAGTAAACGATACAGATTAGTCTGTGTCGACCTTCCAATCGCCGGGCAAAGGGGCAGAACACTTACTGTATGGGTATTAGCCGAAAAACCAAGCATAAGGTGAATCATATTTAAACGAAACCATATCAATAGGAAGCAATGTTGAGAATGTAATGCAAATATAAAAGTGTCAATATTTTAACATCCTTAAAAGTGCAATATTAGAATCATTAATTATAATTTTCTAACTAGCGTTGTTCCTCTTCTACTTCACATATCTAATCATATATATATATATGAGACTTGGGTAAAATAGAATATTAGCACATTATGGTCTATTGGTATTTTTACTTTATGGAAGACCTTACCATTCAAGCAAAACAGATCGGTGTGTGAAGCACTTGTTGCATCCATCTGTTTATATTCCAAGCGTTAAAGGCTTGAAGTTAGCAGACAGGGCGTAACCACAGATGATCATGAATTTGTTACAAATTAATTTCGAAGTACGACTCAATAAATAGCTCCATGGGCCAGATGTACAACCCACCAATTTGCGAGTCGCAAACTGTGTCACATTTGCGACTCACAATTTGTGACTCGCACATTGGGATGTATAACAGTGCCTCAGACACTGTTTGCGATTCCTAATGGGGTCGAAAATTGCATGCCCCATGAATATTAATGAAGCAGGTGCAATTTGCGACCCCATTAGGAATGGCTAGCACTCACAGGGAAGGTGGCCTGCTGGGTTCAGCAGACCACAATGTATGGGACTGCTTTTAAATAAAGCAGTCTTTTTTTTTGTTAATGCTTCTGTTTTCCTAAAATGAAAATGGGATGCATTTAAAAAAGAAAAAAGAAACTTTTCAGTTTCATTTCTTTAAGGGCAGGCAGTGGCCCCTGCGACCACTGCCTGCTCTTAAAATTATTTTCTCACATACTCACAAAAGGGAAGGGGTCCCCTGGGGAATCCTTCCCGTTTGCAGGTGGTTTACCACCTACCTGAAGTAGTAGTAGTAATCTGATATCCGGATTTTGAAGGATGGGTATTCCTGAATTAAGAGCAATCTTTCAACATTCTTAATTAACATTTATCTTTAGGCAACCTGGTTTAAAACCACTGCTACCTTGAGGTTATTCTTTACAGACAGTGAGATATGTGCATTGTACTTACCAGGAGTGGCTCCTCTTCCCCCAGAGAAACTGTCGCATAATTAAAAAATGAGTCAAGGCGCCACCATGGCTACTTAGTGCTGGGTTTGGTTTTGCCTGCAGGGGCGGGGCATTACTGGCTAGTCAGTGTGATTGGCATGACATTGGCAATGCTGGGGCAGCATGAAGTCCAGCACACATGTCGGGTTGGACAGGTCCTTTGCTGTGGCCAACCCGACATGGGAAACTTCATTTACAACGCGGTCGTTACATCGTGATGCCATTACATTGCGGTTTTTAGAACGCAAGTCGTTACAACGACTTGCACTGGATGGCGCTCTAGGACAAGGAATAGTATAATTTACTATCCAACACCTTCCCTACTGTATGAAGACTGGAGTTGGAATAGTAAATTATATTACTCCTAAGTCCAGCGACCTCCAACGCAAGTCATTGTAATGACTTGCGTTGTAAAAGCCGCGATGTAATGGTTTGCGATGTATTAGCATGCGTTGTAGTGTCATACAACCCACCGGCATGCACACATAATGCCCTTGGAACCAGTTGTCTGTTAGGAGCCAGGAAAAACAGAACAATCCATCTGGTCTCCTCGCGAGTGCTGGTTTCACCCGTCCAAATGAATCCAGGCTTTCTTCTCATGCATCTTTAGGTGTGAGAACAAAGCCTGGATTGGTTTGGGAAAACTAGCCCTATACCAGTGAGCCGTGCTTTCAAGGCAGCAATGGGGAGAGGTGATTAAAGAAATTAACTATCACCCTGTGGATTTATTTTCAAGCGACAAAGTGATAGGTAATTTTTTTAAAGGGTACGTAAAAGCACTGCTTTTCCCATCACGCACAGCGCCAGTGATGGCATTGTGCATGAGGGAAGTAGTGGAGCGAGCAGTTTCCTTCTTGCTTCTTAGGCTCACACATGCGGGCTCTCAGAGGACGTTAAGCTAAGCCTGCTGCACTTTAGATGTTATTTACAACAAGGGGTGGTGAGGGACAGAGTCTCTGAATTAAACAGAATACTCTCACCCAGTCAAGAGATCAGGGCTAGATCCAACACCGTTTTTTAGCTCACTGCACCATCCCAGTTTCAGAACCTGGCTGTATGCAAATTAGTCTGTTCCTGTCCCAGTGCATGATGGGAACAGGGCAAACCAAACTACAAAAGCCAATTCTTACACTGGGAAGGAAACAAGCTACCGGGGACCGGTTTCTGGCATTTCAGCCTCTTCGGCCCGGCTTGCTTGAATCCTGATGGTGCAATGAGCAAGGGACTCACATCTGAGCATACCCTTCCACGCTTAGGGTGGACAAAAATATTTACAACAAGGGGTGGTGAGGGACAGAGTCTCTGAATTAAACAGAATACTCTCACCCAGTCAAGAGATCAGGGCTAGATCCAACACCGTTTTTTAGCTCACTGCACCATCCCAGTTTCAGAACCTGGCTGTATGCAAATTAGTCTGTTCCTGTCCCAGTGCATGATGGGAACAGGGCAAACCAAACTACAAAAGCCAATTCTTACACTGGGAAGGAAACAAGCTACCGGGGACCGGTTTCTGGCATTTCAGCCTCTTCGGCCCGGCTTGCTTGAATCCTGATGGTGCAATGAGCAAGGGACTCACATCTGAGCATACCCTTCCACGCTTAGGGTGGACAAAAATATTTACAACAAGGGGTGGTGAGGGACAGAGTCTCTGAATTAAACAGAATACTCTCACCCAGTCAAGAGATCAGGGCTAGATCCAACACCGTTTTTTAGCTCACTGCACCATCCCAGTTTCAGAACCTGGCTGTATGCAAATTAGTCTGTTCCTGTCCCAGTGCATGATGGGAACAGGGCAAACCAAACTACAAAAGCCAATTCTTACACTGGGAAGGAAACAAGCTACCGGGGACCGGTTTCTGGCATTTCAGCCTCTTCGGCCCGGCTTGCTTGAATCCTGATGGTGCAATGAGCAAGGGACTCACATCTGAGCATACCCTTCCACGCTTAGGGTGGACAAAAATATTTACAACAAGGGGTGGTGAGGGACAGAGTCTCTGAATTAAACAGAATACTCTCACCCAGTCAAGAGATCAGGGCTAGATCCAACACCGTTTTTTAGCTCACTGCACCATCCCAGTTTCAGAACCTGGCTGTATGCAAATTAGTCTGTTCCTGTCCCAGTGCATGATGGGAACAGGGCAAACCAAACTACAAAAGCCAATTCTTACACTGGGAAGGAAACAAGCTACCGGGGACCGGTTTCTGGCATTTCAGCCTCTTCGGCCCGGCTTGCTTGAATCCTGATGGTAGCTTGTCTCCTTTCTGGTAAAGAATTGGCTTGGTAGTTTAGTCTGCCCTGTTCCCATGATGCACTGGGCCAGGGACAGACTGATTTGCATATAGCCAGGTTCTGAGCTGGGATGGGGCAGTGAGATAAATAACGGTGATGGATCAAGCCCTGATCTTTGGACTGGGTAAGAGTGGTCTGCTCAATTCAGACACTCTGTTCATCACCACCCCCTTTTGTAAATCGATTTTGGCCACTATAGGTGTGGCAGGGTATACTCAGACATGAGTCCCTTTCTCACTGCTCCATCAGGATTCAAGCAAGCCGGGCCGAAGAGGCTGAAATGCCAGAAACCGGTCCCCGGTAGCTTGTCTCCTTTCTGGTAAAGAATTGGCTTGGTAGTTTAGTCTGCCCTGTTCCCATGATGCACTGGGCCAGGGACAGACTGATTTGCATATAGCCAGGTTCTGAGCTGGGATGGGGCAGTGAGATAAATAACGGTGATGGATCAAGCCCTGATCTTTGGACTGGGTAAGAGTGGTCTGCTCAATTCAGACACTCTGTTCATCACCACCCCCTTTTGTAAATCGATTTTGGCCACTATAGCTGTGGCAGGGTATACTCAGACATGAGTCCCTTTCTCACTGCTCCATCAGGATTCAAGCAAGCCGGGCCGAAGAGGCTGAAATGCCAGAAACCGGTCCCCGGTAGCTTGTCTCCTTTCTGGTAAAGAATTGGCTTGGTAGTTTAGTCTGCCCTGTTCCCATGATGCACTGGGCCAGGGACAGACTGATTTGCATATAGCCAGGTTCTAAGCTGGGATGGGGCAGTGAGATAAATAACGGTGATGGATCAAGCCCTGATCTTTGGACTGGGTAAGAGTGGTCTGCTCAATTCAGACACTCTGTTCATCACCACCCCCTTTTGTAAATCGATTTTGGCCACTATAGGTGTGGCAGGGTATACTCAGACATGAGTCCCTTTCTCACTGCTCCATCAGGATTCAAGCAAGCCGGGCCGAAGAGGCTGAAATGCCAGAAACCGGTCCCCGGTAGCTTGTCTCCTTTCTGGTAAAGAATTGGCTTGGTAGTTTAGTCTGCCCTGTTCCCATGATGCACTGGGCCAGGGACAGACTGATTTGCATATAGCCAGGTTCTGAGCTGGGATGGGGCAGTGAGATAAATAACGGTGATGGATCAAGCCCTGATCTTTGGACTGGGTAAGAGTGGTCTGCTCAATTCAGACACTCTGTTCATCACCACCCCCTTTTGTAAATCGATTTTGGCCACTATAGGTGTGGCAGGGTATACTCAGACATGAGTCCCTTTCTCACTGCTCCATCAGGATTTAAGCAAGCCGGGCCGAAGAGGCTGAAATGCCAGAAACCGGTCCCCGGTAGCTTGTCTCCTTTCTGGTAAAGAATTGGCTTGGTAGTTTAGTCTGCCCTGTTCCCATGATGCACTGGGCCAGGGACAGACTGATTTGCATATAGCCAGGTTCTGAGCTGGGATGGGGCAGTGAGATAAATAACGGTGATGGATCAAGCCCTGATCTTTGGACTGGGTAAGAGTGGTCTGCTCAATTCAGACACTCTGTTCATCACCACCCCCTTTTGTAAAGCACTTTAGATGTTGACACCATTTTCTGGCAATCGATATTCATCCAGACCAGTGGCGTTCAATCAGGTAAGTACTGACAAATACATGTGAAATGCACGTCTTTTAACAAATGTACTTTACATGCTGAAGTTACTAGAACACTTGATTTTGAGAAAGTAGAAATTGCCTGCTCCCTTGTGCATTTGTATGTTTATTCAACACTTGAAGCTTTTCAGGAATTGACTTATGATACTTGGTATTTCTGCTCTATCACTTGCAATATTCCTAATGTGTTTTATATATTATCTCATCGTATTAACAAGCTCCAAGCGCCAACAAGCATCTCTCAGTTAAGGAGTTGGCACAAAATAATAAAATCATAAATACATTGGAAATAATGGAGTGTCTTCCTTTTAAAGCTACTTGATCTGTGATGCCCCCTGCTGTGGGCTTTTTTCACACTGGTAATACTGAGCCTGTGTAGAATGATTTATCAGACCCCGGTCTCTCGCTTTCAGCATGTGAACACAACACAGATGTAATGCATGTCAATTAATAAACAGTGATTCTGGAATTATACAGAATACAGTCATTAATCGACATTGAAAAAAATGGCTTTTCATTGCAGAGACTAGATTTTGTTGCATATAATTAATATTGAAGATGCTGAATTGTGAGAATGTTAATTAAATATTATTGAGGCATGTGGAACAGACAGGGGGTGTCATAGTGTCCCAATCATTCCCATTCTGTAAACATGTGTTTACATATTGCTTCATAAACCTTCTAGCTTTTTCAGTAAATTCTTTATTCAAATTTATTTGACTTACAAAACAACATTTGTACAACTTTTTTCAAAATTTTTCTCTTGGTGAGAAAACCCCTGTTCCCTCCTTATGTAAGTTGAGATTGCTCGCTTCGGTTTCTCACTACATAAAACTCAGCCTCAAATTTTACACACCACCACTTTGAAATTTCACCAGCCACTGCTGGTAGTTTACTTCATTCATTTGAATAGCTTTCCATGTCTAGGGGATTCACAAAAAAATGCTGTAACTGCTGCAGCACTTTATCTTTTCTTGTGATTGTCCACTAGAGGGAATGCTGCAAGAGTATGTTTTGCAAAGATGGGCAAACATGAAAATGTTGCTTGTAGCTGTTTTTTTCAGGTGTTTTTCCCCACCCAATATATATATTTCTAGGCAGGAAAATCCTTGCGATTTTTTATTTTTCTGACCATATTTACTTTTGAGGCTCAAATTTTTTTTGAGCTAAGGATTTCGTTAAAGCTGATCATTAAAGGGATATTTGCCAATAAATGACAGCCATCCCATCTGCCACTTCTGCTTTTTCCTGCCCCTGAGATCAGGAGAAGGTGGATGACTTAATGGCAGAACCTCATTTGGGTTCATCATTGGGCTTTCCATCAAGCATTGAAAACAGCACTAATAATAGGGGCCCAGTGCTGCCTATTTTGAGTAGCAGCACCTCTGTAATAGGCCGTTATCATTCAAATATATGTCTTGTATGGAAAAAGTTCAATGGAGTTATGGGAAATTAATCCTCCCCCCAATATTGGGGGATACATTTCAAAGACCCATTTTCAAACTAGGTTTCGAAGTGGTTGTCACACTATGGGAACACAAACATGGCTGGCCAGATGAATAAGCGGAGTCACAGGGCCATAGTTACTGGCCAGTAAGGAGACAGTAGAATGGGACATGCCTTTAAAGATGTATCAGAAGAAAATGTCATCCAGAGTTTTTACCCATGCATGGTTGCTCCCACCATTCAGGCAGTAGCTTTGTGCGTGAAATGCTGCTAGTAACTTGGTTGTCAAAACCTAATGTGTTGCCACTTCTCCTGCCAGTGTAGAGGTCTTACATCCACCACGCCATTGAGAGAATGTACAGATCTTCAGGGGCTAAATCAATTGTATTTGCAGGTTGGGTGTGATAGGCAACTCTGAAAATGTGTGTATTACCACAAAGTTAAGACATTGAGGCTGTTCACTAACATCCCAGTGTCACTCACTGCTCTTCAAATGGAAATCGTGATTAAACGTACAACTAAGGAAAATCCACACCACTTGATTTTTTAAAACCATTGTAAATGTTAACCTTGAAGTTAAACGTCTGCAGGGTATGATTCTGTATAGCATGATCTACTGTTTATGTCTGCTGTGGCACTTTTTGAGCATGTTAGACCTGTCAGCCTTAGGATGGTCTTCCCCCAAACCTTTTGCCTTACGCCACCATTTTGTTTTTTACCTGATCTTGTTTTTGCTAGTCTTATGACTCTGTGCTCTCTACAACTGTTAACCAGTGTTAAAGTGCATGTGCTCACTCCTTAAAACATGATAACAGTGGATTTTCCCCAATTGGCATATTTAATTTACTCATAAGCCCCTAGTAAAGTGGTACTACATGTACCCAGGGCCTGTAAAATAAATGCCACCATTGTTCCAAAAGCACTTGTTGTGCCACCTCCTAAAGTAGCTCTATAATACATGTTGCAGGCCTGCCATTGCAGTCTGTGTGTGCAGTTTTTAACAGCCATATCGACCTGGTAAAATCAACCTTTTACCAGGCCCACTCCTTCTTTTTTAATATATATATGTCACCCCTAGGATAGGCCCTGGACAGCTCAAGGGGCAGGGTACATTGTATGTAAAAAGTTGGACATGTAATTTTAGGTTTTCATTGACCTAGTAGAGAAAAACTTTCACATTCATTTTTAAATACTGAAAGGCCTATATCTCTCATAGGATAATTCAGAAGCTCTAATCTCCAAATGGGAACAAGTAATCAGATCATGTCCGGTGTCTTTGGAATTGTAATGAAAGACCATCATTCATAGTGAAGTCGGATTTTACTTTAAGATTTTGAAAATGTCACTTTTGGAAAGTTGGCATTTTCCTGCCTTAGTCATTAAGTGTCTGTAGCCTGTCTCTGGGTCATCTGACTGGGGGGTATTGCTGGCTGCTGGGCTTTGTGTACTCCTCCTAGATGACCAGACGAAATAGAGAGCCTAGATGGGCCATCACTGGCAGGACGGGAGGGAGGAGCTGGACACAGCCCTACTTACACATGACTAGGCTGTGTCCTGCCACCACATACATGGCTGCATACCCCCTGTAGTCAGTCTGGAATCAAGACAGGGAAGGCAGAATGTCCGTGGACTTTAAAGGGATACCTCTAGAAGTTTTCCTCACTTTAAAGACAGAACTGGCTATAAATTTTGGACCTCAAACTCCAACTCTTCAGTGCACTTCTGGACCTGTGGATACCCTGCCAGGACAAAGGAATGCTGTGCTGCTGAAAGGACTGTCACTCTGCTGGACTGCTGCTCTGAAGGACAGTTGCCCTGCTATGCTGACCTGCTGACATGCTGTGTGGACCTGCTGTGCTGATCTGCTGCCCTCTTGCCTGGGTGAGGAGGACTTGACCTGTATCTGCTGAACCCAGGACCTCAAAGTGGCTCCAAGGGCTAGTTGGCTGGCCTCCTGACTACAGCCTCAGGGACAGAAGTCTCCAAAACCCTTGATATCATTACCTGAACTCTGCCATCTGTGAGTCCTACCCTTCCAAGTGGTGCCACCCCTTTCTGGACCCCTGGAAATTAGCCTAAAGGAGCTCTGCCCATCTGTGGACCCAGCAGACCCAACGTTTTTCCTCTGCTGCGCTGAGCAATCCCAGGCAACACTGGCCCATCACCTCTGTGGCGAGGGTTCTCCTGAGGCAAAGGGCTCCCGATCTACCCTGCTGCCCACATCTGAGCCACCGCATACGCCCGATGCAGGCCATCACATCAGAAATCCCTTGTCGATGGCAGCTTTGACTCAGATTCTCACAGCGCAGTCTCACAGCTATTCGGAACTGAAGCATTGCCTCAACTGAGCGGCATATCCGCTGATGGGATATTCGAAGACAATGCAGGACCTCACATTGCAGCTTCATAGCTCCTCGGAATTGATGCATCGCCTTGGCTGCTTCCTTGCATCAGAACCTTTGGAAAAAGGCAACTTAGCATGAATCTGTGTCTTTTTGACAAAATTCAATTTCTCCTGTCTGTCAAGTGAAAGAACAATGGTTCTTTCTGCTGCTTGCCGATGAACCTCCCCCTACTCACTCTTGCCAAACCTGCCTGCAATCTGGGAATACAACTTGTTGACAAGCTCTCCTTTCATTTTCACATAATCTCCATAACTCGGAGCTGCTATACCTTCCTCCGTGCCATCAGAAAGTTACTGGACCTCTTCCTCTTGTCAGCTGGTAGGACAGTTGTCCATGTTCTGATTACATCTGGACTGGACCATAGTAACATTTTATACCTAGGCCTCCACAAGGAAAGATCATACAACTTCAGGTGGTAAAGAATGCTGCTGCCTGCCTCATTTTAAGGATTCCCAAGAGGAAGAGTGTTTCTATTCATCTTGGCTATCACCATTGGCATCCCGTCAACAACAGGATTATCTTCAAATACCTTAAGTTTATCCATCCCGTCTTTTATAAGTGCAGTCTGCAATACTTGATGGGTAGGCTTGCAAACCATCATCAACTTTAATCTTTGAGCTCTTGCTTGTCTCTCATCCGAGATTTTGTTGAGTGAGAAGTGGTAGACATTCTTTCTCAGTCTTTGCGAACGAAAAATCGAATCAACTCCCTCAATCTCTGAAACCCATCTCCATCTTTTTTTTAGGAAGGCCCTCAAAACTCATCTCTTTGCATTGCATTAGAGTGTCAGGAAGTGGGTGCTCCTCAGAAAGTCCAGCATTGAAACACTTATTGGAGAAGCCATGCGCTTTACACATTTTCTCATTCATTCATTATTTTATTTAGAAAAAAATAATAGATTTTTTTAGAAAAAATAACAGATTTTGAGTTTGCCAAAGAGAATTTTTTCTCATAGTGAGCCATTGTAACATTATTGAAAGCCCTTTTTAGGAAAGCTTTCCTTAACCATGAATTTCATCTTATAGCCCTTGCTGCTTTAGACAAAGAACGGCAGTTTGTATCGGATAGAATGTTTGTTAGCAGCGATGAATGTACTGCATCCTTTTCATACATTTTACCTGCAAGCTCTCCTTGTTATGGTATTCCCTGTAGAAAGAGCAAATAAAATTCCATAACAACCAAGTGTCAAATTAAGTTTCAAGTTTACATATGAAAAATTACAAAGCACTTGCTCTTTTTTAAATGAATTGGCAACTGTGCATTATACTAGGCTCTCCAGGAATTAACAATTTACACATACAAACTTTGCATCAGGTGTTTTTTGAAAAGTCCTTACAATAACAGTCAAAAAGCATCAATTGGGTTACAAATGTAATCCAATTAAAGTCTACACCGCAAATACATCATATGTTGGTAGCTTTTCCTCTGCGGGGAATCGTCTTTGATATAAAATATAGGGCCTCTAACAATTTCATTATATGGTAGGCAGTTCTCTCCCCTACTAACAATGCCTCATTTTGGCCCTCATTATGAGGTGAAAGCTAGTGTTTAAAAATTGCAGTCAGAATTACTGCTACCACATATAGTGTGAAAATTATCGGGTGATGTATTATTGCACCATATCTAGTTTCACACTATGGAATGTGGAATATTCACAGACACCAAGGCTTGCACATCAATTTCCACATGTTTTCCACACATTCTGAGCAAGTTCCAGTGGCGGCTAGTAGGGAATGGGAATGGGGTGGCGTCCGGGGGGCCTCCAGGGCAGGTGACAGGGGGATTTGAAATTATACTTTTTTTAAATGCACTTAGCTTTTCTGCCTGCCGAATCTCTCCTCTGCTTCTCTGCTCTTCCGGACTCCAGTCCGGAAAAAGATGCAGGAAGGGCCTGGGCACACAGGCTCCCAAGAGCTACTCATATCGTTGCAATGCAGTCTTGTGATTGGTCTGTGCGTCGTGGATAAGCTGTGATCAGGACAGGGAGCCTGTGCATATTCCCTACCGGGCTGTCCATTACAGCCTGGTGGGAAATATGCAAAGTGTGCATTACTGCTTGGCCAGCCGAAACGGCCAGCCAAGCAGTCATGCGCACTTAGTGTTCATAGTCCACTCCTCCACCAAGACCCAACAGCCCGCCCTACCCTAACCCTGCCCCGCAGCAACTAAAAATAAAATTATAATAACATTCAGTTATTATTATTATATTTTCCCCTCTTTCACTGCTCAAAGAGCTGTCGGGCAGCGCTTCTCCACCTTAGCGGAGGAGCCGCAACTGGCAATTTCTCCTGGATAAAGCCAGTCTGTTTTTCACTGGTGAAAGAAGCCTGTAGAAACAAACAAAAGTGCAGGATTTTCTTGCTCGTGGTGAGCGCCTGGGTATAACCTTGAGGCAGGCAATACATTGAAGGCTAGAGTCTGGCTCGATCCCTATCCTGCCTTTGTCTGAACTTGAATCCTCTTTGATCTTCCAGTGCAAAACGAGATGAGCATTCATGTGGCTTCTTCCTGCCTCCAATGATCTAAGCTCTTACAACAATAATTAAAGACAAAGGGCCAGTTGTAGGTGGCCCATTACTTATTTATTTATTTATTTTTTAAACTTGTAAGGCGCAAACAGCTACCCAAAAAGGGTTTCCCGGCGCCAAGACACAGCACAGTAAGGTGGAACGGGTTCACTGGGGTTGTTCAAGATTATTGATCGAACAACCAAGTTTTTTACCGGTCGGTAAACCCGCAATTCAGTAAATTTCAGGTTTACCGACCGGTATTGAGCAAATTGTGATGTAGGGGAGGATTCGGTAAATAACGAATAGGTATTTACCGAATCATCATTTACCGATTCGGTATTTACCGAATCTGTAAATGGCATGTAGGAAGCACTTTGAAGAGTGCTTCTGTGCTTTAAGCATTCGTTATTTACCACCATCTATAAGTTGGTGGTAAATAACGAATACCTCTGTAAATGCATCTGTGCATTTACACCAGTGCCATGTGGCATGTATGTGTGCCACATTTGCACACAAGCAATATTCAGGGGTGCAACAGGGTTAGAAAAATATATTAATCAACAGCTAGTGAACTTCCTGGAAAATCATCACGTACTAGATCCCATCCTGACGGGCTTCAGACCGAAACACGGGACCGAGACCGCTCTCCTCATGGTCACTGAGGAAGCTAGAAAAATCCTGGATCAAGGAGGATCAGTGGCAGTGATCCTCCTTGATCCAAGCACGGCATTTGACACGGTCAGTCATGACACCCTACTGGACCGTTTGTCCTGCGCTGGGATCAAGAACAAAACCTGGACATGGTTTAAATCCTTTCTGGAGAACAGATCCTTCAGGGTCTTTGAGGGTGAGTCTGTCTCCTCTAGCAGACCTCTAAAGTGCGGAGTTCCTCAGGGCTCCTCTCTGAGCCCCGCACTCTTCAACCTGTATATGAGGCCACTGGCTGATGTTGTTCGCCCATTCGGAGTTAAGATCATCTCCTATGCGGACGACACGCAGCTGGTGGTCTCACTGGCGCAGGAGACTACTCGGCCTGCGTCAGGTGGGCTTAGAGAATGCCTAGAGGAGGTGAAGACCTGGATGTCTTCATCATCCCTCAAGTTGAATGGGGATAAAACAGAGCTGATGCTCTTAGGCCCCCCAGATCTTGGCCTCCCCCCTCCTTGTGGCCTCCTTGTCTGGGCCCCCCCCAGCCCCAAGAACAATATTAAGAGCCTCGGAGTGTGGCTAGACAGATCTCTGTCCTTCAACCCTCAAGCCACAAAACTATCAGCCACCTGTTTTGGCATCATGAGGATGCTAAATAAAATCTTCCCCCTCCTCCCCCTGGAAGCCAAACAGGTGGCCATACAAGGCCTCATACACTCACGCCTCGATTTCAACAATGTGCTCTATCCAGGCGCCCCAGATTACACTCTGCAGAGACTGCAGATAGTGCAGAACTGCGCAGCGCGTTTACTGCTCAAGATCCCTCGGAGACAATCAGTGAGGCCCCAGCATTTCACGTGACCTAGTTACTCACTACATTCCCAACCGAAGCCTTCGCTCCAGCCAGGCCTTTTTAGCAGTGGCGCCAAGAATAAAAAGATCCAGGTCAGGCGGAAGGACGTTCGCCTACAATGCGTCCAGAACCTGGAACACTCTGCCAATATATCTCAGAGCCAATCCCAACCTCACTGTGTTTCGTAAACAATTAAAGACTGTTTAATTCCCCCCACTAATCCCTAGCTTCCTCCTCATCTGCTCTTCGGTAGGTTATGGTTACCCTAGCGCTTGGACGCCTCCGGGCAGCAATCGCGCTCTACAAGTCTACAGGTTTACAGGTTTACAGGTGTCAATTTGACACCCTGCCACCCTTGACTCTTTCCCTATTTTACCGAATCGGTATTTACCGAGTCGGTAATTGAATTGACATTCATTCCTATGGGCCTCCAGGCCCATAGGAATGAATGAATAACGATTTGGTAATTTTTTCCGATTTTTTAGCTACATAGCATTTACCGATTCGAAAATACCGAATCGGTAAAATTCAGTATTTTCAAATCGGTAAATTTCAATTACCTACATCTAGCCCAAATGGGATTATTTACAAGCCCCTTGCGCCGCCGGTACGTCACTTTTTCCCATATTAAAAGTGACGCACCAGCGGTGCAATGGGCTTGTAAATAAGCTCCAAAGCATGTGTCCAAATTGTGTGATCCTAGTCAAATATTTAATTTCATCCAGCAACCTTTTTCTTCATTCTTATTTATGAGAGCACATTAAAATAGTGAGTTCAGAATCTTTGTTGACCAAAAGTTCAGATTTAAAATCATCGCTGCTCATAAATGTCCCTCACTGCAGTGATATGATCATATGAACTAAAGTGAAACGCTCCTGCATGTGATAGATATACACTTTCTGTTTTATTTTGAAGAGACAGAATCTTATTTTTGCATGATAAGTGTTGCATAATATATAAGCCAAACATTTTCAGGGCTCGGCTCAATCGCTTGCTCCTAGAGCCAAGCCAGACCCTTGGCTCGGCTCTTGCTGTTATAGAAAAAACAGTAACTCTTCTTTGGAAACAGCTATCAGGGCTAGCCCTGAGCTTGTGACACAGAAGTTTAGGGTCTGATGGTCCAAGCAAACGTTGGAAATCATAAGCATTGAGTGAATGTTATGTTTATTTTTAAAGCGCACGATCGCTAGCGAAGGTCATAGACCTGTTTTTATTTCCGCTTTTCTGCCTGTTGCCCGGAACAAAGAACCTTCTAGAAGGAATAAAGTGACTTTCTGGACTTTCCTGGTTTTTTTTTATTATGGATGCAGCATTAAATCCTTGTCGAGCGGAAATTCTTAGACAGTGCGGTTTTGCTGTTTGTTTACAAACTACAGTTAAATATAAAATCAATGCCGCTTTATTTATGTACCCTCCGAGCAAGCCGCTCCAGAAAGGCGATTTGCTGAAATCAGCAGATTTTGTGGCCCATGATGGATTCGGAGGCGGATGTGTTATTTTCACCGCATTTGCTGCGGCTGCAGAATCACAGTATTTATGGAGCTCTGACAACTGCCAAAGCCACAACATCATAATATGCATCGGAAGAGTCTGTCTTTTCAATCATCCCTGTCGTAATATACTACGCTTGACAATGTGTGATTGATAAATTACATTTTTAATGGCAAATATCATAAACCTATATTTTTTGCTGTTCTTGAGTTCAGTTGGTGTGGGGAGTGTTTTCGCAAACGTGCTGTCGAATATTAAAATAACCACGCTAGAATGCTATGCAGAATTTAATGAAACTGTAATTTTTTTGGTTGTAATTTTATTTCAAATGGGTTCATTCGCACATAAACAGGTTCTTGAAGATTCAGAAGAAAGAACAAACAATCAGTCGATTTGTTTATCATTTGCTGTGCTTCCGTTTTGCTGAGATATATATTAAAACCCACCTATGCTACTGCAGCAAGTGACCATGAAATGACAAGGCATTTATAGTGCTCTCTTTCACCGAGACATCTAGGCGCTAGAGATGCCTGCCTCGTTCACCGAGACATCTAGGCGCTAGAGATGCCTGCCTCGTTCACCGAGACATCTAAGCGCTGGAGCTGCCTGACTCATTATAACCTTCTAAAGCCAGAGCTCAGAATAGATACGATTTCACACGTTGATTCAAGATGTCAGCGGTGAGTGCCTGACTTGAGAGATTTTGCCAGCTTAATCAAATGGTGCAGACAGAAAGGGGAGCGCTGATGTAGACCTTCTATTAATGGACCTAAATACTGCCACACCTCCCGCCGCCCCCTACCTGTACCACATCATCTCCATGGAACCAGCAGCAGGAGTACAGGAAGGCTCGGAACATCGAATAGGATCTGGTGATTGCCCACCGGTGCCAGGCACATCAGCTCCATGCCAGCCTGCAGAAGACCTACAGGAGCAGCCCACAGAGCCATCTCTCACTGGAGAGTAAGGACAACATGTACTGCAAGGAAAACATGTCCTTCTTTGAACCTGAGGCCCCTAAACAGCGGGTGGCCTGATTCACAAAGGTAAATTTACACTTTTGTGTCAAAAGATAGGGCAGTCCTATCTTTTTGTATGCAGAGACTTGGCAGTCTAGTGCCTACAGAGCCAGCAGCAAGAGATGTAGTACCTGGTGGTACACATCGTATACCACATACCTTTGAAGAGGAGCAGCTCCCTCCCTTCATGGTCCTTCTCCTAGGACAGCATCAACATAAAATCCTTCATCCAGACTGCAGAGATTAAATTCTGCTAGTCTGGGATCTGGGAGGCCAGGCTCCAGGAGATGTTGGATAGTTAAACGAGTAGCACTCCAGTGCTAACTTTTAAAATTAAAATGAACTTTTAAAATCCCTCAGGGAGTGTCAATCCCCGGGGGGGGGGGGGGGGGGCCGGGGGGGGAGGGGGGGGGGAGAGGGGGCGGCAAAGCAACCTCTGTAAATACACAATTATGGGGAGGGGCGTGTATGGAGTCCCCTCCCCAAACTGCTCCTGATCTCGCAAACCACATCAACAAAGACCCACTGCAAGATTGTTGCAAGATTGCGCTGTCCAAGGGGCCACACCGCACACGACATCAGTGGGAACTGGCAGGGTGCGTTGCCTGCTCTTGATACAAAGATAAAAGGCCCGAATCCATTTCTAGTAGGCCACAACTCCATTTTTTAATAGACCGGACTCTTTTTTTTGCATTTGTGCATAGTCATCAACATGTCTGCCTTTGACACAGATGTTGTCTGTCCTTATCTTTCCAAGAAACATGTGAAATTGTCAAGTGATCTTGTTATAGACATAAATGAAACACTTAATGCTATATAAGTTTGGAACAAGCGCTCAATTTCAAGGCCAAACAAACAATAGCCAAAATAGTATAGTCTGAATTGTTGTATTTTCACCATATATGCATGAAGGGATATGTCCTTAACTAGCATTTGGGTGCTTATTGGTTACATCGAACATTCCAAAGATGACATGGCAGATTCCATCTCAGACAAGGTAAAGTATATAAGGACTGACACTTGACCACCTGTCCTGCACACAGATTATGGCGAGCAATATACTATCAGACCAGAAGACAATCCTACATGCCAGGGATGTTGCTGCCATACCCAGCTTTCTACTGAAAGCTGATATCAAGCCCGAGCCCTGGAGGAGTTGATGCTGAACCCATGTTTGCCTTTTGTAGGGAACATGGACTCCTGGTAATTAAAGTGTTTTGCTGGAAAACAGGCATGCAGTGCACTCATTCTCGCTAAGAAAATCTACATGCAAGTTTTTCTACTTTCCACTCTCTCTTAGCGCAGAGCATAAAAGTAAGATTTATGGTGTTACGTTTTTTTAGATGACGTTTTAACCATGTAAAAATTTTCATTTTATTCTTCTTGTTATTTTGTGTGGTTATTTTAGATGGGTTGAACAATAGGGTTCATCTGTTGAAATAAACTTGCTTTTAGTTAAAGAGTCTTCTTCTTAGCAAATTTTGTGTGTGTATGATTGGAGAGAATGACAAAGTTTTGTTTCTGATCAGCAGTGTCCCTGAAACTTTTAGTAGCATAAAATCATTGACCCCACTTCAACTATGTATTGAGTTATTAGACCTGTCATCCTTAGAATGGTCTGCCCCAAATGTTTTGCCTGCTTACCTCTTTTGGAATCTTAGCATTTTACCACTGCTAACCAGTTCTAAAGTGCATGGTCTCTCCCGTAAACATGGTAACATTGACGAATACACAATTAGCAAATGTAGTTAACTTTTAGGTCTCTTTGTGAAGTGGTATAACATATACCTAGGATTTGTAATCTAAATGCTTTGTTTTAGAAATGGCAAAATCGACCTGAGGTTATCAGAGTGCTTTACATGAGCACTAGTCGCATTGCAGATGGATACATTCATTTTTGTTAAGCATGGGGAGATTACTTGCTTACCCAGAATCACAGGACGTTGAGCATCCCTCCCAAAACTCGAACTTGGTTCCCCAGCTTCACGGTCGACTACTCTAGCCGTTAGGCAACATGCTCTCCCCTACTTACTTACTTCCACATCAACGTGGCATAAAAAATCTCTTGCCAAGCCTTAAACTCCCCTTTTGTTACACATAAGTCACCCCTACGGTAGACTGTTGGTAGCCCTAAGGGCAGGCTGCTGCGCAATTAAAAGGTAGGACATGTACTTTTAAGTTTTACATTTACTGGTGGTCACAAACGCCCAAAGTCGTTTTTCACTACTGTGAGGTCCACTTCCCTCATTGGCTACTACTGGTAATCAATGTTCCCTCCAATATTTTTCCTCCGCATGTTGCAGTATAAGGTCCCTGTGCGCTGTATCCAAGGCTATGTGTGCCAAGAACCCAACCACGTGTGTGCGTGCAGCGCCAATTATCAGAGCAAATATCACTCAAACATTTGCATAATAAAGAGAAAAGATAGGTATTTCTACATATACAGCACCACCTGAAGGGTTTTAAGGCCGGTTTGCAACATACAACAAAAATAAAAAGGATACAGTATTCAAAAGCGTATTCTCCATTGAAGGTCTTTTTAATGTAGCAATGTGTCCCTTACTATCACTTGTCAAATGTGAATGCTACATCCCTGAGAGGTGAATGTGTTATTTAAGATAGCACCACAATGGAATCTGTCAAAATGCATAGTTGTGTCCTATCCTTAGCCAACCACAGAACATTCCTTATATGCGTTTTATCTCCTACTGTATTTCTTGCATGCCTTTCGCAGCCCTGCCAAGTACCATGCATCAGGCTTAGACTAATGCATTTTAGTGTGGTGCTCTGCATCACTGCACTAGAATGCATTAATCACACATTTGTAATGCCTTGACAACACCTGCGTGTTGTGAGGGAGAAGCTGGAACTGCAGCTGCAAAATTCACGGCATGTGAACTATTGCAGTAGATAACTGTGCTATATTCAAGCTGCCAGTTTGTGGTCTCATTGTGCAGCATACTTTTGATCATTCGGATATTCTCCTGCTACTGACACTACTAGACCAGCAGGCATAATTGGAAACAATTAAACAAATGGTAGCCATATCTAAACACTTGCATATTTCTGTTTTTTTCAATAAACCGCACAAACAACATACTGACAGTATGAGTGCAGAAAATGCTGCTCAAATTAAGCGCTGGGGTGACATTCACAAACGAAGGAAGTGTTTCTGTAGAGTAAGTAAAATGGCTGCTATACGGTGATGAGGTTGAGACTAATCTCTTTTTGTACTGGATGTGTTGGCGGCCGCACCTGGCTGCTGGCTTGGACATACTTGCACCTGTCCTAAAGGGTAGTTAGTGCACTTGTAGTGATGCACCACTGGAGGCATCATGCAGCAAGTGAGTGAGAGGTAGCACTGAAGGAGAGGGACCCCACTGCTGTGCGGGACGTGGTGGCCTGTTGCTTAGGGGTGCTCAGTGAGTGAAGGGGCCCGGGTCCACTGGGGACCCCCTGACCCCGCTCTTTGTATGAGTTAGAAAGAAAGGACCCATCAAACTTCCAACTCACCTCCTGGGTGCAGTATCCCAAAACAGCTTAGCTGGCTGCTCATTTCCAGCAACCCTGTTGCCGGGAACACTCAGCTGCGGTGCTCCACTTTGCGGACAATTTGACTTGGCCATTGTCTGGGCCACCTGGGGAACTGGCAGTCTTTGGAATGAGCGATTGCCTAATAGCCTCTTAGTGAGAAAGCAACAAGAAGCGCAGGACAATTTACCACAGGAGGAAGAAAAGCACATAAGGAAGACAGAAAGAGGAGCACGGAGGAGGGAGTGTTTAAAGGTAGGAGAAACATAGGAGGGAGAAAGCAGCAAGTAGCAGTTGGGATGGCAGAGAAAAGCACAAGAGGGACAGAGACCATCACTGAGAGCAGGAGCATTTTGCAGATGGAGAAACACACAGAGAGGAAAGCAACATTGATCAGGGAACCGTACAAGGGAAAGACCAACACGAAGTGCAGGAGGTAGTTCCTCAGTGACTCTGCTTCAAAATGTGCTTTTCAATTTTATAAATAGATCTCGCACACTGCAGTGGTACAGGTCCAACTAACTCATACCTTTAATTTGCTTGTGAGAAAGTGGCACTCAAAATACACTGAAATTTAAAAAATGTCTCACGTAGCAATCTGAAACCTTGGTAGCTATGCATTTGTTATTAAGGCGTGGGAGATTGTGTGCCTTTTTGAAAGTTTTGTATGTTCATTTCAGCGCCCTTCTTGCCTACACACAGAACTGCAATTAACTTGAATCCTTTCAAAAAGGCACCTAATCTACACAGCTCTATCAATAGGTGGACCATAGCTCACAGATTTGCCAGGATATCCCCAGTTTTATACCACATGCGCCAGTAGATTTCAGTAAATTTGGCTCATGTCCTGATTTTTAGAGCGGGGTTAACTGAAAATGGTGGGAGGTGCCTTTTTTTGTTTTACAAAGCGGTGATAGTTAGCAGCTGTTATAAAAAAAACAATTTAATTAACTGGCATGATACTGGCTTTAAAATCTTTATTTTATCAATACTGGCCTCTTCTGTAATTCTATACTGATGAGCGATGTTATTCTGTGTGCTCCATTTAAATAAAAATAGTAACCAGCCCTGCCAAGTACCACGTATCAGGCGTTAGACGAACGTATTTCAGTGTGGTGGTCCGCATCACCGAACTGAAACGTGAAGTCACAGATTTATAAAACCTCCTCCGATGTCAAGCCCAGTGTCAGCTGGTAATTAGAACAACTTACAGGAAGCTGGCAGTGCCCAGTCAGCCCTGCTTGCGCAGCCTTGGGGGTTGGCTCAGCTAGCTTTGACTGTGCTGGAAACTGTGAAAGTGCGGTGCAGCCCAGGATAGCGATATGAAATAGTTTAAATAAAATCTTACCTGCTCGTTTCATCAGTCCCCTGCAGCCTGACAGACAAGTTAATTTTGCTGAATATTGTTCAGTTGTTGACTGAAAAACCGTTCACTACATGCCCTTTTTCAATTGTGTGACACAGTTACAGTGTATTGGCACTAGGGCCACCATCACGGCCCAGGTGACAGCGAGCTGAGACTTAGAGCTACCCTGTGCAGTTTACGTAAGTACTTGGATTCAGTGCAGCCCCTAGGACACACAGGCAGCAGCCCCTCTCTGTTGACACAGACCAAAGGCTGCATGTAATACCCATAACGGAGCACCGTACAATCTGAGGCCAGTCCTGAGAGTCGGCCTCTCTCCTGCAATAATCTGCAAAGTACTTGAGTAAAACCAGGCTGATTAAGCTCTCAAGTAAGTGTCACTCCTAGTTGTTGAAATGTCACTCATAATTGCACTGACATTTTTTAAATATCACACTTAGGAATCTAAAACCTTGGCAGCTATGTGCTGTCCCTTTTCTGTTTGTATGAAATGTCCCAGTTTTTGGCTTTAAAATTCAGGTCACCCTATCTCTCAACATGAGGCAACTAGCAAGCGTAACAGCATGATGTGTGCTTTCACAACCCCTAAAATATATTGTGGTTTGTAAAAGCACATGTCTTGCTGTTAGGCTTGTTGCATGCCTTTTGTTAATAGAGCGCAGCAGATTGCGTGCCTTTTTGAGAGTGTTCACACTAATTGCAGCTCCTGACATGCTTACACTCGGGGCTACACTTAACATCAAAACTTTATAAAAAGGTACGCAAACTGCAGTGCTCTGCTAATAAAAAGCATGCAGCAAGCCCAACAGCACCAAGTGTGCTTTCACAATCACTAATACATATTAGTGATTGTGAAAGCACTTGTTGTGCTATTAGGTGCTGTTAGGCTTGTTGCATGCCTTTTCATAGCTGTCAAGGTCTCAGATTGCTTATGTGTGACATATTCATAATTTTAGTGTAATTATGAGTGACATTCAACGACTCTGAGTGACACTTTCTGGAGAGCAAATCAAGCAATGAGGACGAATGAAACACATACATATATATAAAAAGAATTGCACTAATTTGAGCAACTAGAAACTAGAAGATCTTAAAACTGCTGGAAAGCACAAGAAATGAAAGGGCACTGACCTAGTAAAAAGACGTAGCTCACAACTAATCCTCAAAAAATACAGGGGCATATTATCAAGCCTGTGCGCTAAAATTATCGCCGCTTTATCGGCCGAAAACGGCCGATAAAGCGGCGATAATGGGCTTGATAATATGCTCTGTGGAATTCCAATCGAAGCCCATGTTAGATGTCTTCACATCTAACATGTGCTTCGATTGGAATTCCATAGAGCATATTATCAAGCCCATTATCGCCACTTTATCGGCCGTTTTCGGCCGATAAAGCGGCGATAATTTTAGCGCACAGGCTTGATAATATGCCCCACAGTTTTGCAAATATGCATGGTTCATGTTCTGCATGAAACAAGCCCCAGTCTCAGTTTTAAATGTAAATTAAGAAAAGCATGTCTCATTAACTGTGACTGGAATTGCTATCCTAATGGGTTTAAGCACATGTTGCAAAGAATAAGATGAACTTCGGAGTACAGAGCCTGTAGTGTAGACCGAGTGTGCATGAATGACAAGCGTTATTACAAGTGACACGGCTGTTCGTGATGTCGAGCTGAGGAAGTACAGCAACACGCCTTTGCTCCAAATTGCCTGCTTTGCATGCAATAGATAGCAAGCATTGTTTGCATTAGGAAATCTTAAACACACAAACTCAAACATCAGAAACACGCGCTTCACTTATTTTATAGCGGAAAACCATAACCCCTGAATATTTATTGTCCTGCGGTAGAGTCTACTCAGTCTGTTACAGTTAACGGAGATCTGACGGTGGGCCTGTAACTGTTTGATCGCCAATTTCCACCTAGTTAACAATGTTATTTTAAAAAGTGCTCCAAAACAAGTGTTGCTTAACAACAAATTGATTACTCAGTCAGTAAAAAACAGGTTCTCGAGGCCGAGAGTAACCGTACACAGTGTAATTACAAGGCTTTCTAGGTACTGACAGTACAGTCAGCTCAACTCAGCCCAGTCTGCTGTTATACGTAACTTGCAAGCTCAGCCTCGTAGCTAAAGGTTAATGGATTATTAATGTTCTATTAAAATCAACATCATGTTAGTAGTAGCCATGAATTCTATCTGAGTGGCCGAGGACTGTGGTCTCTACTTGCAACATGGCACCGAACGCCTTCAGATCTTTTAAGATCTGATCATACCTTTGTAGCGATGATCCAAGCCACTGATTGTATTATCACTGCCCTGGGATGGGAGTGCAGGGTGGGGAGCCTAGGGGAGCTGGGCACTTCCCTTGGGGGCTAGAGGGGTGTTTAGTGTCACCAGAGTCCCATGCAAGTAGAGACTGCACTACACCACCTGTATGTGTGAAGTGCGCTAACTGCGTTCAGTAACACACTTTAGTGCACATCTCCTGCACGTCACATGCCCGTTCATGTTGGAGGACACTTCAGCCACCCACTCTTCCTTTGCTCGCACCCTGAAGTGGACTGTGTGGGCGTTTTACTAGTCTGTAAATAAGCTGGGATGTGCCAGCACTTGATCACCACTTACGGTGGAGTGACCTCCCACCTGTCCTCCTTACACCCTCCTGTGAGGCAGCCCCTCTGCCACCACACCCTAAGAGGCAAGTCTGGAGCTAAGCTCACAAGGGTCACGGGGAAAATAACCATGCACCCCTTGGGGAAACATTATGATACCCGCAAACATCCAGGAAACTCAAATCTTTATTCGCTACAGTGACCTACCAGTTGTGGAAGGCGCGTACAAGTACATGCTGATAACATTACACTAAGGGCGCTTTCTGTGAACTGCCAGGACTCCAGGATTGTACAGGCAAGTTGTGGGGTAGGACCACTGTACTTTATTCAAACGTGGCCAGGAGGACAGCTAGGTCGGTCCATCCATGTGCTCTCTCTTTGACTCACCCCACCAGTGAATTAGCACTACTGTGTGGCTTCAGGTTTTTCCGATCCTACACAGAGGGGTGAAGCATAGCATGTGGAGCTCAAGGCGGCGGGAGGGGACAAACAATGTGATACTCCCACAGGGGTCGGAGGGTCCCTAACCCAGATGGGGAACGGGTACAATCAGCCCCAGTCAATGAATATCTCTGTGAGGCTTTTGTTAATAGAGCACGGCAGATTGCGCGCCTGTTCATGTTAATTGCAACTCCCGACATGCTTACACATGGGGCTGCATTTAGCATGAAAACTTTAAAAAAGGCACGCAAACTGCAGCACTCTGTTAAGAAAAGGCACACAGCAAGCCCAAGAGCACTACGTGTGCTTTCACAATCACTGATGTATGTTAATGATTGTGAAAGCACACTTTGTGCTTTAGGCTTGCTGCACCACTTTTCTTAAGACAGCGCAGAGGGGGGCAGATTGTCTGTTTTCCTTCAAGTACTCATGTTAATCGCAGTGCCCATCACGCTTCAACACAGCGCTGAGATTAACATGAATACTTGTCCCTCCTGGTGTTTGCGTGCTTCAAAGAGCACACTGCGTGACCAGATTCACATAGGTGCAGGCGAGCGCATTCATGCAGCTTAAAGAGAACAGTGCTGGTAATTCCTTAGTACACTTTTAAGCTGTAATTACTGATTAGAAAGGAGTAGCTGTATCATGTATCATATTTTTAGAATGGGAATTAACACTCTCTTTGCTTGTAAAGTTGGATTTAACATTACTGTTTTAGAAATGCCACTTTTTAGAAAGTGGACATTTCACTGTTCTTACATCTCTGTGTGCCTTGCAGCCTGTCTCCAATACATGTCTGGGGTGGGTGACGGCTACACTTTGTGCAATCCTTCCAGACAGCCACAAACACAGAAAGGATGAGTGTGACAGAGAACTCATCTGCATTCATATGCATTCTGATAGCTCATCCTGGGCAGGAAGAGAGAGGGGGAGCTGACACACGTGAATATGCAGTGTCCAGTTTGGTATAGAAAAGGCTGATTATCCCCTACTGAAAGTCTGGAGCCAGGCCTGGGAAAAAAAGGGGACCTGTGTGCTTCAAGGGCCTGCTTTGAATTCACTACCATTTTAAAAGGCACATCTGAGTACAGGTACTGGGCCTCTGACCGTAACAAGACAGTATCCTACTGGATCTTTTAAGAACTCTGTCAGGAGTAAAGATTGCTGTGCTAAAAGGATTGCCACTCTGCTTGACTGCTGCTCTGGAAGATCTGCTTTTTTGCTTTGCTGTGCTGTCCTGCTATCTGCTTATCTCTGACCTACTGAGGACAAGGACTGGACCCATCTCACTTGCACCTATTGGGACTTTAAGGGCCTGCTTGGTTGCACCCTGTTATCAACTCTCAGAGCCATAAAAGACTTCCTGCAACCCTGCAACAGCACCTGGAATCTGCCCTCTCTGAGCCCTACCTTGCCAAGTGGTGCCAATCCAGTCCCAGGCCATTGAAAGGTAATTACTGTCGTCCAGAACAATCAAAATCGATGCAGTGATGACTTTACGCCAATCAGAACCAATGCATTGCTGTTCGATGGTGACTCAGGAGCCGATCAAAGCCATCGCTTAGACTGACTGCACGGCTTGATGTCAACGGACAGCATGGCTCAAGGACAACACTGTGCCTGCATCGCAAAGGGGGCCATCGGCAAAGCTTTCGTCACCTGGATGGATCAGAACTGACACATTGAGTCTGCGAAGCTTGCTCCATCCTAGGTACTTTTTTAGTGGGTTATAAACAATATAAGGTCTGACCCGGAGAGCAGTAAACAACACTTCTTTTCAAGACTCCTGGGGGTTGTGTAATGCTTTTAAAAAAAAAACTCCCAGTAGAGTTCTGGTTAACAATCCATGAATTGATTAGTCATAGCTGCTCAACTTTAAAAATATTCATCAATAACAATATCAAATACACATCCCACCCTGGTCAAAATTAATGTGTATGTATAACTCAAAATATTTTGACTTTATATTGTTTATAATTGATTGAGTGGGGGACGGTCTGACTCCTTGATCCCCCTATTGCGCCCATTGTAAATGTGACTTTTTCACTGGGACCTGGATTTACATTGGTCCAGCACAACCTCAAGTAACCACTAAGCGCTTTTTGACACTAAGCACTTGGTTTTGACTTAATCTTTTAAAAGTCATAACCCCGGAAATACCTATTGTATTTTTGAAATATTTGTCTTGTTTTACTCATACAAATATCATCTATCTTGCTAACCGTGATTTGAGTATTTTTGTGGTGTTCTCATTGTGTTTTTCTGTGTGTTGCACAAATTCTTTACACATTACCTCTTTAGATATGCCTGACTGCGCTGTACCAAGCTACCAGAAGGTGAGCAAAACTTATCTTTTAGTGTGTATCTGGCTTACCCTGACTAAAGTGGTGGTTCCTGCTTGTACAGGGTGCATGCTTTGACAACCAGAAACCCCATTTCTAACATGGGTGGAGTCTGGCAGGGCTAAAAAATCTGTATTTCCCATGCAGCATTGAACTAAGTTTCAGTAGGGTCACCAGTAGGTGTGAAAGCAAACATTGTAGAGCTCAGCCAGAGACTCAGTTTATGCAAAGCCCTGTGTCCATAGCTGAGTTGGCCAAGGCACACCAGTTTTTTGCCTCCCTGCCCTCCACCAGTGTCAAGTGAGGGCTGGCTGCAGTGGGAGAAAAGGAATCCTGTTGCCATCTCCTGTGCTCTGCACAGTACGCAGCTCACTGCCAAACTGAAAGATAATGTATTTGCAAGTCCCAGGGCATACAAGTGCCCTATAGGCCCAGATGCTGTGCTAATGTACATATTGTTCTCCATTTATGGTGCCCCTTGGAGCACAGGGACACCACAAACAGTGAGTGTTTGTGAGCCTGCAGAAGGTGCAGCAGCACGGCCAAAGATGTTTTAAAAACTCACGCTAAGTCTCCCAGGGAGTTATAATCATGCAGCTGAGAGAGTTTTTGCCTATTTTTCAGCCTACCTCGAGTCCATGCTTTTTTACATGGGCTGCTGGGGAATACCTGAATTGCTAGTGGTTAGTCTTGTCTCTTCATTAGCTTTCTAATAAAGGAGAAGAGAGACTGTAGGACACATGTTTTCAGTTCAGTACATGATTAATATTGCAGGTATTTAACAATGTTCGGTTTACATTATAATAAATGCTTATGTATATTGGTTCCACTTCCATTGACTTTATTTGAGAGTTATAGCATGTAACATATATTCTAATGTTGCAATTAGTTAGTAATAACGTGCCTCATTAATTTAAATGAATGTTGTTATATTAGTGTAGTATAACATGTGGCTACTTTTACAGATGGGTTGGCATCCTGTTACATCTAGTTTATGTGGGAGGTACTGGGATTAAATGTTTGGGACCCACTAGGGCTGTACCATGATATAAGGGTGTCACCAAAGTTATTTAAATCTACCTGATTGTACATATTTGCAATGTAATCCATAGTCTTTAGTCATGCATGTAATAAGTGTATGTTTCATTTTTACAAGAACAAGCACTCACTGGACAATGATTTATTGAGTGTTGTTGCATATTAGTGAGCTGGAGTTGATAGTAAATCTCACCTCCCCCAAGTTGGCCTTGAGCTGCTCTGCTTTGCTACCCTGAGAGAGTCAAGTGCTACAATTGAGTACTTTGTTCCTGACAAAAAGACAATTGCGGGTTTAGTACTTGTGTAGTACTCATGTCCTCCGCTGCTAATAGTCTATTGTCTTACACATGCCATAACATATCTTCTTTTGTTTTAAAGTAAGACAGAATGCTTAAACAAAGCACAAAAATACACAATAAACTGCAGAAGATAATTTATAAACGACGTTCGGGCCCTTTTCAGATGCAAACTGTTTACTATTATGCAATATGAATATTTTCCTTAGAATGATAGCAAATTGAGAGACCTAAAATATAAGTAGCTGTCCAATTATAAGGTATAATGAAATGTTCATTCAATATTTATAGATCCTGCTGCAGAAGATGTAAACCACTTACCTAAAACCCCTAGCCTGTAGTTAACGGTTATAACGATGACATTTCCATGACTTGATAAAATGCTTCCATCGATCATGTTCCCAGTCCCCTCCATGTAGGATCCTCCATGAATGTATACCATAACTGGCTTCTTGCTGTTCTGGTCATGAATGTCTGCAAACAAATGCAAAATATCCAATGATATAATGTTCCTTTATGGTTTCAGAAATCGATATTTTTTTAACAAATTGATGGTATTTTAAACATATGATTCAATATGTAAAAGTCCCTACGTTTCTCAGTTAATGAAACAGACAGCTATACAACGTGTAAAAGTCTCTAAAATTATCAATAAATGAAATACACAACTTTAGTTTCCCCATTTCACTGCATGACGAAACTGATGATATAAACATGCCATAATTGAAAACAACAAAGACAATATCATCTGTGTAGCACTGAGGGTACCCATGCATTCTGATTCTTACACTTATTCCCTGTGTTCTCTTCAATCTGACCCAGGCACCTGCTAAAAGTTTTTTTTTAAATGTAATAATGTGTTCTCTACAGACAGTCTTTGGCTAGAAATTGTGGGGCATTTTTAGGAGAGCCTTTGCGTTGCTCTTGCACCATGAAACATGGTGCAAGAGTGATGCAACTTAAAAATGAAAAAAATTATATTTACCAAACAACGCAAGGCCACCTTGCATGGCCCTGAGTGGCATCATAATTGTCAAATAATGCAATGTAGCACAAATCGATGTGTTCCACTGCCATGCACCAGGGAGGCGGTTCCATACGATTTGCATTGGTGTTCCCATGCAACATTCATGGATTTTAATACATTTCCATATTTACCAGAAGTGGTAGACATTGGGAATGCACCAAAAACCTACTCCTCCCAAGGTGAGGCGTAACGAGAAGAAATATGTGTATTTGTCCTTGTGGTTTCCTCTTTCTATGTGTGCTACATTCTGCAGCATATATAGAAAGAGTAAAACATTCTCAGGGGATTATTTTTGTGGAGGAAGGTTCACCTTCCTGCACTAAAACAATCCTCTGTCCAACTTGTACCATGGTGCAAGAGTGCCTGCATTGTCTCTAGGAAGCCAAAAGGGTTCCAACTCAGGGGAAAAGGCAGGAATGTGCTGTAAATACAGCGCATTCCTGGCCTTTCCACCCATTGCAGCTCTGCAAGTTGAAGTGCTGCAGTGCGTTACATTGTGTTCAGTACTTGAAAGATACATGTGAATGCATGCACAGTGCAGGTTCTGAGTCATTCCCAGTGTTTACATTCAGGTAAACCATACGGGCCGCAGTCTTTGGTGGGAGTAGATGATTCAACCATAGGCATGGATGTACAGTTCCTAGCCTGTGACTGAACACTGCTTGTGCCATTCTGAAATACCAAGCACATCTGCAGCCTTTGGTTGTGGACATTGTTTATGTTATTTGCATTGTTCACACAGTACAGTTGCTGCAGCACTGCAATGCATGTAGCACTGTGGACACCAGGCATGGATCCAATGCACATATTGTATTTGCATGTCTAAGAGGCATTACTTGCAGCATTCTGCTAACAGCGGAATTTTTTATTTACAATTCATACATTTTATTGTTAATGTGTGCTGAAAAAAACCTGGGGGCGAGGACTCAAAATATATCATATATGAGCATTCAAAATGAATCACCATGGGTCTTTGTTACAGGAATGCCTTTCACTGTGCACATGTCCACCTAAAATACCTGGAGAATATATGTGTTTATTTCTCTGTAACCTTTCCCTGTTTCTATCTTGTAGCAGAATTCAACTACTATTTGAAATGAGTTTACAGATTTCTGCCAAATGCTATTCAAATTCAATTCAATGGTGGAAGGCGTTTGAGTAAGTGGTGAAACAAAACCCAGCAAATCACAGACAGCAATAATTCAATGTAACAACAAAAGGGCGGGTTCACTTTCAGCAGTGCACATCACACTTTGTCCAAAAAATAGAGGACTCTCCCTTCCACTCTTTGTAAAGCTTATGTCAAGCACAGTTGTGTGTCTACAATTTACAGAATTCTTTGACTTAAAATATGGCCATTAAAAGCTGGGGACGAGCACTGGCGTAACGAAAAGTGAGGGGGCCTCCCTGCACGGTACTTAGGGCGGCCCCCTCCGGACTCAATCAGGAGCTGTCCCGGCCAGAGTTCAGTGCCGAGGGGGCCTCTTGGAGCTAGGGGCCCCCCGCTCCGCTTGGGCTGCGGGGGCCTGTGCCACGCCCCTGGGGACGAGGAATATGGTTCACAGAACATGTTTGGGTAGTACTATTACACGTCATAGGTGGCATGTGAAGGCAGTGTTCGTGCAAACACCTCTTAACGACGTACTTCGAAAGAAGAATTATGGAGGTGGAAATATGTGGTCTGAATTTTAGTGCATATTTATTATGTTGCGTTTTATTATTATGGTGAAATGCTTTGGGTTTGGACTGCTGTGTTTTGTGCTGCGTTATTACATTATGTCATGGTTGGATTGAGTTCTTCTCTAACTGTTTTATTGTGTTGTGCCCTGTTATGTATTAGTTGTGCTGTTGTTTTGCTTTATGTTTTATTATTGTGCTGTGTTCTGTTGTACTCCGCAGTTTACTCCAGCGATGTCAACAACTATTTCCATATACAGTGATTAATTTGTAAACAAAATAAGTGCTGGGGGCAGCTTGCACCAGCCCATTTCTCCAGCTAGCACCACCTAAAACAGAACCAACTACTAACCATGAAGGTGGGGAGGGGTGTGTGGCATAATGGCCAGAGCTGCCAACATCAGAGCTTGGGAACCACGTTCGAGTCTCTGCGTTGCCTCAACATCCTTCGATTCTGGGCAAATCACTTGATCTCCCCATAAATAAATGTGTCTTTAACTGGTGCTCATGAAAAAAGCCGGTGTTAATGATTAAGGGGCATATGTAGTTGCAAACGCTGCAATTTGCAAAAAAGCAGCGCTTGCGACTAGAAAAACGGAAAATTCGATGTATGATCAAAATTGCATCACAAAATTAAGGAATCGCAAAATTTGAGATTCCTTAATTTTGCGTCAGCATTTAAGGAATTGCAAATTGTGATTCCTTAAATGCTATGTATGAAGCACCCAAGTTGTGTGATTTCTCATTAAGAAATAGAAAATTACCACCAACTTGAAGTTGGTGGTAATTTGGGATTTCTTTCACAAATGCAGTTTTTGGCATTTGTGAAGGTGCCATGTGGCGCACATACATGCCCTTAGGGCATGAATGTGCGCTATATGCACCCACATGTAAATTTCAGGGGTGCATCAGGCTGTCCTTATGACACCATTCCACCCTTGAAATTATTCTCAATTTGCGATTCTCAAACTGCGAATCGCAAATTGAGAATAACTTCCCATTCATTCTTCTGGGCCTCCTGGTCCATAGAAATGAATGGGAAAGTATTCCCTAATTGCGATTCACAATTTGCTAATTGCAATTAAGGAATATTAAGAAATCTCAAAACAAATTCGATTTTTTACATACATCCCTATTTGCAATTCTCAAATAGCGATTTCTAAAAAATCGCTATTGAGAATCGCAAAGAGGGATTTTCATACATATGCCTCTAAGTGCCAGTGGTGGGACCGTAAACCACTGGCTCAAATTAAGCCCGGAGCATGTACTTGTAAAGCACTAGTAACAAAAAGCAATTTAGCACTCTACAATGCAGTAAGTTACCACTCCTCCAACTCCACCAATATTTAAGAGAATAGTCAGCCCAAATCAATCTGTGGCAGAGACCATACCTTAAATTACCAATTATAATTGTCATTGTATGTGTTTCGGTCCTAACTCTACATTACCAGTATATTGTACTACTGACCTATAACACAGTCTGTGAATTTAAAGTGGTTGTTGCTCCAAATAGTAATAGAGGGAGGCGGGGTATACTGATTGGGAGGCGGGGTATACAGATTGTGTTCCTCTTATTTCCTGCATCCACATGGATAATACGACACGGAGGCAAGGAGCAAAGTGTGTCCTTCTTTTGTACGGGCCATGCCCCAATGCAATGAAGGGATGCTCCCTTATGATTGTGCTGTGGCAATATGCACACCAGCACAATCTGTATTACATAAAGAACCATGCAAGCATCTGATGCCCCTTGTGTAGTACCAAAGCTCCCGGGGGACACAGAAAGCATACTCACGTGGCTGTTGCGCCCCCTGGGTTTTTTATGAAATTCAGTTTGAGGTGTCTAGTAATGTTATTATAACAGTTGTATTCTTTGCAAGAAGAGACCCGCAACCTTATGTGCAACAGAAATGTGCACTCACATTTAAAACGATATGGCCAAACACAATGAATGTAATCAATTTAAAATACAATTACTAATAGATTGTAAAAAAAAACATAAGCCAATTTTTGTGGCAAATCGAAATACAGAAAGGTTACAAATTTGATATAAGAAATAATTCAGTTGAAAGAGTTAAGCAACTTAATTTTCTTGACAGCCTACTCTAAAACTCTACATATAAAGGTGGTAAGGAAGTACTAGAACAAATATCCGCAGGAATCGGATTGCAAAGGTGACCTGCCACCAAAGAAAAGTCCTATTAAGAGAATTTTTCATGACACAAATTTCGAAAGGCAGAACGAAGCATGATTCCTCTTCTCATTAACATATATACATCCGACCATCTGCAACTTTACTGGCAGCTTCACCAGGCGAAAATCAACAAGAGAATTGTAGGTGATGAAGCCTAACCTAAATTAAATGATATACTGAAGAAATGAAGAATCAGTAAAGCTTTTGTACTGGTAAGTCTTTATTATGTCATGGGTCAAAAATAAGTTACACAAATAAAGGTCTCAATTGCTCTGTGAAAAAAAATGTAATGAATACTATGGAAAGAATTTGGAAACATAAGAATAAAAAAGGTGAATACATTGAAAAGAAAACGCAAATTTGGAAGAGTTGGTGGGATAAACAAGAATAGAGTCAGTCATAATTTATAAAGGTGGGAGGCATGTATTATTGAACAAAAACACCTGGTTGCAATTTGAAAAAATATTGGAACATCTAGGGAAACATTTACTAGGAACTCACAAAATGCTGCTCAGCAACCAAAATTGCTGCACTGCATTACATGAAAGGGTGAAGACAGGACATTGCCACAACTACCAAGTTATTGCCACTAGTACTGGAGCGCTTTTAGCTGCTTCATGCCATACATTCATCTTTGCACCTCAGTGCACGAGTTTGTGCCTGATGTCTAACATAGGTTTTGTACTGAAAGGATACCGTTCTAGTACAAAACACTCTGCTTAGACATAGTTTTAAACTTTTCTAACATTGCCTTTGTGATGTACAATGTAGCCCATATGCAAAGTTAGAAATTATTTCAGAAAGGAAAACTTTTCTCAAAAGTTATGCCTGCCTTGAGGAGATATACATTTTTGCTGCAAAGCCCGGTCTCGCCCGTGCGGGAAAGCCGAGATAACTCTTGCCCCATATCTCGAGTGCTGCAGAATCATCTCAATAAATGTTGCATTTAATCTAGGAATGCCACACATAAATTGAGTACTGTGGCTTAGACGTACTTGTGGACGCAGATATCAAAAGCCAGCACCACATTTTTCAGTTGCTTCACGTAAACATTAAGTACAATTGTTGCAGGACAAATTTCCTATGCCCTCACACAGATTGGGTCGGTGACTATATCTAGAAGACAAAAACTTGCACACAATTGAGTATGCCCTTAAAAAACATAAAGCAATGACTGAAGATCCTTAGGCAACGCATAAAATAGTTTTAACAAAGGCATAATTATTTACTGCAATAAGAGTGGTTGAGAGATCAAGATTCACAAGCAAGCACACACCTCCACATTGGCATAATTGCCACCAAGATAGTGCTTATCTCAGTGAAAGGAAGAGCTAGGGTTTGACTAAGTACGACTGCAGCTGTGCTAGCACACAACCTTTTATATTAACCCTGCAATAACTTAAGGAGCTAATATCGCCCCAAGAGGAGACAGGGATAGGTTCTTCTGGGTAATACTAGTTAACGCAGTCCTGCCCAAGCCATACATAATAGGCGTGTAGATCTTGGGAGCACAACTCTACATAAGAGCAAAAATCGCTTTGCAAATATTCACACTTCACTTGAGGAGTGGATGGAGAACCATCAGGGGCACATTACAGTATACGAAAAGTAGACCAAAGACACTGTGTTGACTGGGGCGGTGGGGTATGTCCATGTGTGACCTTGGTTTGAATTTCGTGTAACCGGTGCAGTACCTTCTCGTTGTGCAGTTCTATTTATTGCAAGTAATGTGTTGTGTAGCCAGCGGGCCTAGAGCAAGGGAAAAATTGGGCCTTGTGACTACTGTTTAAACTGTGAAATGCAGCAGTAATCAGGGTTCAGTGAGCCCCTAAGAGCTCTGGACCCCGGTGCCACTGCCCCTGCTGCACCAATGGAAGCTACGCCCCTGAAGGTATGCACTATTTTGTCATGGTGCCGAATAGCACAACACAACTTAAGATGCCCTTTGTCTCTCCATATATTTATTCATTTTATAGTTTTATATATTGCTGGTCTGCCAAAGTCGTGTGCCAGTGTGCTTTACAAGTAAAACAGCATTGGAGACACAGATTTTCTTTCAATAAAGGGTGAAAAAACAAAATACAGTAAACCTGGAATATAATAATGAAATACATCTAAAGTAGGGCTGCGCCTACGGCTGAAAAAAGCATTATCTTGCTGTTCGGTCAGGAACCAGATTGTGTTCTGGTCTGTTATGATGCAGGTATTTTTGTGAAAGGTGCAACGCAGTTCTCATGAAAGATATATTTCCAACAGCATAATGCGGCAACTATAACAATACCAGCCACCTTAGCGACTGTTGCCAGGCAACTGAAGAGGTATTTTATCACTCTAACGCGATGCAGTGCGAATGAGTCAATATTGCATAACTTTACTGTGGAACCATTAACAGTTAAGAAGAGTGGTATTGCATGGGTATGTTTTTTATCAACACTAGATTTAACAAAATTATTACAATTTTGTCTTTCTGGCGGTGTGAGCTCAGTGATGCCCAACTGCAGCAGCATTTTATGACTTGGAATTAAGATAATAACCATAAGATCTTTGATTACCATGTTTTCCACGCTCATTAGATTTTAGTCATCAGTTTTTCTATCTGGTACAGCAGCAAAAATAAATGATTTTAAATTGAAACACATTTTTTTTTCTATTTTAAGCAAATGTGCTTGTGAGGATTCCGCTTGCGAATACAAATACTGCAGAATATGTGCCAGTGAATACGGATCCGGTGAAACTACAGAACTTTAACACTACAAATCTTTTTTAAAGTACTTTGGGGCACATGCATCAATCTTTTTACCAGTCGCAAATGGGACAATTCGCTGGCGACCGGTAAAAAGCCATTTGTAATGCATCAACCCAAAATGCTTTTGCAAAATAGGTAATCACAATTTTTGCGTTTACCTATTTTGCGAATGTATTTAGGGAATCGCAGTTTATGATTCCCTAAATGCAATGCAGGAAGCATTTTCAAAATGGGACTTTGCATTAAGGAATCGCAAATTAACATCAAATTCAAGTTGATGTTAATTTGCAAATCCATAGAAAAATGCACAAAATTCATTTTTCTAAGTACCATGTGGAGCACATACATGCCTTTAGGGCATCAGGTGGGTCTTAGGACCCCTAGCACCCCTTGGAATTGCATTCGCAATTTGCGATGACCTATTTGGTAATCGCAAATTGCGAATGCTTTTCCATTCATTCCTATGGGCCTCTAGGCCCATAGGTATTAATGGGAAAGCATTCCCTAATAGCAAATCGCAATTTGCGATTCACTATAAGGGAATGTGTAGGAATCGCTATTTGTTTTGCAAAACCGACATACATAAGGAATTGTGACTCCTAAATAGCGATTCCTTGAAAACCGCTAATAAGGAATCACAGGGGCATATTATCAAGGGGGTTTATCTCCGCTTTTTTGGCTTTAAAAGCCAAGAAAGGGGAGATAAAATTATCTCCCTATTACCTAGCTGTCGTTAACACCAGTTAGCGACAGCTAGTAGGAGATAGCGACCATCTTGGGCCCCACTTTGCATGTCAGTGATATTTATCACTAATGACATGCAAAGTGGGCGTGCCAAGATGTTAGCGACTGAAAACAGTCGCTAACATCGCTATCTCCTATTACCAACTTTTGGAGATATTCGCGCTAAGCGTGAATAACTCCAAAAGCTAACACCTGCCCTGAGCAGTTCTTAGCCATGTTATCCAATGGGAGGTGGATAACATGGCTAAGAGCATTAGCTCGGTAATGCATGAATATTGCTGACTTTTCAGCGATATTCAGGCATTGCGGCGATTTTTATCGCATTTGCGTTAAACCTTGGTAATACCAAGGTTTATTTGCGGTAAAAATAGCCGCAGCTCAGCGGTAAATTTTTGTCTCTAACCAAGCAATAGCGATAATTATCGCTATTGCTTGGTAATATGCCCCACAATTCCTTATCTTGATGCATGTGCCCATTTGAGTCTGAAAGCTGTTTTGTAAAATTAGTTATTCAGTTTGACTCGCGTCAGCATAAGACACACTCATGAGGACAATCTAAAGCTATCTGAATGTGTATATTAATCTGTTCATTTCATTTGACTGTCGAGGGCGGTGTTTAGACTAAAGGTAGCATTAAATGCTTGTGGTCACTTTTCATTTTTCGACTGTGTTTATAAAGGCTAACACTAGCATTTTGACTACACTATTCCTAATCGAACATGTGCTGCCATATATTTTAGCAAATATAAAGTCACATGCTCATTCCATAGAATGGCAGGTAATTTACTATAACCGTAAAGGCCAGCATCAAAAAGATAAAAGAGAACTTTTGATTAACCTCGTGTATACTGGAAATCTACAAAGGGTGAGACACTGTGATTTCAAAACACTTTGCCATGGAAGAGTGCGGGCATTAAAAAAAGTTTACCAGTTTGAAAGCCAGTTTAAGATCAGTGATTCATATATCAATAAAATATGTCAATTGTAAGAGGGTTGGTCGAAGGAAAGTGTTTGTCATGATGGTAACATGCATAAGGAAGATTAAGAGTGTCAGGATTGCTGGAAAAGCCTAATCAGACATGAGCTTATATGTCAATTTAACAAAGTTCTTTAGAAAATGTATTTATAGGCTTACTCCATAGTCGCCCTAATTAACTCGTTCAGTACTTAATTTGTGCCAGAGATTGCCGGTGGTGGGTAGGTGGTGGGTACCCAGAGCAAGACAGAGAAGGGATGAATGTGGGAGTAGATAAAAGTAAGTAAGAAAATGAATGACAAACAGAAGAAATCGTGAATAACTGAACCCACAAGAGTGAGAAATTGAGATATGAAATGCATTGGAAAGCACCGGCAGTGGGCTCTTAATGGCTCTTAAAAAAACACTTTAGGCCTATGCTCCTATTTTTTTTCACAAGAGAAGTACTGCTCCTAACTTATCTACCTGAATAAAAGTGTGAATAACATAATTTTTTTTGGACAAGTTAACTTTTTTATTGAAATCTCTCCTTTATTTTTTTGTGGAACTGCAGTACTTAGCATTGAACGTGTAAACAAATGTATACAATACATTTAGAAATCGCTTGTAAGCAATACTTTGGTAAACATTTTTTTCCTGAATGTATAAAGTTAGTAATGAGCGAAACAAATATCATTTTGTCTGTAAAGTTTCTGTGGTTAGGTTTTATTTGCACTTATCAGAGTTTCTAAAGCTACGATATTGATGATAGATGACAGTGACAAGTACAAGAGCAGAACTAATATTTTGTTTACGGGAATGCAAGCCTTAAGGAGTCCTATATATTTTCCCATTTATATTTAAAAATGAGATCCCTACACCAGCTATGTTGTAATTCTTTCCAGAAATATCCAAAAACTAATATATAAAACCTCTCTTCAGAATATATTTCCAAAACCAAGACTGGCTCCTGTAATTCCTTGGCAAACTCCTACTGATTTAACTACTGATGACAGTAGAGGTTTGAATCATCAGGGGACTGTGTTGATTTCATAAAGCTGACATGACTGAGATAAACTAAGTCTTCTCAACAACTTCATCATACTTATGTGTGTCTAATCACATATTTCTGTCCCTGGTAAAGCAACTATCTATACCTGTCATCCAGAGCACGCTGATAATATTTCCGTGACTTATGGACAGGTATTATTACAGACTTCGTTATTGCTCCTTGCAGTAACCCCAGTCGAGGCATATTAACTTAAAAGTGCCTTAAAAGCGCCTTGGAAGTCAGTTTACAATGAATAACCATTAAACCCTTTAAAAAAAAAGCTGTAAACCGGCCTTGCAACCCAGATATTTTTACTAAGTTTGAAATTGTTGATCGCTTCCAATGCCCCAAGAATTAAAACGTGGATGCTAAACGTATTCTGAGGTTAGAGTGCAAATGACAGACAAGCACAAGGGCATATTTACAAGCCCCTTGCAACACCGAAACGTCACTTTTTTGACACTCCAGTGGCGCACAGTGCAAGCCTATATCTACAAGACCATTCAATGCAACCCGCATGGCTTTTCATTGCCTTGTAAATAAGGTCAATGGCCATGCAGCGCAAGTTGCTGCATTGCCTTATATTGCAGCAGAGAGGCGTGCCATGGGTGCTGCTGTGGGTTATCCCCGCAACACCCATGGATTTTGACACGCCCCAAGATTTACAGCATACCAGCGCCAAAAAAGTATGTCTCACCAGAGCAGGTGTAATGAGGAGAAATGTTTCAATTTCTCCTCCTTTTTACCACTTTCCATGTGTGCTGCGTTCACACAGAATGAGGAAAATGCCTCTTGTGATTGTTTTTGAGCAGGAAGGTGCCCCTGCCTGCACAAAAATAACCATGCGAACAACACAGACACCCTTGCACCATGGTGAAAGTTTGCCTTCGTTGGGTCACAACTGCAAATTTTGCGCCGGCTGAAAGGACAGGAATGCACTATATCTTGTGCATTTCTGTCCTTTCGAATTGCCGTAGGGCCGCCCAGCGCAATGACTTGCAGGGCTGCCTAACTCCAATTCTTTGTAAATATGCCCCATGGTTTTTCACAAAAGCCTGACCTCACTCAGTTGACTCTAGAACTTAAAATACATGGGGGTAGAATTGAATAAAGGGAGTTGGTCCCCCCAGGAGGTTAGTAATAAAGACTTACTTATCATAATGTCTAGATGTGCTGTTTGGTTACCAAAAAATGGTACTGATGCCATTGTTTCATTTGCACCCTGAAACAAACTATTATTTTTATTGCAAGTATTTTAGCATTTTCAGAAATCCGCACGTTTGCAGACTTCAGCTACTCAGGTAATGACGAGATACCCAAAATATATGGAGTCTCTCCAACTTCACCACCTTCTCCTCAAGAACTGTTTAAGTAGAAGTCATCTATTAGTTTTCCTGCGCTAATGACGCTGATCGCTGTACTGTTTAAAGTGGCTTTAAAATGACCCTGCATAATTTGTGGTTGCCTAACCTCTCTATCAATTACAGTCAAACAGGTTTAAGTTATCTTATCTTCCTTTGTAGCAATTAGTGATTCATTGTCTGAATATAAACAGTAGGACCGCTAAAGAACTTTTCTCATCAATACAGTGTTGTTAGAATATTGACTGACATGAACATGGTGTCCTTAATATTGTTTATGAAAAACTCACCCCATTTGAGTTACTAATAGAAAATCCATACACAATGGTATGATAATATTGTAAATGATATTTAATAAACAATATTTATGTCAAATATTAGTCCTGTATACAATGTTCTGATGTACAACCCATTGAATATGTCAGCCAGATGCCACACTACAGGGGAAATTTAGAGTTTGGTTGGATTGGAGAACCGCCAGAAATAGGTGGGACATCCCCTTGACCAATTCATAGTTAATCTACCTCATTTAGAGTGGGGGGGGGGGCTTATTGACCCACCAAAGGTTGCCAATATTCATATCATCAGGAAGTCATTATATACTGCAGCAATGGTGTCTGCTATGCTCGGAATTCAGTAAAGTCAACGTACATTTGACGCACAGGCAAAATGCAAGTTTGGCAAATATGGCGGAAAGTCATCTGACAGATGAGTTTTGGCCGAAGCTTCAACTGACCTGGTTGATTGTCAGCTTGAGAGCCAGGGTCGAAATAACCCTGCAAGGGTGGGCTGTTTTGGGGCTTTGAACCTTGACAAGTAGAACGTATTACAATAGCAAGTAATTTAATATCCAATGTTACAAGATTTGGCATAGCTCTCTGAGTCATACATGAGTAAAAATCAACATATACATGAGCCCAGTATTCTCAATAATTAAGTCACACAAATTTAATCTAGTCAACTATGCCAATGATACCCAACTTATCCTATTCCTGGAAGGAGATTAGTCACTGCCATTCTATACCTTTCATGACTGCATGCAAAGAACTGCAGCATAGCTTAAAGGCAATACATTACATGTTAATGGTGACAAAACAGAGATTTTATGCTGCCCAGCGGTGAAAATTCAATTTTCCCTTCCATCTAATTTCTGGCCCATACAATCAGATAAGCCCTCGGTACCTTCAGAGACAGTTTGAATTCTGGGCATAATAATTGAATACAAGCTCAGCCTACTCAAAGTGAATAAAAAGGGCTGGAATCTGTTTATCCCTCTTCAGAGCTTTAAGCAAGATACTCCCAATGCTACCAATTTCGTCCAGAGCTTTAGTGGATAGAAGTTTAATCCTGAGCCGGTTGGACTATAGTAACTCTCTGCTACTAGAGCTCCAAACTTCCAAATCAAGAGATTACAGAGAGTACAAACGGTGGCAGCTAAGCCGGCCCTATATATACCACACAGTTCATCTGCATATCAATTCCTGAAGGAACTTCATTGGCTTCCTTTGGTACAGAGAATACGATTTAAATTGCTCCGTATTGTATTTAAGGCACTTCACAGATTCGGGCAAGCCCCCATACAAAATAGGTTTAACTGGCATGCCCCCAATAGAAATTGACGCTTATCGTCAACTAATCTGGCAAACAGGTCCAGGTTTAACAAAACTAGATTTGGGGGAAGAGCATTCTTGACCCGGGCAGTTTTGCTCTGGAACGAACTTCCACTATCCCTGAGACAGGCAGGGGAATTAACACACTTCAGGAAGCAACTTGGCTCTTCCCAAAAGAGTAGAACTTGCCTAAAAACACTACACTGACCATGTTGCTGCAAATCAACAACACCTTTCCTTCCTGGACTATGTGCCCGTAGTTGCATAATACAGCGTCAGGATATCCATGAGGTGACAGTGTGCTTTTTAAATTACCCAAATAAATAAATAAATCAGTCTTGACCCTGTTCCTTATGGGAACAGTGCTGCCCAAACTGGCAAGCCAGGTCCTCCCTGGATCTGAAACAAGCATCCTGTGACCGATTTCAGGGTATTGCCCCTCATCAGCCAGGCTAGTTTGAATTCAGTGACACAGTGAGCCAGGGACCCATGTCTGGGCATACCCGGAACACTTAGGGCGAGAAAGCAAAAGACACACAGATGATGGACAGGGCAAAGACTGATTTGCATATGGCTGGGCCCAAACTGGAGTGGATTAGTGAGCAAAAGAATTATGGATTTAACCCAGGTGTCTTGACTGGGGGTGAATGTATGATGTATTCAGCTTTCCGTCCATCATTTGTTTGCGTAGCAATAATTAGTGAGTTCACTAAGGCTACTTCATGTTTTTGACATTTTACAAGAAGAGCACAATGCACTCCTGATTAGGAATACACCCAAAAGAACCTAATTGTTGATTCAAGGTAGTATACATGTGCTGACA
Source organism: Lissotriton vulgaris (assembly GCF_964263255.1). Classification (NCBI taxonomy): domain Eukaryota; kingdom Metazoa; phylum Chordata; class Amphibia; order Caudata; family Salamandridae; genus Lissotriton; species Lissotriton vulgaris. Next base: position 391,881 of record NW_028241507.1, on the reverse strand, counting down.
TATCACGAGACAGAACGCCAACTGAAAGATCATATTCAGTGAGGTAAGGAAGGTGGACATCAGGGACTTCAGCCAGCATAGTGTGGTTCATATGAAGATGGAGAGGACTAGAGCCTGAATGATATTTCTGAAGCCCACTTCTGAAAGGAAGGTTTTAACTGTTTAAAATAGTGATAGGTGATTCCAGATAATCTTTATTTTGTGTGCAGTTGATGACTTGATTGTGTTGTTAATTTCAGTGCAGAAGTAGGTGAACTTGGATTCTTCAAACTGGAGAACGTACAACACTAGAATTCACCTAAGTTGGTATTCCTCCTAAATAGCAACTCAAAGATCTGACCACAGTATTGTGGACAAATATGGACCAAAATATTAAAATGTAATAATATTTTTGTTTACTCTTTAAATATAATATTGAAGTATAAATATAATTTATTTTAATTCTTTATTTTATTCTGGAGGTTTTTTTAATAACAATTTCATTGTTTTTTTGGAATCCACCGGAAAAAAGTACAATTACAGCCACACCTCACCTTCACATTATAACCAAACATTTGTCAAATCACATCCTGAATATTCGTATGCCCCCACCTCCCCCATATCTTATTGGGATCACTGACAGAATTTCGACCTCAGAAATATCGACCTACAAGAATATCGAGTCAACAATATCGAGGGCAAAAATATCGACATCCTATCTACAACATGGTAAGTACAAAAATATCGAAAAAATAATATCGATGTAAAAAATATCGATGTTAAAAATATCGATTTTTTTTTAATATATATAAATGTAAAAGTAAGTATATAACACTAATAAATAAAATATACATATTTAAAAGTATCTAATAATGTTTAAAATTAATAAATAAAACATATATATTAATAATACATTAATTAAATATATACAGTAAAGATATAATATATATGTACTGAACAATAAGTATTAATAATTAATTTACTAATTTATAAATTAATGAAATATATTCTAATTTACTAATACATTTACAAACATAAAACAATAACATAAATAAAATGTAAGTAATATAAAAAATAAAATAAACATGTGATATTTTAACAATTAATTATATAAAACGTTGGATAGCGTAAGGGTAAAAATTACTATTCCTACTCCAGAGAGTGGAACAGTAGGGAAAGCGTTTGATAGCGTAGGGATAAAATTACTATTCCCACTCCAGAGAGTGCAACAGTCGAGAAAACTGACCCTGAACCCAAAAACCACCCCTTTACCCACGAACTGAAAACTGACCCTGAACCCTAAAAATACCCCTTTACCCAAAAACTGAAAACTGACCCTGAACCCTAAAAATACCCCTTTACCCAAGAACTGAAAACTGACCCTGAACGCTAAAAATACCCCTTTACCCAAGAACTGAAAACTGACCCTGAACCCTAAAAATACCCCTTTACCCAAGAACTGAAAACTGACCCTGAATCCTAAAAATACCCCTTTACCCAAAAACTGAAAACTGACCCTGAACCCTAAAAATACCCCTTTACCCATGAACTGAAAACTGACCCTGAACACTAAAAATACCCCTTTACCCATGAACTGAAAACTGACCCTGAACCCTAAAAATACCCCTTTACCCAAAAACTGAAAACTGACCCTGAAACCTAAAAATACCCCTTTACCCATGAACTGAAAACTGACCCTGAACACTAAAAATACCCCTTTACCCATGAACTGAAAACTGACCCTGAACCCTAAAAATACCCCTTTACCCAAAAACTGAAAACTGACCCTGAACCCTAAAAATACCCCTTTACCCATGAACTGAAAACTGACCCTGAACACTAAAAATACCCCTTTACCCATGAACTGAAAACTGACCCTGAACCCTAAAAATACCCCTTTACCCAAAAACTGAAAACTGACCCTGAACCCTAAAAATACCCCTTTTCCCAAAAACTGAAAACTGACCCTAAACACTCAAAATACCCCTTTACCCAAAAACCCAAAAATGACCCTGAACCCTAAAAATACTCCTTAACCCAAAGTTAAATAATATTATTTAATTAGCAATTAATAATTAATTAACAATAACAATAAAGTAAATATATTAGCACATAAGCTGTAATTAATATAATTTAATAATTAATATCATTTTTCCCCAATTAATTAATTAACAGTAACTAAAAATGATATATATAAATAAATTACTCTAATTAATGTAATTAACTAATTAATATTATTTAATTACCAATTAATTACTTATTTAAAATATGTACAAAATTATATTAATTAATTAACTAATTAATATTAATTATTTGCCAATTAATTAGTTATAAATATTTAAAAACATATATTAATGGGGGCGTGGCTTCGAGGGCGACAATGGCGGACGTGGCTTTCTAAAGCTCCCGCCGGCCCGTAATTAATCCAGTCATTTATCCTATCCCCGGACCCCTAATTGGCCACTCTTAAGCGTCGGCAGCTGCCTACAACAAGGGGCACCCTCCGGTGCGGAGTTTGCGATCCCTGGTCCCTGGCTGACGGACCCTTCGGCTGCGACATCCACTGGGCCTACCCGCCGCATGGAGAGCCGGGGCCTCGATTAGAAGCTGGGCCCGACGGACGGCCCTGAGCGCTGGCCGGCTTGCTTGCCGGCGGGCCCCGTGGGCCCCGAGTAAATTGATTTCTGGCAGCCGGAGTGGGGGCGGCGGTGTCCCGTACTGCCTGGAGAGCTGCAGGCGCCGTGGGAGGCTGCAGGAGAGCGGAGCGGCGCTGTGGAGAGCTGCACGGGCCTCGGTGCAGGTCGGGCCCCCTTGGTCGACCGGAGGCTGTGGTGGTGTTGGGGCTGGAGCCGGGCCATCGAAGGCGGTGAGGGCATGTTCCGCCTGATTGCCTGAGTGTGTGGCCCCTTGCGGTGTGGCCCCTGACGGCGGAGGAGACCGGCAGAGTGGAGCAGTGCGGCGCTTGCGCCATATTTTGGGGCGCCTTTCTCCTGCGTGTATCCTGCACAGGCCCGGACCGGCAGCTGGTGTGGCCCCGGGACATGGTGTCGCCTGCTTACCCTGGCCATAAATAATTGCTTGGACCCGTCCCAGCCTGCAGCAGTCGTGGTGGGCTGGACCGGAGAGGACTGTAGTGGCCGGAGCAGTCCCGTGAAGGTGAGGAGCCGGGTGTCTGGCGGCGTTTCCTCTGGGTGTGGGAGTGCCCTGCCTGGGGGCCCGTGATAGGAGACCCTGTGGGGGCCCGAGTGACATTGGCGATAGCTGTTTACTGGTCCCCCGTAGTGGCAACTTGGCGCGGCGGGGCACCCCGGGGGTCATCGATTCTCCGACGAGGCAGTAGGAGGAGGGTCCGCCAAGGGCACGCAACAACCTGCTTGAACCTTCCCCACCATGACCAGGGGCGGAGGTGGCACTGGCTCCGCCAAGCAGGGGCCGATCGATAAATTCACTGGACCCAGTGGGGGAGCCGGGGCCGCCGGAGGTGGTCAAAATGCTGGCCCGGATAACGCGGCCTTGATGGCGGCCATCACGCAATCGAGGGACATGCTTGATGCCAAAATTGGTGCGGTGGGTGCTGACGTTATGCTGTTGCGGCAAGACCTCCGCAACGCCGTCGCCCGCATTGCGGAGACCGAGACCAGGATTACAGGAGTGGAGGGAGACGTCGGTGCCCTCAAACAGAAGGTGGCGGAGATGGACAAGATCCAGAAGGGGCTGGCTCTCCGCGTGGAGGACGCGGAGGGGAGAGCGCGACGGAATAACCTACGCTTCGAGGGCTTTCCGGAGGATTGCGAGAAGGGGCCCAAGGCTGCATTCCTCACAGAGTGGCTGGAGAGCTGGCTTCCCCCAGACGTCCTGTCGCGCTGCTTCGTAGTGGAGCGTGCACACAGAGCCTTAACGCAGAAACCGCCGGCAGGGGAACGGCCTCGGCCAGTCGTAGCCAAAATCCTGAACTTCCACGACAGAGACACTATACTCAGGGAAGCGAGGGCCAAGGAGACACTGATGTATGACAATCATAAGATTATGATCTTCCCGGATTATACCAGGCTGGTACAACAGCAGCGCCATTCCTTCCTGGCGGCGAAGGCCAAACTGCGTGGCCTGAAAATTCAATATTCACTGCTATACCCGGCCCGCCTACGCGTTGTCTTCAACTCCAAAACGCACTTTTTCGACTCCCCGGAAGACGTGTTCAGGTGGACGGACGAGACGGTCAGGATACGGCCGAACGCCCAGCCGGGGCTGGGTTCTGGACCATCACGCGGGTCGTCGCGGGAGAGGAGCGACTCCACCAGCAAAGGCAAACGACATCGGAAATCCAGATCCAGGCGACGCTCCCTGTCCCGTGATGGTCTCCTGGATGGGACGCAGCCTGACACGGACCAGTCGGGGAAAGAAAACTAACCAACGTCCGGCTTCAGTAGTCCTAGCTTCACTCAGTCCGCTGGTGGGCTCTGCGGAGGGCCCGATGTGGAGGCATCAGCGGTAGAATGGTCTCTGGCAGGGCGCATGGGACGTCGCCTGAGAGACATCTGGCAGCCTCGTCCTTCCTATGGTCCAAACATGGTGGAACTAGGGGGTTCGGGGGACTAACCTCATGGGCTGCTTCATCCTCCCACGGGTTGGGGGGTGGCCCTGGGGGACGGTTCTGGTTCTTGGGGGGAGTAGTTGGGATCCATTGGTATGGTGGGCTTTGGGCGCTCCGTTGTGGGCCCGAAGCTCCCCATGCCGCGACAGGTACTTCAGTGTTCCATGAGGTATAGGGGTGGGGGGTGGTGTTCTGGAGTTGGGTTGTTGAGGGGGCAGGGTTGGTTGTTGGGGACGGGGGGGGTAGTAGTAGTGGGGGGGGGTGAAGGGGGTGCACGTGTTTTCTGCTGTATTGAGGTATATGGTATTGGGTGCCGAGGCCGGGTCCCGGTGGCCTCAAAGACTTCCCCCTCGAGACAATGGCTGACACCCAAGGACAGACACTAACTTGTGATTCTATGCAGATATTGAGTTGAAATGTCAGGGGGATGTTAGACAAAATCAAGCGTGGGGCAGTTTTGCGCTGGGGTAAGAGAAGCTCAGCTGATGTGATGCTACTTCAGGAAACGCATATGTTGGGTACGAAGGCGCTGAGTTTACAGAGGTTTGGTTTTCACCAGGTGTTCCATGCGGGGTTCTCCAGGGGCTCGAGAGGGGTGGCTATCCTTATCCATCGTAGGCTGTCTTACACTCATGAGCGCCATTGGATTGACCCCCAGGGTCGGTACGTCTTTGTGAAAGGCCTGATTGGTGCGGAGCCGGTGGTGTTTGGCAGTGTGTATGCTCCTCCCCCTATGCAATGGTCCTTGGCAGAACGACTGTTTGAATTGTGGGCCAATATCCCCGACTCCTTGGCTGTGATAGGGGGTGACTGGAATGACGTTGTGGATGTACGCCTAGATCGGCAGCGGTCGCAGGGGGCTGTGGCGGCGACATCCCCCACACGACTGAAAGCGATGATTGAGGGGTTGGGCTGGGTAGATACCTGGCGACATTTGCATGTGAGGACGCGTGAGTACACGTATGTGTCCGCGGTGCATGGCTCCTTCTCCAGGCTGGATTGTGTGTTTGTGCCGGGGGCCTTCCTTGACAGGGTGAAACGGGCGGTGATTCAGCCCCGGGGGCTGTCGGACCACTCCCCTGTCGCAGTACAGATAGACTTGCACAAGCCGCGCCGGCCGTTTCGGTGGAGGATGTCATCGTGGCATCTCCAGCAGGCGGACTACACACAACATATGCGTGGTGCGATTGCCCAATATTGGCAGGAGAATCTGGCTGAGGGGATTGATGGAGTGACGGTCTGGGAGGCCATGAAGCCCACCCTGCGGAGCGTGGACATTGCTTGGTGCGCTGCTGCCCGGCGTACCCGACGGGAGGTTATTGTCGCGGCTGCGGGGCGCGTGGAATTGTTGGAGAATCAGTGTCGGAGGGATGGAGCTGCACCGACGATACGGCTGCTCCTACAGGCGCAGCAATCCTATGCCTCGGTTTTGATGGACGAGGCCAGACAAGCTTGGCTGGCTACGCGGAGTAGAGTATACCAGTGGGGCGATAAGTCCTGCACTATGCTCCACAGACTGTGTCAACAAACGCTACAACCGCTCACTCTACCAGGCCTTACGGATGGGGAGGGCGTCGCCATCACGGATGCCGCGACCCTTGCGGCGAGCTTTGCCACCTACTATGCGGAACAGTATGCTCCCCGAGACAGCCTTCCGTTGGATGCGGTGGATAAGTTCATTGCTGACCTCCCCCTCCGCGCAGTTTCGGACGAGGCCAGGAAGGCCTTAGATCTCCCCCTGTCGGCGGAGGAACTGGGGGATGCGCTGGGCCAGCTCAATGTGGGCAAGGCGCCGGGACCGAGTGGGTTCCCCAGCAAATTCTACAAGAAATTTCATCTGCTGCTTGGGCCGCACTATAGGCGGGCGTTGGAGGTGGCGCTGGAGCGTGGTAGCCTGCCGTCGGACTGGCGTCAGGCCGAAATTGTAGTGTTCCAGAAGCCTGGTAGACCTCCAGATAGACATGACTCATATCGGCCTATTTCTCTGCTCAACTTCGAAGCCAAGTTACTGGCCAAGGCGCTGGCGAACCGTCTTCTCCCATATATCACTGATCTGGTCCACCCGGACCAGGCGGGTTTCATGCCACATCGAGCGACACGACACAACATCAGGCGTGCACAGGCGGCGGTGGATGCTGTAGGGGCGACCGGGGAGCGGGCGGTGCTGCTGCTGGCAGATATTGACAGGGCGTTTGATTCGGTCAGTTGGGCCTACCTTTTCGCCCTCTTGCCGCGACTAAACCTGGGCCCGGTATTCATCTCCTATATTAGGCTGCTGTACACGGACATCACTGCCTCGGTACGCATCTCCGGGGCGATTTCGGAGCAGTTCCCGATTGCCAGGGGGACTCGGCAGGGCTGCCCGCTCTCCCCCTATCTCTTCGCTCTAGCCATGGAACCCCTGGCCATATGGGTGCGCGCCGATGCGCAATACCGTGGCTTTGTGTGGGGGGAGGAACTCTCCGATAGAATTGCTCTGTATGCGGATGATGTCCTCTTCTTCATGACGGACCTCCACCGCTCCGGCCCTCGAATACTGGACATCATGCAGGTCTTTGGCGAGGTATCGGGACTCTTCCTCAACCCGCGCAAGTCAACCCTATGGGTGCTGGGTGGGGAGGTTGAGACGTATCCCTGGGCTTCGGCCCTACATGTGGCGGTCGGTGGCCTAAAATACTTGGGGGTCTTTCTGTCCGAGTCCGCCGTAATTGCGTGGGAGCGTAATGTGCTGCCCGTATGGGACAAAGTCCAATCAGACATCAAAACCTGGTCTCGCATGCCCCTTAACATCTACGGCAGATCCGCAATTTTTAAGATGGTCGCCCTCCCGCGGCTCTTGTATCAACTACAGAACCATCCATTTAGAATTGACCCACAGTGGTTCCGTCGTGTGAACTCGGTGCTGGGCCGCTTTCTGTGGGCTGGTGGCGTCTCTAGAGTGGCGCTGCGGACCTGCTTCCTATCCACGTATTGTGGAGGCCTGGCTACATCTGATCTCCTGTCCTACTATCAGGCCTCGCACCTCCTAGTTCTGAATGAGTGGTGGTACGGCGATCACAGCGACCCGGCGTATGCACTGGAACACTTCTTGATGGGCGATGCCACGCTCCATACACTGTTGTTTTCGGCCAGGCGGCGGAAGGCGTTACCGCGGGTCACTCAGGTGGTTTTTGTAATCTGGAGGCAGGCACTGCGCCGCATGGGTTGGTGGGGCAGGCTGACGGCGGAGACTCCGCTGTGGAACAACGGACAGCTTCCTGCGCTGGCTTCCTTGTCGGGATTTAGTGGCTGGGATGCCATCGGGATCTCCTCATTAGGCCATGTCCTCGCAGGGACTACCCTTAAGTCCTTTCAGGACCTCAGCACCGAGTTCAGCATGTCCAAGACCCAATTCTTCAAATACCTACAGTTCCGCCATGCGCTAACGCCGAGTCTAGTAGGGCTGGACCAACTTCCCGAATTTAGCCCTGTGGAGGCCAAACTCTTCATGGGGGACCTGGGTGATAAAAAAGTGTCCAAAATATACCAAACATTAGTTACCCATTGCTCCTCTTCTCTATTGTCGCTGAAGGCCTCCTGGGAGACTGATGTTGGTTCTTTGGATGAGGACGACTGGAGGGAGGCCCTTGAGTCCCCCCGTGGGGCCGCCATTGCTGTGCGGCTCCGGTTTATACAGTTTAAGTACCTACACAGGGCCTACTATACGAGGGAGAGACTGTGGAGGGCGGGTCTCATTGCTGCCCCGGATTGCTTGCGCTGTGGGACTGAACGAGGTACGCTGCTGCACACAGTGTGGGCTTGTGTGGGTCTCACCCGCTTCTGGAATGGGGTGTGGAGTTGTCTGTCGGAGGTATTAGGGTGGGACCTTCCTCGTACACCCAGGCTGGGTCTCCTTCATGTCCTAGAGAATGTGGGTGGAAACATTTACAAGCGTCACCTCCTGTTGTTGGGTCTAGTTGTAGCCAAAAGGGACCTGGCGAAAGCCTGGAAGAGTGACCGGGCCCCCCCGCTTTGCGCCTGGAAGGCAGGCCTGGACTTTCTCATGGGGCTTGAGTTGCCCGTGTTTGAGGCCAGTGGATGCCCCCGGAAGCATTACAAGATCTGGAAGAGGTGGGCGGATTACAGGGGGTTGACTCTAGAACCGCCAGCTGATTTGGATGACGTACTGCCCCCGGAAGGGGACCTTGGGGCCTAAAACGGCATTGGATACCTAATGTGCAATACTTGTGTACCATGGCGGAATGTGAACACGTGCACTGGGTTAGGGTGGGATAAGGGGTGGGTAGCGGGGGGGTTGTTGTTGGGGTGGCTAGCGGGATGTTGGGGTCTGGGAGGGGGGTGGTTCCAATAGTCTAGGCAGTATGTTCCTTCTACTATCTGTTTACTGATGACAGTGACCTCCTGACTGTGGAGAGCTGTGCTTATACTCTGCCTAAATTTTCAATAAAAGCTGTTGTGAAAAAAAAAAAACACATATTAATTAATTAATTATTATTAAATTACTCCCCACCCTATTCCCCTATACACCCACATCCCGCTACAGAAAATATATATCAATTAATCAATTAATTATTTCCCAATTAATCAATATTAATTAGCAAATAATTATAATTAATTAATTAATCCTACTAATTATTAATCAACTTACCATAATTAAATTACTTCCCACCCTATTCCCCTATAAACCCACAACCTGCTCCGGTACTAAAACATCAAATTTCCTTATAAATTTCTATATTATTATAGAAAATGTATACACATATAATAGTAATTATTTTAAATACTTAAATTAAACATATAACACATACATAATAAAAAACTATAAAATAATACAAATATCGATATTAGTGTCATCGAAATTATTAACATCGATATATATGCTATCGATATTACTAACTTCGATATTACTTACATCGATATTAAGTATTTCGATATTACTTACCTTGGGTCGATATTCTGTCCTACGATATTCTTGCCTTCGATATTATGCTCCTTCGATATTTCAGACTCGATATTATGGTAGGTCGATATTTCCAACTCAATATTTTGACTGTCTACCATCTTATTGTGCTTCAATAGACACCCTCGTGCATTATAAATAGGCTTTTAGAGTTGAGCGCACCAGTGCACTCCTGGTCTCCATTTCTCCAAAAACGAGGTGCTGGGGGAGATCCATCTCCGGGCAATGTCCAGCTTTACAACCAGTGGGGCAACACCCACAAGAATACAGTCATCCTGGGAGCCACAATTCTCATCAACTATGCCCAGCAGAGCCACCCTGGGGCTTAGGCCAAGGTACCGCTCCAAGATCTCTGAAAGCTCTATGGTATTTGCTGCCAATATATGGAGATAACTGGGCAGGCCCAGGCTACATGGTAAAAGTGAGTTGGAGTTTAGGAACAGCGGAAGCAGGCAAGTCAGGGTAGCCTTCTGGCACGGTGTAAGCGTATTGACGTTAGGTACTTCATGTGTAGGTCATTTAATTGAATCAGCAAAAGGTGTGTGGAGATGGCCAATGTGCGCGGAGCCAGCATGGCCTCCCTCCAAATGTACTCATCGAACTCAGCAACCCAGCCCTTCCAGGGGAGTCTCAGTTTGTCAAAACTCTGTGGGGCATTCACAATGAGCGATCAATACATTTTGGAGATTCCGTCTTTGCCAATGCATCCCATCAGCAGTTTGGCCTCCAAGGGGCTAAATTTGGGGCCTCAGTGTCAGACAGGATGTTAGCTAAAAGTGTGTGGCATAGTTGCAGATACTTTTGGAATTTCATTTGATTAAGATTGCAGTGATACTGTGGGTCTCGACAGAGAAAACTGTTTCCTCACCCAGGCATCCTCAAGGACTGTGATGCAGATCATATCTTATTTGTTGAAGCCCCTAACACAGTCGAGTGGTGGAGCCAGCATCACCCTTTACAGGGGGCTCATTTCCGGCATTAATCATTCCATCTTAGGAATATCAACCCAGATTTCCACCAAATGAAGATCACACAAGTGGTGCCAGGAAAGCTGTAATGTGCTGGAGCACAATACAGAATATCTAGGATGCACTCAAATCCCAGGGAAGAAAGCCCTCCTCGATATGTAGGATTATCCCACCCACCGCCGAGCCAGTCATTGACAACAATTAGTTGGGAAGCCAGGTAATAGCATTAGAGGTCCATCATCCCCAATGCACCATCATACGGAGATTGTCTAACATTGTGAAATGCAATTCAGGTGTGACAGCCTGGCCGGAGAAAGAAGGAGAGAAAGGAATTGAGTGCGTATAACCAGCACTGGGGAATTGGAGTGGAAAGTGTTTGAAGATGTATAAAAGTGATAGAGAATCCTCATTTTGAAGAGGGCGATACACCAATCACATGCAGGGAAAGGTGCAACCACTTCTGCAACAAGTGGGTGCTAGTGTTGCCTCCGATCGAGACCAGTAGAGAGTTGGATGCGTTCATCCGGATGCTTCACCGAATAATGTGAGGATTTCAACACCTCGAGGCCCAAAGTCTGGGGGTCAGACAAAAACAGTAAGACACCATCTGCATAGAGAGCAATCCTCTTTTCTGGTTGCCCATCCCACGACCACCCACTGAGTTGGTGATTGAAGTAGATGAGCCGTGCTAGGGATTCAATCGCAAGAGTAAATAGTAATGGGGACAGGGGACAGCCCTGACGTATGTCCCTCCAAATAGAGAAGCAATCCAACAATGAACCATTGGCCTGGACCTGTGCAAGTAGCTGGTGGTAGAGGGTGCTGATAAGGTACCTCATGTACTTCCCCAGACCGGCGTGATTGAGAACAGCTTCGAGAAAGAACCAGTGCACTGTGTCAAATACCTTTTCAAAGTCTACAAAAACTAGCTCTGCTGGGTAAGGAGATGCACCTAATCTAGGGAGTGCCACCTGAACCCCTCTGATGAAGTGTCTTGGACTGCTACTATATTTAGCAGAGTGAGAACACAATGGTCCTGAAGAATGCCGTGAACTTTTGTTCACCTGGCAGAAACATGTTGACCTAGTCTGATAGGGAACATCTTTACTCCTATTGTTACACAGTTTTTAACTTCATCCATTGGGGATACCGATTACAGTTATTTTCCCTAGATGAGATAGTTTTACACACACCTTTTGATATATATTTTTTGCACTCTGCCCCTCACTCATATTTAACATTGGAGTGGAGAAAAACCTCACGCTCCTTTCCTGAGGGAGAGTTGTAGCCCACACAGTGCACCTTGCAGGCACTTTGTGCAAGAGGGAACCCAATGATGAAGCATGTCACCCAAGTAGTGAGTAAGTGTTCTAGTCTTTAAAAAGCAAATGCCCAATCTTTTATACAATTTATGGAGTTGTTTTTTGCACATTGAGATTTACATTCCAGTATTCAAACCATTAGGTTACCTCTGGTGAGTATTATGTAGTGGAGCGGTACCGTAGATGGTTATAATTTCTCCAATAGAGACCTTGTTGTGAGATACTACAGTCATAAAGCCACATTGATCACAGGGAGTTAAGTATAGAAAAGCGGTTTGCAGCTGATAGACCAGGATTTTAGAACAGAGCTTAATTTCAGTATAGATTAAGGAAATAGGTCTACACGAAGAGAACTTCTCAGGAGGGTGTATCAGTTTAGGTAAAACTGCTATCAAAGCTAGGTCCAATAAAGATGTGAATGCACCCTGTTTAGCGACTTCAGTATAAAGTTTGAGCAGGAATGGGGTCAACTCAGTGCAGAAGCTCGGCAGTGCTCAACAGGAGAGCTTTTCTGGACCAGGTGTCTTGTCGGATGGCATATCAGATAGGGCAGACATGATCTCTTCTTCAGTGATGGGCTCATCCACCTCATGGGTCAGAAAGGGGGGATAGTAGGTAGGGGAATGACAAATAATAGTTTTTTTTCTACCTCTGTGGAGGGTCAATCTCTGTAGGTGTAGAGTTCTTGGTTGAGCGTCGCAAAAGTCTGTATGATATCTGGGATTTGGGACATGCGCTGACCATGTGAATCCGTCAGTTGGTGTATGATTTGTGAGACTGTGTCATGGTTGGTGAGATGTTTCCCTGATTTGACCAAGTGTTTGTAAATTTTACAGGTTATTGCTCACCAGCACTGATGGGCATCCTTTAGGGTGAGTTGCTGCAGGTGGCAGCTGGCCACCGAGAACAGATGCGTATGATCAGAGGGATGGTGGCAAGCTGCTCGATGCTCTAGGGTGTGAACCTGGGTTGTGAGGGCTGTATTTTGTGCTACTACCTCCCTTTTCCCCTATGCACAAACCCTGTTGCCGCCCCATGGATCGCTGCTTTACCAGCCTCCCACAGGGTGGCCACTGAATCAGCTGATCCCTAGTTAGGTTCAGGATCTCGGGTGATACGGAAGCCTCAATTTGAGGGTCTGGGAGGTATCAAGTGTAAGGAACTAGATGGTCTTCTGAATCAGGTCAGCGGCACCAATTGTCATCATAATGGGGTCAAGGTCTGATATTCCCTTCTGGAGTACGGCTACACAATCTACCTGACATGCATCCGTAGTCCCTAACAAGAAAAGTTCAATTCAAGATTAATTTTTATTACACTGCTGAGGTGTGGGTATATACCCATTCTCGAGGGTGCCAAAGTCTATATTCTATGTATGAGCTGGAAACTGACATATGAAAATTCCCTATGGAACAGGATGACTACCCCTCGTGAGTCCCGTCTGAACCCTACAAGGAGCACTCAGTCATACCCACATCTTCGAAGGATTTGACATTGGGGTCCTAGCAAATGAGTTTCCTGAAGCACAAAAACAGCAAGCTGGAAACATTTGTCAAATCGCAGCACAGCAGTATGTTTAATGTGGTCCAGGATGCCATTCGCATTCCAGGATATCAATTTAAAAGAGGGCATGTCAGATGACTGTGGCATTGCAGCACAGTACCAAGGTGAAACCTGACTCAGAGCACAAGCAGCAGTGCCTTGGCCGGGGTGGTGCTTTGTGGTTCACATGTGAGGTGTAGTGCAGGCACTGAGAAACCTGGTGGTGGATGGATTACAACCAAAACAAAAAACAGCACAACAAACCCTTTCCTGTGTTCCCCTCAACTTCCACCTCCCCATCCTTTAACACCAGAAGCATGTGTCGCCCAAACTGGACCTCAATGGAGGTACAAAAAACAAATTTAGAAGTAGAAAGCAGAGAGGGAAGCATGTAGTGAGAGCAGTGCACCTAGAAGACACCCTTCAATTAGTAAGCTGCACCGGGGAAAGTCAGGGTAAGTGCAACATAGAGTTGCTAAGGAGTAGAATCAGTTTCCATGGGACACAACCGCCAACTTTTTTTTAATTCCCAGAACAATGGAAACAAGCCTAGACAGGGTCAAGCTGAGAAGTCTATCCCTCAAGGGTCCACCTCAATGAGACCTCACTAGGTCATTCATCAGTCCCCGCCGTCCTAATTGTAGGGAGCTCTGAGCCTGAGCCCCAAGAACCTCTTTGACCATCATCACAGTTGCGGTGTTTATAGGAATGGGTACACTGTTTCTCCTGAGGCCTTCAGGGGCAATTGGCAGCATTACTGCGTGGCTCACCACTTGGGTCTGGCCAGTCTGAAGGGACATGTGGGTCTCTTTTCTCCTTAACCCACTCCCAGTCCTGCTAAGGGGACTTGAAAAAGATTAAAAGAGGTCTTTAAGTTTTTCTAGGAAGAGGAGCATATATTGGCTAAAAGGCCCTCATTTATGGGATTTGGCATAGGGCAGCGCAGTAAGTCACTTTGCTGCCCTGCCGTATGCCAAAGTGAAAGGTCAGGAATGCAGCGTATTTATGCAATATGGTGCCTTTCTGTCCTTTCCCCTTGTGCTTGCACCATTTCAGCAGCCTAGTGCCAATGCAGACACCCTTGCACCATGGTGAAACAGTGCCTATGTTGTCGGGAAAATTGTTTTTGTTCAGGATGTGGTACCTTCCTGCACAAAATCAATCCTAAGAGGTGTTTTCCTCTGTGCAGAATGCAGCATACATAGAAAGAGGAACGAATGAGGGAAAAAATATATATGTTTCCTTGTTACGCATCAACTTTGGAGACATAAGGATTTGACACTTCTCCGGGTTAACATGATCTTTTAAACCTGGGGCAGTGTCGAAATCCATGAGTATTGCGTGGGAAAACCCACCCCAACACCCATGGAAAGCCTCCAAAATACAGCCTTACTCCATATCTGTGAGGCCATCCAAACCCACACATAGTGGCTTTGCATAGTCTCACACATATCAATTTGTAAGGGTAGTTGATTGTTCACACATTTGTATCCCCTGTGGCACCAGATCTTGTTTTTGTTGTTAGAGTACTCATATGCAGGAATATCCCTCTAGATGAATACTAGGGATAACAATATCTCAGACATGGATGAAGGGGACTGTGTAAACCTATACAGAAGGATTCTATGGGAGCATCTCACCAAAGGCTTTGTGTGTATATTATGTCTGTTGAGTGGAAGGTGCCCTTGATATGTTTCCCTCTTTTGCTCCGCTGTGTAGGTTGCAGTGAATCTCACTCCCCATTAAAGGCACGTTCCCCAGTGTTTGCTTGACTGGAGTCAGATTAGCAAATATCCACTACAACACACTTGTATTCACTTTCCCAGTTTATTGCATTGGAGATAATATCATAAATTCTACACTCCCACCCAACTAATGTGTGCACTTGCCTCAACCTTTGTTGGACTGTAGTTTAAGTTGCCCTACTCATTGTATCCACTTTCTCCAATATTTGCTAAACTGGTATTAGAATAGTAAAACTGACCCTTTCCATGTATGCACTTTCCCCAATGTTTCTTAGACTGAAGTTAGAATATTAGATCTGCCACCCTAATAGATGCACCTTATCCACTGATTATTGAACTGGAGTTAGAATAGTAAATTTAAAACCCCACCACAAATGTATGCATGTGCCCAAATATGTGGGAAACTGGAAATAAAATAGTCAATCTGACACCACCCCATGTATGCATGTCTTCCAATGTTTCTTAAACTGGTATAAGAACAATATATCTGACATCCCCTAATGTATGCACTTTCTCCAACTTTTATTTAACAGAAGTTAGATTAATAAATCAGAACCATAATGTATGCATGTTCTGCAACATTTATTAGACTGGAATAGCAAATCTGACCTTCTTCCCATGCCAGATGTATGTCTTTTGTCCAATGTTTGTAGAATTGTAGTGAAATTAGTCAATTTGAATTGGTTTTTTTTTCATTTGTTCATTTTTTAATGTTTTTAGATTGATATTAAAGTAGTGGCTGTTACTTCATTCTGGGTTTTTATAGGACAGTTTGAGTTTTTTTTATTTAAAGTATATGGGCCCAACTCAAAAAATAAACTTAGACGTTTGATCTAAACTTAGACCAAATGTCTAAGTTTATGTATTTGGGAATTCACAAAGGGCATTTACGAGTAGTATCTTCTGAGTCATAATCTTAGATGTTTGGTCTAAGTTTAGATCAAACGTCTACATTTACCTTTGTGAATCAGGTCCATTATTTTTGAAAATATTTTATTTCTTTAAATTACTTTTCAATGTGATTTGCTTTTAAGTCATTTCATAATATTAATGTATTACAAAATTATTCATTTGTGTTACATATTTACACAATTCATTTCTTATACATTATTTTAATAAATAGCTTGTAATAGTTTGACACCTATAAAATACATTTTAATATGTTTGAAGTGGTTTTAAGAATTTGTATAATTAATAATGTTGTATTGTTATATTCATTTTAATGCATTATGTTTTACAAATCACAGTTTGTAAAGTTTAATAAACTGCTGTTTATAAATCTAATGTGTTTTTAAAGGTTTTAACTTTTTCAAATGTATGCTTTTATAATTACAATACATTTATTTATATTTATAAATGTATACTACGCCAATAAAATGTCAATATTCTGATCCACAATATTTTATAGTTGATATTCTTGTGCTTTGCATTATTTGTATGTAAAGTTGATAATTTGGTTGTGGACATTTCTGACAATGATATTTTTGCACTGCAATATTTCTGTAGTTAATATTTCAATATCCAACCATCTTAGAGAGCTGGGTTTGCACTTGTTTCAAAGTGAACACATGTCTCTTCTTCCTTGGAATATCTATAAAAAAAGAATTGTAAACATATAATGATACAATTACGTTGCAATCTCAGTTTATCAACAAAAATTTCAGTGACAGGCCATTACATCAATAAAATCTTCACCTTGACAGAACCATTCGATAATTTGCCATGCTTTCAAATGACTCCAACACCCAAATTTCTACAACTTAATTTAGAATAATGAGTTAGCAATTGAAGGTCATGGCAGATTGAGGGAACGGTTATATAAAAATAATGTTCTTGTGGATGAGAATATCCTTCACTGTAAAGGTTTTTGATGTGATGACATATTTCCATTGGAGAAAAAACAGCAATCTATTTAGAGGGATGATTGTTTGCTGAAAGTTTTAGCAGACCAAAACAAACAATTTTGAAGCATGGCTCAGAACACAATCTCAGTCACTTGCACCCTGCAGGGAGCCATACAACCAGTCTGGTCATCAACAGCTATGTCATGCACTCTCTGTATGTCTAAATGACATTGTGCCATCTTTAGAGACTCATGTGTCAATGGCTAGTCTATCTGCCCCTTCAGTGTAGCAACAGTTGTAGTAGCTTCATTGAGGTCACAAAAACTTTCCTGGGAGGGCACGATGTTGGACAAGCCCCTTTAGCAAACTATTTGTTCTGAAAATTAGAGTGTATCCTTGCATAAAGAAATAATCCCTGACATACAGCGTGTTTTCTACCTTTCAAATTGGGACATTCTGCAACTCCCCCACGCAGGACCATTAAGTCTCACATGGAAGTCAGAGTTAGCGAAAGGAGTACCAATCATCTCACTCTAAGTAGGGCTAGGTGGCCCCTATTATGAAATGTTCTTTGGTGGACACACTTTCAGTGTCAGAAAGCGTAATGAGCTGAGGCTCCACTCTCTGAAACACTGCAGTTGCCCCACATCAGATTGGGGTAGTTGAACCAGGATCATGAAAAAATGGTGAATCCATCATTTTACAGCAGTTGTTCAATTCTGTCAAACTCTAAATGGCATGTCTTTGAAATGCAATATTCTACTCAACAAGTGTTAGACCTGGTATAGTTGGTGGGGAGCTCCCCTAACTTTTTGCCTTTAACCCTTCCGTTTTGTTGACATTGTTTGTGCTGGCTTTAGGACTCTGCACACTTTGCCACTGCTAACCAGTGCTAAAGTGCTGTTGCTCTCTCCTTTAAGCATGGTAGATTCGACTTACCCTAGTTAGCACATTTAATTTACTTGTTTGTTCCTGGTAAAGTGATAGCCTATGTACCAGTGTCTGAAATTTAAATGCTACTTGTTGGCCAGGAGCACTTATTGTGGCACTCACATAAATAACCCTTTAAACATGTCTTAGGCCTTCCCTTGCAACCTGCGTGTGCAGTTTCTAAACTGCCATGCTGATATGGAAAAATAAAGCTTTTGCCAGGCCCAACCCTTCCTTTTTAATACATATACATCATCCCTAAAGTAGGCCCTGAAAAGCCCAGATTGCAGGCTGCAGTGCATTTAAAATGTAAGACATGTCTTGGTATTGAAATACTCTTAAGTTAATTTTTCACTTCTGCAAGGTCTGCCTCTCCCGTAGGATAACATTGGAGTTACCTATTTATATTCAATAAGCTGTAATTTTTAATTGGGAGCAGGAATACGGCTGGAGTTTGGTGTCTAAAGAATTGTGATTAAAGTCCCCCTTTAACTGTAAAGTTGGATTTTTAGTCACAATTCTGAAAATGCTACTTATAGAAAGTTGCCATTTTCTTGTCCTAGACATTTGGGGGCTGATTACAATGGTGGTCCGTGGGACCGCCGTCTGCTATTGCGGCGATCAGTAAGCAATCCAACTGTCACATTATGATGCGACCGCTGTGGTGGCAGTCAAAAAGTGCTCCTTGTCACTGTGCCCTATGATGTGGCCAAGAAAAAGGGCAGCAACACATGCCGCCATGATAAGGAACACCTCCTGCACTTGCATGCTCTGTGTGCCATGCACCATATGGTACATGATACACAATGCATACAGGTGAGTGGGGATACCACATGTGCCCCAAGGGCCACTTCAATGTTGCCTATGATGGTTGGGGGGGCCCTGTTTGGGACTCCTAAGTTCAATTTCCGGAGGCTTCCGGTGGGAGCAATACAAGAGAGAACTACAGTACAGCAGGTAAAGTACAGAATACAGTCATACATGATGGAAGGTTTAGGGCGATGAGGGGTCATCCATTGCAGGAGCCAAGGGAGGCTGACATATTTCTCCAAGGTGGGAGTTCCATGGGCCCCATAAACAAGACCATTTTCTGGGACATCCACGCAATACATATACAGTCTTTTCCCTGAACATTGCCCAGTCCAAGTCTTTTCCCCAATCCTGTGCTGTAGGTGGGAGCGGAGCCCCCATCGCTGGGCAATGTTCCTCTTGGCCAGCATCAGCCCCAACGTAACCCACTGCGTTAGGCCCACATTTTGAATCAGTTGGTTCCCAGATATTTAAGAGACACCTACGGGCCTCCACACGGAGCTGCACAGACAGAACGGTATTGCTGATGTCATGAATGTCGCACCAGTAGGTTTGGATCTGTGCACATTCCCAAACTATATGGAAAAGTTCCCCCAGCTGCAAGCGTCCTCCTCTGGCCTTCCCGTTCGTACCAATTCGGGCCCTGTTACATAACTACGGTGGAGAAGTTTCAGTTTGACAAGTCAGAGACGTGCTTGTATTGCTACCACCCTGGGAGAGTAGACTGCTTCCGGCCACTCGTCGTCATCCATTTCTATGCCATCCCTTGTCCACTTCTCTCAGAGAGCCTGGAGAGGGTCCGAGATATTGTTGACCAGTTTTTTATATATCAGGGAAATGGTGCTGTCAGGGAGATGACCATCCAGCACTATATCCTCAAGTGGGGATGATTCCGGTAGTGTGATCCCAGGCTGCAAGTGTGAACGAAGTGCGTGCCGAACCTATGTGTAGCGGAAACGCTCAGATTCGGCAAGGTTATATTGTTGCTGCAGCGCTGCAAAGGACTTAATATCTGACTTGTCCCACACATGCCTTATGCATGCAATACCTATGAGATCCCATTTGTCGAATCTCTTACTCCTCCACAGGTCACCCAGTTGCTCAGAATCCCAAAGTGGTGTTGCAAGCGTTTGCTTATGTCGCCAGCCTAGGCGAATGGTGCTGTGTGCCAGACATATACTGCATGTTTGGTGGGGCCCGTAAGCGGAGAGCGCCGGGGACTAGAGTAAAGGGCCCTACTGAAGGCCCCTACAGAGAGGAGCCACCTATTCATGTTATAGCCCGTGTCGGAAGGTTGGCCATAGGTGCAATGGTTAATGGAGAAACATCTAAAAGCAAACAGATTACCTGCCCCACCTCATGAGACTAGGCCCCAGAACGGGGTCCTTAAATAAACACACTGTCACCGGAGCAAATCAAGTGCAGGGAAAGTCAATCACAACAATTTATACAAAAACATGATTATTTTATTAGTTTTTAACACATAGTATCAAAATAATTTAAGTACTTAACAAAATACTAAACAATTCATCAGACATCAATCACAAATACTCCAATACATCAAGTCCCACACTCCAGTTTCATATTACACATTCAGTCCTTCACATATTTCCACAAACTCATCACACATACCCACACCTCAATCGCACAATTCTCAATACATTCAAAGATATGGTTAATGGAGTACAGATGAAACGCCCAGTAATACAGCTTAATATCTGGGAGGCTGATGCCTCCGTCATACCAATTTAGAGAAAGTTTGATGAGAGCAATGCGAGGCTTACCGTTCAACAATAGGTCCCTCTGGAGGCCCACAACCTCTCGGAAATATGACGCGGGTATCGGGTCCAGGGAATTCTAAAGTACATACAGGAATCGGGGCAAAGACATAATCTTAAAAAGGGCAGCTTTACCTAACAGGGAAAGTGGAAGCGACCTCCACCTGTTGATATCTTTGCGCAGCTGAATCAGCCCGGGCTGGAGGTTATGGGAATTGCAAAGAGAGGGATCCAGAGAAAGGAAGACACCTAAATACGTAAATCCTTCGGTACAAGTTTGGAGTGGGCACCCACACAGCGGGATCTGAGGCTCGCCCGCCACCATGAACTGGAGGGATTTGCTCCAGTGTATGGAATAACCGGAGTACCTTCCAAAGATCGTGAAGATATCTAAAACCAATATTAAAGATCTCCATGGGGAGGTCAAATACAGAAGGATATTTTCAGCGTAAAGGGAAATACGGTCCTGACGTATCCAAGCTGGCAGTGGTTCCAGCGCTGGGGCAAACAGCAACGGGGACAGGGGGCATCCCTGATGGGTCCACCTGCCCAGCTCAAAGGCAACTGATTTCTTGTTGTTGACCACCACTTAGGCCATAGGTTGAGAATACAATAATTGCACCCACTGTGTGTATTTAGGACCAAATCCCAGTTTCTCTAATGCTACCCATAGGTACGGCCACTCAATGGTGTCAAATGCCATGGCAGCGTCTAAGGAGACTATAGCCGCCTTTTTCAGTATGGAAGCCACCCTGCCCAAAACCCTGTGGACTCTGCGCAAGTTCAGCGCAGAGTTACGGTGTGATATGAAACCTGATTCATCCGGGTGGACCAGGGTCCCAATCACCATCAAGAGGCAAGTCGCAAGGAGCTTAACCAGGATCTTGGGCTCCGAGTTCAATACGGATATTGGACGATAAAAACCACATTCCGTTTTGGGATTCCCTCCCTTATGAATAGTAACTATAGTGGCAGTGTGTTGGTCCTATGCCATGAGTCCTGCTTGCCTCGAGTCCTCATACATGTCCCTCAGGTGTGGGTCCAATTTGTCTGGTTTAAGTTTGTACAACTCAATTGGTAGCCCGTTAGGGCCAATGGCTTTGCCTCGCTTGGGCTACCGCACTGCGTTCGCAATTTCATCATTGGATATGTCGCTGTCCTTGAAGTCATGTTTGACCACCGACAACTTGGGTAGAGCGATGTCAGTAAGCATCCAGCAGAAATCATCTATAGGGAAGGGGGAAGCCGAGGTGTAAACAATCCCTCGGAGTTCAGATACTAGTCTGCTTGCCCACTCCCTCTTATCCAACCAAGCCAAGAGTTTCCCGGCTTTGTCGCTCACTTTATATAGCCGTCCCAGAACCACTCTCCCCTTGGCCTTAGCCTGGTCTGTTGCTAACGCCCTGTAGTCCTGTTGTTTGAGTTTGAGAAGGTGGAGCTTGTCGGATGTGACATCCATTTCTTGGTCTGCCTCCAGTCTCCCGACTTCTGCCTCCACCGCCACCAAATCTTTGCCCTGTTCCTTCTTTTTCCTCAAGATCAAGGAAGGAGCCTGTCCCCGTATTACTGTCTTAAAGGCCTCCCATAGCACCTGCGGAGATTCCACAGAGCCTTCATTCTCATTAAAATAATTATCAATGGTCGTAAGGAGCTCCCGTTGGATATGAGGATCACGCAGATACCATGGATTAATAGGGGCCACCCGTCCCACCTGTTGGTACCCAAGCGTCATCTGGAGCCAATCTGGTGAGTGATCTGAGATGGCTCCAGCTAGGTGTTTTATCTCACGGACATGGGTAATTTTAGATGCGGGTACAAGAAAATAGTCAATTCTAGATAGACTCCCGTGAGCCCCTGAATGAAAGGTGTATTGAGACATATCAGGGTGAAAGGCCCTCCACCCATCCACCAGACCCATGGATTCCAGGAAGTCTGGCAGCCAGCATTGCGAATGAGGGAGGGCACGCGGGGGTGATGATCCAGGCTACCAGAGACCACCGAGTTCAAGTCCCCTCCCAGCACCAGGAGAACCTCCGGGATCCCCAACAGCAGTGTACCCAGGTCTCTGAACGTGGTTGCCTGAAGGCCCAGGGGCACATACATCGAAAGAAAGGAGTCAGGGTGGCCCTCCCACATGTCCAAGACTCCCACATACCACCCTCTAGTATCCAACCAGGTATCCTGCACTACAAGGGGAAAGGACTTTTTCATCAGTATGCCAACTCCTCGGGAGCCAGTGGTGAATCTCGCGTGAGCCAGTAAGACGTAACCCTCTCTATACAGTGCCATGCACGCATTTCCAACTAGGTGGGCCACTTCCCTAATCAATGTATCAATAGCAGTTGCTGATGCAATCAAAACTTCAAACAAAATACGCATATCTACTCCCCGGATCAATCTTGTAATAATAGTTGCTAATGAAATAAACGTTTCAAAACCACAACAAAATACCCCACCCAACAACCCCCCACTCCGCTGCCCTGCACTCTGGGCTTGAAACTGCCCATGAAAAACTTGCAGTGTGCCTGTCACCCTAGAAAAGGATTCAAGAAAGAAAGAAGAAGAGAAAGGAGGGGAGTTAAAGCGCACCCTACCCTGGCACCAAAAGGAAGTGTAAGCCCATCCAAATACAGATACTTCAGGTCTAAATGAGTCCGAAAGTAGAGACCCCCCCACCGAAGCCACACCCCTCCTGCCCCAAGTACTTAGTCCAGATTCCACCACTGAACGGCTCACCACCTCAGGCCGGTTGACTGTTCTCATTTTTGCTGCCCCTGCGATCAGCGGGGCTCCTAGCCCTACGGCTCTCAATTCAGTCTGCTGCTGGCTCAGGGTGTTCAAAGAACCACACTCTCCTCTCTGCCTCAATGCAAAGACGTGCCGGAAACAACATGGAGTACTTCAGTCCCCGCTCTCTAAGGACACGCTTGACCAATAGGAATGACTGTCGCTGCACCCTCTGCATAAAATCCGGCAAGAAAGAGGTGTCCTAGTATTCATACCGCAGGGGCGCAACTGCCCTGGAGTTTTGGAGGATAATGTCTCTGTCCGGAAATTCAAGACCCGCGCCAACATGGGCCACGGGGGATCGCCCGGTCTGGGATGGCGGCCCGGGACCCTGTGGGCATGCTCAATGACAAAGAACTTACTGAGGCCCTTGGGTTGCAAGTATTTCAGAATGAGGTCCTCAACAAAAAAGGTCCAGGGACTGTTCCTCTGCTTTTTCCGGGACCCCAAGGATGGGCCGGTTGGTGCGCCGAAGGCGGCCTTCATAGTCATCCAACTTGAGGTAGGTAAGCTTGCTGAAGTCCTGAAGATCACGGATCTCACCATGAAGCTGCGCAACATCACCCACTAGACTGGCAGTGGTAAGTTCAACCTGCTTGACCTTTTCGTTCAGTTTGCCCATGTCGGCCCTACTGAGGTTGACATCAATCGCCACAGTATCCAAGGAAGCCTTAACGCCAGTGATGGCATTCATGACATCTTTTAGGGAGATTTCTTGCTCCTCCTCACCCAGGCCCCCTGAGGCAGAGTTCCTAGGCGTCCCGGACTTCTGCACCTCTTTCTGGACTGTATAGAGGTCCAGTTTGTTGGATTGCGTGGCCTTTGGACCCCGGGAACCAAGTTCTTGACACGCTCCATCTTAGTCCCTTCCGCGTTCCAATAGAATGTCAGCTTGCACCCAAGCGGAGCGGTCCCTCCTCTGCCAACAGCGGAGCACATATCCAGCAGGAATTGAAGGTGTCAAAGCGCCCCCATGTGTGGTCACTTAATCCTCAGTAGGGTATTCTTCACAGGGGGAGCTGTCTCCGCCTCAGGCGCAAAGGTGGTGGCAACACGAGGGATCTCCCCAGACACTCCAGATTTTATGCGCCCTCACTCTTGCCCTTGGGAGCCATGCCTCTCACTTTCCAGAGCTTAAAGGGCCAACCAATTCATCAATGTCAATATGGGGGCTCAGCAACCCTACATCCACAACCCTGAGGGGGGCACTAACCCCATGGGGGACCATATCCACTTAGCTGAGGGTCTCCGGGAAGTCTAGCATCTGTCCTGCGGTCCCCGAGCACAGCCCATAATTCTGGGAGGATGCGGGGGAGGGAGCACTGTACAACAAAGGCAAGCAGTATCACTGTCTGCCCCCCGGGTCAGTCCATGGCGCAAGTCAATGCTGAACCGCAGCTCGCACACAGCACACACAACAGTCTAGGTCCACCCCCACCCACCAGTAGCACAAAGGGGCCTCAGTTCCTAGATGCAGGCGCAATCTTCTCGACGCGGGGGTGTCCTCCAAACATGGCGCCACTGCGAGCAGAGGCCAAACCCTTCGGATCTTCCTCCTGGCCTCTCACCACACTGTAGGTCCCGGCACGGGCCTCGTCACTAGGCCCAACCCCCACTGCAGCTGGGTCATCAGTCTCCCATACCGAAGACAGGTCAAAGTCAGCAAGCTTGTTTCCAATACCTCGCCAGCGCTTTAAACTGCTCCTGCTGCCGTTGGTGTCTGTTAGCAACTCCAGGGGGGAGCAGCTGGGGAGGGGTGCGAAGCAGACTTGGGCTGCACAAGAATCCTTACACCGGTCCGCACCAGGTGGCACTTCCGAGCAGGCTCGCGGTCTGCCGACAGCACCCAAAGCGACTCAGAGCCACTCCCCTCCGTGACTGGGTTGGGGGGGGGAGCTTTCTCCTGCTGCAGCGGTGGCACCCTTCAGACACGGCGTCACCGTGAGCACTGTCCATGCCTGCCGGTGCTCCCTCACGGCCCCCTGCGACACTGCCCCACCTCCGCAGTCGCCGGATTTTCGGTCCATGACGACGGAGATAAGTCCGGATCAGTGGGTTTGAGTCAGCAACGTTTCCAACTCAAACAGCTGTAGCCAGATGGACCGGATCGTATACAGGATAAATGCGAGGATGGGCCGTTCTTGGAGCTATGCCTCACACGGCCATCTTGCCTCGCTGCCTAGCCACGAGCCCCACCAAAAGCTTTTTCATTGCAGTCTTCCCACCATGAAAAGGTTGTCAGAAAGGTATATTGTAGTCCTGATGGAGAAGCTTGGTTCGGCACCGCCACCATTCAGGACTACGAATCTGACCGCTGCCCCGTTGGGATCACTGATCTTGGCGGAGACATTTGTTTTACCATGACCGCTGTGGGTCTGACGACTGATATTACAATACAGCAATTAGACTGAGGGGCTGTCGTTGGGTGAACTGTCATTGATGGGCTGTCGGTGGTGGTCCACCAACCATCATAATCAAGCCCTTGGTGACAGAAGAAGGACGGCTGTGCTGCTGAAAGGACTACCACTCAGTTGGACTGTTGCTTTGAAGGACTGCTGCACTGCTCACTTGCTTCTCTGCTACCATCTTGCCTGGGTGAGAAAGACTGGACATTCATCTCTAGCCCCAGAAAACTATTGTAAGCTGGTGGGGGAGTGAGAATCCACCTCAAATGATAATCACTGTACTTGTCAGCTGAACCACCAAAATATCTAAAAAAATCCTGTGCTCAAGCTCCTGCTAACTATGGGGCACAACGGCCAGGCTAAACTTGGAAGTAATATGAAAAGTATTTATACATTACTCAAAGAGTAATATATGAGAACATAACACAAGAAGAATCAAAAGTTAAAACTGATGGCGATGGATTGAGAGTTGGATACAGGGACCAGCTTCATCACAGTGGAGAGATTAGCTTCAGAGACAGAAACTTTTATGGATAAAAAGTAGTCATGAATGAGTAGTTGTCAGGGCAAGCTGAACCCGAGGCAGGGTTCGATGATGGCAGACTGCTGAAGATTGGGATCCCCATGCTTTTGTCGATGAAGGCAGGAAAATACAACATTCCCACATCACCAACAGTGTAAATCGTCTCTCACCTCAAATGTCTGTTTACCAAGCAATGGTATTGTGGAGTGTTCCTTATTAAGAAGCTGCTCTCCACCCGAATCTTATGAACTACCTGGGGTTTCAGAGAAAAACAAATGTTTCAGAGGTTGCTTTAATTGCATATTGGTTTGGATGATATTTTACTGCTCCAAAGCTGTACTGTGTCTGGACTAATAATAGGCTTTTGCCATTTTTCAGCTCAGTGTGGATAGCACTCTGCTAATTCTAGGCTTACAGACTTTGCGGTAAAAATGGCGAAAGGCTTTGTTACTTTCTTGCTCAGCCTGGATTGCACTGTGCTAATTCTATGCTTAAAAACTCTGCTAGAAGAATAGAAAAATAGACATTTGAGGTGAGCAGATTCAGTGTTCCGATGGTATTGTAAGGTGCGCCATATAAAGAAGCAGCTCTCTGCACAAACTTGGGAGCTACCCTGAGTCCCCCTGCTTTCTTTTTTGCATAATTTATGCAGCACTCTAATCCTGAAATGGCATTGTCTTGACGTATATTGGGTGTTTCCTTGTGATTGGACAAAACTATACCTCTCTGAAGGACTCTAACTAGATAGAAGCATATGTGTCAGGGGTTGCTTTTATACAATATAGGTTGATTTGGATGGTATTTTATCCATCCAAAGCTGTAATACTGTGCCTAACCATAACTCGTGCACTAAGGTAATTATAACTCTCGCCCCCGCCATGAACACGTTTCTCATCAATAATTTCACTTCAAATATTGCAGTGATATTATCAATGATGTCACAGAAGATGTCATGAGTGATGCAATAAGTGGGGTAATTAGCATTGCATGTCTAAGGTGCGAACTATAGTTACCATAGGGCATGAGCTATAGTTAATTCAGATAACTATAACTGGTTCAGTGGTTTTTAGAGATTAAAACATTACATTGTTACTGAACACATCACCTAACTATAATGCTACTTTAATGTTACTTTAATCTTTGTATTTTTCAGTGAATTTCTAGGGTCAGCAATATTAAATTACCATATGTATATCTATACGTTAATTCATACCTAAATCTATACATAATCCATATGTAAATCCAATTCGGCTATGAGGTTTTTGTTCTTTGGCTGTGTACAGGGAGGGTTTGTGGCAGTGCCAACTCCCCCAAAGGCAGTCAACACCATGCTGCACACAGACTCTGGCTGTGCTCAGGGGTGGGGGTTGGCCACAGGACTTGGCCCTAGAACCCCATCCCAGGACCATTTTATTTTTAGGGAGAGGGATCCGCCAGGCCCCCATCTCCAAGCCATTATAGTCACCCAGGAACCACCCCTGGGGCCAACACTGACAAAAAACTGACATTCAGACACCCTCCCTGAATCCCTTTAGGCCCTGGCAACTCCATTCTGCAGGGCCCTTTTTGTATCAAAGGGAAGGGAGGCTGTATGGTCCCCCGCCTGGAGCCTTGTTATGCCCTTGGGACCCTATCTCCAGAAGCCTTTAAAGAGTAAATTAAAGTGGAGGGGGGCTGCGTGGCCTCTTGCCCGAGCCTTGTTAGGTTCTGAGGCCCCCATCCCCAGGGCTGTTTTTTTTTTTTTAATTAAAGGATAGGGGGAGCTAAGTGGCCCCCTCCCTGATTTTTGGTAGGCCCTGGAGAACTGTTAGAAATTGGGGGCCCGATGTAGGTGTCCATTTATCGACCGGTAACGGCGGATTTTGGCCGTTACCGACCGGTAAATGGACATTCCTGATGTAGATGACCGATTTTACAGATTCTGTAAATTTACCGAATCGGTTAAATACCGAATCAGTATTTTTACCGATTCTGTAAATTGGACATGTAGGTGGACTCTACTGAGTCCCACAGGCCTTACCGAATCGGTATTTTACCACCCAATTCAATTGGGTTGTAAAATACCGAATCCAGGTATGCATGCACATGTGTGCATTCACACCAGTGCCATGTGACACACAGACATGCCCTTAGGGCATGTCTGTATGCCACATGGCACACGTGCCTGAATTCAGGGTGCTAGAGGGTGTCAAAGTTACAGCCCCTGCACCCTTGCAAAAAACGGTATTTACTGAATCGGTAAATACCGATTTGGTAATGACCATTGATTCCTATGGGCTGCAATGCCCATAGGGATCAATGGGCTTTACCGATTTGGTATTTACATAATCAGTAAATACCGACTCTTAATGATTCGGTATTTACCGAATCTGAAATACCTACATTTCCCCCCTTCTAATTTACCACTTCTTAAATACCGAATCGGTATGATTTGGTATTTTAGAAGTGGTAATTTAGAATTACCTACATCGGGCCCTGGGTTGTTGGTTTACTAGGGTATGAGCCCAAGTCAGTCAGCAACTACGATCCTAGTCTGGCAAAGAAGCAAGCAAACCCTAAATTAACTTGTGCTCACCCTCTGATAGGATGGCACAAAACAGTCAGGCCTAAGTTAGATGCAATGGTTGAAGTATTTGTGCAACACTTCAAACAGTAAATGATTGATAAAATCCACTCAAAAAGATTCCACGCCAGATCAGAAAAATAGAACCTAAGTTAATAAATGAAACTAGACCAAAATGACAAAAATCCAATAAGTAGAACTTGAGATATTAATTTTTAAGGAATAAGCGGTAAAATAGTGGTTAGAAGCAATACACGCTTACTTGGGATATCTGGTCATGCCAGACTGAAACAAAGTCAAAAGTTCTGACCGACAACGATGGAATGAGGACCAAAAGCATGGACCTAATGAGGTCATCTGAACAAAAGCACCTTGATCCTGGCTATGTCTACGTCGAAGATATGGCCCAAAGCGATTCATCAGTGTTGATCCACTGGTCCTGAACACAGAAGCAATTATGCATTGGCTACGATACTTGAAGAGATGCAATGCGGAAATTTGTTGCAGTCATTGAGGATGCAGTGAACAGAGACACAGAGACCTTGTGTAAAGATGGTTACAAAGGTGATGCATTTGTGGGGACTAGACACAGTCCTAGGTTAAAATGAAGCTGGGTGCAGCTCCTACCACCCATCAATCAATCAATTCATCAATCAGGGAATTTCGAAGTGCGCTACTCACCCTTGAGGATCTAAAGGCACTGGAGGGGGGAGCAGCTTTGGTCACTCGAACAGCCAGGTCTTGAGGGTCTTCCTGAAGATGTGCAGAGTGGATGCATATCTGATGTTGACCGAGAGCTCATTCCAGGTCTTTGCTAGGATGTAGGAGAAGGACCTTCTACCTGTTCTGGCTCTGCGGATGCATGGGGTGTCTATGAGGTCGGCGGACCGGAGGTTACTCTTGGATACCTGGAAGGTGATTCTTTCATTGAGAAATTGGGGTCCTATATTATGGAGTCATTTGTACGCATGGGTGAGTATCTTGACAGTTACTCTCTTCTCCACGTGTAGCGTGTGGAGGTCAAGCAGGTGTGGGGTGATGTGTTCATGTCAGAGGGCGCTGAGGATGAGTCTGGCTGTGGTGTTCCGTATGGTCTGGAGCTTGCGGAGCAGAGAATTGTTGATCCTGGCATAGAGTGCATTTCCGTAGTCTATCCTGCTGGTTATGAGTGCATGGGGGACGCCTTTCTTGATTCAGGGGATTCATTTAAAGGTCTTGCGAAGGAGGGTGTTAAAGCAGGTGGAGTTGACTAGGTTGATTTGTCTGGTCATGGAGAGGGAGGAGTCGAGTATGATGCCGAGGTTCCAGCCATGGTCCATGGGTGTGGGAGGGCTGCCGAGGGCAGTGGGACACCAGGTGTTGTCCCATGCAAAAGGGGAGACTCCGAGGACGAGGACGAGGACTTCTGTCTTCTCAGAGTTTAGCTTCAGGCAGCTGCTACTGAGGTTCCGTGGCAATTGTAAGTGGTGTTTTCGACTCGCACGAATATGGTCGAGTCTGGTATCTACGAACCGCAAATGACGAGTTTAGTAAGTGTGCGCATTTTCGCTGTGCTAACTTAAACCGTTCGTTTGTTACGTGGGTTTTTCATCTGTACCCACGGGTTCCATCTTAGATACGGCATCCATTTTGTCTCTTGCCCTCAAGTAGCCAACGAACGGACGTTGTCCGCTTCGCGACCCTGGGATTCCCAAGATATCTGCGGAAGACACATGTCCTTTGAAAGTGTCTTTATGATGAGGGGGATGATACTGTAAGGCAGATGGCCCCGCTCGAGGCTCATCTTGCCGTGCCGGTTTATTGTCTCAGCCGTGCATCTCATTAGGCACGTCCCTTTGAAGCCTGTAGCTCGTGTTTCCCGATACCTCCCCTTTTACACCCCTTCCAATCTCCCCACTGTTTCCATCTTCCTCCACACCTGTTCTTGTTCCTTCTTCGATCTGTTTTACTGCTGATTGGAATGTACTAATGGTGGGAAGATGGGTTTTTACAGTTGGGAACCGCCAAATGTTTCCGCACTTATATTCCGGACCTTGAATGTATCAAAGTGACCAAAGCGACCCCTCTCGGGGATAATTGTGGGAACCAAGTCGTAAACCTTTGTGTACCATGTAAACCTATGGGAGAATCGTGTATAAAAGGAGCGATCCACAGAACCAATTTGAAGCAGTCTCCCCGAACTACACTCGTTGTACTTCCTGTGACTTCTGTGTTTCCCTGCAGTAAATAAACCTTGAATCTTTGACGCCGAAGGAAGTGTCCCGTGTCTCTGTGATTCGTACGCCGGAGCAGGTTACCCACGAAGGTTTCAGGTGTTGTCCCCTGGCACCGCTGGGTCCTAAATAACCCAGTCCTTCAGTTGGCGCCCAACGTTGAGCTGCATCAGTGGTACCGGTCCAAGCCCGACGATCGTGAGGAACTTCGTGTGAAATCTCCGAGGGAAGGTGCACTCCGCTTCATCGATCCTGTTGTCGAAACAAGTGGCCCGAAGACTTTTCCCGCGAAGATTCCCGCCTCCTGACGGCTGCGACGGACTGCTGCCCTGACTGTAGACCTGTTTTGGCGCCTGGCGTAGACCTTGGTAGAGCGAGACGACTGACGGGCCTTCCCGGTGACGCCATCGATCTTTGAGTTAAGTATTGGTGGGTCGCTCCCAGAGTTCTTGGTTGTGGTTGCTTAGTTGTTGCATGGTTCCATTGCATTTGTAGTCCTTGGTACTTTGTTGTGATATTTGACGTCTGCAGTCGCCAAAAACCGAGGGTTTTTGCTCTTTGCTGGGACTTGGTAAATCCCGTAACCCTTGACGTTTGTGAAACTCGGCTAGTGTGCAAGATGCCTGGTCGCAGTACTTTGTTTAGTTGTTTCAGACGTTGTGGTGCGGATTCCCAACTGGAGGACTCGTGTCCGATACCTCCGGTTGGAACTCCGACTTATGAGCTGTACAGTAAACACGGGCTCGGCCCGATTACCTTTAATGATTATTGGATTCGCTATACTAAGAAGGACGGTGTCCTTAGTTGGCCACCTCATGGTAGCTTTGAGACCCCGATCTTAGATAATCTAGAGGCTAAATTGTTCGAGAAAAAGTCAATGCCATGTTTGATGCCTTTCGGTTGTGGCGTAAAGAAGCCCGACAGAAAGAAATCAGACAGACTAAACGAAATCAGAGAGATGGTGTTGCTGCCATTGTGAAGAAAGCAGAGCAATTTCAGCGTGACAAGGAGGTTAAGGAAAAGGAAGTGTTTGATAGGCTACAGCGTATGACTATAGATAAATGCTATCCTGCTCTGCCTACGGAGTCGGAAAAGAAGGAAGAAATAGTTGAGCATCCTTTAATGTCCTATCTTATGAAGTCGCCACCTCCGTATGTACAGGGTGCCGCATTTCCTGTGGCCCCCCCTGTACCTGTTCTCCCACCTATTCTTCCTCCGCCTGTTCCTCAACCTGCACCCGTTCTTCCGACTATTCCTGCTCCTTTGCCTGTTGCTATCCCTACTGCTCCTCCGCTTCCACATACTCCTGCTCCCGCTACTGCTCCTGCTCTGTTAACTCCTTCTGTTGCTTCTGTCTCTACTCCTTCGCTTGTTAGTCCTGTGTGCTATACTTCTCCCTCTACTCGTAATCGTACTTCTCCTCTTGCGGCTAGCTTCTTTCATTCTCTCGGACCTGTTCTTGGGTCCGCTGGTTCAGATGGTCCTCAGAGACGTAGTCAGCTTCCCGGTAACAGGGAACGTGCTTCGCTATATAATATGGCAATGGGTTGGATGACGCATCCTCTTAGAAATCCACCACGTAGTGTACTTGATACGTTTTGCCAATTCAATGAACCGACACAAAGATACGTGTTCGAAGAAATGTGTAAGGTCCTTCGTGATCAGATATCGGCTGATGCACCTGACGAGGTGCTGACCGCTTTGTCTGATCTACAGCTTCAGTTCTCGAATGGACTGATAGTGGATACTAATGTTCGACGTGCCGTTGAGCGGTTGCTATCTTTCCGTCCCACTCCTATACCTCAAGCCCTGTTTGTTGAGGATGTTGAAAGACAGTCAGATGAGTCTGGTCAGTTTCCTATGCGTGAAGTTCCACCAGTGTGGATGCCAGGTAATCCTGCAGCTCAACCTCCGATCTTGCCGTTCTTTCAGAGAGTATGGATACATCTCCCATGGAAACGATCAGAAGTTTTACAGGTGAAGCAATCTTTGCCTGACCCTCGCAAAAATCCTGCGGGTATTATAAAGAATTATCGCAGCTCGTAGACGCTACGGTAATGAATCTTGCCGATATCGACATGCTGTTTGGTAATGTTGTACCGCAACCGGTATGGGCTAAGATTCGTCAGGAAAATCATCCAAATGAATTAGGTGGTGATTGGGCTGCCATTATAGCGGCGGATGGTCGACAAACTGGTGGGGCTAAACCCGAGCAGTTGATTGCTGCTCTACCTCAAAGAATAATCACGCTAATGAAAACTCTTATGCCAGCTATGAGGGTGAATTGGGACAAATTGTCAGCCTGTAGACAGAAGAAGGACGAGAGTGTCTCCGACTTCTTTACGAGATTCGAGGAGGCATTTATCGACCATAGTGGTCAGGATATGGGTACTGAGGGTGGTCAACGGTTGTTCGTGGATAAATTTGTCTCAAATTTATTGCCCGATTTGGGCAATAAATTGAAAAACTCAGAAAGTGCGTGGGCCGTTTCTACCTCAGCTCAAATATTGGCCACAGCACAATATTATGAAAACAGGGAGAAAGAAGAGAACGACCGTGCTGATAAAAAGACGAAAGAGCTTAAAACTAAAGTGTTGTTGCAGCAAGCATATCCTCCACGTTCGAATCAGAATGCTTCGCAACAAAATAGATCACAGTCGCAATCTAATCGATCACAATCCCGAAATGACTCCTCTTCCCAAAGATCTTCGTTGGGGTACAATCAATGTGCCTATTGTAGACAGGAGGGTCATTTAAAATTCAATTGTCCTGTTCTAAACGATCGTAATAGCGGTAATTCATCTAGAGGAGGTCGTGGTGGTTCACAGCAGACATCACGCGGTAGGGGTCGTGGTGCTCAAAATGATCGCTCAGATAACTCATCAAATTCTAATAATTGTTTTGATCAACGTGGATCATCGCAAGGACGATCTGCGCAGTACAATGTAGACGATTATTACGTCGATCAGGGAACTGACGACAGTAATTACTAGGACAGCCATAGACAAGGAGAGGGAGTGGTATCAGTTCCGGTTGATCAGAGAGGGCCTTACGTCGCAGTTGCTACATCGGGCGTCGTTGAGCCTTTTCTGTTGGACACTGGTGCAGCGAAAAGTTCCATAATGCATTCGAAACTCCCTGGCGCACCTTTGTCTGGCTTAACAAATGTTTCCGTTGGATTCTCTGGCGCCCCCGTTAGCAATCCAGTTTCACGCCCTTTGCCCCTTACAATTGGGCCTCGTGAGCTAGAAGCTCCATTGATTTTGACTACGGGTTGTGGTGAAAATCTTTTGGGCCTGGATTTGCTAAAACGTTTGTATGCAACTCTGTATTGTTCTCCTGCCGGTGTAAAGCTTACTTTAGGAGAGAGGGTTGTCTCTCCTATGTACTTGTCTCTCGATAAGCTTCCACCGGAATCGAGTTCTCTTCCTGCATCTTTGTGGGCAACAGGTCCCAATGATGTGGGCCTGCTTGACATCTCCCCTTATGTTGTTCAGTTGAAATCTAATGTGCGGTTGCCACGCATTCCCCAGTATCGTATCTCTCTTGATGGTGAACGAGCATTGTTAGCGATCATTTATGATTTGATCGAGAAAGACGTAATTGAAGAAACACGGGGAAACGTGTGCAACAGCCCTGTACTGCCCATTCTTAAACGTACTGATCCTTCGAAACCACCTGTTTATCGTTTTGTTATCGATTTACGGGAGGTAAATAAAATTGTGATTCCTCAGTTTCCTGTTGTGCCTGACATCACGGCGCTACTGACTCTGATTCCAGCTTCTGCATCGTGGTTTTCGGTGATCGATTTGAAGAATGCGTTCTTCAGCATTCCCATTGCAGAAGAGAGCAGAGACCTTTTCGGTTTCTCTCTTGGTGGACGCAGCTTCCGGTTCAAACGCGCTCCTCAGGGCTACTGTGAGAGTCCATCGATTTACAGTCAAGCCTTGAAGGGTCAACTGGATGCGTTTTCATTGCCGGCTGGTGCGGCCTTAATCCAATACGTTGATGACTTATTGGTAGCTGCAGATACTCAGGACATTTGCAAAATTGCTACGGTGTCGTTGCTGCAACATCTCTGCGATTTACATCACAAGGTGTCACCTTCTAAACTCCAATATTGTTGTCAAGAAGTAACCTATCTAGGTCACTTATTGTCAAAGGAGGGAAGGCGGTTGACCCCAGAGAGAATTGCAGCGATTGCGCGAATGGCTGTGCCAACAACCCAAAGAGATGTGCGTGCCTTTCTAGGTATCACGTCGTATTGCAGGCAATGGATTCCAAATTTTTCATTGCTAGCGAAACCATTGGTAGCTCTCACGTGCAAGGATGTTTCAACTCCTTTACCATGGACGGAAGAATGTCAGAAAAGTTTTTCTGAATTGCGTGATTCATTGTGTTCGGCCCCTGTGTTAGGTACTCCTGATTACAGTAAGCCGATGAGGGGGATGATACTGTAAGGCAGATGGCCCCGCTCGAGGCTCATCTTGCCGTGCCGGTTTATTGTCTCAGCCGTGCATCTCATTAGGCACGTCCCTTTGAAGCCTGTAGCTCGTGTTTCCTGATACCTCCCCTTTTACACCCCTTCCAATCTCCCCACTGTTTCCATCTTCCTCCACACCTGTTCTTGTTCCTTCTTTGATCTGTTTTACTGCTGATTGGAATGTAGTAATGGTGGGAAGATGGGTTTTTACAGTTGGGAACCACCAAATGTTTCCGCACTTATATTCCGGACCTTGAATGTATCAAAGTGACCAAAGCGACCCCTCTCGGGGATAATTGTGGGAACCAAGTCGTAAACCTTTGTGTACCATGTAAACCTATGGGAGAATCGTGTATAAAAGGAGCGATCCACAGAACCAATTTGAAGCAGTCTCCCCGAACTACACTCGTTGTACTTCCTGTGACTTCTGTGTTTCCCTGCAGTAAATAAACCTTGAATCTTTGACGCCGAAGGAAGTGTCCCGTGTCTCTGTGATTCGTACGCCGGAGCAGGTTACCCACGAAGGTTTCAGGTGTTGTCCCCTGGCACCGCTGGGTCCTAAATAACCCAGTCCTTCACTACTCATCCAGGTTGCGATGTCCTTCATTCCTTCCTGGAAGCTGAATCTGGTGGTGAGTGGGTCCTTGGTGAGGGAGAGGATGAGCTGGGTGTTGTCAGCATAGGAAACTATGCTGAGGCCATGTTGTTTAGCGATGGCGATGAGGGGGGCATGTATATGTTAAAGAGTTAAAGAGTTTGGGGCTGAGCGATGATCCTTGGGGTACTCCACATCTGATCTCTGTGGGTTCAGAGAGAAAGGGAGGAAGTCTTATTATTTGGATTCTGCGGTGAGGAAAGAGCAGAGCAGAGCCAGTTGGGGCGGTCTCCTGTATCCAGGCGTTGTTGAGTCTGGCGGTGAGAGTGCGGTGGGAGACGGTGTCGAAGGCTGCAGGGAGGTTGAGCAGGATCAGGGCCACGGTGGATGTCACCTGTGGTGGCAAGTAGGGCAGTCTCTGTGCTGTGGTTGCTGTGGAATCCAGATTGGGAGGGGTCGAGGATGGAGTGCTCTTCTATGAATTTCGTTAGTTGGACATTGACGATCTTTTCTGTAACTTTGGCTGCGAAGGAGAGGAGAGAGATGGGTCGGTAGTTCTTGAGGTACACTGGATCTGCTGAGGGCTTCTTCAGCAGGGGCTGGACTTCTGCATGTTTTCAGTCATCATGGAATGTGCCGGATTCAAAAGAGACGTTGATAGTGTGTCTTAGCTATGGTGCGATGTCGGCGGCAGCTCTGTGTAAGAAATGTGGAAGGCAAGGGTCCTTGGGGGCTCGTGAGTAAATGCCTTTCATGGTCAATGGGGTGTCTTTGGTGGTGACTAGGGTCCAGGAGGAGTTGGTAGGCTGACTTTCGTTTTTGGGGGGTGGAGTGGGATCGGTGTCCTGTGTCTGTTTGTCAAAGTTGTTGTAGAGGGATCTTGTTTTCAATTGGAAGTAAGAGCTGGTTTTGTTGCAGAGGTTCTGGGGGTGTGATGTCTGTGGCTTCACTGGGCGGCTTCGTGAATTCCTAGATGGTGTTAAGGAGTTCCTTGGAGTTGCTGGTGTTGGTGGGGATTTTATTACGGATTATTGACCTCTTTGTGGATCTGATGAGTTAGTGGTATTCTGTCATGGCATTCTTGTAAGTGATGTGTAGTAGTAACATTTATTTGTCGATTACTTAAAATCATTACAATCAGCAAAGTACATATCCAAAACAAAGTCAGATTAAAAATATACAGATACAGTGTGCATTTATATCCAAGACGAGATCCACAGCTAAGCCCTAACATAGTTTGTTTGACTACAAATAATCGGTTTACTGGAAGAAAGTGCATTGTGCCTACAGCAATAATTCATAAAATACAATACTTTAAATCAAAGACACAAAAACTAAAAAGTAGAAAGAAATAAAATTTAGGACAAATTTGACCAAATAAATACAATTAAGCTAATGAACGATTAGCAGCAGAAATTAAAGTGCTTTGTGTTAGCAGCTAAAATTGACAAGTAAACTTTTAGATTAAAAAGGGTACATGAAATACAACCCACCATTATGGAATTGCATTAAATACAACAGTTGCAATAAGGTGCATTTATAGTAATAGACTTTAACCAAGATTAAAAATGCCCACACTCTCCCTAAAAACATTTGAAACCAATATAAACAAGCATTTACAATGCAATGGTTTCGCCTTTGGAAAAGTTAGAGCTATTGGCATTGTAAATGACAACATTTGTATTTATGTGTTGGTTTTTGAAAACCGATAAATAAATGGCATTGTCATTTACATTGTCATTAGCTTAATCTCTCGCAAATGTGATTCTTTACCATGTCATTCATGCATACATTCACTTGGTACCTGCACATTTTTTCAAGTGTGTTCTTTCATTTATCTTTTTTAATTAATGGCGATTTTACAACGTCTAACCCGATAAGGGCTGAGAAACTAAACAAAACCCTGGTGAGGCCTCATGTGTATAGCTGGTTTTGGACACCTCATCTCCAGACAAATAAAGACAGATTGGAAATGGTCCATAGAAGGCGTGGCATGATGATGCCTGCTTTAGAGGAAGAGGCTGCTGAACATGTAACTATGTGCAGACTGAGGGTCAAGGCGCAGAATTTGAAGGAGATATTCACATTCCCAACGGGAATGAACAGTTTAAGAAACAAACATCCTTCAAGCGAGAGTATTCTGTGTGTTTGTGTAACCTACGTGAAACTTAACTAGGAAGGCTCCATCCAGTGCACTGAATGGACTGAGCATCGTGCCAGCAGAATGAGTGCAGGTCAAAATTAAAAATAAAATACAATAAAAGATATGGATTGGGTATACTGAAGCAACAGTACCAAGTGTAAGAGTCTAAAAGTGGAGAGCACAAGGTCTGATGTGGAGTGCAGCCCGGGTTATGGGTAGGCGGGGTGAGGCCTTGTCCACCATGAATGTCTGTTTCTATAATTAGAAAGTGTTAGTCATGCTGGCTACGGGCTGACTCCCACCACAATGGGCTCTTGCTTGCCACACTCAGCCGCGGCACTGTCCACTCCACTGTGCATCCCTGGACACCAGGTGCTCGCTACGGTACAGACAAAGGCAAGGAGGACAATCAGTTGCATGTCAATCGTGTTGCAGGTTCCTTTATTGATATGCCTTATAATCAATATCGTAAGTCACAAACGTACTCCTGTCTGCAAATATACCATAAAACCTACATTAGTAAAGAAATATTCTCCTATCTGGACTTGACAATCACAAAGTATGTTTCTTTTATTTGTTAACGTGATATTAGCTTCTCAAGAACAATGTGAGCACAATTGTTTCAGCACAACCCAACCTATAGAATAAATATTCCTGTCCAATTATTTTCTTGAACGCCGAGCCTGCTAAATAATATTTTATTTATCATTTTTGACAGCACGTGACATTCTAAAGCAGCAACCCTGCTGCACTCTGCCAGAGGACGGACAACCATAACATCCCTCCAGTCAGGAAGGTGCATGCTTCAGCCCCGGTCCCAAACAAAACCCACGCTGGGGGCAGGGAGCGGCGGAGGCAGCCCTCGCGGAGTCACTAAAATACACAAACCACTGGGGGTTTCATAATGCTGCAGTGCAACACTGGGGGGTACATCCCTGCCCCTCGCCGCTCACTAGCCCATCCTCCAGCCCTCTCGCTAAATTACGCTGCTTCCCAGAAAGTAGGAGATATCTGGTCCTGATGATACAGTTAAGAAAATGCACCATGAATGCAATAATGAACAAGATTGGAATGTGCGTTGAGCCCACAAACTGCGGAGCTTCGCAGGCAAGCTACTGCCCGGCCGCTATCTTCAGAGAAACGACGAAAACAAACCTTGACGACAAAAAAAAAAAAAAACCCGCCCACAGCCGCATGACGTGGGCAAAAGCCTAAAATTCTCAGGAACGCCAACGAATCTGCTCCGGCATTGACGGACAGATCTCTGTTCCAATGGCTAGCCTCCATTTATGGAGCTAGCCAATGGAACAGAGGGGCGGGACTACACACACATACTCTAGACAAAAGATTTTGCTTGCGTGAAATGCTGCTTGCGCAGCTTTCGACAGGCGAAACCTAAAAAGGGAAGCTCAGGATTACTTATAAATTGAGATACATAGGAGAACAAGCAGTCGACTGTTCCTGATGTGGCCATGGAAGGGAAGATTCCTTTCAGGTGAGCCCGCCTCAATCAAATATCTTTACATATGTACACATAAGACAAAAAAAGACAACTTGGTCCAAAATGTAATCATTGGAAAAGGTTTAGAAGGAAACCTGATACAGTATAGGAACTACGATTTTGTGCAAAACTGTCCTGTAAAATGACGATCCTACCCACAGTCAGCTGTATTTGCCATGATGTGATGTCCTATTCTAAAATGCTACTTTGAAAAATGTAAATCATTTCATACAAGGCTCATTTGTTAAGGCCATTATTACATCACTGGTTGGAGACAGGGCTGACAATGCCAACCTACTAAATATGTAATTTGTTCACAACTTAAACACGCTGACGCTTGGTTCTCAGATTCAAAAGCTAGCTATATCAGCTCGCTCAGGGATAACATACTACATTGACATTAGCAAAAATGGGTTACTATTCTCTGGCTTTTACAAAATGATGGAGAATTCCCTAGTCAGAACCACTGCTGACACTTGGAAGCTGGCACTGAAACCGATGGGAGTATCCACAACAAACAGCCTATACTTAATGATAAACCACTGCTTTAAGAATTAATCCAAGTAAATGGGTGCAAGCTTGGCAAGTAGTTAGCTCAAGCTTTTTAATCGATTCCACTGACTGGAGCAGATATGCAGAGATGCACAGGCCTGGAAGGCAGCAGACTTCCATCCTTGCAGTGACAATGTCTAGGTTTGTGTTATTCTAGCCAGTTTATTAATAATGGATAGTAGCAGATTAAGATGTAGCTAATTAGAGTTCTTGGGCCCCACTGATCCTCGTTCTTTGTATTTCCTTGAAGACCGGGCATCCCTGGTAAAAATCCATCCAGTTCTTTGGTGAACACGGTTTATGCTCTTTGGCTGACTTATGGTGTAGTAATGCAGTTCATGCCTGTGCTTATGTATATTTTCTCAGGTGGTTACCTTCATTCGAAAGGGAAGATGCCTGTTCTCATCCTCTCACACACACCACTGTTACTCCCTCTTTGCTACAGCTCTCTCAACTGAGTGCCACACAGGCTCCATCAGCAGATGTGCCTCCCCAGGACAGGTTCCACCTGAATGAACAGTCTTGTGGGTCCCCAAAGCAAACTTTGAAGTCTTTCGGTGTCCATGAGCTAGCATGTGCGAATAGCCATTTTGGAGACCAGAAAGCTCATATATATTCACATTTAACAAATTAAAGAAACAAAATAGTCACTAAACAAATATACCATGCACTTGTCATTCAGGAAAGAAAGAGGTTGAGGAAGTATTACACTGTGTTCACAGACTGATTATTTTTTCCTATGATATTATAAAAATCAACAAGACTTTAAAACTATACAACAGACACCAAGTAAACTCAGTTGTTTAACTTTATAGACAAACACACATAAAGCACTAAAGTCCAATTACATGCAATACCGCTTTTGTAACAAAATGAATAGCACAGAAAAAAAACTCCCATATTTAAATCCAACAACTCCTTCTGTTCTCTATCAGTTCCTTTGAGCCCATAAACTTAAGTTCCCCAGGCTCATTTAGAGAGTGTGCCATCTTCCCTATCCACAAACGTTTACAACTTTCTAATACACCTTTGTAAATGCTTCAGATCTATCACTGCCCAATCCTTTCCATTTACCAAACTAACACCCTTACTCATTATTCCTCTCTTCAAAATATGAATGACTAGAGTTCAATCTGCTTAACCGCTATGGACATTTACCTTGCTTTTGATACAATCCGATTTTCACACGCTTAAGGGAAATCCCTCTTATAACTTTGTCATCTCTGCTCTTCATATTCCTCTCTCATTCATTCTTAAACTATTCAACATTTTGGCTGTATTAAAAACACTTAACCATCCCACTATGCCAACTCCACTCACATTCATAGCATGCCAACTGGATTCCTTCGTATTCTATGTCACATTTTGCTCTCTGAATCACTATGCTCCTTGTATTCCAACTCGAGGCTTACCTGTGTCGCTTCACCTATTCCTGCTGCCCAAAGGTTTCAGTCGTTAGTCTTCTCCTATGCGCCGCCTCCCTCTGTGATGATACCCTCTTCCAAAGATTTCTTTTATCTATCTTCATGTGATATTCTGCTTCCAGAAATTCACCTCTCACATTCAGACCCCAATCTGATTGCCTAAGAGCTATTCACACCTCGATGACAATCCACTGATTTTAGTTGAACTCTTTAACAAGCATTTACAATGCAATGGTCTCGGCATTATTAAAGGTAGAGCTATTGGCACTGCTCATGACTTTTTTTTTTTTTAAATCTTAAATAATTGGCATTGTCATTGACAATGCCAATAGGTTAATCGCTCGCAAATGCATGACCTATTGCATTTACACCCACACAAAGCCACCCACACACACATATAGAGCCCCATACACACAGACAGGCACTTTCACGTTTTTACTGCTCACCATTGTTGGAGGCTTGAAACTAATTTTTTATCGTCAAAAATTGTTCTTAATCAATAAAATTAGTAACAGATCAAACATCTGACTAGTCATAACTAACAGAAGATGCTGCTTATACCTGGACATAATGTACAAAACATCTTGAAGCAAACCGGTTCTATTAACATCTACTCAGTCACCAAGGTAGCTTTTTAGAATCTCGTTAAAGAACTGTTAAATAAATGTTTCCTTTGCTGGATTTCACATCTTCCAAACCAATATCCTATTAAAAGACTGAAAAGGAAATGACCAAGCTTGAAAGAAAAATGTAACCGTTGTTCCTCAAGTTCAATGTGCAGAGCACCCTTAAAATTTGCAACAAAAAGAATTGTTGCTTTATGAATAAAAGTAACTAATGTAAACAACAAAGGCCATAAATTGGGTCCACAAAGCACAAATTGAGAGCCCAACAATAAAAGGTCCTACTTCATCAGAATGGTGACCTGCTCGGGTCAGCAGACCATTTATTTTTTCTGCTGACCCGAGCAGGCCAACATTCTTGTGATGGCTGTGATTCCCAATAGGTCAGAAAATGCAACGTACCTTATTAATATGCATGAGATCAATCTATTTGCGACCCACTAGGATTTAATGAAACGCAAAAGTTTCATACATTAGAAATACTGATTTACTAATTGCAATTCAGAGTTGATCGCAATTAGGAAATCAGCATTCCTAATGTTAGTACATGTGGCACCAAGTTGCTTAACGCTAACACTGCATTTCACTTCTCCCCACAGTGGTTATGCTTGCGTGGTGGAAAATTGGTCCAATCTCCTACTCCAGACAGAGCGACAGTATGGGTAATTACAGATCATTTGAAACGGTGGGTGGCCAATAAAAAAAGACAAGCAGATCCTGGAGCCAAGTTGTGAAAAGTACTGCCTGAATTTTACTTTGAAGGATATCGAAAAATCTGCCCATCAGAAGAGAAATGAACGTTTGTGTCTGTG
This sequence comes from Lissotriton vulgaris, assembly GCF_964263255.1. Taxonomy (NCBI): domain Eukaryota; kingdom Metazoa; phylum Chordata; class Amphibia; order Caudata; family Salamandridae; genus Lissotriton; species Lissotriton vulgaris. Next base: position 348,788 of record NW_028241507.1, on the reverse strand, counting down.
TTTCCTCTGAGCAGCTACTCTAATCAAACAAACAATACAGCACGGCAACGGTAAACACAATGCAGCGCTATTCAAGCCACAATGCCAACTTTAAATTTTATCTCAGTCCTGTTTTGTGACCATTCATATTGTAACGGACACTATTTAGCTGAATATGTAACACAGTAACAATTATACGAACGTGGGGGGCAATTAGAATCCAGCCTATGTCATGTGCTCTACTGTTTTACAGACTAGCGCCACGAGTCTGGGTTCTAAGAGCAATCCATCAGAAGGGCTGACATCTTTGTCTCACAAATAATATTTTTAAACAGCACTTAATGCTTCCGTGCATTGATTTCTAAGCACTCTAAATAACTGACAGGGTCTTCCTATTTTAGGATAAAATGAGAATTTCTTCAGTCTGTAAGGTACCTTCTCCTGTGAGTACTCTGCATCGTGCAGATTACGGGCTCCAGAAACAGATCAGTGGTTCCGGAGTCAGGTCAGATGTTCCAGAGACAGATCAGTGGTACGCCTACTGAAGAACTGTCTGAAGTGCACAGGACACTGCTTCTGAGCCCAGAGAGAGCATTCAAGAGGGTCAGAGCCTTCAAGGCAATATGTGCGTTTCTGTCACCTATATATATATGTTGAGGTGGCCAACTCTCCCCCTTCCATGCCCACTGTCAATTAGGGTCCCAAACTAAAACTCAGAATCCCTATAAAGCTACGAATTATGGATGAAGACCACCCACAGCAAAATGTATGCAGTTTTAGAATTTAGTTTACAACCCTTTACATAACTTTAGACAGAAGTGGCTCTCCCAACTTTGGACTATCATTCATGAAACGACCTGAACAGACCCTTCACATAATCGCTCACTAGACGCCGCCTGCATTATTTCAGTGACAAATCTAATGTCCTTGCCCCTTCATGCATATACTGAGTATGTATTGTTCGAGTCTCTAAACACACCTGAGTCTAAGGAAAGGCCTCCTGACACAAATGAAACAGGGGCCAGCTGTTTATTGAAGTGCTGAAGCTTACAGGGACCGCTTTCCGAAGTCATTCATGCAACCAGTGCCAATGACCGTGCGCGCAGCGAACATGCTAAGCATCTTTTCGAAACCAACGGGAGGGTTACGTTTATGCAGTGACCGTGGTTTAGATAATCAGGGTCGAATTCACAAAAGGTGTGAACCCGAATGACTCAAAAACACTATTCTTTTTTGCAGGGCCCCGTGGCTCCAGGAAATGCGAGCAGCCTAGTTTGTAATATTCGTGTGGTGATTTACCCTCCCAGTAACACTTAACTAGTGAGGAAAGCCCTTGAAAACGTGCCATTGACGAATGGCTAATATTGCTGCTGAGGGTATGAGCGAATAGCTGACCCTGAAGTGGCAGACAAATATAGGAAAAAGTGCTTGGCGAAGTACATAGACGGATAATTGAGGGAATCGATGAACACACGCTTGAAGCAGGATGACAATTTATAGGGGGAATGTAAGAGATGTACAGATAAACGGGGGGTGCAGGAGGAGGAACAGGTGGGTCGAAGGGGAGATATCAATAAGGAGACATGTACACAAAAGCAGATACGAACGACTGGGTGAATTAATCACTATTCAAAAGAACGAATAAGTGAACTTGATGGCTTAATGCGACAACAAACAGCGTAATTAACAAGTGGACGGCTATATTACTAAGGTCACAGGTGATTAACTGGTTCAGTGAGTGAACTGACAGGGGACCAGACGAACACATGAGGTGAATGTATGGTAGAGTCGTGGATAAACAAAAGAACAAGCTGTGCAAGGAGTCCCAGGTCATGTTAATGAGAAGGTAACCTGTGTGTGCGAACGAATAGATAAATAAACGCCCAGTACCTCCCCACGCTGGTAGAGCTTGTCAAGGGCCGCCCTGGGTGCCAGGAAGTCCAGGTGCCGCAGATTCTTGGCGCTGCTCTCCTTGAACTACATGCCCGGCACTGGAGAGGCGCCACCAGGAAGTAATGCAAGGCTGCGCACCCAGAGAGTATCTGACACTCGGAGGCCTTGGTGAAGCGGGTTCCCGCCTACCGACTCCATAGTAGCAGACCCCCAGCGGGCCGAGAGCGGCGCCCTACAGGTGGGGATAACGGAAAGTGGGACCGGTAACCATAGACACGAGGGGCTAGAGCGGCTCAACCAACTGCAGCTCAGGATACCAGAGTGAATAGAGCCTAGAAGGGGCTAGAGCGTCTCAACCAACGACTACAGCCGCCTAGAACCTACAAAGTCGGCAGCTTAGGCAGTTATGCCGGTAGAGGCCCCAACCTCTACGATGCCTACAAAACAAGCAGGGATCAAGTTAAGAACACTTATACTTACCAGATCGAATTTACGCGGCTGCGCCCATGCCTGCCCTCGTGAACGCCCTCCTGACGTGACCAATCAGCGCGAGCCCTCTGCTTTTACTTTCTCAGCGCCTGCCGCCAACTCTCTGAAGCCAAGTGGACGGGCGAGATGCTCATTTAGGGCTTCCATTTGCATTCTGGCTAGGGTGACCAGAATTTTAAAGCCAAACAAGATGGCGGCCGGATACATTCTGACGGGAAGAGGATAGTAAAGCACTGGTACCGAAACCCACAACAAACGGTGATTGCATCTAACCAAGGTTCGCAGAGAAAAACATAATGGCTGTGGTGAGCAATGCCCCGGTAGAGTGGCCCACGGATGCTGGAAACGGCCTGCGACAGCGGGCTCCGGGAGGGTGCCTAACTCTGATCCAGGATCTTACCCGAGCCCTACACCGGGACGAAGAGGAGTCGCAGGGTAGGCCCCGCCGTAGACCCAGTTGGGGCCCACAGACAGGGAGGAGCAGAGACGCCTGGCGGAGCCTGCCTGACAGTCCCATCCGAGTGGGAGGTGAGGAATTTCGGGGCTCCGGGAGCTGCGGCAGCGGGAGGGGGGGGGGCGGGAACCGCACACGGACAAAGGGAGGGGGGGCGGGAACCACACAGACAGCGGGAAGAGGGGGGGGGCGGGAACGGCACACAGACAGCGGGAAGCATGAACGGGCACTCACCTGGACTTCTTCCGCTTGCACACATTTTCCGAAACATCGGGATCAGCTGCGGCTCGGGAGGCGGGGATCTGCTGTGGGAGGGGAGAGGGAGGCGGGGATCTGCTGTGGGAGGGGAGAGGGAGGCGGGGAGAGCGGGGATCAGCTGCGGCTCGGGAGGCGGGGATCTGCTGTGGGAGGGGAGGGAATGCTGCAAAGACAATGGGACACAAGGGTTGTTTTGCTTCTGTGGGAGGGGAAGGGGACACGGACAGCCGGCGGGAAACGGGCACAGGACAGCGAGGGGGGGGGAGGGGGGACGGCGGGAGGAGGGACACAGAGTAAGGCAGGACAGCAGCAAGCACGGCCCGGCCGGACCAGATTCGGGGGCGTTCCCGGCTTTTGGCTGACGTATCATGACGTAGCCAAAAGCCAAAGATTCTCGGGAACGCCCCCGAGTCTCCTCCGGCCATGACGGACGCCTCTCTGTTCCAATGGCTAGCCTCCATTTATGGAGCTAGCCAATGAAACAGAGGGAGGGACTAAGAGTACACACTAAGAAACATAAGATTTCTCTGGAGGCGGAGCCTAAAGGCTCCGTTCCCCAGCGAAACCTAAAAACCGCACTTGGGCCATCAAACCCAAACAACCGTAGTTTGAGCACAATACATAACCCAAGAAAATCATTGCAGCTTTTTAGATAATTTTCATAGCAGAAATTTCTTCACTTGAATTGTCTATATTACAAAGTTTCTTTTCAGCTATAAAAATAAACTTAACAAATTGGTAAATGAGACGGATGGTAGCTCCAATTAAACATAAAATATTTGCGATTCTACAAGATCTTACTTCCAATTCATTAAAAATGGGCTTTAAGATAGTCTCCCGCTCTTCTAACAATTTTGGGGATAAAGTTACTATATGCACTAGGGTTTCCTCACACGACCAACATAACCTACATAGGTTGGAGGGCCACTTGTTCTCCCATTTTGGTATTCCATCTTTTGTTGGATATCTCCCAATCCGTAATAACATAAACGTTTTCTTAATTAAAGGTTTTAAATGAAGCAACAAATAAGGTTGGGGAACCAATTTACCAAAGGAGTTAGCTATTGACCATAAATGTTTTTTTCCTTAATTCATCTTTATCCATTATAGTGGACAATAAAATAGCTGATTGGTTGATTGATTTTTTATCAACCACTTTACTCCTCACTTCATCTACTAAATTTGGACAATCAAAGTTACGTAGACACTCATTTAAATAAATTTGCCAACTACTCACATATTCACTTTTCATTCTCTCAAGCCAACACTTATTTGAAAGAGAACCCTCTCCAGCACGAGACAATGTCAATAAGAACTTTAAAAATGTAGATTTTCGGGCCAAAATCTGTTTCTTTAGACCAAATTCTAGTCTTATATTGGCACGACTAATATATCCGGGAATCCTAAAAACTGATTGGTATGTCCTTAATTCAATGTCATCAAGAATTTTCGCATCTTTGCCGTGGAAAATAATGGAACCATAATCCAAAGATGGAATTAACTTTGCATTCATGACCTTCAGCAAGTGATCATGATTTGGGCATAATAGCTTATCTCTCGGTTTTCTAAAAGCAAATGATAGTGATGTTCCCTTGGCTTCAAGGGTATTAAAATGCTGCCTAAATGACATACTATCATCAAATGTGATTCCTAAATATTTGTACGATTTTACACATTCAATAACCAAACCATTAATATTCCATTCTTTTAATCCTAGTTTACCTCTTCCCACGGTCATTATTATCATTTGTTGGTATTTATTTTTAGACCATTTTGAGTAACATATTGGTTAAAAGAATCTATTATTCTTTTTAGTCCTATAACAGTTTGGCTTAATAAAATGGTGTTGTCTGCATATTGTAAATATTTATTCTCTTTGCCCAAAATAGCAGGGGAGTGGGCATTAACATCATTAAAATGGGCTGGGAGATCAGACATAAAAAGAATAAAAAGGCAGGGTGCCAAGACACCTCCTTGTTTCAAGCCAATATTGGTCTCAAGGCGACGAGTTGTGTGTCTTCCGTCGCCGACTTTGATATGTACCCATGTATTGGAGTATAATAATTTGATCATCTTTAATAAAGTAGATATACCCCAATTAACTAACTTCGACCATAGTACAATTCATGGCACAGAATCAAAGGCTGCTTTTAAATCAATGAAACAATATACAACTTTTGTTTCCTATATTTGGCTCTTTCGCCAAATAATGTCAATAAAATCAAATTTGTGTTGGTTGATTCTCTATTTCTAAAACCAGTTTGTAAATTTGGAATCAGATCCTCTCTCGTGGCCCCTGATTCCAGTTCTTCCAGCAGACAACTAGCAAATATTCTCGCTTCTACATCTGTTAAGGCGATTAAGCAATAATTTGCGGGGTTGTCTTGGGGACCGCTTTTATAAATTGGTTGGATGATACTTCCCTAAAATGATTCCGGAATTAAGCCTGTTTTAAGCACATCATTAAATAGGAGAGTTAATAACTCTGGCCAATGTTTTAAATTTGCTTTAAAAATAGCGTTCGGAATTCCATTCGCACCAGGAGCTCCATTTGATCTAATTTTATTTATTACAATTTTAACTTTATCAATCGACCATGGCTCTTTATCAAGGGAACATAATGGATCGTAGACACTTAAGTCTGACCCTCCATTTTTTATGATCTCTAGTTGGCCATGATGGGTGGGATTAATTTTACTAGAATCGTACTGTCGGCCCGGAGGAGGTTGTTAAAAAAGTTTACCCAGCTTAGTTCTTCAATATTGGCACTATTGCCTCTATGATTACCAAGTTCAAGATTATTAATAATACTCCTTAATGACCGTGAATCTTTAGATTTACATGCAAAATGTAATTTAAACCAAATTCCTTTATTGTACTCTTGTTTAGCCTTCCATATTTCGTTCCTGTATCCCTTTTTTAAATTGTCTAATTTGTTAGGATGTAACAAAATTAGATCTTCCTTTTGCTTTCCTATACAATGCTCTTATTGCTTTATTAAGACTTCTATTAAGGTATAGTAGACAATAGGAATACCACCCTGGATTCTTTGAAGTCAAAGTTATACCTTGAGATGGTTTATAATTAGAAAAATTAGCCAAAAGAGCGAAATATAAACAAGGCCAAAAAGCAACCATAGATTTCCCTTCAGCAATAGCATCTTGGACATTTAAAATTAAACTCATTCCATATTAACCTTTTAAGGTTAAATGGAGTAGGAGCAGTTTTGATTATTCTAGTTTCTGGTAAATTAATCAAAAGAAAAGGCAAAAAAAATAATGGATTATGATCGCTCTCAATCCTTGGTACTGCCTGAGAACTTTGTGGTGAATTAAAAAGTTTCTCAAAAATTATGGAGTAATCAATAATGGAAGGACTACACGTTTTATTAAATGTCGGTGTATTATCTTCGTCTTGCATAATCTTAAGGTTAAATTATATTAACTCGGAATTAGTCCATTTGGGATAACATTTTGAAACGTGTATTCAACTTTTTACAGGAGAAAAGGTGCATGTTAAAATCACCACTAATGACTGTCATTGAATCTAGATGGTCATAATATAACACTTTCACCATTTCCCATAAACATGAAAGTTGAGTGGATCTAACCTTTTTTTCCGAACTTAAATAAACCTTAAAAAAAATAATTGATTGTTTAGAAATTAATTTGATACACTGTATCTATTTTGCCTGAAGGTCACTCTCAAAATGATTAACATCCAAGTTCACAGAAACATAAATAGAGAGGCCGCCACTAGGACGAGATGTAGAGGCCTCACGAATAGCCCGATTCGAATATTCAAAATAGCCAATAAGGGGTTCACTAAACATATTCCAAGTTTCCTGGAGCATTAATATGTCAAAGGTTTAAAAAAAAACGTATTACATCCAAATCTTCAAGAAGTGATTTAAGACCATTTGTGTTCCAAGAATAGATTTTGAAAGGTTTTAGTACTTTTTCAAGGGAAAACCGGCATCAGTCTTTCTTCACAGGGTTTCCATTTGTCAATGTCGATGGAAGCCAACTCTAATCTTCAACCGGATTGGTTACTTTCTTTAACTCTTCACATATTCGTAAACCTGGTTGACAACTCCTGATCTTAATAACGCACAACAAATTCAGCTTTGTTGATGGACCTGAGGCACCTTTCAGTACTCTAACATGTGGTTCCAGACCTATTTTTTGTTCACAAATCTTTAAGACCGGGCTGCAAGGTGACTTACTAGGAATCAACAGAGTTGGATATTGAGACCCATGAATTCTCCAAACTTTGATGCCCTATTTCACAAATTGATTATTGTTAGCGATTATTTTACTGACAATTTCATCACTTTGCCAAGTTGTAACAGTTATTTAATTATAAAAATTATTACAATCTTTCTTAAACTCCACTGATTCCAAATCATCTGATGTTACATCCTTCAAATCTACTATTGCATTCAATAATTTCAGAATATTTCCACGGTTCAAGATTTCATAAGGGCCTCTTGTATTATACTGAGGTCAAAAAACTACTTTCTTCATTTCGTACGAAAAATCTGAGGCGTCTATTTCCTCCTTATTTTTGGAACCAATTGGATCCATCTTCCCAATAATAGAAGCCGAGACAGGGACTATCGTTTGACTTGATACATGAGCTTCTAATATATTTTGCTCATGAATACATGGTTGATCAATATGAATATTATTATGACTTTGATGGTTAACATTATTTAGAATTTTCTGAGTGAAGGTATTTTGTTCTCCACGTTGATCAACCGATTCTTTAGGAGACTGTTCATGCATAATAACCCCTGACTTAGATGGAACAGGAAGTTTAGGCCACATACTGACATTGAACACATCATGGATGGGAGTATTAATGGTTTGTCCATTTTGTTTATCCTTTGGATTGACCACAGGTGCTTCCGCAGATCTAAAAATCAGAAATAGGGCTTTCATATCAGACTCTTTTGGCTCATTAGGATCTTTAATTACCACCGCTCTGATAGTTTTTTTTTCCTGTGATATTTTATTGTGGGTTCTCCTTAACCTTTTTCTTGCCCGTCTGGATAGAATCTCAGAGTTTGTAATAACACTTAATGCTTGATTTGCTTCAGGTCAGATCGTATTCGCCTCAGAGTTTCTAATGACACTTCGTGCTTGATTATCAAATGATCCTTAGATTTAATTCTTTTAAAGCTAACTTTAGATACCTTAGATATTTTCAAATTGATGGCATCATTCACAGATTGTTCATTTATATTGATGTTTGTACTATTTCTGCTATTCATATTTTCTTGTGAAATTGCTGATTTTTCTATGGTGATCTACCCAGATTGAACTGGATAATTAGAATTATTTTTTGCCACAGTTAAATTAATGTTATCTTCATTGGTAATTAATTTACCTTGGGCTGTTCTACCTGACATCAGTTTTACTTCCTCTACCATAGAGCTAACAATTTACGGTAGATCTGAAATGTTGTCAGTCAGTTGTGCACAAGTACAGGTTATTAATTGACTATCTTTATCCGATTGGACTTTGGTAATCAATTTGGTCAATTGGAGAAGTTTTGCATCTATCCCTACTACATGGGAAGCCAATGTGTTTAAAATATCTACCTGGATATTAAATGTATCCGAGTGGAAATTAAGAGCATTAGTGATTGAATCCATAGTGTGTGGTAAACACATATTCCACGCTCAGGGCTAGAAGCGTTATTTTCTATATCACCAGATCTAACTTGAAAATTCCCATCAAATTTAGTTAATAAAGATAGATCCACTGAGTTAAACTGATTATTTAGAATTATGTGTGCAGATTTACTTTGCTCATTTGAGATGGGAACGTTTCCAGCGCTAACTGTACCTAGAACCAGTAATGATTTAATAATGATAAAACTGTTCTCCAAAATTATACTTGACTGGTCCAAATTAAAAGGCCTTGCATTGCCAGATTTATCAAATTGGCCATTTGGACTAGAAGCTAATTCCACTATCACTGGTATTGATATTTGACACCCCCTCTTGGTTTCTGACTCATCAGCGATGTACTCTAGCATAAAGACCTCATCGCTTACATTCTGGTCCAAGCCTGAGGAGATGTTAATCACTGATCCGATCTCTTTTTGGCTACTAGCCGGCGATTTACAAAGCTTCTCCTGTCTAGTTGCTAGAAATTCGTCAGCCGTAGATATCACAACGGATTGTGTAACACAGTCCTGCAAATGGATTTGGGTTTTTGTCTGTAACTGACCAAAATATGTTAGTAGTGATTTAGGGGTTAACGGCACTTCATCCTTTTCTGAGCCAGAATTTTTTATCCTATCTTGAGAATTACCTCCATCTTTTAATTCCTCTATTTCTGAAGACAAGTTAGATTGTAATATTGCACACGGGTGAACTCTTTTTACACTTGTTGACGATGAGGGTGATGAAGGTGTTACACGATCATTAACAGTCTCATTATTTTTATTTCTTTGTTGTTTTTGGTACTGTTTTTGATGATACTTAAAAAAACTCTTAATAGACGGCTGAGTAACATGAACTTGATTTTTGCAGTCTTGACCAAGAATTATAGAGGTAACTGCCATTTTAGCTGGATCATTCGAACGCTCCTTTATAGACACACAATCATCAATGCTTTCCTCACTCTTTTGACGTTGCTTCGATTGAGACACAACATCAATGCTTTCCTCACTCTTTTGACGTTGCTTCGATTGAGGTTTAAGCAGCGCACCTCGCTTTCGGCCTGATCTCAATATCTACAGACTACAGACTAAAATAAGTGAGGTACCGGGCAGGAAAGCGATCCGGCAGGACCTTACCTCAGGAGTAGGGGGCCAGGCAGGGAGCCAAGCGGGAGACCAAGCAGGAGACCAAGCCACCCAGTCCCGGTCCCGGCTTACCACTCCGCAACTCTGCAGCTCTCCGGCTCTCCGGAGGTGCCCGCAGCTCGCAGCCCGCTCTGCTCCTCTACTCCTCGCTCACGGCTTGGCTGGCTGACCGCAAAATGTGGACAGGCTATTCCCACAGTCCGCAATTGCAATGATTTCACTGTTGATGGTTCTACTTATAACTACAGTGTTATAGCAATAGAAGAGTGCCGAAAACAAGTCAAACTTGACTAGAGGAGTGAAGTTCTGGGAGCTCCTCTGCCAAGGAGAGACCGTGAGTAGCTGATTGATTGTCCCAGCGTGTAGGACAACTGGGCTTTCATTAACTGTTAGCTCATTTATTCCACATCGCCTTTTATTCAACGTCGCCTTTTCAAGTTTGCAGAACATGCCTTGGTGTACACAGTAAACTCAAAGCGAAGCCTAAGCACCTTTACTGACAGTATTGGCAGTTTTGACAGATTTAATAGTTTTTGTGGGGCAATGCGAGGCAATAGCAAGTCAAGAGTTAAGCGAGGTGGGGCATGGGAATGGGCTAAAGAGCTCTCTCTCCCCCTCCTGCCCATCTGCTTCCTCCTACCTCAGCTTTCCTCAACTTTCTCCGCTTCCTCTGCTTCCCAGCTTCTCAGCTTCCCTCTGCCGCCACTGGTTTCCTCCACCACAGTTCGAACTCTCAGCTGCCGCTGCCCTGCCTAGCCGATCTCATCGGCTCCTCAGACGAGGTCCTTGGGTGTCTCTCTTGGATCCCGCGTCTCTTGCGCTGCCCCCGCGTATTTTAACTCAGGAGCTTGCAGCTCACAGGCTGCCCTCCAACCGTCATCAAGAACTGCTCTCCGCCTGCCTGGCTCAGGTTGCCTCGCTTGTGTGGTCAAATCGGTAACCACCAGGTTCGCAACCGCAAGTGCCTGCTCCTCTGACATGGCTCCGGCAGACCTGCAGGTCAAATCAGACTTCTGGTCTTCTGAAGTTTTGCTGTTTCTCCAGTTCTTCTAGAGATGTCTGCAGGTGTGCCTGGCTTCTTGGAGTGCAGTGGTGAATCAGGAGACCTTCCAGGTTCGCTGTGTGTTGGGGTTGCAGAGGGTCGGCAAGCTCGTCTGCACAGTTTGTGATCCAACTGTGAAATTCTTTGGCTGTGCAGTTGGCATCTGTCATGGTGGGGGGGCTTCAAGATTGAGGGTGGGGTTGAGGTGCTCCTCTTTGATCTTGCTCTAGTTCCTTTGCTGGATGCAGGGTGCCCTTTTGGATGTGTGGTGGGTTATTTGATGTGGAAATTAATGCCGTAGTGGTCCGTCCAGATGAGTTGCATGGTGTGGCTTAAGTGGACATTGTTGCCTCCTGTGAAGATGGGGTCGAAGGTGTATCCAACCTTGTGGGTAAGGGTGGTAAAGAGTTGTTGCAGTCCGAAGTTGATGAGTTTGTCCAGCAGGGTGGTGGAGTTAGGGTTGCTGAGGTTGTCAAGGTGGAGTTGAGGTCTCCGATGAGTATGTAGTCCATGGAGGTGATGGTGTGGGGTGCAATGAGGTCGTCAATGGTAGTGGTGAACATGGCTCAAGGTTCGGGAGGTCTGTAGGTGAGGGTGTCTTGTAAGGTTGTTCTGGGGCTGGTCTGGATCTGGAAATGGAGGTGTTCGGTGGTAGACGGGGAGTCGCTCGTGCAGGAGGTTGTGAGTCAGAGGGAGCTCTTGTGTGCGATGGTGAATCCTCCTCCTGGGCAGATGGGGCAGTCATTCCTCTGGATCTTGTATCCATCGGGGATGGCGGTGGCGATGTCGGGGACAGAGGTGGGGTTGGTCCATATTTCCATGAAGAAGGCAAAGTTGGATGAGAGGGTGTCGAGGAAGTCCCAGATCTCTACTGCATGTCTGTCCAGGGAGCGCACATTGAGGGGGATGTATCTCAGGGTTTTGGGGCTGCTGGCTTCTGGCATGGGGACGTTGGCCGTGGCAGTGCAGTGGGTGGTGAAGGTTTGTTGGCAGTGTCAGCAGGAGAACTGGCCATGGGTGGTGGCTGGTGTAGACAGCTGACAGTTGTTGTTCCTACGGGGTTGAGTGTGAGGAGGGCAGCTGAGTCGTAGCAGTGGGTGGTCAGAGAACCAGGGTCCCTTGTGCTGGTCACGGTTGGGTCACAGACGAGCCAGATGGGCTTGCCTTCGGCCCACTGCACGGCCATGCAGTGGCCACCATTATATAGGGAAGGGGGACGGGAGCAGGAAACAGCAAGTGGGAGGGGCAGAAGGGGCCGCAGTGGCGGAGAAGAGGATGGCTACATCGGGCTCAGAGGACACAGACAAGGGCACTAACAACAGGCAAAATAAAAATAGGCAAAATAAATAGAGGTACACAATTACAGGAAAAAGACAGACAAAAGACAGAAAACGGGCACAAGCACAAGACAGACAACAGCGGACCAGCAGAAGAGCAAGGCTCTCCCACTGGGCCACCAGGGATGAGGTGCAGGCAGGACCTTGCAGGTGGACCACCAGGGATGAGGTGCAGGCAGGAGGTGGAGGAGGGCCTTGAACACCTGCCTACACAAGACAGTAGCGGAGCTGCTGGGGAAGAGAGTAGGTCTCTGACCAGGAGATCTGGGGTCTTGCTCTCATACTGCCAGGATGGCCCATCAAGTCACTCCTAAGCTCCCATGTTGCTGTCTAGGGGAAATACACAAAGCCCAGTTGTCACCCTCCCTAGATAAGCATCAGAGGCAGGCAGCACCCACCACATGGCTACAAAATAAAAATGCCAATATTCTAACAGTCAATAATCAAGAAAAAGTGCCACTGCTGATGATCATTTAGCAAAACCAGTGATTGTTTGATTTTGTGAACACGCAACTCAATTACTGCCGTAACCATTTAAGGCATATTGTATTCAGAAAAATAAACTGTGGGGCCTAGACTCACTGATGGGCATGTGCCCAAACCCTGCATTCTTTATGACATTTTTTAAAAGTGACATGTCAAAAGGCCAATTTAAATTCTAACTTTACCTTAAGTTGTGATATTAAAAAATTTTGATTCCAGAGACACCAAACGTGGAAAGTTGATCTCTTCACAATTGGGAATTACACTTAAAGAATGTAAAAAGGTAATCCCAATATTATCCTAAGGGATAGATAGGCCTTGCAGTAGTGAAAAATTAATTTGAGAGTTTTTCACTATCAGGACATGCAAAACTTAAAAGTACATGCCCTGCCTTTTAAATATACACCCTGCCCTCTGGGTTATCCAGGGCCAACCTTAGGCGTGACATACATATATATATAAAAAGGAAAGGACTGAGCCTGGGAATTTGTTTATCTTGCCAGGTCAAAATGACAGTTTAAACTGCACACCGGGCTCTGTAATGGCAGGCCTGAGCCATGATTAGAGGGCTACTTAAGTGGGTGGCGGCATATGAATGCAGGCCCATTGGTAGCATTTAATTTACAGGCCCTGGGCACAAGAAGCGCACGTTATTAGGAACTTCTAAGTAAATTAAATATACCAATTGGGGATGAGCCAATATTACCATGTTGAGTGGAAAGAGAGCACAAACACTTTTGCATTGGTTAGCAGTGGTAAAGTGCACAGAGTCCTAAAGCGACCTTAAACGAGGTCAGAAAAGTATGAGAGGTAAACAAAGAATTCGGTAAGACCACCCTAAGGCTGTCACATTTAAGGAAACTCATTCCCAGGGCTGTTTCTTTTAAACTAAAGGGGAGGGGGGCATGTTTCCATTTCCCCCAACCCTTATCGGCCCTGTGGACCAGTCCCCTTGGAAACGCATTAATAAAGGTCAGTGCCCTGATGCCCACTCACCATACATTTGTTGAGGCCCATGGGGGAGCTTCAAGGCCCGTGCAGCCCCAGCCAGCTCCCCTCATTCAGGGGCCTTGGAGACCTCATCTGCCAAGGCCACTCCTTAAAATAAACAAAAGGGGGACCACATGGTCCCCTCGCCAAGTCTTGTTAGGCCATGAAGATCCCATCCCCCAGACCCAGTCTTTAAATTAAAGAGGAAGGAGGCCACATGGCCTGCCTCCCCAAGCTCCTATCGGCCTGGTGACCCCAGCCTCCTAGCTCCCAACCAGGGCACCTACCTTACATTAGTTTGAGGCCACAGAGGAAGCCCTGGGGCTCCGCAGCTCGAGTCAGCGCCCTGCATGCCGTGGGAGCCAGCATTGCCCCCGTCCATAGGGAGAAGCTACTGATGATGCTCCCTAAGTGCGGGAGCAATATTTTGATGTGTTTTCCTGCCCACTTCAGTGTAGACAGGGTAACAGATTAAAAGACTTCTCTTTGCTGGCGGGACCATTTTCAAAAGCTCTGGCTGGCTGGGAGTTGGCTTTGTGTTTGCTTCTGCTTGGTGAGAGTTTTTGAAAATGCTTCCACCAAGAAGGAGCAAACACAGGATTCCCTGCCTGCGCAGGTGTGGGCAGGAAAACAACTATGTCCTGGGTTCGCTGGGACACAAAATGCAAGCCAACCCCAGGGGATGGGGTCCTCATTAACATTAATGGTTCACGTATGGTGGCCAAGAGGCCACTCTCACTTAACTTATGTTAGTGGGCCCAGGGATGGGGTTCCCAGTGCTTTGAGAGGTTCAGGGAGGGGGCTGTGTAGTCCCCTCCCTTACAAAAACACATTGGCCCTGGGTGAGGGGGCCCCCAGTGCTGCAAATGGATCATGGAGGGGGCGAGTGCTCCCTCTGCATAAAAACAAACATCGGGCCCTGGGACATGGGGTATGAAAGTGGCCATGGGAGGGAGGCGCCATGCCCCCTCTCCCTTACAAATATATCCAGCCCCAGGGAATGAATAACCCAGGGCTGAAAATGGCCCGGGAGGGGGTTGTATGCCTCACACTCCTCAAAAAATACATTGACCATGTGGGATGGGGTCCCCGAGTCCAAAAATACCTGGGAGGGGGTCAACATGACCCATTCCCACCAATAAGACATTGGAGCCTGAGGGTTGGGGTCCATCTGGGCCTGGGAGGGGGGTCAAGTGCGCTTCCCCTGCCCCCACAAAAATATCATCCTACCAGGTCCAGGCTTACACCGGGGGGTTTATAAACAAGCACAGGATCCTGTGCTTGTTTTCTTTTTTTATCTTGCCAAAGATTTGTGGATTCCCTGCAAATTCACTGCAAACTTCATTAAAAAAAAATTAGCCCCAGGCGGGGTCCCTGACTTTTAATGTCTTTTTTTTGCTTGTTTTTAGGACTTGGGACTGAGTCCCAAGTCCTAAGATGGCAGCCACCAAGCAATCAGATCTCAACTCAAGATTTGTTGGGAAACGCTGAAGCTCGGCATCTCTAGATATACAAAGTATTTGGGCATTAACTGCTTAAAAAATACTGAATGGATATACACCAATTCACAAAAGGCACTCTTTCTGGACAAAGATCTAGCTTTCTGTCAAATTTGGTGGAAATCTGTGCAGTGGTTTAGGCTGTACCAGTGTCTAACTTTCCTAGGCAAAAATGAACAGGGAAAATGTGTTTTTTGACCCCCTGCTTTTTCTCCACCCTCGCTTGACAGATCACCATAATACTTTCCATGTGCAAAATAGTCAAAAAGTAGCTCTATTTTGGTAGGTTTCATGGTGATTCATTAAACGATGCGAAAGTTATTTATTAGCAACACAAAAAAGGCATTGCCTGTGGAAACACAATCCTAACTGTAAATGTATATATATATATATATATATATATATATATATATATATATATATATATATATATATATATATATATATATATATATTACCTACTGGCGGTCGCCAGTAGGTATATATAGTTAGGATTTTTTCCCTATGGGATTTCTGGAAATTCTATGTCTAATAACTTTGGCGTTTGTGGACGAAATGGGCTGAAATTTTCAGGAAAATGGCACATTTCATTTCTGAGCAGCTCCTGGAAATTTGGGGGGGGTTCGTCAAGGGGGGGCCGAGAAAAAAGGGGGGTCCCAAAACGCGTTTTTCCCATGTTAATTTCCATAGGGCGGTTGGACTCACTTTTAGCCCGAACGGCTGAATGGATTTCCACGAAACTTGGCAAAATTGTAGGGACTGTTAGCCCGATGTGCCTTTGCTAGGTCTCAATATATGTGCTTCAGTGGATTTTGAGAAATTACCGTTTAAATCAAGATATATATCTGTAACAGCGCTCCGGGCAGCGATCCGGTTAGCGAACTTTTCGCGTATCGGAACTTTGCGAAGCGAAGCTGATTGGCTCTCCGGTGTCTGTCAACATTCTAAACAGTCCGGAGCGGCCGCCATCTTGTCTCTCGGTAGGATCAAGAGACAAGAGGAGGCCAAAACAAAGGGGGAAATGAAGGAAAGGGGGCAAGGTAGACCCCTTCTGACCCCCTAGGATTGATGAGGGGGATATTATAGAGCCACGCGGGGCCCCCCCAAAAAAAAAAAAACATCCGATTTTTTCGCCGTAGAGACGCGTCTTGGTAAGCGAACCGGGTAGCTAACCGGGCAGCTAACCGGGAAGCTAACCGGCAGTGTAACGGGAGTCTGAGGAGTAGCTGATTGGCTGTCAACATTGTAAACAGTCCGGAGCGGCCGCCATCTTGTCTCTCGGTAGGATCGAGAGACAAGAGGTGGAAAAAAAAAAGGTGTAAATGAATGAAAGGGGTAAGGCAGACCCCTCCTGAACCCCTAGGATTGATGAGGGGGCTATTAAAGTTCCCTGCGGGGCAAAAGAAAAAAAAATTGCGATTTTTCGCGGTAAAGGTGCTTCCTGGTACGTTAACCGGGCAGCTAACCGGCAGCGTAACGGGAGTCCGACATATTGTGTTTTTTGAACGTTTGTGATATGTGCACGTGTGGATTTTGTCTAATTAAGGTTAAAAAATTATATATATATCTTTAAGCGTGTTCTGGCGCGCTTACGTTTTGGGTTTGGTTTGCGCTGCAGAGACGATACGTCACGGTTATGTGATGCATCATGAGGCGTCTCACGGGCTACGTGATACGTCACTTAATAAAGAATATATTTTACAGCTATAGATATTAGCTTTTAAAAAACCAATGAAATTCACAGAAAAAACCATAGGTTATAGACCATATATAGTTAGGAATTTGCATTTACAAAACCTTGAAAATTCACTGAAAAAACCATAGGTTATAGACCATATATAGTTAGGGATTAGCATTTAAAAAACCTTATTTTATTTGCACAAAACCATTGAAATTCCATATATAGTTAGTTGCACTAACTATATATCACGGACCCGCAATCCACTGCTAATGATGTCACATATTACATCATTCATGACATGGTCAGTGACATCACTGATGACATCACTGATGACATCTCAAATGACATCACTGATGACATCACTGATGACATCTCAAATGACACCACTGATGACATCACTGACATCTCATTTGACATTACTGATTACATCACTGATGATATCATTTATGTGATAATACATCTTCAGACTCTAATATAACCTTAGATACACTCAGTGTAAACAGGCACTCACAGACTGTCACACATCCATGGAGTTACTCACACACCTAGTCAGTCATGCAAAGAATCAATCACATCTCGATTTCCTCAACTATACAGTTATACACACCTTACTTATTCAAACATATAGTAACACATATTTACTCTCTTATACAATCCTTGATACAAGTTCACAATGATTCATACAGCCACTCACACATTCACTGGCTCTTATGTTCAGTTATTTATATATGTCAACTCTCACATGGAGTGTGTTTTACATATGTACTTACTTTGACATGTAGCACTGAGATATCCACTCACCAATATACTCATGCACACAGTCAACTGTCCATACAGCTGTTTCTACATGCACTTTTGAACCCATACACCTAGGGAATCAACTGCTCCCACATCTATGCACAGAGTTATACACCTCCCAGCCACCCACACACATACTCAGTCTCCCATACAAATACTTGGGCAACCATTCAATAACCCATATAGTTACTGATATAGCTACTGATTTAAACATGCAGCAGTTTACAGAACAACATAAATAATGATTGCCAAATTAAGACACTTTAATCACTAACCCATACACTCAGTGAGACACATTTAATCATTCTCTCATACAGTCAGTCATGCACCTACTAAATCCTTCATCCAGACACTTGTACATCCACTCATTCTTCAATATGTAAGACATATTTTAACTTTACAGAAACATACAGTCACTGGGTGTTGCCATCAGTGATGTCATCAGTGATGTCATCAGTGATGTCATTTGAGATGTCATCAGTGATGTCATCAGTGATGTCACTGACCATGTCATGAATGATGTAATATGTGACATCATTAGCAGTGGATTGCGGGTCCGCGATATATAGTTAGTGCAACTAACTATATATGGAATTTCAATGGTTTTGTGCAAATAAAATAAGGTTTTTTAAATGCTAATCCCTAACTATATATGGTCTATAACCTATGGTTTTTTCAGTGAATAAATATATATATATATATATATATATATGTATATATATATATATATATATATATATATATATATATATATATTGATAGATAGATAGATAGATAGATAGATAGATAGATAGATAGAGAGATAGATAGATAGATAGATAGATAGATAGATAGATAGATAGATAGATAGATAGATAGATAGATAGATAGATAGATAGATAGATAGATAGATAGATAGATAGATAGATAGATAGATAGATAGATAGATAGATAGATAGATAGATAGATAGATATATCTCCAAACACAGAAGCACTCCTTCCGGAAACCTGGAAACACAAGCGAGGTTGCCCGAGAGCTGAAGGAGTTACCGGCACATGTAAAGCAAAAAAAGTTCAAAATACAGAGCGCTCTCAGTGACACCAATGTTTCAAAGGAAAAAAATATGTATGTCCTCATAAATCATGACGCGTTTCGGCCATCATGTGGCTGTCATGCGCCATGCGGCCTTGTGACCAATAAGCAATATTTCTTTTAAAGACGGCATCCAGCCAAAGGCAATGCCCCCTTTCTCCACCACACTGCAAACGGGTCCCTGGCGCATTGTTAGTTGGCGAATTAATTCTCCTCGAATAATGAGGGTCCCTGGGGGCCAGCTAGCCCACCCAGTACCTCCAGTTTGCGCCACAGAGCAGCTTTGCTAAGAGCTGGTCTGAGGCCATGCCCCTTTTTTACACCACTCTGCAACGCAGCTCTGTGGCTGTTACTGGAGGAACCTGGTTGGCTAGTTGGCCCCAAGGGACACTCAGGATTGAAGGGTACTTAATCCCTCAATTTACAACACGCCTTCAATCATGAGCTTCAGATAGCACCTGAACAACTCTTGGAAATTCGCTGTACACTCTATAATTTCCATTAATTTTAATTGAATTGAAAAAAACAAGGGTTACATACACTTTATAGTTAGGAAACAGGATTTAAAAGAAGCTTCAAAATGCACTGAAAAGAATAAAGGTTACAGTGACACTATAGTTAGGAAACAGATTTTAAAAAACTTAGAAATTCATTGAAAAAAACAAAGGTTACTGAGATGTTATAGATTAAACATGCACAAAACCATACAAATTCAGCAGTTATTGTTACCTGAGCTAACTTTAACCTACGTCCCCGCAATGCACTGCTTGTGACCCACATATTACATCACTCACGACATGGTCAGTGACATCACTGATGACCTCATCCACACAACCACTCACACACCCACACAACTACTCACACACCCACTCACACACCCATAGAAACACTGACATTTGAGAAAAAAAATCGAACCCTATTCCTCAAACCCAACAACAAGCTACTTAATTAACAGTTTAAAATTACATTTAAAAAATGTAAAGTTGATATAAAAATGTGCAAACTATGCTAAAAGAAGTTCAAGCATGTTAATATGATACTAATAAACTATAATACTGAAATAAGGAATAGTTATCAAACAAATAAAATACTTTTTTCATGCAACTATAGTAATTGTATTCTATTTAATTAGTTTGTCTTCATATTGCTACTGGTAGCGGTTGACATTCTGATTGATCAATGACCCCCACTGACTCAGCAGGCGTACTTCAACCTGAGCAAGACTTTTTCCAAAATGTGCTCTTTGGACCTAATGGCCCGGTGACTTCAATACGTTGGTCAACCAGTCTTAATCAGCAGACAACCCCGACTTCCTTGTCTACCCATGCCAAATTCCACCTTTCCCAACATTGGTCTAAAGGCAGCCACATCCCTACTCTTCCCACTGATGAACAATTCAAATCCAACCTGCCCACCTATAGTGCTAAGTTTATCCAACTTGTAAACTCTGGGGTGGGGCGCCCTTTCCATACACAGCTCCCTGCGCACCAGCAAAATTAAGAAAAATAAAAGTGAACACAATTTCCCAGGTAGTTTGACCATGGACTCTATTTCCTCCGGGATACCAAAAATGCCCATACCGCAAGGCTTACCTTCATTTCTCTATCCATTTTCTCGGACAGAGTCTTTCCCACTTTTTGCGGGAAGGGCTGTATAAAGGGACACTTCATGAACATGCCCACATTTATGGCACCTCCGAATCACCTGATTCTCCAGCCTCGACAAACTTTTTGGGGACCAGTATGCTCTTCTTCTTAAAGCTACGTATTTCACTGTTTCATACAAAGTACACATTGATACTTGCCAGTGGTTCATTAGATCCAGCATCGTCAGGTACCTTCGCCGGATCTCCTCTGAAAGTGTGAATTAAAGACCTAATTGAAGATTTTCTTTCCTTTGATATTTGGTTACAGGTAAGCCACCATTGAGTTGTTGCTAATAGTGAGGGAAATGCTTAATAAGGGTTTATGGGGCATATTATCAAGAACGGCGATAATAGGCTTAATAATATGCCCTTGTGAATTCCCATGGCAGCCCGGGTTAACACCAGAACCTGGGCTGCTATGGGAATTCACAAGGACATATTATCAAGCCCATTATCGCCATTTTAGCGGCAGTTTCCTGCCGCTAAAACGGCGATAATTTTATCGATGTTCTTGATATTATGCCCCTATGTTCTGAAGTGCTTCGCTGCTCACAGTATAGCAAAAGCCACATGATCACCGTGAGGGTTTTACCTGATATGGCGGCCCTACTGATACTACAGAAAAAAAATGCCAGCAACATAGCAGATTCAATTGAATTAAATTTAGATATTAACATGAGGGTGCTTTTTTAGAAGCCTCTTGCACCACTTTTGCGTCATTTTTAACATGGGAAAAGTGACGCAAAGGTGGCGCAAGGGGCTTGTAAATCTGCCCCAGAATATTTAGCTATGATTCAATGTTTTGCCAACTACGTCATCTCCGAGACCTTTATGCAAGAAGATAGCACAATTAATGAACATTTCTAAACGCGAAGGCATTAGCCACTATTCTTTTTGCAAATAATTCCGTGTTAATGACTTAAAATGTTTCCAATCTAAACTTTTAATTAATTATTTCTAAATAGTGACGAGTCTAGACCACAGATATTAGTCTTTTGTTGCATTTTTCTTCTGGTGAAGGAGACAAGTGTCATTAAATTGCAAATTATAATTCTTAAATTGCTCAGTTCACACGTATTTAGAGACAGAGATTTCACTTAGCACGCGGGGGAATTGCAGTCATCTATATGCTAATGCTGGTTAGCAAAAAACAGGGAACTCTTCTTGAAAAGCAAGAGAAAATCAAAGGCAAGGCAAAGTGTGCTGTTTAAAGATGGGTTAAGAAGCAGGTTAAAAATACGGGGAGGAAAAGTGTCAGATTTTTCATGCATCAAGTTTGAGCTTTGAAAACAAAAGCACATCACTACCTTCGTCTTCCCCACGATCATTACTGCTCATATCATCTGCTTGGCTCTTTGTGTTGGCTCCTGGGAGCAGTTGGATCACAATAGGAAAAACAAAAGAAGAAGAGAATTCAAGAAGAGCACAAGACAAAAAAAAGAACCAAGATCAAAAAAATATACCGGTCAAAAAAAGGTGACACAAAAATGGAAAGACCGATGCATTTGGAATGCCCAAATGAGAAATGCAAAGTGGGTCATGAAGAATTCAAGAATATTGTAAAATTATGTAAAATGGTAAATCGTGGCTACGTAAAATATTGTCTGTAAACCAACAGTTGAAAATCGATCTTCAAAAAACAAAGAATGAAAAAATGAAGTAAAGTGTTAGGTACCAAAATGGGACCAAGATGCAAAAAAAAGACATGTACTTTGAAATCTTAATTCATATTTCAGGACAATTCAAAGTTGACCATAAAAACTGAAAATGTTGACTATTTGTTGATTTACCAGTCCACAATACTGCATATTAAATAGCCTTGTTTGTTAGCAGATCAGTTTTATATTGTGCTCACTATACAAATTCACCAATAATCCGACTTTTTGGCAGAAAAGGGGATTGGGTTTAAAGGTGGTGAAGTGATATGCCAAGGATCATACATTGTGCTCCATGGTGAAAAGCCATTATCAGAAATGTGGAACCTAAGTCATAAAAAGGCAGTTGGACACCTGCAATGTACATTTTGCTGCAGGTGTGTGAATGCAGTTTACTCACAGACTGCTCTGAATCACAAATTGTACCTGCAAGACAGTGCTTAATTTGTAACTAAATAAGTGCCAAGGGCCTCGCAAGGAGGCCACTGCAGCTTGCACCCTCCATTGTCCTTACCAGTTCTGCCAATGACAGTACCAATACAACTGCTAACCATCATACATGTACAAGTGTGAAATTTTAGACTATTCCATACCCCAAAAGCCATAAGAATGGCTTGGGTGGCAGGTATTAGTCATTTTTAAAGTGTCCTGAATTAATAAACAGCCAATAATGAGATGATCTCTAAGTTAGACAAACATTGCCACCATGTGGTAGACTCTATAAGTGCCAAGCACCAGAAACCACTGTCTCAAATTAAGCACTGCTGGGTGGTGGGGGAGGGCCATGCAGGTAGTGCTGGTGCTGCTCAAGCCCCATGTAGTCAGTGATTTAGACTGCACTGGCTTTCATGAGCCATCTTGGCAGTGGGAAAGTGGCCTACTGATAATTGTATGTCGAACCATTGAATACAGAAACGTTGGACTCCCAAAATATCATAGCCAAAATATTGAGAGCCAAATATAGAGAAGGTAAGATGTGGTTGGGTGAAAATGACAGTTAAAACATACCATTTTAAACTAACCAAACCACTGAAATTCACCAGTTATAATTATCTTAACCCCTTCCATGCTCATGACGGAACGGTTCCGTCATGAGCATAAGGTGGCCTGTGCTTATGACGGATACGTTCCGTCATGGTTCCATAGACCCAATGGAATGTTCAGCACCGGGGGAAAATCCGCGCAGCACAGAAGGGGTTAAGTAACTCTAACTCCTGCCCTCAAGTAACTATAATTCACGTCCTCCCCATGCAAAGTTTTCTTATCAATAATATCATTTCAGATGTTGCCTTGATGTTATCAATGATGGCGTAAGCAGTGGATGGTGAGGGCGCAGGTTAGTTACTTTAGGGCAAGAATTGAATTATGTTTCAGTGAGGCCGACTAGGTGCCTATTAGATTCAGTTGAGAAGGTGTTTATTTCCTATGTATACTTCATGGATGAATGAGTGTTTTTGAGTCCAATTGCTATAAGTAAGCTCTGTGACTATGTCTTAAGAAGACATGTTGGTGTTGCTTGTGACCGTCAACTGCTGGATGGTTGTGAAATGGTGGTGTTTTGGCTAGGTATGTGTCTTTCACATAAGTGGAGGGATTAGGGGAGAGGATGTAGCCTTACGGTTAGAGCAGTTTACCTCGAAGCTGGGGAACAGGGTTCCAGTTTTGGCAGGGACTCTCAACATCCTGTGATTCTGGACAAATCACTCAATCGCCCCATGCCTAACAAAAATGAATGTGTCCATCTGTAAGGAAACTGGTGCTCATGTAAGTGCTCTGATATCTTTGGATCGAGTTTGCACTTTTTAAAACTCAAAACAAATTGTGTGCTGGGGTAGTAAGGCGATTTTGTGGTTTTAGAAATATTCTGTTTTAGCTTCAGGAGTTAGAAGATACTTTTGAAGGACAGCAAGGTTGCTGATGGTGGCCTGAACCACGATGTTGTTCTTGATGTAAAGATTGACATTGAGATTTCTCAGACGGATTTGGGGGAAATACCACTGAGACAATGAAAGCCACCGTGGATTTCAGATGTTTTTAATGGAACACAAGTTGTGTTTTGGTTTTCATAGCAATCAACTCGACACCCACAACATTCCTCACTTCCTTACTTGAGAATTGAAAACAATATTTGTTTTGATGGTAGAAATCATCATAGGGAAACAAATATGTATTGATATCAAAGCTGAAGACTGCTAATATTTAACATATCCATGTATTTTTTGTAGACTTAAAATGAAAGCTTCTCCAAAAAAAAAATGCAAACATGCAACTTGCTTGGGAGAGTATTTCTGGAGCAAGGACAGCTCAGAGATAACAGATGTTAAAGCAAGGTCAGATATTTTAGTTTGAAAAATCTGCATGTAGTACTATATCCCCTATTTTGTTTACCAATATGAAAACAGGATTTTTTTCATAATCTTCACTAAAGAAATGTACAATAAACTTGAATTCAAGGAAATAATCTTGTGTTCATACTAACGGCAGCAGGAGAGTTTTATATGCTGCATCTCTACATCAACAAAGGAACGTATGCCTTTGAGTTTTTAAAGCTAACCCAGATATTATTGTTTTGAAGTTTTTGCCAGAATGTGTTTCTTTTTTATAATCCTGCTCGTCTCCGGTGGTATCCATTAATTTAAAAGTTAATGGCTTTCTAAGAAACCATATTATCAAGCTGTCACTATGTAAATAAACATGTTATGTAACATACTTCTGTTCCATTTGGTATTTCCCTTCAGGACATGTTTGAAATCCAAGGGGCTCCGGCATGCTAGGGCTTCGACACATGGCTATTTAGTATTTAAGCACTGTGTAATGAAAGAAAAAAAGCATAAAACCATTGCAAGCCTTTGTTGTCTTTAGGCGTGATGGAGACGGGATTACATTAGATGTTAAAATGCAGATATTAATGTGTGACACAGGCAGACAGCGTCTATCTCCTGGTCACATATGTGTGATGTTCACGTACATGTCGAACAAGAATAGAGGCCACGGGAGGCCTTTGAACACAGGTACCCGGTGCTGTTTTGAACACACCGTTTGCCTCTTTTGACAAGCACTTGAGAAGAAACAAATCAAAGATTGACAAAGAAATACCTTGCAACCTACTTCAGCCACTCTAAAAGAGTAAGACGAAGTAAGAACTGAGAGAGGGCACAGCCCTGTACCTTAACTTTTGTGATAGACGCTGCCTCTTTTTGTCCCTTGACAGTGTTTTAAAGATTATTTTATGAGCGTTGCAGAAGAAACTAGTTACTACCAAGTTACAAAAAAGCACGACATCTCCATAGGAGTAGGTTATACTCATTATCTGTGAAGATGAATGACTTTAACCTAATTCACCAGTCCCCAGTGGCTACACGGGTCAAAATAATGGCTGCTGACATCAACTTGGCATACTCCTGTTTTTGTGGATTGTCTGAATTGTGGAAAACCTGCAGTGTTAGGTGCATGCTTACTGTGAAATTTTAATTACATCTGTTTGTTCCATGGAAAATACCGTTGCATGCAAAGAAGTTCCTTTCTGCCACAAGAGATCCAAAGTGGAAGTGTCCCATTCAGTGTTCCTCCCTTACTGAACCTCCTACACCTGCTTAGTTTAGGGTTAAGTTCAGAAGTTCTGATAAATGCATGAATGCAATCAGATGATTTTGATTACTCAGAAAGTGAAGGCTTGAGAGTGTTGACACCATTTCCATTCCCCTCTCTCCTGACACACACTTTCTCATCAGTAAATGTGAAGAATGCAGAAAACTTCTCACACCCGGCAGATATTCAACAGTTGTAAGTAACATCTGCCCACACCACTAATCACTGACGTTGACAATGTGAATCATGTGCAAATTGTGCCTGCGCATTCACCAATTTTACTACGTACGTATTAGAAAGCAATTTTGGGGCAGATTTACAAGCACCTTGCGTCTCCTTGCGCTGCCATTGCGTCACTTATTTTGATGCAACAGCAGTGCAAACAATACGGCCAATTTACAACGGGACGCATCTAGGGAAATGAATAACATTGTAAAGCCCTGCGTCACATTATACATGCACCAGGTATAATGTATGTAGGCTAGACGTTCCCACACAAAAATAAATGTAGAAATGATGCAGTGAAATTTACAATATTTCACTGCGTCTCTGTACGCCTTCACTGCAGCAAGATCCTTACGCCTGCTCAGACCAGGAGTATGGAATGACGCATGGCTTTTTGTATGGGACTCACCTATCTGTTGTGGCACATTGCTGGAGTTGCGCCACTTTCATGAGCAACTCCAACAATGCATCACTTTTGTGCCAACAGATGTGTCAGTATTTCTGAAGCATTGGTTAATCCTTGCACTGTATTGTAAATACAGCGCATCCATAATGGCGCAAGGACATTTGGCACTGGCACAAGGAAAGTGACACATCAATGCAGATGCGTCAGTTCCTTGTAAATCTGTCCCGCAGTGCATAGGTTTATGAGGTGATATCATAAGGAGACCAGTCTGTGCTGACTAGCATAAGGCGGGCATCTGTCTAGAGTGGTGTAGTGGGTGATAACGATGGACTGGAATGCAGCCCCACGTGACTGCCAATAGCTGATACTAATTAAATCATTCCAAACCTTCACAAATATCATTGTAAATTGATCAAAATCAAAAGTCTGGATTCATTTGATTCATAATCATTTTGATGACGACCAGCTCATCGGTTAAAAGTTTTGCATCGGTTTCAATCATTTTTGAGTCGTTAAAAAGATCATTTCACATATATTTTGAGCACATTTCTCGAGTAAAAACAATGCCAAAGAACAGTTTTCAAGGCTTAGAGAGCAATATGCTTATTGAAGAGCAGCATTATAGTTCCCTATGTGAGCGTTTTGCTATGCTTGGCCGGATAAAATAGTTAAGACAGAGAGTACTGGGCCAAAGGACAAAAAAAGTCTGTAATGAGTCTTTGAGGGGGAGGGGGAGGGGGAGGAAGCATGGCAACCAGGGGAGGTAATAGAAGATTGTCCAAAAGTCTCACAAATTTTCCAAGTCTCAGACTATCGAAATATGGGGCATATTACCAACAACTAGCGATAATTTTTGTCTCTAACTAGTTTAGAGACAAAAATTATCGCCGCACATCGGCGATTTTTATCGCAGATAAACCTTGCTATTAGCAAGGTTTATCGCAAATGCGATAAAAAACGGCCGCAATGCATGAATATCGCTGAAAAGTCAGCGATATTCATGCATTAGCGAGCTAATGCTCTTAGCCATGTTATCCACCTCCTATTGGATAACATGGCTAAGAACTGCTCAGGGCAGGTGTTAGCTTTTGGAGATATTCGGGCTTAGCGCGAATATCTCCAAAAGTTGGTAATAGGAGATAGCGATGTTAGGGACTGTTTCCAGTCTCTAACATCTTGGCACGCCCACTTTGCATGTCATTAGTGATAAATATCACTGACATGCAAAGCGGGGCCCAAGATGGTCGCTATCTCCTTTTAGCTGTCACTAACTGGTGTTAGCGACAGCTTGGTAATAGAGAGATAATTTTATCTCCGCTTTCTTGGCTTTTAAAGCCAAAAAAGCGGAGATAAACCCCCTTGATAATATGCCCCTATATTCTTTGGTTTTGAATACTTTACCACACATAGTATATTGTTATTATCTGCCTACTGAAAAGTATTCCTCTGGCTATCATATTAGAACAATGTTAATGCCCCTTATAATACGATGACCAGAATCTTACCTGAAATATCTGTGGCTCCTGCAATCAATTACTTTAAACCTAATGGTCTGAGTTCTAATAAGCAATGTGTCACTGTGGTGGATGCTGATAAATTCACACATACATTAAGGCCTCCTTAGATCAATAATTAATTAACTTTCAAGGGCCAGACTGATCTCATATTTAACACAATGTTCCTTACACTGATGGGGTGTTATTCTGGAGGAGGAAAAGCACAATAACACTGTGACAGTTCATGCAGGATTAGCTGAAAGTTGCGTATTAACTATTTCCACAGTTTTTATGGACTTGTGTTGATCGATTTGTGTTATGTGTACCCGTGATTTGCACAGGACAGCAGATCTTCAATCTCCCTCAATAGGGTATAATTAACTTACTATTGAAGTGTACCTGCTTTAAGGACGAGCGAGCAATTAAGGGACGAGCAAATTGCCTTGTGATTACTTAGCAACGTGTGCTTTATTACAATATATCGTTTCCCAATTGGTCATAATTATTGCTTCTGCAACAATATGAGTAGTTAGCAATGAACATTATACATCTCTGGGCTTGCTGCATTGCCCAGCATTTCACTCAATAAAGTCTTCGCATTAACGTCTGCTAGGGCTCACATTTCGTTTTGTTTGCAGTGTGTATAATTTCAGCAGACTTTAGGTCACTATTTCGACTCCCTGAATTTCTAGCTCTTGTCACTAATTCTTTTGGAGATTCAAATGTCTGTTCGACAAGTTCGAAAAAATTTTTCCCATTTTCAGGTGAAAGTCATTTAATAACTACATCTGCAATTTAGAAAACAATAAATTGCCTACATTCTTCCCAACCCAAGAGTAGGTAAGGATACATATTTGCTTGAAAATCAAGACAAACATAGGTACTTGCTTTGGGGTAACTCACATTGTTTTTGCATGGCAACATCATATCAGTTCCCTGTCTTTAAAATCTGGAAGAATTCCTAGGTCAGCACTTCCAGAAAGCACAGTGGAATATCTGTATTCCTGGGATAAACACTAGATTTTAAATAATTTAGCATTTTTAGATACCAATTATTTGTATTTCTGGGATAAGCATTACATTTTTAAATAATTCAATTTTTTTATTTACCGAGTCTTTCATCTTCATGAGATGAATTGAATACATATTTAAAATGTCTGTACATATGATAGTGCATTTCTGCCTGATTGAAGGTTTCCACATTGGAAGAAATACTTTTGTAGACAACTAGGTCACAAGAGCTGAAAAGAAGAATGGAATGGAGGGATAGGGACTTTGAAATTATCATTATAAGAGCTAAGATATTGTGAAAAAACGATACCTAAAGGAAACTATTGATTATGTACATCGCTGTTTTTGATTGTTACGTTTGATACTTCGGTCCAGCCTTTCATCAGACATTTACAGGTTCATTTACAGGTTCAAGAGAGGTTTTAGGTGCCTACCAGTCTTCCTCTTGACTGTGAATGACCACATGTTGGCAGGTCTGTTATTACCACTATTGTGAATATGCTTTGTGCAGCGGTCACACAAATAAACATGATACCACAATTAGCGCCTGTATGCTCACCATTGTAAACGTCTGCCCGCACGCTACTAAATAACGTTCAGTCCTGCTAACGCCTGTGCAGACTTTAGTAAATGGGGTCCTTAATGTCATTCTTGTTGCCTGGTTCTCCATGTCTCCTGATAGAAAATCACAACCTTTTATTAGACTTCTTTGGTTGAAGGTTGGGGAGGACTACGGTCGTGCTTCTACAATCACAACTAGCTATGTTGTGTTATTGTACCTAACTGTTCCCTGCTTTGTGGCACCTTGCATTCAGGCCAGAAATAAAAGCGGGTGACTTAGGGATTCTTATTGGTTGAAAGAATGCCCTTAAATGCCTTCTTTCCCGTTGGATATTTATGGGGCTCGAAAAGGATGGTACAAGATGGTCCTGAAACTTTTCCCAGAAGATTATTTACTCATATTAGTGTTGCTGGGCTTTCTGGTTTGCTGTCACTTCCATAAATATCGAGGGCTGCACAAGAATGTGGCACAACCGAGAATTTATGACATACTTGGGTTTATTCGTGTAGTATAAAACCCCACACCTTGGAGCTTTGTACCCATTCACAATGGAAAAACCTGGAAATATAGGAATAGGAAATTGCTTGGGATGAGATAAACATTTGCAAATGTGTGCATGTAAATCTGACATCTCGGGTGATCTCTGATTCTGAGCACCAAAACTCGTATTTTGGAGTGCATCCTGCACCTGGTAATTGTGCCTCATGCAGGGGTAATCAATACTGTTGTATGTGGAGCCAATATGATCCATAGCTGGTGCTTCAGGAAGTCAGTTCGTGTGGTCATTGTGCCCTTAAAGTCTGTTGACCAGAAGCAGCCTTTAAAAGACATTCATTTGATAGAAACAAAAAATGTACTTAAGAAATTATTTATAATAGTGATGATTTTAGCTTATGCGTTAGGCCATATGTTTAAGGTATCGAGAATGCTAAAATGGCTTGACATAGCCATTCACATTAAAAATGAGTCAGTGTACAGGTTTGGATAGAAAACTACCTAAGTAAAACCACAAGTAACACATTAAAGAATGGAGGACATGAGGCCAAGGTTAGATGTGCATCGTTTCTTTTTATTATTTGACAGATCGGTGCACCTTTATCAATTCAACTTGTTTAACTAAATCTGCATCTGGAGCTATTTCACCTCCACATGTGACTCTGCACTGCACTGTTATGACTGAGCACCTGGGGGCACTGCAGCAGGGTAAACTCACGTTTTCTGAATGCTCAGGGTATATCACAATATTAATTAAACCGTGCCAAGGCTGCAGGTCACACGGCTTCCTGTGGAACAACACAGCGTCATCTTTAATTGCAGAGTGTATGGAATTCTGTGGTGCATATAATCCGTGGTAAAAATAGCCATGGAAATCCATGAGCATGTTGGCTCATTTCTCAGGGTTTCTGATAGTCCTTCTGTGGAGTAACACACTTTGGAAAAGAGTGCATTGTTTATCTGTCACTCTTGTAGGGGCCAACATAAAGATCATTGCTTGCTGAGCTATTACATATGGGTTCTTAGAAGAGGTTAATGTTCATACTATATAACCGGAGATGGTTTGGAGCGGTTTGCAATTAAATATATGAATGACGTTGGAAACCCTACATTAGCATACTTTTTAACGAGAGAAATGGGTGGTCTTGCTGTCTCACTATACAACCTGAGAGTAAGGAGAAGGTACCTGCTTTTTATTTTGTTTCACACACATTTTAGATTTCACAATAAGGGTTCTTACCCCACATTACTAATAGCATATCCTTCGTAAACATTAACAGGTTTATTTGGCATTCTTCATTAAAGACGGGAACTAAGACCCGTCCCTGGTTACACACGATGGAACATACCACAAACGAAGCACACATGGTGATAAGAATAATTATCGTACACAGTGATTCTGTTGCTTAAAGCTAGAAATACATATGGTTACAGTTATGATATTCTTTGTATTCTATACCCATATTAGCTTTGAATATAGTCTTATTGATGTTATTGTTATTGTTATTGTTATTTTGGATTTGTAACGCGCCCAATCACCTGCAGGTCTCTAAGCGCTCGGAAATCGATGGTACAAACAACAACTTTAGCAATACAGAGAAGGCGTCCACTAGCCTAGTTGGCACTTAAGGACCTCCTAAACAGCAGCGTTTTTAACCCCTTTCTAAAGCGTAGGAGGTTCTCTACCCTGCGCAGCGACTCAGGTAGTGTGTTCCATAGCTGAGGAACTAACACCGAGAAGGCTCTTCCTCCCTTGGTGACAAGTTTGTACCGAGGGCAGACCAATAATTGAGAGTCTGAGGATCTAAGAGTTCTCATTGGACTGTACACCGCTACACGGTCTTTGATGTATGCGGGCGCCATGCCATAGATGGCTTTGTGGGCTATGCACAAACTTTTAAATTCCACTCGCTCCTTAATAGGGAGCCAATGAAGGCTCTGTAACAGGGGAGATGCTTTGGTTCGTCTTGGCAGTCTAAAAATGAGACGAGCAGCATCGTTCATCACAACC
Organism: Lissotriton vulgaris; assembly: GCF_964263255.1. Classification (NCBI taxonomy): domain Eukaryota; kingdom Metazoa; phylum Chordata; class Amphibia; order Caudata; family Salamandridae; genus Lissotriton; species Lissotriton vulgaris. The sequence continues at coordinate 316,900 of NW_028241507.1, read as the reverse complement.
TGTAGCCTATTTGTCAGGATTTTTGGCAGGCCAGGGTAGAGGGCATTTCCGTAGTCTATCCTTGAGATCACGGTGGCTGCGACAATAGAGCGTAACATGGTTTGGGAGATGACGGATACTAGCTTCCGTAGCTGTCGGATGATGTTGGTGCAGCTACCCACCACTGAAGAGATCTGGTTGACCATTGATAGGTCACAATCTAATTTAATCCCCAGGCTCTTCACGTTCAGGCTGGGTTTTGGGGTCGGGCCTAACTCTGCAGGCCAGTAGAGGTCACACCATGGTGAGGTGGCGGATGGAATCACCAGTACCTTAGTCTTGTCTGGGTTGATTTTTAGAAGATTTTCTGTCATCCATTGGACCGTGTACCTCAAGATGTTCTGAGTTTGGAGTTGTGCGGCACTTGTGTTGTCGACACTTAGCAACAGCTGCGTGTCGTCCGCGTAGTTAAATACTGTGCAGCCCATGCGCGCCAGAGAAGCAATCAGAGGTTGCAAGTATAGGTTAAATAGAAGTGGGGACAGGGCCGAGCCCTGGGGCACCCCACATTCTAATTTCCCCACTGCGGAAGTTTCTTCCCCAAGTTGTATTCTTTGGGTCCTTCCTAACAGAAAGGACTGCAACCATCTGAAGGCCAGGCCTTTGATGCCAAAGTCACTCATTCTTTCCAGAAGCAGAGCATGGCTGACGGTATCGAACGCCGCTGAAAGGTCTAGCAAGATCAGGGCGCTCGGTTTTTTACCGTCAGCCAGGCCTCTCAATTCATCCAGCACTGAGAGCATCACCAACTCGGTGCTGTGATGCGCTCGGAACCCTGCCTGTCGTTCATGAAGTAGATGATGAGACTCCAGATACATGGACAGGGATTTTAGTACGTGTTGTTCCAGTACTTTAGAGAGGAATGGTAACTGAGAGATCGGCCTGTAGTTTTTTAGTACTGCGGGGTCTGCGCTTGGCTTTTTCAGCAATGGTCTTGCACGCGCTTCTTTAAGTTCTGCTGGTAATTGCCCTGTCTCCAAGGACCTATTTAGGAGGGAGATGACACGCTCCTCCAATAAGGGACGGGCTGCCTGGAAGACTTTAGGTGGACACGGGCCCGCTGGAGATCCAGACTTGATTCTATCCATCAGCTGTTGCAGACTCAGAGTGTCAATCTCTGGAAACAGTGTGATGGAGCAGTCAACTGATTTATGAGGGGCTGTAGGTGTAACCATCCCATTTGACATACCACTTTATATCTCCTGGATAATGGTTCTGACTTTCTCCAGAAAGTATCCCTGAAAGGAATTACAGTTTATGGGGGACTGGAAGCTGTCTGGTTTTTTAGTCAACTCCGACAGGATCTTGAAGGTTTCTTTCTGCACGTTGGCTGCCTTACTTAGGCGGGATTCATAATATTCGGCTTTGGCAAGAGTGATATGTTTTTTATATGCATTAAGGGAGGTTCGGTAGAGGTTCCTGGCTGAATCCTGTTTAGTTTTCCTCCAACCTCTTTCCAGGGCTCTGAGTTTCATTTTGTGGTCCCTCAGCGAAGGCGTAAACCATGGGGCCTCCTTACCAGGTCCTTTTATCAGCTTCGTTCTCTTAGGTGCTATCTGGTCAATAGCTAGAGTCAAGCTCCGCGTTAAATCCGCGTATTGCTGGTCCAGACTATGGTCTGAGTTTGGAGGACAGTCCCTTGGCGGGAGCGCCTTGGTCAGGGTTCTCAAATCAACCTCTGCCCATTTACGGATTATCCTGACTTCCGGTGGTGGATTAATTATTTGGCCAATTCTATCCACTAAAACAAGGTGCCCTTTTGGTTTTTTTATTATTTGAATCCTATAATGTTTCAGATACTTATCTACACTCTATTCCAGCCTTTGAGAAGAGGTAGGTCTATTTGAACATCAGTTCAATCCATTCGGTGTGGATCCTGCACAACAGGAACACAGTCAAAAAGTAATCCACAGCTCAAAGTCACTTGTAAAATCACCTAACTTTATGACTGCGTTGTGTTTGCCCCTGATTATTGTGGTCACGCCCAGTCGAAACCTTAAGCCCCAAGAACCAAATTCCACCTTTTTCCAGAAAAGCAGAACTGATAGGTGCCTCTAACTCCACCTCCACTGAGTTAGGCTTGCGTGAAATGGAGTGCTAGGAGCCAGACAAATCTGTCAGAGTTTCTCATACACATGTATTTTACTTGGAGCTCAGGACTGTTTCCCAAATTCATTGTTCATAAAAATTGTTGGCCTTTTACTATATGATTATTTATTATAGCCTTGTAGCCCACAGTAGCGGGCTATACCAGCTATTAAAGGCCTGCTACCACGTTAAAGGCCCGAGCCGAAGACGAGGGAATTTAACAAGGTAGCAGGACTTTAATAGTCATATAGCCCTGCTAGGAAGGGCTATAAGGCTATTAGAATATTCTGCCACTAGAAGGCAGAATGTTTTAACAAATAAAACAAAGGCCACTCGAAGCTCCAGGAGATTTAAATCCGCTCGAGCTCCGAAAGGCCTTTGGAAAACATTGGAATGTTGCTCTACGGGCCTATACCGGCACGTAGAAGCAGGAAGCACCCCATTGTCTGCAATGGAGCTCCCAACATTCCAATGTTCTAATATAAGTTATTTGCTCACAATCATCTCCATTCGAATGATTGTGTTATAAACAACTCAGTCATGAATATGAAAATTAGGACAAAGATTAAATATGCCACAATCATATTTCATCACACTTTCAATCTTACTAGTTTTACCTAAATTATTGCCAGCCATTTAATGACATGTTTTGGAAAGTCCAAAATAACATGCTAGTGTGCCAAGTCATGCAATGCCTCCCCCATACATTTGGTGCTTTTAGTGCTGATGTTGAAACTCCATGGTTCAGCCCGTCATCCAGCAGCTTCTCCTTGTGCCTACTCCTACCCATTCACCAATACCTTGTACCTTTTCCAGGCATGATGTTCAAGGGAGTGAGGAGGCGGTCAGCTCATTCTCTGCTCCTGTGTCAATAACAGGATATTTGAACAATGCTCCAGCTCATGATAGAGCATGCGGAAACCTACAGCTACTTTCCTTCCTTCGTCCAACAGGACAGAGCTCACAAAGTCATCTTCTAGATAACTATCATTTATTTACCATGTTCACAAAATATGCATTTACCCACAAATGGAAAATTTCCTCAAGGAAATAACTCATAGCTTTAAAAGCACCTGCTGCAGAGTTCCTCCTTTGTCCAGCTGTTTTCAGGCAACAATAACAATTTCAAGATAAACCTGTGATTAATGTTCCTGCTGGAGAGAGATCAGAGTTTTGTCTAGTGACAGTTTTGACTCATCATAAAGTAGCGAAGAGGGTTAATGTGCCTACTGCAAGGAACACATGCGATGCAGATCACAGAACGCAGTGTGAGTGAACCATGAGTAGCGCTAAAAGAAAATTAAATATATGCCAGAGAAATAAGGGCACTGTTGAAGGGTGGAAGCTGCATTTTAAACGATATTGTGTCTTTCATGCAGCTTCCTAAACAAAGCTGCAACTACAACTCAGTTCTTCCCTGGTGGAGGAGAGACATTACAATTGCCTCAGACAGCCCCTCCTACAGTATGCTGGCGGAGATCAATGTCACAACTAAGGCAGTGAAAAGGATCAGATGGGCCAGAGCGCTATTAATACTGTTATCAACAATGCCAGCACTCTTGCTAGCACCCTCACATGCAAAACTCCTGCCCTCTCAACACTGAATCTCAGCCCGACTTGACAACTATTCCTCTGATAATGCCCAATACCACAACTTTGGTTGTTCAGAGTCATATCTCCGAAGTGCAAAACATTGGCTTTCAATTGCATGGCACTAGTGGAGGTAAAGTCAGCAGAGGCAGCTGGCACTGTTTGGGGAGAGTGGGACCTGGCCTCACTTTGTGCTCCACATTGAGCAGCACTTTGTATTGAGGGTCCGAACAGTGCAACAACCAATGCAGACACATATATCCAGCAACAAAATCCACAACAGTTTCCATCACAGGACTAAATTTTCATAGGGAGCAAAAGCAAATCCTATTTGCCATTCAAACTTAGTGAGCAAAGTAATCTACTGGCTTCAATTAAAACCACCTTAGTTACTACAATAAACACCCTAACTTGGCAGTCAGATAAATTGAAATTGCAGCTTGACCTAATCAAGCCCTAGCTACATCAATAGCCAAAATGGAGGCCAAACTCAGCTTTCTGGAAGAGGGGGCACAAGGCGCTAGCTCGATTGGAAAAGACAACATCCTGTGTTCTTTGTGCACATGCTGTCTGATAGCGGAAAAATAATGCACCCTGCCTGAGGCCAATAACCCAATGATACTGGACCTAAGACTTGCTTTTCCCTCCATAGCAAAAGGTAGCTCCTAATCATTCATTCATTAATAATTTTATTTCGGTCAATTGACCATAAAAGTGCACATAAAATACATCAGCACGATCAGTAAAACAATAAATAATCATAAAATGTTAAAAAAGCATTAAACTGGTAGTTATCAGGGTACAAGGATAAAAGCAGTAAATACAACAATTGATTTATTTTAAAGAAGTTTGTCTCCTGCGCCACATGCTTAAAAGATAGTGTGAGACCGCAAACACAATCTGAGGATGGGTGTCATAGGTTAATATCCTGCAAGTCTGTGTAAAGTGCAAAAATCCCACGTTCCTACAAATAGGGGTCAGCCAACATTTCCTGATGGCAGAATAGGCAGGGCAAAAAAACAGTACATGGGTTACATTCTCTTTTTTGTAATTACATGCAGGGCAAACTTCGATGTTAGTTTTTGCCCACTTAGATGTAAAAGATCCAATAGGAAGAGTACCATGCCTTAACTGAAGATATACTTTTCGAGCAAATTGGGGTTCAATTGTGTCCAAGAATTTCTCAATTTTGGATTCAAGTTTCACTTGGAGGAATTCAAAAGTTAACCTACCCAATGATGTAGAGCTCGCTAGCATCTGAGCACTCTGCTTGCTTATATGGGAGAGAAGTTCCTTCTTTGATATCCCTAGGCAATAATTCTCTGGGTTTTTTTCACAGATCTGGTAGACCTAGCCCGGTAATAACCGCACGGATGTGCTGTAGCCAAGGGATCTTTTTGTGTATAAGAAGGGACAAAATCTCAGAGAACTCTGCTCTATAAGCGGCCAGTTCAGGAACTGACCACAGCCTCTTCCAGTACATGATTGGTCTTGTACTAATAATCTCTTCTAATGGGACCATGCCCAGATTAAGCCTAAAAGGAATCATAGGCGTACTGGGAGGTAACCCAACTAGGTTTCTCAGAAAAAACTGTTCTGCCTTTTTGAGGTTCGATGTCTGCTTGTGCCCCCAAAGTACAGCCCCGTAATTTCTGCCATTCTCGCCTGGCGACAATATATTTCCAGAGCTGGGGACACCGGCCTAAATGTTGACTCCCTAAAGACTTTACTTATACCCCCAGCAAGCTGGGATAGCTTAAGTGTGGATTTGGCAATCTGGGTGTTCCAATCAAAGTTCTCAGTTAGAGTAACACCTAGATAAACAAATGTTTTTACCCTTTCAAGGGGGGTACCATGTAGGACTGTGTTTGGACGTACCCGCTTAGGGGGATTAAAAATCATAAACTTAGTTTTTCCCAGATTGATTTCTAGTCCCCGAAACTCACAGAACTCAACAAAACCATCAAGAGTTTTCTGAATGCCCGATGATGTTCTAGACAACAACAATGTATCGTCTGCGAACATCAGAGCGGGCACTCTACCCGTGACCAGTTTAGGGGCATCGTTGTTAACCACACCATTCAAATGTTCCACAAGGCCATTAATGTAAAGGCTAAAAAGTGTGGGTGCCAAAACGCACCCTTGGCGAACTCCTTTTTGGACTGAAAACTGATCTGTGAGTTCGCCATGCCTACCACACCTGACTTGAGCAAAATTATTTATATGTAGCCTAGCTAGTACATTTAGTAGGTATGAAGGGAGTCCTAGGTCTGCCAACACCTTCCACAATTTGACGCGGGAACCAGATCAAATGCTGCCCGCAGGTCCACAAACACAAGGTAGAGGCTGCTACCCTCCTCCTTTGCTCTTTTCCAGTACAGGACCTGCAGGCGAAATATCTGGTCTAAGGTAGATATTCCGGACCTGAACCCTGCCTGCAGTACAGAAAGGATCCCTTTATCTTCGATCCACCCAAGGATCCTATCAAGGATAACCCTCCCCATCAGCTTTTGTGAAGTATCAATTAGACTGATGGGTCTATAATTAGAAGGGATAAGCGGGCAGCCCTTTTTTAGAATGGGGCCAATTTCTGCTCCTAGCTAAGTAGGGGGCGTGTTTTCCCCCTGCACAATGCCATTAAATAAAACAACCAGATAGGGAGCCCAAATTTTCGGCTGCCCCCTAAACAAATCCCCCGGCAGCTTATCCAATCCTGGGGCCTTGTTGGGGAGCAATTTACCTATGGCTGTCTCAACCTCTGTTTGGGTGAAAGGTTCCACCAAAGCGTGGGGCGTAGGGGCTTCAGTCAACCATCCACAATCCTCAGTCCCATTGACGCCCTGCATGTGCTGGGGTTCTACAGAGCTACGAGGCAAGGCGTCAGGCTCCGAGATGCCATATAAAGCAGCAAAGTGGCTCCCAAATGGAGGGGGCAATATTGGGGCAAACGCCTGGGTATGCCCACTAATGCCAGTGGTGACAATGGACCAGAATAATTTGGGGTCATTATTCCTGAGTGCAGATCCCAACTCTTCCCACATTGCGGGTTCACATTCCTTTTTAGCTTCACAAATTCGCTTTTTATAGGTAAAGCGATGTATCCAAATGGCCTCGCTATCATTGGTTTTTAATGCTGTAAGCAAAGCCTTTTTGGCCTTCCTACAGGAACTATTAAACCATCGAGAAATCGTGGTCCGTATATTATTTGCCCTTCTTACTGGGTACAAAATATCTTTTAGTGTGGCAACCAATTGGTTATGAATTTTTGTGGCCTCAACCAGATGCCCAGCTTTCCCCATCTCTTCGATGAACGGAATAATGGTTTCTTACAGTTCTGCGTGTTTGATAGTCGATGCTTGTAGATCTGGCCATTTAACCCTACGTCTACAGTTTGTAATTATTAGTGTCACAGTATCGGAGTAATTAATCATAGTTGAGCCCTTCAGCCCAAAACTCCCTGGTTTAAGGGACAGAATTAAGGCATTGTGGTCACTGTCAGACCTTTCGATGACCCTAAATTCAGACAACCTATCCCAATGTTTAGCCTCCATAAAAATATAATCGATTATTGAGGTCTGATTTGTTCGATTAAACGTGGCTCTCCCTGGTCTGTCAGGCTCCACCCTCCCATTGCAGGCTCTTAGCGAAGTAGCTTGCGCAAACGACTGCATTTGCAAAACAAGGGGTGTCCATGCCTTGACCTGAGGGGTCAGTGGTTCTGGGATATTCCAAAGTAGATCTACATCATCCGATTCACCAAAGTTTGGGTCCATAAGGGGCTCAAAATGACAGTTAAAATCACCACCCAAGATTAATATAGTAGAGGGGTCGATCGATTGTATGAGAGTTAACAATGTTTCAATAGTTTTTGACTCAAGACCCCGCCTAAGTGGCCTGGAATATACATTAATCAAGGCGATATCTGGCCCATTTGGCAAGATCAGCAAGACACACTGAACATCTATTGAGGTAGTTGGAATTGGTGTTACATTAACTCCCAAGTGCGTGCCAACCCATATAGACAATCCTCCCGAGGGTCTGCCCCTAGCACCCATGCTTGCCAGAATATCGTATGTTGCAAAACCCTGGACTACGCTTTCTTTTAGCGCCCAAGTTTCTTGCAACATGCAAATATCATGTAAGGCCATTAGGGAGCCCCACTCTGGAATGGGCAATTTACTCTTAAGACCCGCCACATTCCAGGATAAGATTTTGACTGCAGCTTCAGCCAAGTCTTGCTTAGTTGGTTCACAATCCAAAGGTCCAGAAAGATTGTTGGGAGCAGGGGAGCTAACTTCTACACCTTGGTCAGGATCACGGTTCACCAGTGGCCGTTCAATCAGAATAGGAGACAGTTACAGGTAGAATAGTTTGTACTGGTTTCAAGTTTTTTATCATTGGGCAAGTTTTTGTTTTACCAAGTGAGTTGTCAGTAGTGGGTAGCATGGTATAAAGGGGCTCCGTCTGTCAATCGCAGTCATCGAAGCCTGAAAAGTCGTCAAATCTATTTACGACTTCCAGCGGGGTAAACTGCACCAAGTGGTCCATCCTCCCATTTCTATTTCTATGTCTCTTAAATGGTACAGTATCCCACATGGGTAAGTTTTCGAAATTCACAGGGTTAAATACATGCGTCCTATACGGTTTGTTAAGATGTATAGGAAGGTTGGTCTGCGGGTAAGACAGGGACCCAGGGCATGTTATAGGGGTCACTAGAGGTCTTGGGTAAAAATATGTCAGTTCACAGGGAACAATTGATTTCCAGCCAGCATTCCCTGGGGACCAATTTGGAATATATCTAACTGCTCCGGGATCTCTAAAGTTGATAACAATTAAGTCCCCCGTTATGTCTTTTACTCTGCTTCCCAGCCATTGAAGTCGCCAAACATGCAGGATTTCACCACTAATGTTGTAAGGAAGTGGTCGATTTTGACTAAGCCAATGCATAGTTTTGTTTTTTAACTGGAAGAACCCTTCCCTTTTCCCATTTGGTAATATAGGGACTCCTGTATGGACAACCACAAAGGGTACCGCTTCAGGGGGTAATTCTACTTGACGACCCCTGTGGTTACCTACTGGGACGGGGTTAGTACTTCCCCATTCGCCACGGCTTTCTTCGTTGTAGGACTTTTTCTTATCTAACTTCTGTGCCACACTAACACCAAGGGATGCCGATTTTTGGACTGGTTTGGGTGGTTTTGCCCTATGCTGTTCAGAATTTGTAGGCTTGATGATTTTATTTAAACCTTTATGGGCAACGGGAGTGGAAGATAGCACTATTGCTGGAGAGGATAGTGCCGGCTTCGCAAGGTTCTTAGTTAACCCAGCAGTATTACCAATAGCCAGCTCTAAGTTCTCCAACCGTTGCTCAACCCTCTTCAACCTCTCTATTACTGGTAGAATAAAAGACCTAATCATGTGTTCCAGACTTTCCAAAGGAGCAAGCGACAGTGCTTCCCTAGGCGGACAATGTAGAAGGGTGACTAAACCTGGTGAGGTTGGTACTGTAGTTATATCAACTTTTGGGGTAGGTACAGTTGAAGTAGGGCCCTTTAAAGCTGGCCCAGTTGTTACAATGCCCTTCGAAGGTTTACCAAAGTCAGAATGGCTAATCTTCCTTCTTAGCGGATCACCACCCCTTTTTCTTCTTTTACTAGGTGGTGGGCCAAAAACTTTAAGCCTCACAGAGTTCTTAGTCCTCTTCTTAGCGGTCCCAGCTACTGGTAAAAATGACTTAATTGTCACATCAGATCCCATGGAAGATTTACTGCCAGGGAGAGATATGACATTCGTGTATAAATCAGTGGACACATCGGGTAAAGAGGAAGGTGTGTCGCGCAAGAGTATTGGGACGTTATCAGTAGAAAGAGGATCATCAAAGTCAGTGCGAGAGCTCACATCAGGTGAGGAAGTATGTTTTGAAAGGTCCACGGGAGGTCTCTTTTTCATACCTTCGACAGACCGTCGCCGTTCAACGCGACGCTCGGCCAATACACTCTCCCTATCGATATCTTGGGCAACCTCAGTAAAATAATTATCCAAAATGCCTTTACTACTTCCTCCTGCCTTCACCGGTAAGATTTTATCAATGTTCAGGGCCATGGTCCCACAACCCAAGGATACAAACCAATAGTCCTCACAAGATTGTTAGGGGATAAGCCCAGCCCGGCCTCTTCTGGCCTCTGATGGCCACAGATGGCCCGCCCTCTGCCCAGGCTCAGCCCGGCGACGCCCGCGCACGTCCCGCGATGCGGAGGGAGTTCCGGTGCTTTAAGCGCCTCCGGGCGCGGAAATGGCCATAGGTGGGCGGGGCGATGTCCGTGGTGCCTTCTGGGGGCTGTGGTCCCCCCCTCAGCGGCCGCAGTGATGAGGAATGTGGCGGTGGGGGAGACCAGGTGCACAGCCCAGGACAGCAGCGCACAGGCAGAGCGCAGATGTCACAGCAACAGGTAGGGTCCTTTGTGGCCAAAAATATTTGATACGGAGCTCCCACTCCCACGAGGGAGCTTCAGTGCTTTAAGCGCCTCCGGGCGTGGAAATGGCCATAGATGGGCAGGGCGATGTCCGTGGTGCGTTCTGGGGGCTGTGGCCCCCCCCCCTTGGTGGCCACGGTGATGAGGAATGCGGCGGGGGGGGACCAGGTTCACAGCCCGGGACAGCAGCGCACAGGCAGAGCGCCGATGTCACAGCAACAGGTAGGGTCCTTTGTGGCCAAAAATATTTGATATGGAGCTCCTAATCACTTCAGCACACATTCATAGATATTGGTAACGGGTCCTTAGAGACAAGAGCCATCTGTAAAAGGGATCAAAGAGGCAAAGCAGCAGCAACAACAGCATTGCAATCCAACGAGGCTGTACTACAACTGGACCAACTAACTAACTCTCCTGTAACTCCAATGGGAGATGCTAGCAAGGTAGCCCTCAAAGCTTCCACAGCATCTGAACCATAATCCAAGGAAACTATTACACCAGGAACCACACAGATTAACCGATGGAGCCCAGTTCTCTCAAAGAGAGAAAAAAGAGGCAGAAAAAGGCAAAAAACAAATCAGAACTCAACACGCAAATGATCCCATGTTGAAGAAAAGAGTGTTAGAAGAGGGAAGCTATACTCCTGATTGTAACTCAACCTCTAGGAACTCTGCCATTAGCACACTCTTCACTCGAATATGGAACAAGCTCCACTGTTGCCAAAGCACCTCAGCAATGCCTTCTGTGCCTAGCCCTCATCTATAGCTTGGATAACCACTACTCTCTAAAACTCGTTAACAGCAGGGAGTGTTGTCGAACTCCAGCACCGCTACACAAAAAAGGGAAGAGCCACATGGAAAGGAGACCTTTCTTGATAGACTTAGCGGAAATCCTTCCAAACAATATAAGACTGACTAAATAAGCAAAAATTGCCTATCCAGCAAATCCCAAAGATATTCCAGGCAAACAAAGCTGGTGTTTACACCACAGTATCCAGTAGAGGGGAATCACAACATTCTGAATTGTTCAAACTTATTACAATTGTTTCAGGCAATCCGAAATCTGTTAAAGAAACCTCTGAAGACATCTTAAGTGTAGAGTTTAAAGTCATGCCGGAGTGCAACAAAGGCAGAGAGTCAACAATACTAACACTAAATTTGCCTCTATTGGAAGAAGTAATAATGGTGTGTAGGTCGACCTTTGAGGAATGGTGTCTCAGAATATCAAAAATGACAGCTCTGAAGTACCCAGCTCTATTGAAACACCAAAAAAAACAGTCAAATTCTACTGCTCGTCCATACAATGTTTTAAAGGGGATTGGGCACTCGCAACATAATCGACCCCTAGGAAATATGTGTGTAACCCGGTCTTATTCAACCATAAGGAGTCCGTAGGAGAGTTGCCATAGATTCACCTGAGGGAAATCTTATAACAGATTGGAGCCGGATTCTGACTGCCCTGTCCAGTGTTACTCAGTGCTGCTCTTAGCATCAGTAAGTATGCCCCAGAAGGACATCAATATCCAGAGATATTGTAATGGAATGTTGCCTGGCTTTCAAGACTAATAAAATCTTCATATACAAGCTTCACCTGCAAACTCATTTATAACGAATGTTGATTTACTTTGCCTCCAAGAAACATGGTCAACAAATTCAATAACTATTCCCGTCTTCCGCAAGATACATCAAGCTGCGAAAAAAAATAGCAATATTTTTGAGGGGCTATCTGGAGGACTTTCTATATATCTCAATATCGACTTGAAACTAAAAGTCAAAGAAATACCCACCCCGGCTGGAATGCCACAGCTGATTACAATGGGGTGTCTTAAAGCAAATGAAACATGAACACAGATTTTGCTGATTAACATCTATCTTAATAGGTTTTGCTCTCGGCAAGTTGAAAGGTTGACTCAGCTATGTGAAAGATTGGACATAGTGTTATGTGACCATGTTATTTATGACATAATAATCTGCAGGGACTTAAGCCTGCATCAATTGGGAAGAACCTCAGTTAATTGTCTGCTAACAAACTCCCCAACTGACTTGCTCCACTATTTCCTAATTATACATGGCCTCAAGTCCATTCAGTTGGAAATTCACCTGTGCCATCAAAGTTTCCAAAAACATTCAAGGGAATAAGCACTATTGATTACGTCTTTGCCTCAGCCAAAAGAATTGAGCATTTGGAGAGCTTCAAAATCCTCTCATTACCACTTCTCACATCATTGAACCTCAGCTCATCCAAGCGTGAATGCCTGATAGTGTTGGGCACCTCACAAGGTGACAAAACTCTACACTTAATCTGAAGAATGAAATGGGGTTCAGTCTCCTTGCAAAAACTTAGTCTGGAAATTAGCCAATGGTCTGTCCCTTATGAATCATGGTGGCAAATATCTGCTGGCCAACTGGGAGTCCATTATTAAGGATATCCATTTAACTCAAGAATCTGCGATAGCTCCCAGGAGGTTCTTCACAAAAATCTCCAAAAACAACCACCACTTAATATAAAATAAGCAGAACATCCCTAGGCTGAGGATATTAAAGTAAAAAACACGCAAGTTGCACACCTAGGCTGATCAGCAGTTTAGACTGCAGGACTTAACAAAACAACATAAGCAAAGAGTGGTCAAATATATACTTATGGGTAAACACAGTCAGGATGACCAATGGAGATACGGTAAAATCAAAATGTGCTGGGGACCCTCTGGAAATAACAAAAAGGACGAAATGTTGTGGACACAGCATGTATAAAAGCTGTATGTAGCAGAAACATTGAGAGTATCCTTGCCAAACACAATAAGTATCCCAGATGAGTCTTCAGACAAGGAACCAATGTTCACGAAAAACACTATTTAAAGAATCTAGTGTAAAACAAGAACAGCAGGTTCTCTTGGCCCAAATGGGATCCCAGCCCAAGTTTTCAAAGATGACATTGACATGTTATCTAGAATAGTCTTTCCCCTCTACCACACAAGGCGCATTGACCACTCATGTACTAAAGAGCTGCAGGGGATCAATTGTGTACCCAATATTCAAGAATGGAGATAGGCAGAATCCAGTCAACTGCCGCCTGATCGCCTTTATAGCTATTGATCCTAAAGCATATGCTTCTGCCCTCTTAAAAGAACTGGAGTACTAGGTGGCAGCTAATGTGATTGTTCCATTTTATCAAACAGTCTTCAGGTCGAAGTCTTCAACTTCGGACAACATAGTCGCACTCTCTTACTTAATTCACCAAGCTTCCAGTCAGAAGTCATCGGTTTCTACTCATGTTTTATTGTTCACTCAGCGGCATTGGACTCAGTAGACAGGGGCAACTTATGGGGGAAATTCCAGGTCTGGGGAATCCCAAATAATTTGCTTAATGTGCTAATATCTTTGTACTCCTGAACATGGGTGAAGGTTAAGCTGTCTCAAATGGCAATAACGAGGAAAAGCCCGATGAATAATGGATTAAAGCAAGTCTGTATCCTTGCTCCCTTGCTATTTAATCTGTACACTGCGGACATGTCAGCAGCCCTACAATATGCTAACATATCCCGCCAAAATCGGAGATGTTAAAATAACTATAGTGGAATATGCTGACAACATCGTCCTGCTAGACCATTCTAAAATTGAGATTTAGAAAGCCCTGAATGCCCTTTATAAGTACAACGAGGCAATTAAATGATGGCAAATGAGTTACAAAGAAAAGTTGTAACCTCGAGGAGGAAGACCAAGAAATCAAACTGTTGCTGGACTATGAGACCTTTAACATTCAGTGAAACAAAATTGTACAGTTACTTGTGCATGTGGCTTTTCATAAATGGTGGAACTATAACTCACTTGAGCCACCTTAAAGAGGAGGGAACTCTAATCACTACTAGACCTTGCCAGCTTAACACTGTATTAGAAAGTCCCTCTTCAGTATCAATGCGAAGGGTGCTCAGTGGCCCCCTACTACCTGCGATCACGTATGGCCATGAAGCTTTCCCAGGACAACTTACTAAAACTATGAAACAGCTCCACCTAAAAGCATTAAAAAGAGTCTTTAGACTGCCACAAAATAAAAGAGGTTGCCTGATTAGACTTGAATTTGGGTTGGAGGGCCAACAATGGGCTAACACATTGAAATCCGTCCTCCAGAACATATTTACAATTAAGAGTAGCCTTTTATCTAAATGATTCCGGTGATACTCTCCCAAATTGACCTGTCCATGCTGAACAAATGATCACTCTCTTACACAGCAATTAAAACTATTCTGAAAAAGTAGACAGAATCACTGTCAAAATCATGTGACATGGACAAACTAAAGAACATACCAATATTAGGAGTACTAGCAATTTCATATGCTAATATTTACCCACCCTGCTTGAACACGCAATAAGAATTTCAGTGCTCAATTGGGAAAGCCTGTCTTAAACAAATATTGACTGTAAGGTTCATGAGCCTTCAAATTAAAGAAAGCAACCCAAACTGGCCTTTGCTTTCCAAGATTGGGAAGTGCAGGCTGAGTGGTTTCAAAACAGAGGGGCAGATTTACTACTTCTGGCGCATCGCTGCTAATCAGCAGAGATGCGGCAGAAGAGTTGTGATGCATCTGCCCACCCGTGCGCCACCACTGATGCGCCGCATTTACAACGCGGCGCACCGTTGCTCATGGATGGGCAGATGTGTGTTGCATGTGTGTCCTGTACCTAACATGCTTTGTCAATCCTTACGCCTGCTTCAAGCAGCTGCAGGGTTTTGACGCAGCATGGCCTTAAAATTGACAGAGTGAAATCTTGTAGATTTCAATCAGCCACTTTTAGGAGGCGTTTCAGCGCCAGAACACCCCCCCCCCCCCCCACCCCCCCCCCCAGGAACGCCTACATGTGGTGCAGGGTTTTACAACACACGTTGCAAATACCCCGCAACATGGCACTGGCTTTGTGCCGCCGCTGTGACACAAAAGTGACACAACGGCGGCGTAAAAGAGGAGTAAAAGAGGCGCAAGGGGCTTGAATATCTGCCGGAGAATCTTTTAACCACCTGTGCTGTTGCCCAATACTGTTCCATGCAGGGCGAATTCTTTTGAAACCTCTCTTCCTAAGCCACAGCATAAAAACCTAAAATGAGGCTAGGAATGTTGTTCTTACTACGAAGAGCCAACTGAACTGGCTAAATTTGGTGAATACAGTAGAGTGGTACATGACCTACTTAAAGACCTCAGCAAGACTTTCCATACTTGAATATGGAAAAGATCAAATCTTTCCACAGAAAGCTTGGAGCAGCATGCAGTTTCTGGTGTTTATCGTGTTTAATACTATGCACATTATTTAAACTTTGTTTAGCACTTTGCAATATAATGCACAGCAATTGGACAGTGTCACAATCATTGTTATTCTTGCAATTCAACAGCCACCAAGTATACCGTCACTGGTATCTTACCCATCTTGCTGCTATGGGATTCTTCCAAGAACGTTTGCACATTACTGTTATCCCCTCTATCTCAAAGCACTTTCATATTGACTCCTACCTCTAAGTCTTTTATCTTACTTGAACACCGCTTATTTTATCTTTCCATGCTTTTTTCTATTTTTAACTCTGGTACTATCTGTTCTAAGTCGATTTTTCTATGGTCTTACTCCTCATCTTAATAAACTCGGCACTCACAGACACTTTTAATAACTGTGTCTAATGTTAATCTGTAGCCCTTTTTAGTATATCAAGTGTAATGTAATAACACTGTTTGAAAAGGTACTTTAACTCTTTTTGAAGTGCTTGTGTTTTTCAGATATTGCTTGTTATCCATGCCTCATGTATCGCTTCTGTTGAGAGGATTTGCTCTGATATTGTATCGATTTCTATTAATCATACAATAAAAGTTATTGACAGACAAAAATGCAGGGCTCTGCAGTTTAAGAGGCAAATTCACAAAGAAGTTGCTTTGATTTAATCATATAGGACCACATGCATCAATATCGGCTTTTGCGATTTCTAAATTGTGAAAAATAGTGATTTGCAATTTAGAAATCTCAAAAGCCTATGCATGATTATTTTTTCATTTTTTATGCAATTCGGTAAAAATCGCTATTTTTACCGAATTGCATAAAAAATGCGAATTTCAAATTGCGAATTTGCAATTCCCATTCATTCCTATGGGCCAAAATGCCCATAGGAATGAATGGGAATTGCGAATTCGCAATTTGAAATCGCAATTCATCAATCCATTTCAAGGGTGGGGAGGGGGGTCTAAATGACCCCCCCTGCACCCCTGAAATGTACTTTTCAGTAGAAGTTACATACACACATGTCCTAATGACATGTGTGTCTGTAACTTAACAGTTTAAAAAATGCATTTTTGTGCATTTTAAACAATATCGCAAATTACCACAAGGTTGAACTTCGTGGTAATTTGCACTTCCAATTTGAAAAATCGCACATTTTTTGGAAATGATGCATAGCATTTAAGAAATCGCAAAATTGTGATTTCTTATATGCTATCGCAATTTTAGAAATCGCAAAAAAGTTGTGATTTCTAAAATAGCATGATGCATCCCAAACAGCACTCTTGGAATCGCAAACGGCCGATTTTAAGGAATCGCACCGTTTGCGACTCCAAAAATGCTTGATGCATGTGGGCCACAGTGCTCCTTAAATCACACTTGCACTGAATACACAAGCATGTCTGGCTCCAGTCTGCTTGAAATCCCTATGAGAATGATGGCAAGGTCGACTCAGCTTTTCATCCCTTCAAGTCCAGTAAACCGAGGACCAGTAAGTAGGGTAGTACAAATACCTACAGAGTTCAGAAGCCACTGAAGTGCAGTATAAACCACAATTAAAAAAGAAGATGATAATAGAATCTCAACTCCCTCATGCATGTCAAAACACATCTTCACAAGTTAACAGGGAGTTGTATGGAGAAAAGACTGAGCATTCATTACTAAGCAATATATATGAAGATCAAGGCACTCTAAAAGAATTATGTAAGTATTAATTCACAATGTCAGAGAATGCACAGCAGTGGCATAACCCTGTACGGAAGCCATGATAATATGAAATAGTTTCCGTCCATCAAATTTTGAAGGGAAACCTTTTCAGAATAAGGTCATGAAGAGTTTAGCGAGGTCTAAAGAAATTTGTAAAAGACTTTAAGGTATTCCAAAGCACAACATATCAAACAAAAAAGGTTCCCTTTGAACCGCATGCCTTGGTGGTGAATGTAAGGTGAGTGCAGTACATCATTGATTAATAAATGTGTTATCGGTACGCAGAAAAATATGCTAATATGAACAATTAACTGCTTTCTCTTGTAAGAAATTAAGAAAGTGCGTAGAGTTGCTCCTGTTTGGTGTTCCCTTTGCGAGATTTAAGCCCATAAAAAGTAAGCTTTGCAATTTTCAATTGATTGTACAAAAAACCTGCAACTATCCTCACAAATGCATGATCCAGGACTAAACCTCCTTGAAAGGTAATGCATATCTGAGCAAATCAATTTAAGTGAATGGGATGAATTCAGTAGTAATTATTATTTAGGAGAACACGATGAAGCATTTTTAAAGCGCATTAGCTTTACCTAAAATTAGAAGCTCTACCCTCTGGGCAAGTAGCTTTGCGGTAGGGGGTGCTGCTTTATAACGTACTCATTCAGTGTAAAATATCCATTTCCTTCAATATATGCCCTTAAAGAGAGTAATGGAAGATTTTAAAGGCTAATGTAACAAAGGGCAATACTCATTCTGTGTCTATTTGCAATGGCACTGGCACATAAGGACCCTAGTTTTCATATTAATTGCCTTGATTAAGTAGATAGTTAAAGACAAAACAATGATGCCATACGTTTTTCAAAATAATGCCAAAATCTGAATATGCAAGGTGGATCTAGAATGCAACCAAGCATGCCAGTTTTATCAGATATACTTGAACGCCTAAAAATATTTATATATTTGTTCATCTATTGTTTTATTGGGCACTAAAGGTGATGGATCACCTTTTAGATTGTGCTGCTGCTTTTTTTAGGGGGTATATAAATGTTGATTTTACAAGAATGTACATTTAGAGGCCATCCTGAAGGATATGCACACTTCTCCAAAAATTATGTATGTTTAGCCAATCTTAATAGTGTGCAATATCTTCAATATGATGAGAACGTAATAGAAAATCATCGAAGCAGTGCCATAAAGTGATAGAACACATTTGTGAGAGACTGTGTTGTTGGTCGAGGGGCATGAAACCCTGCTCAAGCAACAGCCACAATCTGTGCCAGGGTAAACAACAAAGTCGCTAAATTAACCCATGCTTAACCCTATTGTACAAAAGCAGTCAGGCTTAACTTAGAGGCAATGTGTAAAGTATTTATGAAGCACTTAAACATTAACAAAGTGAAGATACAGCACAAAAAAAATGTCACACTAATAAAAAAAATATAGGAAACATATTAATAAAATATTTGACAACAAAACAACAAAAATCCAATCATTACACCCAAAGTTATGAACAATTATAGCGAAAAATAGCACTTACAAGGTCATAGGGGCAACCACAGTCATCTTGTCACACAAGACCGCGCAAAGTCGAACTTTATGGCTGACAGGGATGGAGCACAATGTCTGAGAAGGCAACGTTCAGTGAAGCAAGGCAGCTGGTGGTGCCCTAGGAGGAGGTATCTTCATTGGGAGCTGATGGACAAAGTCGTGGTGAAGATTTCTATGTTCATAGTTAGTCTCTTTTATGGAAGTTGGAAAATCCCTTGCAGGGTGAAGCTGTAGGCTGTAGCCAAAGAGGGCTCGATGAGGCCAGATATCTCTTCCACGAGGAGCTGTTGAACAGGATTTGCTATTGCAGAGAAGAATGCATTGGGAGCTTCCACAAAATCAGGCGGATCGGCGATGCACCATGGGCAGTTCAGCAAGCAGCTAGATCCTGGTCTCCTCTTGGTTCTAAGAGCATTTTTTGGCAGAATACTTTCTAAGCCCCAGGTTTTGGAATTCGACTACTTGACAAATTTAGCACAACTTCCAAGCACCCAGGACTGGAGCGGCACCACTTGGAAAGTCAGAGCTCACTCAGGTTGGTTGCAGGTACAGGTTCAAGATGGTTGGAGCTTTTACTGTTCCTGAGGCTCTTATTAGGAGACAAGCCAACTAGCCTTTGGAGTCACTGTGGAAGTCTTGGTTTCAAGCAGGAAATCAGGTCTCAAGCAACAGGCAATCCGCTGAGGGCTCAAGGCAAGCTTCACGCAGCAGGGCAATCCACTTGGCGAAGCAGAGAAGTTCTCTCACGTACATCGCAGTCCACAGGCAACCGAACAGTTCTCTGTGAGTGCTTCTGCGAGTCCATAAGTGAACTGAAGAGAGGGCCTGCGAGTTGTATTTTTGTACCTGCTGCCTACTTTGAAGTGGAAGAAATGTCTGGAATTTCTCCCTATAAAAGTATCTGAAATTCCCTGTCTCCCTGCTCTGGTCCCAGTCTTCTCTAGAGGCACAATAGGCTAGTGTTAATTTCTTTGTGTCTGAGCTGAGGCAGGATCTATGAAGTGCAAGTAAAGCTGTGCACAACTACGCCCCCGCATCCTGCTTGGATGGCCCATCCTGTCAACAGGTATACACAAAGGCCAACTGCCAACTCCATCGAGTCATGTGTCCAGTGAAACAGGCTGCAAGCACCGAATGGTTAGGACAAGAAAATACCAACTTTAACAAAATGGCAATTTCAGAATTGTGACTTAAAATCTGACCTTACAATTACAATTACCTAGAAACCAATTTCTACCTGCTCACAAACAAAGGTTACCACATATAAAATGTAATGAGGAAACCCAATTGTATGCTATGAGAGAGATAGCCCTCACAGTAGTGGAAAACACATTTGTGAGTTTTTCACTACCAGGACATGTAAAACTTAGAAGTAGTGTAGTGTAGTTCCTATATTCCCAAAAGGCTGTACGCATTGGAGATTAGACGTAGGACTAAATTCGACTAGGTCTCTATTGAATATACTAAACTTAATAGTGAGTGCTAGCTAGCTCAGAGGTCACTAGAAACTTTCTCGAATTCACAAGAATGGGATTAGTTTCTGACAACCGCATAAACATGACAACTTTGTTTCCCAAAAATAAGAAATCTATCTCTAGAGTCGCGGAAACAATAGATAATTATTTTACTCAGTCAATCGTTCATGCTTTGTTTCAACAGAGTTTGTAGAGAAATAGAGAAATGGGCGTTTTCAATAAAAAGGTTTATTGAACAGTCTTCTTTCTCATACAAGAGAAGTGAACTGCTACAATCGTTAAGCAGACTGCAAAGTACAATGCGTACAGCGAGAATAGTATTATAATATAATACTGTAAAAGCATTGTATGGTTTCTAAGCCATATAAAAATACATACATAAATAACATTGACTAAAAATACTCAACTGGTGCTTCTAAATACGCCTACCCCAATGTACCTAACCTAAGTCTAGTACACGGTAAGAAGTAAGTATTGTGTAGCATAGGTTTAGTTGTTTTTGCCAAGAATCTACCAAAGGTTTCTCTAGGTTCTAATCTGCTCCATACCTTGGTTAGAATGAAGGAGGTCTGGTATCTCTGTCTCAGGACTCGATTTCCCAGCACCCTGCAAGGGGAGCTTGGAAGCAACAGAGTTGGATTCTCGGCGAGAGAAAGGCAGTCTCTGGATCAGTGCGTCAGCTGGCGGGTCGGCTTCCTTCTGCACTTAATGTAGCGAGCTGCGTCGGGCAAGTAGATAGTCGAACTGCTCCGAACCACCGTAGTTTGCCATAGCAATTTAAGGTATATTTATACCTTGAAGGTGTTTAGGAATGCCATAGACTGACGTAAAGTCAGGCATAATACCATCAGGAAAGAACCCCTAGGGAATTGTTGTTCTTTGCAAAGTACATGAGTTCTTGGACAAATCAATATTCAAGCAAGGCGAAATTCCCTAACTGCTTAAGCCGATTTTCCAAGAAATCATTGTGACGTTTGGTATGGGTGGAAGTAGCCATGCCTGTATTTGGTCTGCAGGGGCTATATCTAAATAAGGGATTGATTTCTATGCCTATATAAGGGCAATGTGAATTGTACCTATATAAGGGCATGAATCGGGAAAATTCACTGGGAGCCTAAAACACCACACAAATGTAGCTGTTCAACATGTTAAATACAATGCACCCTGCACTAGGGGCTGTTTAAGACTTACCTTAGTGGTGACTTATGCGTAATAAAAACTCAGTTTTAGGCCTGGGAAGGAATATATTTTGCAGAATTGGAAGTTTAACTATATGGTACACCATTTTACAAAGGACTTATAAGTAAATTAATTATGTAAATCAGGGAAAGCCATTTTTTCATGTTTTAGGGAGGGGGCATAAGCACTTTAGCACTAGTTATCAGTGGTAAAGTACACAGAGTCCTAAAAGCCAACACAAACAGGTTCAGAATACTGGAGGGATGAAGACAAAACGTTTGGGGGTGACCCTGCAGAGGGGGCCTAGTCCAACAACATAGTTTTTTTTTTATTTATTAACCAATTCTAAAGTTGTGGTTGTCCTGCTGGCTGGTGGGATGGAATTTCATACAGTGGTCGCACTTTCAGAGATGAATTGCTTTAGAGGCTCCAGCAGAAGAATGCTTGAGCTCCCTGGGGAGTGCTGGCCATGCCCAACATGCCACATAGAGCCTCTTTTGTGTTGGTATGGTTCTCCTTTGGCCCTCCAGACTGGCATATAATAATAAGTGTTTCTGTTCACAAACATATTACACTATGTGCAGCTTAGACAATGCACCATCAAATTAATTTCAAACGCTCATTTGTATATATATTTCAGTAACTATTTTAACAATTGAAATTCATAGAATCTCTGTAGGAATTGGTTGCGATCATATCTGCATTTTTATTGCAGCTTCCATACATGCATTAACTGAAGAGATTTTCAGAAGGAACAATGCACCCAGATTTAGTAAAACTAGCTAGATGTTCGGTAGTTCCTTACAGTACTCCTTTACAAGAAGTGTTGATTAGTCCTGAGGCTACATAAACAAACCTGCCTCCCTCCCCGATTGATCTTCTTCATCTGAAGAAGAGAGAAGTCATTGACTGATCATGTTGAATAGTTGCCATTAAGTATTAATTACTATGGCACTGTGTACAACTATTGCAGTGAGGCATTTATTCATCTGTGCTTCAGATTCTAAGGCTTTGGATAATTCTTAACTCTCATGTGGAGCTCGGGAGGAGGATTTGAACAGCTGAGATAGACAACCACATTAAATGTCCTCTATCTTTGTCACACTGCCATAATGTACATGTTTCCCTACAATCAATGATGCAATTGGTGTACTTAAGCCAATGTATGTTTATACTCAGCAATTCCTGAATTGCTGTGTCTACACTTATTTCTCCTGATGATATCTTAATTAATCTGTTTTTGATATCCTCCAAATGTTCAGCCTTAACTCCATAAGGGATTTATGGTTTTACACAAAATAACTATTTAAATTTGCAGATGTAAACAAAAACTGGGAATTATATTAAGCTAAAAGAATCAAAACACACATTTAAATTAAATTTAAGAAAGCAAATTACACAAAACTCATAAACAGACCGTTAGACCTGACATCATTTGTGTGAGTCTCCCCTCCATTTTAACGGATTGCCTCCTCTGTTTTGATATGTTTTTGCTGGTTATAAGTTTTGGGCACTGTGCCACTGCTAATCAGTGCCACTGTGCAAGTGCTCCCTATGTTAAATTGATGTAATAATTAGTGTTTCCATGATTGGGTTATTTGATTTACTTGTCAGACCCTAGTACAGTGCACCATGTGTGCCCATGGCGTGTAAATCAAATGCTGCTGGTGGGCTTGCAGCACTGGTTGTGCCACCCACAGAAGCAGCTTGTAAAGTGTGTCTCGGGCCTGCCATTGCAAGGCCTATGTGCAGTCTAGCACTGCCATGTCGACTTGGCCAACTGTACCCACTTGCCAGTCCCTAAACCTTCCATTTGCTTCATATTAGACACCCCTATGGTAAGCCCAAGGGCAGGGTGCTTTGTAAGTATAAGGGAGGACATGCTCTGGTTTGTGTAGCATGTCCTCATAGTAAATTACAGCCATTTTCGTTTTTCACTATTGCAAGGCTACCTGTTCTCCATAGGCTAGAATGAGCAGTTAGAGTATTACATTCTTATAGTCCTAACTGCCTCAGGGAACATGGTGGAAATTCAAATTTAGTATGCCTGAACTCAGAATGATAAAATACATCTTTTAGTAAAGTTGTGTTTAATATTCTGTGTTTGAAAATACCACTTTTAGAAAGTAGGTATTTTCGTCCCTAACTGTCCAGGCCTGCCTCTGCTAGGTGGTGTATTCCTTGTCTGGCTTTGTGAGTGACAGGGCTGTGGGATTCCAGGAGACAGGCTGGAGCAGCCCGGTGGTGAAAAGAGAGATCTGCATCTAGGTGGGAGGAAGGAGTTGCACCTGGGACCTGAATAGGGCTGGGTCATCCCTCTACAATGCTGGCTCCACCTCCTGTGGCTTGTCTGATGTCTCTGCCCTGCACTGTGAAAGGGGAGAAGGAATCTTGTCAACAAAGTGCTCCAGAGCTGTGCCTTCCCTCCCCTGTGCTGGCTCCACCTCCTGAGGGGTGTTTGATGTCTCTGCCCTGCACAGTGAAAGGAAGGAAAGAGTCATGTAAACAAAGTGCTCAGGAACTGGTTTGGACTAGGCAGAGGCCTCTCTGCCGCCAGAGAACAAAGGATTTTGGGGTATAAATATTGGGACCATGATCCCAAGAAATTAGATCACATCTGGAACAAGAAACCTTTTGCTAAGGAGAAGAACCAAGGAAGCTGCAGGAATTTTACTGTCCCTCTGCCAGTGTGCTGTTTGCTGGGTTGGCCTGCAGTGGTTGCTTCTTTGCCAAGGAAAGGAGAATTAACTTTTAAGGACTTTCGTCATTTACAGAATATTCTCTAAGGGTTTGAACAGTGTTCGCCGCCTGCTGAAGTCTCAGGGACAAAAGACTTAATTTCCAGCTCCCCTCTGAATTTCCTTGCTGGGAACTCTGACTCCAGACATCTGCCTGTTGCTGGGAGCTGGAAGTGCGACGCATCGAGAAGAAGCTTGTCGCCGCCGCAGCCGAGATCATCGCGAGCCTGGAAGTGTGTGTTCATCGAAGTTGTCTGCTGTCGCATCACCGGAGAAGTGTGATGCCATTGAGAGAGTCGCCATTGCATCACTGCAGAAGCGTGTCGCCGGGTCTGTCGCGGCTCCAAAGTACAGAGTCGTCGTAAGGCTGCCAGGGTGTCTATGCATCACCATGTCAGGTGCGCCATCTTCTCGCATCGCAACTGGATCATTGCATCGCAACGGGCCCGCAGGCTGAGTATCTACGCATCTTCTCCGCACAGGTAAGGAACAAGACGCATCCCTTACTCTGCGCAAGCATTGAGTCACGACGCATCATTTCCCCTGGAATACGGGACCAACGCATCTCCCCTTTTGCGAGCATATTGTTCACTTTGCGTTACGCATCCAGGTACATTGTTGAGAACATTGTCGCATTGATCATCAACTTAAACTAAGCAACGTTTTATCATCTTTAAGCACTCTTAAGTATAGTATTGTGGATTTTTGTCGTTTGTGGTCTTGTGTTAAGTCGATATAAAGAATACTTATTTTTATATAATCCGTGTTGTGTCCATCTGTAGTGTTTTCACTGTATTACTGTGTATATTCTCAAATGCTTAACACACTGCCTCTAAGATAAGCCTGTCTGCTCATGCCAAGCTACCAAGGGGGTGAGCAGGGGTTATTTAGGAGTGTAATCCCCTTATCCTGACTTAGAAGTAAGGGTCCCTATTTGGACAAAGGTGAATACCATTGCCAACTAGAGACCCCCAGATCTAACACAGACACATTAGCACATCATGGCAAATAAAGATATGATCACAACCATGGAAAAGGCAGTGAAACCAAATACATATCTCAGACTTCTTGAATAAGCATAAAGGTAGGCGCTGTAGTAATCCAGCTGGTCAAAGATTTAATAGGCTTGGAAAAGCTGCTGAGAAGAGTTTGACAAACAAATTCACAATAAAAGTATGCATGTTAAACATCAGGTACAATGTGCAAACCAGAAATGGCGCAAAGCCATAGCCCAGGTACTGTATGTAGAGCCTGCAATGCATGACCAAAGGCTGTGCACAGCTGGTTTAGTGGCTGGGCCTGACTTCTACGAAGATTCCCAGAACCTATTATGCATGATTGAAGGCTGTTTACTGTTGGTTTGGAGGCTCAGATGATGGTACAGGATGCAGGCCCTCCAGCCGACCCATTGCTTACAACTAAAGACAGTGCTCTGCACAATAGGTCTGGTATAGGGCCTGTCCAAAAGCCATGCACAGCTTTTGTTGGGTGTGCAGGAAGTCAAAAGGCCATGCACAGCAAGACACACTGTGCGCCTCTGGAGTTGGGCACAGAGAGGGTGGGTGTTGGTAATAGAGAGGATGAGTGTTGGGACTGTGCACAGGTAAACTCAAGTGTGCATGGTCAAAGGCTAAATGTTGTGAGGGTTGGACATAGAGGAAGTTTAGCAACCTCTGCTGTACAGTCAAAAGTCATTTGCAATGAGATTGGACATAATAGAGGGATGTGAAGTATATAATCAACAAAAACCCAAACAGTCACCAAAAAACGTATTTAATGTGAAGCAGGGTTCCTCAAAGTTGGTCCTGAAGGTCTGTATCCAGGCAAACTGTTTAGCACATCCCCATTTAGACAGAGAACCCTTGTTTAAAGTTATGATATCTTCTGCTCTTATTTCAGAAACATATGTTTAAAGAAAGCCTCAGTAATTCCATTACAATTGCACATTTAATGTACAGCTGTGCCTTCTGAGTGAAACAGAAATAACTCTAAACATAGGTAGATATTATGATAGCGGAGCAAATCATAACTTGTCACCCTTCCATTCAAAGTGGAACTTAAATCCCAAATGAAGTTGTTTGGGCTCACAATATTTATAGCAATAAATAACCAGGTTTAATAATATAAAGTCATTAAATGATAGCATGTATCCAAAAAAGAAATGATATTGTATCCAAAGTAGTGCTACTCATAATGTCATTGGCAAGGTGATGTATAGCACCAACAATAAGGTCATTAATGGAATTTGTGAGGTCATCTGGCACATCATTTAAAAAAAAAAACTAATATTTTTTTTGAGTTTTCAAATATATTAATAGTAGATGTTACATATGCTGGGTTATACATATGCATCATGATCCTTGTAACACGTCAAGCAGTAGCAGGTATACAGTAAGCAGAGGTTGACAGTTATTTCTCTTCTCCAGCAATGTAAATAGGCAATGGTACCTAGTTGGTACCTAGTTATTGGTCATTAGTGTCATTGCTTCAGTGTCAGAGCCATGTACGTTTCCTGTAGCGTTTGAAAACCGTGTATTTTGCTCCTATGACTAGTCTCATATTCTGTAACTTTTTATGTTGTGGGGGCGGTTAATAATGCAACAGGGACAACATAAATGAAAACAGGTATTAACTAGCAACCCTTGAGATTACTTCCAAATTCCCCACCTTAATCGCCATCTGGTGTTTATTCTTTTGAATGTAAGTTTGATATTGAATTATGCTGTAACCTTTCAGGGGTGTGTATATGCAGTATATATCCCCTATTCCTGCTCCGCCTACCAGGTCAGGGTATGTTCTGTTCCTCGTGTGTGCCTTCCTGATCCGCAGAGCCAGGTGCATGTGTGTCTTCACTTATGGTGGTATGTATGCGTGTTAACTCAGTCAGAATCACTTCCCAGTTTGTTGCTATTGGGGTTTTGCGTATATGCCCGTGGTGTCCTCACTACGGAGCTCCACGCCTTCTGCCTTATCCCATGCTAGCATGGATTGTCTCCATGCTAATATGTGGGGGGGCACCTGCACCTTCTTTTTCCTAGTAAATAGCACCTAGGCCACTATCATTCCCAGATCTAGAAACCTAGATGTATGTGTGACATTAGAAGTGGGAGTGTGAGGTACGTGCATGTGGTCAATGTATTTTCTATGTCCATCCAATATTTTTGTGAGTGGGGGCTTCCCCGGAGCATGTGTAGCAGGTCTGCATCTGCTAGGGCGCAGCACGGGCAGTCTGCACCTATACGAAGGAAGTACCGGTTGAATCTTGCTGGCATAAGATATGCCCTTTGTGTGATGTAATACTGGATCTGGCAGAGTCACACATTTCTGGGAATGAACACTCTCCAATACCGAGGCCCATTCCCTATCTGTGAATGCGCGGCCAATGTCTCGCTTCCAGTGACCTCGTAGCGAGGTCAGATGGATTGCTGTATGCTGCCTCAGTGAGGTCGCGAACAACCTAATGAGATGTCTGTCCTGTCCCATGACTTAGAGATATTGCATTGTGAGATGCATTGGTGGTTCCCTTGCCAGGTCTCCCCATTTAGCCACGAGTGTGGCTATCAATGCCCGATGTAAAAGGAACTGCCCTGGGGATAACTCATCCGCTTCCTCTAGTGTTGTATAAGGGATTAGCTTCCCGTCTTGATATAAATCTCCCATAGTTTGAACCCCTGCCTCATGCCAGTTTTGCAGTTCTGTTCTCGTCACTACTGATTGGTCCTTGGGTGCTCCTTCCAAAGGCATCGCTGATGTGTATGGCACGACACTTCTAGTCAAGTATATGCTTCTTCTGAAGTATTTATAGGCCACTGTGGGCAGTATCAGTTTTGGCTGTCTGAATGATGCATTAGGGTGAAAGGCTCCAGTCAGTTGTTAGAGCGAATATGGTGGGTCTGCTGTTACGGTGTCCTCACGTTGCTAGTAGGCCAACCATCTAGAAACTCACTGCAGTTGCACAGCCAATTAATAATGTTCAAGATTTGGGCCTGCAAGGTCTCCCTGGTGTGTCGGTAGACATAGTTTCTTGATTGCTACGCAGTGATGAGTCGTGCCCCCGATAAAGCAATCTCTCCTGTGGTCGGAAGAAGGAAGAGGGAATGTAAAATTGTAGGTTTGTAAAATAATAGAGGAATCTCTGGAGGGCCACCATCTTAACCAGTGCTACTCTGCCAGTCACCGCTAGTGGAAGAGTGCTCCAGAACATCATTTGGGAATGGATCGCCTTGTGTGCTCTGCCCATATTACGATTGATTAGTTCTGCTGGTTGCCTATATATCCTTACACCCAGGTACCGAAAAGTGTTTCCCTGCCATTGCACCTACACCCCATTGAGGACACACTCAAGTTGTTAGTTAATGTCTCTGAATGGGTAGAGGCAGGACTTAGCTGTGTTGACCTTCAGTCCGGATAGGGCAGCAAAATGTCTGAGAATTTGCACTAGTTGTTGGGGAATTCTTCCGGTGATATATACCATTAAGTCACCTGCATACAATGATACCATGTGCATGCCATCTCCCAGGGGTATGCCCTCGTGTAGTTTTGTGTGGATTGTCTCTGCTAGTGGCTTGATTTACAAAGAGAAAAGGAGAGGAGACAGGGAGCATCCTTGTCTGGTTCCCCTCTGTATTAAAACTTTTTTCGATATATAGGGACCCACCTTGACCTGGACTGTCGGCTCAGTGTAGAGGGGTCGAACCAGACTGAGGAAAACTGGGCCCAGGTTATAGTTTTCTAGTACTGCAAATAGATATTCCTATTCCAGTGAATTGACCACTTTCTTCAAATCTAGTGTCAGACATCAAGCTCTCTGCCATTGTGCAGGAGGTACACTATTCTAAATAGTCGCTGAATATTTTGGGAGGTAATGCGAGCAGGGAAAAACCCATTTTGATCCTTGTGAACTAAAGACGGGACTACCTGTGTTAGGCGTTCCGCTAAAACGTTTGTCAATATTTTGTAGTCTACATTTAGTAGAGCTAAGGTCCTGTAAGAGTCCATGTCTGCAGGGTCCTTATCTGGTCTGAACAGTGACACTAAATTGGCATCACACATTAAGGGAAGGAGCCGCTGTTCATTCAGAGCCGTGAGGTACACCGCGTGTAAATATGGAGCCAGTAATGTCGAGAATGCTTGGTAAAATTTTGCAAGGAGGTCTCTCTGATCTCCTCAGCATAAGGGAGTCATTTAATGTCTCCCTGTTGTATGGCATTGCTTCTGGTCGGAGCAATGCGTCTAAAAAGGCACTCAGATTCTGGTCACCACAGTGCCCTCTAGATTGATACAGTGTGGTGTAGTGACATGTCATGGCTGAATGTATTTCATATTGTATGTAAATGGTGTTTCCACCCACATCACTTAGTGTACTGATTGGATGGTGAGTTTGTGACAGGCAAATTAGCCATGCTAATAGTCGGCCTGCTCTGTCTGCCGCGGAATGTGTATGCCTGGTGTGTGCTGTATAATGATGACAGCGGAGCCTTTCTAAAAGTTCTGTGTGTTCTGGTTGCAGTGCTGCTAGCTTGTGTGCTCCTCTGGTGTTTGTCCCTACCTTTGTTTCATGCCGCAATAACTGCCGCTCTATAGTTGGTTAGGGGCTTTCTAATTTTCCAAATGGCGCCCAAGCAGTGACCCCTCATAATCACTTTGAAAGCATCCCATTCCAACAACATGTCGCCTGTGGTGCCTTCGTTTGTCTCAAAGTAGTCCAGGAGTGCGGTCCCTAGTGAGGCTCGGAACGCGTTATCTTTGAGTGCGCTGGTTGAAGCTGCCAAGTGTGGATTGGGGGAGGGCCTACATTCCAGGTTAATGTCAATATTTGTCGGTTATGATCGGAGTGTGTGCGTCCTAAATATTCTATCTTTTTTATGAGCAGAGAGAGGGGATGTGATCCCACTATATGGTCTACCCTGACATGTAACACGTTCACTGCCTAGTAAAATGAATAGATATGTGTGTTAGGGTGAAGAGAGCACCATATGTCCATTTGCGAGCAGTGTTCCAGCCTTGTCTTCAGGGCCTGTGCATTAGATAATGCTGTGGTTCTTGTCAGGGGTGGAAATGACCTGGCGAGTTCTCCATTAGGCAACAAATTAAAGTCACCCCCGATGAGCCACTCCATCTAGCCAATACTCCTGTCAGTTTGTCTAGAAAGGAAGGTTGGTCTATGTTAGATGGAGCCTATGAGCAGCATTTGGCCATTCAGTCTGCCCTTTACCAGTGTTACCTGCCTCCCGGATGTAATGTCTCCTCTACTATATATGGAACCCCAGCTTTAATTCATACAAGGACCCCGCATGACAGGGAGGAATAGTTAGTGTTGAAGACCTGCCCCCTCCACTGTCAGCATAGTCTGTCTAGTTCCCCTTGTGTGAGGTGTGTCTCCTGTAGTAGGGCTATATTTGTGGACCTGCGCTGTAGATAGGAGAATATTATGTAACGTTATGATTGTGTGTGCATACCCCATACATTACATGTAACAATGTTAACTTGTGCCATATATCAGTGGTGTTCGACTCATAATGTATGGTGCCTGACAGGCTAGAGGGAGTCAAGTCATGTCTGGAGCTCTCTGAGCTGTCCAAACTAAAATTACAACGGGGGATTCAACTGTGTCGTGAGTAACTGTATGAGGGCGAATTCTTGAATAATATTTGCCCAAATGGGACAACAACTGCACTTGCTAGCTTCTGTGCATGGGTGTGCACTGCTAGAGCTTGTGTGCTGCATTCTTTCCTCCCCCTTCTGTGTTCTGTTTCTATATCTAGGGATGCATGTGAATTACTGCATGGTCATAACAGATCTTTTAAAGACGGTATGTTTAGTTGCTGCTGGTACAACCCTTCGCCCCTCCATTCGTGCTATGCTATATGCTTTGTTGGGGTGGAGCATGTATGTTTTATGACATAAGTTCACATGGGAACAGGTCACAGTCTAATGGATGACAGGTGGCTGGCAGGTATTCATATTATATTGTGCGCTGTATGTGATGTTACTTCTGAGGGATGTAGACATTCAGATCTGACCTAGGGGCGTCAATCTGCTCGTGCTGGATGAATGAGATGGACTTGTTTCTGGATCCAAAACTTGGGAGTGGGCTCCAATCGCCAAGGCCACTTGCATTGACTCTTGCCATTTTTGCAGTCTCTGCTCATAATCTGGGACCACCACTGACAGTGCCTTACAGTCTGAACCCTTGCTTATGCCTCTGCTACGATTTCTCTTGTTCTGTGATGGTGCTGTGTTATTGTTTTGTGGTCTAGTTCCCGACATTAGGCCGGACTCCTCCAGCCAGCCCAAACATCCGAGGGTGCATCAAAGAATCAGGTAGAGTCCTTTGTAGCCACCTGCAGATGAGCCAGGAATATCAGTGAGTAGCTGATGTCTAGGTCCCTGAGCTGTTGTTTTAATGCATTGTAGGCCCCACTTCTTCTTTGTACGTGCGCTGTGTAATCGGGGAACAGCATGACCCGGATGTTTTGAATCGTGATCGTCTTGGGCTTGCATATCTCCTTGAGAATTGTGCCCCGATCTTTGTAATTGAGCATTCTGAAAAGGGACGGATGCGGCTAGGAACCCGGTGGGGGCTTGCGAGCTGGGACTTGATTTGCATGTTCTACCATGAACTGCTGCAACAATGCCCCTGCCAGGAGTAGTTCTCTTATCCACCTCTCCACTTATTCTGCTGGGTTGCATCCTTCTTTTCCTTCAGGTAGACTAACCGCTTGTATGGTATTGCACTGTGACCATCCCTCTGCATCTTCTATTTGATCCTCTAGTGTGTGCACATGGTCTAGTAGGTCTTGTAGGGCTGCTGTATGGTTGTGCATAATTGGTTTCAGCTCTGTAAGTGTGTGTTAGTTTGTTTGGGTCTGGTCTGCCAGTTCGTGGTGGTCAGTTCGCAGCAGTGTAAAATCTGACGTGACTTTATCTATTCTGGACCCTAGGGACGTCTGAGTCTGGGCCACTGCTGTCCCTATTTATTCCACCGCTGTTAGGACTGAGTCTAGTTTGGCTGCAAGTGTTGCGTGCTGCACAGCACTAGCATCTCCCCCTTCGGTGTGCATAGGTCCTTGGGTTTCAGGTCGCGCTGTGGCCTGCTCCATGTTGATGTGCACTCGTCACATATGCAGGTGCTGTTTCAGGGGCATTCAATGCGGGAGGCTTTCACCTGCTGGTTCGATCTGCGGCACCCAGATGATGTTCTGGCTATTATTGCGGTACAGTTGGCTCCAAGACAAGAGCTGGGTCCCCACCTATTCGTCGCATCCTCTCTCCTGCCTGCTGTGTGCACTGTGTGTCACTGGCTCGAGCCCGACCCCGCATGTTCAAGTGCCTGGGAGATCCTTCAATAGTTAAACAAGGTAACTGACTATAGTGCCTCATATATATGCCAGGGTCCACCTCTGGATCACTGGTCTGGATTGGGTTGCTAATGTACTCTGCTCCCTTTGTTTTTCCTCTTTTTTCTGTTTGTGGGCATGCGTGTTCTGGGATCCGTGCGGCCTGCGGACCTCTGCGTGCGTGACTGGGCCTGCACTCAAGACGTCTACGGTAGGCTTCTCGATCCGTGTCTTCACCCGGTTACTGCTGGCTTACACGTAATGTGACTAGCCTGTAGTGTTGGGGGCCCTGGGCCCTCATTGCTAAAAGGACTGGCGCAGACACAGGCAGTTACTAGGTACAACTGGCCCAGAGCATGTGCGCTCGGCCTCTTTTATTAGACCTGGTCACCTGACCAGTGACATCAGTGGTGGGTGGGTGTTTAGTGTGAGGTCACAAGAAAACAACTAGACTGTGTCCTTGCAGGACACTACATCCCTCCCAAAGTTTAAGGAAGAGAAAACAAAATGTCCAACCTGCAAGAGAACAGAATAAAACAATTTACAACCCCAACAGATCTTCTTCAGGCGATCGGCTGGGAAAATGTTGAAAAGTTCCAGGATTACAAATACAGTCAGATGAGCTTCACTTCAACGGTGTATTTCAGATCATCCTTGTCTTGCTGCGTTTATGTACACTGTTCAATACTTGGGGTATCTGGAGCAGAATAAGATTGACCCTTGAGGGGTCTCGCCGGTGTTCCGAGTCCGGTGAATGACAACGCTTGTTGGTTGTTGGAGACGACTGCGGCACGAGAGGTCTTTCTTTGGATTTGCTGATCTTGATGCTTTCACACCTCCTGCCGGCCAAGTAACGTCCGACTTGCCTTTCTTGTACCAACTCCTCTCTCACTGGAGCCTCGAAGATTGGCCTCTCCTGCTTGGACTCTTCTCTCACTAGAGTCACTGGGAGGACCCTCTTGCTGGACACGATGGGACCCGGTGGACCGTGCGGGGGTTCGCATGAGCCGCGCAAAGGCGTCGCTGAGGAACTGCCAACGGACTCACCGCCAAGTCTCTCATGATCTCCTCGGGTGTGTTGATGTCATCCGCCAGGATGTTCTTGCCGTTAGGACATGGGTTCAGTGTCTTCATCAGACCGTTTCTCGTTGCCAGGTGTTTACCTGGGGCCTTCGTGCTTCCTGTTGCCTGTCGTGGAGCTGCCGCTACTGCACCTCTCCCATCCGGATTCCTCTCTCACAGGACATGCAGCCAAGGCCCTTGTCCCCGGGACTGCCACTTGATCGCGTGGGCTGTGCGGGTCACTGCGGAACTTCGGACATGGCCACAGTCGAGTCTTGTGTAGTCCACAAGGGTGGATTGTCTAGTGCTCGGGTATGCTCTGCTTCGGCAAACTTCAGGTTCACGGGGCACCCATACGGTTCTTCAGTGGTTGGTCTCCTCAGGTGCGAGTTGTCGGGATTACTGGTATCCACACGGATGTTGCGATGTTCCTTGGACAGCACCAATGTTCCTGTGTGCTGACTGTTACGATGCTCCTTGGGCAGCATCGATGTTCCTGTGTGCTGAGTGTGGTTCTCTCTCTCTTCCCCTTGTCGAGTGATGTTGTGTTACTCCATTCTTCCTCTTCGTCCTCTTTCTCGACGCGGTCCAGTCCTCTTTCTTGCTTGCTCTTTCTAACCAGGCTTCTCCATGGAGCGGGCCCTCTACATGTACCTCCCCTGGTCTTGTCCATGCGGTGGGACACTGTCTTCACGTGGCTTGATGACTAGACCTGCCGTCGTATCTTCCCTCTACTTGATCACTTCTTTTACTTTTCATCAGGAAACCCTTCCTTGGTCATCGGGTTTCTTTGTCTCTACCGTTCCTTCTTCCGCAGCACTTCTGCAATTCTCTGACGAATTGGCTTCACCCCTTTCTTTGTGGCGCCACGCCCTTCTTCTCCCTGTTCCATCTCGCGACGCGGTCTGGTCACCGTACTGTCTTGCTCTTCCCAACCAGTCTTCTCCAGACAGTGTGCACTCCACCTGTTTCTCTCTGGTTTGGGCATGGCTCTCCGACACTGTGATCTTCTCTTCTTGTGACTGGACCGGTCGTCGCAATCTTCCCTCTTGACTCAGAATGTTGAACGGCGGTTGTCGAAGTCCGCTGGTCCATGTTCGTAAACTGTCTTGGTGGTCAAACTTCTTTGCTTGGGTGTGACCTTTGGTGTGTCGGCTTCTTTGTGTGGGCACGACTATTGGTCGAGTCGTCTTCCTGCTTGGGTGCAACCTTTGGGCAGGTCGGCTTCTTGGCTTGGGTGCGACCTTTGGGCAGGATGGCTTCTTAGCTTGGGTGTGACCTTTGGGCAGGTCGGCTTCTTGCTTGGTGCAACAATTGGCGGGTCGGCCTGTTGGGCGCGTCACGGTGTTTTGGCGCTGGCGCGCTTTGTCTGCGCGGAGGAGGGTTGCGTCACCGCTCCTGGTGCATCTCTGGTGCATGCCGCCATGTGTGCTGATGATGGCGCTCTGGTTGCTGCGAGATGTCGCAGTTTTTCTTGGGGACCTTTGTGCGCTGTCCCGTAGCGTTGGTGCGTCGCTGTGCAGCGTCACTCTGGCGCTCTTGATCCTTGGCGCTCCTGGCACATTCCGGCGCAGTGCTGCGCGGTCTTGTCATGCGGGTGTGAAGTTCTTGCACTCCTGTCGCGTTCTTGCGCTTTGTGGTACAGTTCCTGCATTGCTGGCGCGTTCCTGCGCTGTCTCCCTTTTGTCCTCAGGAGGTTGCGTATTGATGTGGCGTCGTTTGGGCGTGGCTGTGTTACTGCACACGGTTTGCTCAGTTTCGCATTGTGTTGTTGCAGACTCGTACTGGTGCTGTCCGGTGCGTGGAGTTCCTTCACTCCTTGCGCGGTCCTGCGCAATGCTTTGCTTCTGGCGCGTTCCTGAGGGTTTTGGTGCATTCCTGAGCTGGTGAGGCAGTGTTCTTGTTCCTCTGGCGCGTTCCTGCACAGTTCTCTGCTGTCCTGTGTCACTGGGCAGTGACGGTGGGTTTGCAACCACTGTGCTATTATTTCTTGCTTTGTGCAAAGTTTTTTGCAGTTTATTGTGGCGTGTGTAAGAGCAATAGGGCTGGATGGCCACTAAATGGCACTGCTGCGCTTTTCTGGGCGGTAGGCAGCCTTGCTTTCCATTCTGAAACCTGGGCAGGTTCCTTGAAGTTGGAGTGATTGTCCTGTTGCCACAGGCATTGCTGGGGCCAAGGCAAAAATCGAGGGCAGCTCGCTGCGTGTGCTGTGCTCTTTACACATCCATGCCAAAACGCTGCAGAGACCTCCAACTGCCTCCGTGACTGCTGGTTGCTGCAGGCTTGCGTTAGGGCTAGTTCCTTGAGTGGTCTGTGCAATGCTTGTTTGTTCACTGGAATCCTTTTCTTGCATGCAATTTCTGCCTCCGGCCACTGGATGGCAGTGTTCGTTTTACTTGTGTCTCATGAACCTGAGCTGGTTCTTGACGCTGTAGGGGTTCGTGCAAGTCTATTTTCAGTGCTGAGACGTCCCTTCCTGCTGGCTTGCCTCCTTGGGGACTCCCTGTACCTGCCGATGCTTTGAACAGGGTAAGTGCACTCCCGATCGGCACTTTGCAGCAAGTAACTCTAAGGCACTGCAGCGCTTTTCTCAGTCACAGTAGCTTCCTTGTCCACACGCAGCGCTGGGGGCCACAACGTAGGCGCTATTTCTGTGGCTTGTCTGCTCTGTTTTTCCCCGGGCTGCTCTCTGCCTTCAGCCTCTTCCCTTTTTCACAGGCTGCGTGTGGGTGTTGCTGGCGCCGCTCCTGTGGACACTCTGGGGCAGTGTCAGCCGCTCTGCAGGCTGGATGCTGTCTCTGTGATCCCCGCCGCCACAGCCTCACTTTCCTCACACGGTGCGGCGGGGGAGGGGAGTCAATGTCCGCTGGTCTCAGGGCCATTCTCTGCCTCCGTCTCGCACCCAGGGATCAGCGGTGCGGCGAGGCAGGCGGCCACAGCTTGACGACTTTCCCTTTCCAGTGAGTCTATTTGGGAGTTGTACCGCACAGGGGGGCTTGACGCTTCATTTTCCCGGCTGCTGTCCGGCGCTGGGTCTCTCCTTTCCCTCACCCCACCGCCGAGGCCACACTTCACTTGCGGCGCGGGGTGGGGGTGACAGCGCTATACTGCGGGTGCGCTCCGCTGAATACTAAGTTAATTGCGGGTGGGCTCCGCTTCGGCTATTAAGCGCCGGGCAGCTCCCCTCACGCTGCAGGCGCACTTCGGCACAGTCTTTCACCCCTCCGCCGCACTTCACACACGCGGCGGGGGAGGGGGTGCTGCAGGCAGGTCGTGGGTGGGCTCCGCTGGTCCTGCTTACTTATGGGGCACAGTACATGTCAGTAGCGGGTGGGCTCCGCTCGGTGTTTTCCGGCGGTGCCGGCTGGTGGCCGCCATTATGGCGTTTTGACCGTTGCGGGTGGGCTCCGCTAAGGTGCAGTTCACGGGCTCCCCTTCGGCCGATGGGCCTCTCTTGATCCGCGGGTGGGCTCCGCTTCAGTCACTGCACGGTGAGACCTCATTGGCGGCCGACGCGGGTGGGCTCCAGTCGGTTAGCATCGTCCTGGGCACTTCGGCCCGCGCCTCCACGTGGCGCTCGGTCGCGGCCGGCACAAGTGGGCTCTGGTCGGTCCGCTGTACTTTCTCCTCACGCCGGGAGGCTCGCGCTGAGCATGGAGGTGCGGGGTGGACTCCCGGTCACCTCTGCTTCGTGGATGCCTAGGCCCGGGGCACGGCACACGCCCCTCGGGCCTCTCAGCGGCCGGCGTCGCTTCCCCAGAGGGGTGCCCTGCACATGGGCACTTCCCTTCTTCCTTCCGGAGATTTTCAGCTGCGGCACGCATGGCATTGCGTTACCGCCTCGTCGCCAATGTAGTGTTGGGGGCCCTGGGCCCTCATTGCTAAAAGGACTGGCGCAGACACAGGCAGTTACTAGGTACAACTGGCCCAGAGCACGTGCGCTCGGCCTCTTTTAATAGACCTGTGTCACCTGACCAGTGATATCAGTGGTGGGTGGGTGTTTAGTGTGAGGTCACAAGAAAACATCTAGACTGTGTCCTTGCAGGACACTACATAGCCTTTCTGTGCTATTCTCCTGGAGCACCTTGTGGTTGTGCGCACCGGCCACTCTATCAACTGCGGCTCCGCGGGGCCATGCTAGTGACCTGAAGTAGGCCTTGCTGCCGTTCCCTGGGACTTCCCCAGGTGTGGCCCTCTGGCTCCTGCGTCTTCTATGGTGCCGCTGCATATCCATGCTGCTGGGCTCTCAAAGGGGCATCTCTAGCCACCTCTCGCACCTCGTGCTTTCGCCTATGGCGCATACCTGCTCCTTCTTCAATGGGTTCTCTGGGTGGAATGTCCCAGCTGAGCAGAGCCGGAAGCAGTTCGGGTCTCCCTGCAGCATGGAGTGAGGCTATCACCCGCCGCCTCTCGCAGCTGTCTTCCTTGTGGTGCTGCTGGGTCGTGTCACGCCTTGTGCTGCTGATTTCAGCAAAAATGCTGGTCACCCACACCTCTGCTCTGGGATGGGATTGCCACAGCTCACTAACCCGGTGATCTGGCCACTCCCTTCGCCAAGGCCTGAAGTGCCTCCGCTCAGCCGGCCATCACAGCAGCGCTTCCCGGTTCTACTGTGTTGGTCAGGTCGCTTTCCAAAGCCAACTGTGACCTGTTAAAGGGGTCGACTGAGTGAGTATGGGTTGTTTTTCAGGATAATTTGGGGGATTACTGTGGCGCGTTAGGAATCCGTGTCTGCCGTTTTGGCTGGCTAGCCACGCCCCCGTCATCTGGCACATCATGGGTGATGTCCAGAGCAATGCATTTGGGTTACATCTTTTATATTTATACAACATATGCATATGGGCAGAATGTAATATGCTACTGGTATTATACTTGCTGCCAGAGACTGGTTATTTGATCATCATGTCTTTCAGGGAGATCAGATTGGAGCCACAGCTGTCAATTGTAGACTTTAAGAAAAACAACATCTCACATCAGTCCCTTAGAACTTTTCAGTTTACAATTCTATGTTTGTAATCCATTTCTAAAATTCAATTGAGAAATCCATTCATGCAAAATCATCTGATGGTTTTCTGTCACCCGAAACCCATGAAAATTAAACACTTATCACATCCTGCCCCATACATATTCAAAACAATGCACTGTAGTCTTGCTCCACATGAAGGAAGACATTTCGAAAAATGCATCCCAATGCAAAGAAAGTTTTCTTAATTATTAACATCGAACCAACACAATGAATCGTATGAAGTTCAAATAATTCCTTTACAAAATGTATTCTATAGTTATGTAGCAAGTAAAATATAGTTATAGTGCCAACCGCGGGATGCAGTACATATGTCCTCCTATTTTTATCAGCATATTTGTATGAATTATTTCTTTTTTTAAGACCAAGGCCAGGGACAAAAAGCCTAAAAGCCTATTACATGTTTTATGTAGCATCATTCTAAATAACAAATGTTACTATCGCCCAATTTAACTGTAGCAGTTATTTACCAACCGCAGAAGATGAATGCCCAGTATGACTAGCTAGTGTTTAAAATTATGGTGGGCTGTATAATTACCATGTTCTGTGCTTGCTCCCAGGTGGAAAATAAACTCCACTTTTTGGAAAAATCGCACGGTGTACATACGACATGTGTACTGAGACAGGGAGGCATGGCGATTGAATTCACTCCCAATGCAACTTCGTAAGCAGACTCCCCTTCTCACATTTAGAAAGGCTTTAAAACATTTTATGTTGATCAATAATCATACCTTTAATAACAATTTGTTGGTCCAGTGGCAAGACGCCTATCCAGGGAACACTGTGCTCCCAAAATCATTAATATCAATAACTAGACAACACGAAAAGCTAAAACATGAGCTGTAGACAACACAACGCATCAAACACCTTTTACCAGGCTCTGTGCTAAAAAAAAACCCTGCTGATATAATCCACTCTGCAGGTCAATTGGGCGCACGCGCCATGTGTTTAGCCCTGCATCAAGCCCATGTAGGATATAACCCACTGTGCAGGCTTTTGGTGTTGGAGTTAAGAACAGTGTGCTGTTGTAAGTCAAGCCAAATGCTAAACCTCCATCAAGATCTATGTCCTTCTACATTATCCCAAATAAGCTTTAACACCTACATCATGTTCCCCCTATTCCAGCTTCAGGTTGAAAGGCACAATTTTATATTCTTAGTTCATTTGGTACAGCAAAAATTATTTCTATTTCCATAACCAATTCACTTTTTGCATAAAACCATCATTACCTGTGCTTCGAGATACAGTGTTTTGTTGAGAAGTGATCTTCCATTTGTAATGAGTTACACTGCCCTGACCATTCCTAGTAATGACATCGATGATGTCAATAGAGAGGTGACATATAAATATTGTAAAGATAACTTCAGCTTAACTGTTTATTTACAGGACATTTCTGAAGCTTCTTTAACCCCATGGCTGCTAGGCGTTTTCCCGTCCTGCGCTGGGTTTTATTATTCTTCATTGTTTTATGACGAGCTGGCCTTGTCATCCGCGCATGGCAGGTAAGCGCCATGACGAGCCCAGCTCGTCATTAGCCTCGAAGGGGTTAAAAAAAGTGTTAATGATTAAACAAAACCATAGCTAGTACTTTAGGAGCCTATTTGATAATATACTAAGTTCAACTCCCATACTTTTATATTCCACTGTGCCCATCTGTCCATCCATCGCCTTAGTTACTCGGTAGAGATTCACTGAACGACCAGGCATGCATCCAAGCCCAGCATCAAACCTCCATGAGTGGATCATACACTGCACATGGCTTTTTATGGCCTTTTCCCAGGCCATGCATTTAGACTACCATGTGACCAACCTACAGCAGTACAGTTAGACTGTTAAGCACAGTTCTGGTGTGTCAACTTTAGAGCAGATACATCAAACGGCGATAAATATCCTAGCAAATAAAGCTTTTTTGTCATCATTATTTCACTTTGTCCTCATAGATGGATAAGAAAAGATCTAGACATAACAACAGTAAGCTAATAAACATCTAAGGTATTTCGTTGAACAGCACTGAAGTTTAATGGAAATGTATATATGCAATATTTGTATATTTAAATTTGTGATCTGTTGCTACTTTGCAAACTTGGGCAGCCAGACTATGCAAATTTGGTTTGTTGAAATACATTTTCCGGCAACAAGAGGCTTTTTCAACCTCTCAGGGAAATGCCCTCTCTCCCGCTGCACTCAAACAATATTCATCATGCTTCCCCGTGGTGCTTCAAATATGTTTCCATCTCACAAAATTTGAAAAGTTGCATGATTTCATTAAATTTCAAGGTGGATAAAAAATTAAAGTGAAGCTTTTTATCAAGTAATCACAGCTCTCTAAACATTCATACTTTATTGAAGAATCTGTAAGTTTGAGACTCTGCAATTCAACTATTCAGCTATCCCTAAAATGTAACCCCCTTGAAGTCGGCCGGCCACCTTTTGTGGAGAAAATATTTCACAAACTAATGAATGGGTTTACACCAATCCCCAATAAGGCCCAGATTTGTGTGAAGTTTGATATTCATGCCAACCTTGGGGTAATTACGTTCAGGATACCCTGTGGCAGTGCCCACGAGGTATGGTGACAGGCAATATGACTATTATTACTGAGTGAAGTTGCAGGCCGTGTCAAGCATTTAATGGGCTACTGAACACGGGGCATGGTCCGGGGTATAGGCCTGTGCCCATTGAACACAAGCCATGAACAACAGACAGTGGGAGCAAGAGTAGTGTGCAGCAAGGACTTAATAAAAAACCCCACCTCCCCTGCAGTGCGGGGGGGGCAGGTTTACCCATATTGGAGGGAGCCTGCTCAGCCCCTACTAATATGAGTGTGAGGGGCCACTTCAGCTTATCTTGCAGAGGGCCCCCTTTATGTTGTGTTATGCCACTGGTGTATAGGATGTACTTAAATGTCACCCCCCATCTAGTCATCTTGTACCCAGTCCACATCCTGCCCTAACTTAACACAGTCACGCCTTCTGCTCGATACCTAGGACTCAAGTACCAGGAAAGGTAACTTAAGCACCTTAATGATTCAAAGAAAAGTAATCTCAGTTAACCATTTAAGGAAGGTCATTTACCACTTCAATTAGGTTTTTAAACGGGTGACAATATAGTCATGTTATAAATGAACTTGTGCTGTCAGAATTATTTTGACATAAATGCACAAAATAAAACAGGCATTTACTTCACAATGTGTGCTTTATGGCTTCCTGCACTCACATGCATACATGCAAAGCTAAATACCAGCTTCCCATCAAATGACCTTGTCATTAAAACTGTAAAAATCTCATTTGCTTGTTTACAATGTGAAATCCCGCTTTAGGCCTGGCTGGTTAGGGATGCGAGAAGACATGTGAGCTGCCATCAGCTTTGCTTAGTTTCTTACCACACAACGGCTGACAAGCAGTCAACCTTGACATTAATTAGAATTTCTCTTTGGGCTTTCAGCGGATTTTATGAACTATTAATGTACACAGACACTGCTAGAACAAGCAGAATCTTGATCTAGATGAAGGACATGGCTCTTTACTTCCTTTTGAACCCCACGATTACCAAAGTCCCATGCCTGATATATGTTGGCTGACTTCAGCTATCACATGTTTAAAACCAGCAATAAGCTGAGGAAAGTACACATTAAATCAAAACTGTTAAGATTCTACGTGATTCTTAGCGAATTAAGAATTCCTACTGTGGTTTACGAAAGGCATTTTGAGCCATTATAAGTAACTAGATGTCTGCATGAGTCAATATATGTGTGTATTCGACTGAAATGGTCTCGATTCATGTACCACCATATAGCAAATTAATGTATGTCAGTCTATTAAAATGCTTTCAATAGACTATCTCTCTGTAACATCGACAACCTCGTAAATTACCTAGCTGAAAATTGGACAAAATTGCCACAGGACAAAATACTTCTCGGCGATTTTAATACGCATATTTGCGGTAATCCTCTGTTGACAACTCTGGGATCGTTGGGCTGTGGACTTAAAACAGGCCCCCACTTCACACACTGCCACCGCGGATCAAAATCGAACACCCTAATGGTTTCCACGAATATGATCATGGCACTATCATTGAAAGACGATTCTTTCACTTTCGAAAATCCAACCTATAAAGGATCTGAGTCAGGGTCTATCATAGACCACATCCTTCTTTCTGCTGGTGTGGTCAAACAGGTGCTAAAGTTTGATGTCCTTGTTAGCATTTACAGTGATCACAACCCCCTATATCTTGAACTACAATGCGATTCTTTTGTACTCCAAAATAATTTCAAGGACCCAGGGGTACTTAAGCCGGTTAATAACAACCGCCGCTTGAAATGGAATCTGATAAATAGTGACAAACTGAGATGAGACCGTTGCTAAAGACTGTGAATCTGAACTTAAGCTTTGTGCCATAGACTCTGCTCCCCCGGAATCCGTTCTATCCGCCTTTGCAGTGGTGACCAAAAGGATAGAACAATTTTTGACCGTAACCGCCAAGGGAACAACTGCTCAATACCCACGATGGTTTGATCATGCCTGTTCTTCTGCAAACCGCAAATTAAAAGCTGCTCTTAAAAGCAAGCCGAGATACTCAGCACTAGTCAAGGCCCTTCGAGTAGATTACAAAAATGCACTTGCTTCACGCAAAAAATCTATAAAAACTAAAACATGGGAATCCTTGCTCGACCCCTCAACTTTGGGCAACAGCTCAAAGTTCTGGAAAATATTAAATAAACCTCTCTTTGATGACCCGATTGCTGAAAGTCTCGGCACAGTCATACCAGAGAATGACTGGATCACCCATTTCGGATCTATCTTTAAGAGCGAAGCTTCACAGTCAATAAAACCACCTCATCT
Source organism: Lissotriton vulgaris (assembly GCF_964263255.1). Lineage (NCBI taxonomy): Eukaryota > Metazoa > Chordata > Amphibia > Caudata > Salamandridae > Lissotriton > Lissotriton vulgaris. Next base: position 273,555 of record NW_028241507.1, on the reverse strand, counting down.
CCCTGAAAGCAGCCCCCTACATTTCTCCACTAAAGAAATTGAACTAGGGATTCTTGGTCTTTCTAGCAACAAAGCCCCGGGCCCTGACGGTCTTCCACCAGACTTATTTAAATCTAACATCATCTTATGGGCTCCAATTCTTACATCTGTCATTAATGCCGGGGTTGAAGTGGGAGCCCCTAAATCCTGGGGAGCATCCACTATCGTCCCGGTATACAAAAAGGGCGACAGAACTAAAGCAGCTTGCTATAGACCAATCTCCCTGATAAACTCTGTCGCCAAGGTAGTGGGAGGGGTACTCCTAAACCGGCTGAATGCTTGGGCCAAACAAAATAACATAATGACCCCTGCACAGTATGGATTCAGACCAGGACATGCAACAACTACACAGTGTCTGAACCTATACCTAATAAGTGGTAAATATACCCAAGCAAGAGATGGAACTCTGTACATGGCCTTTATGGACCTTTCTTCGGCCTTTGACTGTGTGATAGGAGCAAATTATGGGAAATCTTGCAAAATATGGGCGTCGAAAATAATCTAATCAATTTTCTGGCCGACCTACATAATGACACACGTGCTAATGTACGTTACACAAAAGATTTGAAAGTAACGAGAGACTTTAATATCAACCGGGGAGTCAGACAGGGCTGTATTTTAGCACCTTTCCTTTTTAATCTATACATCAATGGACTCGAAGATCACCTGATAAAAACTGACATGGACTACCCTCGTATTGGGAAAACAGGGGTGCCGGTCCTGCTATATGCGGACGACGCCGTTTTGTTATCCAGAACCGCACTCGGACTTCAAAAGTTATTGGACTCTTTCTTTCAATTCATGTCCTTACGTGGCCTGAATATTAATAACTCCAAATCTTTTGTTATGACGGTTGGAATAACCCCCAAAAAACGATACCCCTTTTCAGTCAACGGGGAGAACATACCGCTAACAAAAACATTTTCCTATCTAGGAGTACTATTTGACCACAAACTCTCATGGGGCCCTGCTATAATTAAAAAGAAAGGCGAGGTACTAAGGACCAACTCTGGAATATTGGATTTTGCACGCAAACTAGGTAATACCCCAGTGTCCGCCATAATGAAACTATATCAGGCAAAAAGCGTTGCGGTGGCATGTTACGGAAGTGAGCTGTGGGGTTTCTTACCAGCAGAAGCCCTGGTAACACTAGAAAATAACTTTCTGAAACAGGTCCTGAGCTTACCAAAAAGCACCGCTAATTTCTCTGTACATGAGGAACTGGGCACACCTTACCTAGGAGACAAAATTGCTGCAAACCCCCTGCTTTGCTGGTTAAACTGTTGGCGCAATGTATCTATACCACTGACTCATAGCATCCTCGCTGAAGCTCTTACTTGGGATGGACATCTCAAGATACCCTGGATGAAATATATTAGAAACTGCTGTAAAGACCTGGGTAGATTGGATCTATACCTAACACCCCAGCACACCACAAAGAACGATGTTGATTTTGTAAAAAACACTTTTATGCTAAAGCGACAACTTGTCAGGGAAGATACCGAGTTAAAGAAGTCCAGCGTCAGGAGCCACACACTAACAAAGACCTGTGTGTTCTGCGAACCATATTTATCATGGAACATATCTAGATACGAGCGCTTCCTGTTGAGCAGATTCCGATTTGGTCTCTACCATTTGCTTTTAGCTGTGCCGAGTGGAGCCCATAGAGGTCAAGTGTTGCCAGCTTGCGGCTGCGAAAACTTGTCTCCGCAAGACCTGGCTCATTTTTTATTCCTGTGTCCTTATTATTCGAGTCCAAGAAAAATGTTTTTAAAACCTTTGCTTAAAAAGTTGAATTTTGTACAGATTAAGCCTGCACTTTTATATCTTCAGATGCTGCACGACGACAGCACTTTTTTTACCTGCAAGTTTTTAAAAACAGCCCTAAAGTTTAGATTAAGTATGGAAGGATGATTCCAAGATGATCTGTGCTAAATATGAAATCATGTCTTGAATAGGCACATTTATACTGGACTACTGCATTTTTTAATTCTCTCGCGAATTGCCTATTTTTAGAAAAGTTTATAAAAATTTTCTTGAATGAACTGTATAACAATGTACTTATGTGCTTTTATGACTGCTTTTCTGTCAGTCGAATAAAGACATTTTTGATTTGATTTGATTTGACTATCTCTCGATAGGCTGTCGCTCAAAATATACAATATTGTAAATCACAAAGAACCATTGTCACTCTATGCAGTAAACATTTTGTTCATCACAGCAGGTAATAGGCAGTTTCACTATGCAGTTCACTAGACTCATTCATATATGTGGTGGGAGACATAGACAATGTCAAAGCTGTGCTTGCTAATCCTTTACATGCCTGCTAATTAGTTATGTATTTGATGCCATCACCCATGTGAGTTGGATAGAAAGGGGCTTGGTGACAGTAGCAGGTGCTTTGCCATTTACCCACATAGTTGATCCGAGAGCATATAACAGCATGGGTTTGATGGGCCCATCCACTGATATGCCTTGTTATCTTATGCACACCTATGTAAGCAGCGGGGAGGAAAATGTATGGCAAGTCTGAAGTAATGCACATTTATTTGATCAAAAATGTAGGCGGGTCAGATTTGATATTTGTTTCAATACAGATTATTATGCAGCTGGAATGCGCTTGCTTAGATAACTTCCCAATTACAAGTTGTATTCCACTTTCCATGAATATAAGTGGCCTGTCACTCCTTCACTCAATGTTTTCTGCGTGCGGGAACAACTGACTCAGTTTTACGAGTAAGGAAAACTTGTCGGTAAAATTTAATTTGAAATAGTGGCATTGCAACCTGCACCCATTTTCCAGTTCACCACCATCAGGAAAGGAACAAGGGAGCATGTAATTCTCCCTCCAACCAGGCAACATTCTCTGATACCACAACCAGCTACCCCACTTACCTCCCATCCCCACCTCACACAGACGTTTCAGCACACATTTACCACCTGCTCAAAATTGGAGGTAATTGTCTGCATTAAACTTCCAGAACCGAAAATACTGTGCAAGATTCCTCCTGGTATTTCCAGGCCCACGCAGTTATTCCCCATTCTGAGATGTATTACACATAATTGCCGCAATTCTGTGCAGCGATCCCAGTCCTTATTAGTAATTCCAGCCACCAGGAATCGCTTACAACTAGTAATAATAAATATGTGTACTAAATTATAATCAACTGTAAAACAAAAACATATCTGCAGCAGCAAAGAACTTCATAATAGTATATTAGATAATGTTTTAGATTGAATACTGCCAATGTATAATGTTATTATTGAATTGTATTTGTCTTTGACAACCTAGTTTGATTTATATATCTGCATTACTCTTGGCTGACAACCCTGTTTTAATTATCTATATGGCAAATTGTTTACAATGACTTTTAGATTATATTGCCCAAATTTTGGAGAAGTTTGACCTCGATACTAAATACTAAATCGTTTATGATGATTTGTGGTCGTCAGTCAGTTAAAAAAAAGGTTCATATTTGTCCATGGCACCCCCATACATAGAGTTAAAAAAATTCAGGGTTTCAGGATTCCCGATAGATTCTTTATTGAAATGGGATGATACTTGCCATGCAAGATTACATCAGTCTGATAAACCAATTGAAGCTGTGTTCAGCTTCTCTAGATAATTGTATTAGAAAACCATTACAAGAGATTAAATCTATCTACAAACGAAAATGCATCTCAGTTACAAGTTTTGTGACTGAGCTATGGGCATACATTGAAGGGCATGGATTGCAATTGCTACTGAACTCCATCCTGCAAAAGATTTTACCTGTCCCCAAAATCAGGTCTACTTTTATTTGACATGTCAAGTTAGGGATTGGTTATTTGGAGGACTATATGTGTCTATGTCTGTTAGCCCTTTGGCTTTACATTTGGCTTCAGCTAGACGCCATACTTAGCCATATGATTGTATCAGATTGTAAAGCCTTGGATCACGTCCTCCAAACCCCTTGGCCCGAACTGATAGCAAAATCAGAAGGGTTTTTTTCATCTGGCTCGGGAAGCCTTTCTTCCAAAGATGTGTTCAAAGTCTTATTTTTAGAAAAACCTCATTGTAGATGTATGTTAGAGCTAAGTAATCTACGGTGGGCTCTAATGAAATTATTACTGCTACAAATATGATTGAATCATATCTCTTCTTCATGTCAAATGGGCATAACCCATTTCTTCTAATACAATTTAGGTTCAATATATGACGTTTTACTGACCTTCCTGAAGAAGGGTCTTTGGAAAAGGTCTTGCCCCAGTGTCCTTGCATTTTTGTCATTTTACAAGGGCTTAGAAAACGTTTTTTTCTTATCAATATTGCGTACCCATGGATTTAGATATCACAAAATATATATGCATTTCAATTGTGAGGTTTATTGAACAATCTATCAGAATAAGAAATATTTTGACTGGAAAAGAAGGTGAATGATGATGAGGGCAGCCCAGATACTTGCTTTTACCCTAACTTTTGGCTTAAGAGCCACAAACGGGCAGACCTATCTGATATTGATGGCTAGTACACCTCTAATAGGCCTGGCAACACTAGCACTATTTACTCTTTTATAATGAGTGGAGCTGCGGTGTGAGTGGAGCCCAAGGCGAGTTCCGCTGTCCTGGGAACTGCTTTCCTTGCTTCCCGCCGCTGCCCCACGCCGCATCCGCTTCGCGGGTGCCGCTTCGCGGGTGCCGCTTCGCGGATTGAGGAGGCGGATTCAAATTCAAGGCGCTGGGCTGAGGAGGCGCCGGGAGAACCAAACACCGGGCATTGGCGCTAGCGGGGACTCGAAGATCCAGGAGTCCCTGCTGGATCAGGTGTGCGAGTGGACGCGCCCACCACCAGCCACGCCCCCCGCCTGACCAGCCAGAAAAAGGCGCGTGTCCCTGTGCTTCCTGGGACCCTACCTGTGAGTGGAGCTGCGGTGTGAGTGGAGCCCAAGGCGAGTTCCGCTGTCCTGGGAACTGCTTTCCTTGCTTCCCGCCGCTGCCCCTCGCCGCACCCGCTTCGCGGGTGCCGCTTCGCGGATTGAGGAGGCGGATTCAAATTCAAGGCGCTGGGCTGAGGAGGCGCCGGGAGAACCAAACACCGGGCATTGGCGCTAGCGGGGACTCGAAGATCCAGGAGTCCCTGCTGGATCAGGTGGGCGAGTGGACGCGCCCACCACCAGCCACGCCCCCCGCCTGACCAGCCAGAAAAAGGCGCGTGTCCCTGTGCTTCCTGGGACCCTACTTGTGAGTGGAGCTGCGGTGTGAGTGGAGCCCAAGGCGAGTTCCGCTGTCCTGGGAACTGCTTTCCTTGCTTCCCACCGCTGCCCCTCGCCGCACCCGCTTCGCGGGTGCCGCTTCGCGGATTGAGGAGGCGGATTCAAATTCAAGGCGCTGGGCTGAGGAGGCGCCGGGAGAACCAAACACCGGGCATTGGCGCTAGCGGGGACTCGAAGATCCAGGAGTCCCTGCTGGATCAGGTGTGCGAGTGGACGCGCCCACCACCAGCCACGCCCCCCGCCTGACCAGCCAGAAAAAGGCGCGTGTCCCTGTGCTTCCTGGGACCCTACTTGTGAGTGGAGCTGCGGTGTGAGTGGAGCCCAAGGCGAGTTCCGCTGTCCTGGGAACTGCTTTCCTTGCTTCCCGCCGCTGCCCCTCGCCGCACCCGCTTCGCGGGTGCCGCTTCGCGGATTGAGGAGGCGGATTCAAATTCAAGGCGCTGGGCTGAGGAGGCGCCGGGAGAACCAAACACCGGGCATTGGCGCTAGCGGGGACTCGAAGATCCAGGAGTCCCTGCTGGATCAGGTGTGCAAGTGGACGCGCCCACCACCAGCCACGCCCCCGCCTGCAACGCCCTCTGATTTTAGAACTCGCAAGGCGCTCCGCGGGACGCGAGCGGGACGCCGAGCGAAGCCCGAGCAAAGGGCGGGCAGTCTGTGGCAGTCAGGGGCTGTCTGAGGCTGGGCTGGGCCACCCCCCTTTTCCTTCGTCCTCCACGTCTCCTATCCCCCTGAGTCTAACTGCAGGCTTCGGACCCATCATGTCCACCAGATCCGGTAAAGCCTTGAGGGGTGGCGGAGCTAGCGCTATAGGGGGTTCCACGATGATTGGAACAATGGACAAATTCATCACCCGGGTGGCTAACGTCATTGAAAAGGAGATCGCAATGACGGAACGCCGCCTTTCGCTTGACCTCCTTCCATCTAAGCGCTCCTCTTTGGGAACTGTGGCTCATGCTCTATCGCCGCCTATCTCCCCCGCCATCTCGCCCCAACCAGATGAGCATCACATTGCAGTACTAGAGGCTGGACTAGACAGGATAGAAAGCCTCATATCACTTCCCCCTTCAGGTAGTTGCTGCATCGAGGCTATTGCTTCTGGCCCACCCTCATACACAGCCAGCTCTCCTGACAACAGGTCTATCGCGGATCCCATTGTTCCCTCACCTCACACATCACCTCTTCCCCAGACTCCATCTCCGCGGGTCCATAGGAAAAGGAAAAGGGGAATCAACACTCGGAGGGGGAATTAGTCCATGCTCCACAAGCGTTCTAGGACAAAGCTAAACAGGGGCACTACACACCAAGGCACTGGGGAGCTGGAACCCCTTAGGTCTACAGGACCCCCCCAGCATGCAGCCGAGCCTCCGACACCGTCCCTCCTGCCCCCAGCCACACCGGCTCTAGCAAACCAGGTCACCTCTCTCGAGTCTCTGGAGAATTTGTTAAAATCTTTGTTTAACCCGCTACTTGATCAAGTTAGGAACCTGGGGGTTAGACTCGATAATTTTGAACAGGCCACTAGGGACAACTTTTTCTCTTTGAAAACCCTGCTGAAAGTGCAATCTAAACCTTCTGAACTCATCCCAGATAGGAATGTGGTTAGGGAGGTCCCCGTTGGTCAAACAACTAGAGTCCAGTCGTCACTGCCGGCTAAAACACCGGCCTCAGGGAAAGCCCTTACCTCTGTCCCTCCGGCCGGTGCGAAGCGGCCGACGACTAGTGAACACACCCATGTAGCTCAGGTGCACGGCACTACCCCCTCAGCAGTAACGGCACTTGTGCCGAACCCTGCCCAAAAGAGTCAACAGAAGAAAGGGACTGGCCCAAGTGCCCACTCGGCAATTGCTGCGCCTGATAAAACCATCGGAGCAGCACCTACCGCTAGGGCTACCAAACCAACCTTCCCACCCAAAAATCCGCCTCCGTCTAAAACCCCCTCCTTGCCAAAAAATCCTCCCCTAGCGGGCCCGGAGCATATTCCGCCACGTGAGTGCCCTCCGGTAAACCTCCCACCAGAATGTCACCCTTATGTGGTTGTCCTCACTAAAGTCCCCCTCCTAAAAGAATCTCAACAGGAAACACACCAGGCGCTGAAAAACAAAGTCATCCACTGGATGAAAACTAATAGACCTCCTCCAGTGGGTGTAGATGGCCTGATCCTTGGGGTACGCAGGGTGAGCTGGATCGGCCACGGGAAAAAACTCCTTGAGGGGATTGCGTGGTGGTTAATTTCCAAGATATAAGAGCTGCCCACGCAATATGCTCCCAAGGCCGTACGGCTGGAACGGGGGTCGATGCTGTCGACCTATCCTTCTTTTACCCAAGAACGATCCCGACCACTCCACTATGTCCTGTCGGGCCCCCTCCTCTAAACATCGCCCACGGCCTCCCCTCCCCGGGAGTCTTCGCACAGCATCTCTATCCAGCGCCAGTGATGCAGAACTGGGGCTTCTGGGGCTGCTGACTCCCTGATGTTCCCGGGGATGACCTTGAGATCCCAAATCCTGCTGTTGAGCCCATCCCCTCCCCTAAAACCTGCTGCCCCTCGACTGCACTACAAAGCCAGGTCACCGCCAAGTATGTCTCAGAGCAAGGGGAAATTGGGGAAGTTCCCGGCTTACTGGTTGGCCTTCCTGTTGTGGGGGCTGCGGAGACGCTGCCCCCCGTCGAGAACCGTAGCATTGCAGCTGTGACGGACCCCTCGTTTAGGGTTTTCAGCTGGAATGTGGCGGGCCTCGAGAGGAAGTTAGCGCTCCCAGACTGGAACTCGCTGGTGGAGCAATACTCCATATGCCTGTTCCAGGAAACCTGGAGCGGGGTGCCCCTGCATAAGGCAGGTTACTCCACCCACTTTCTGCCAGCAGCCCCTAGTGCAACCGGCAGGGGCCGCCCTTCGGGTGGCCTCCTAATTTGGGTGGCTTCAGAACTCAACTGCAGGGTGGTGGAGCGGAACACTAAATGCCCTGATCTCCTGAACATAGTGTTGAAAAACTCCCAAGGCCGAGTTATTTTAAATATTTTTAACATATACGCCCGAGGCACAAAGGGGGGCAGAGAATCTCCAATAATATCTTGCTTAGAAGCCCAGCTCCGCTTATCACCTCATAGGTCCTGCACCCTGGTGGGGGGCGATCTTAACTGCACTTTTGAGCCCCTGGACCTTGAAATCTTATCTGATCAAGAGGAACTCGATGCCAGGTGGGGGATCCCATCCCTTGAACTGAATCCCATTAAAAGGTGGTCAGAAGTGGCCCTCCAGATCAATTCGATAGCCATGGAGTTTGGCCTGAGGGCCGCCAATGGCAGGACCAGGTCTGACAAAGCTGGGGCCCACACTTACAATAGGCCAGGGCACACGTCACGGATTGACTACTTTCTCCTTGACATTCACCTGTGGAGCATGGTGGAGGACATGGCGATCATACCATCTGTCGAGAGTGATCACAATCTTCTCTCTCTCACCATGTCTCACAGGTGGATATCCTGCCCTACGACTAGAACTCCCTGTAACCCCCCCCCCGGACCTGTCAGTAGTCGCCAACTGTGGCCGGCGGCTAAAGTGGGCAAAGCTAGCACTCTCTGAGGAGAAAATCTCTGCATCAGGCAGCTTCTTGCTTCAGCCCTAACCAACTTGGACCACCAGGTGGACGGGTTGTCGGAGGTGGCCTTGAGGTTCTGCACTATAACCCAGGCTATTGGCGATCTTTTCGTAGTGCCAGTTAACACTAATAGAAGGAAACCTAGCCCACGAGGCAGATTGGGCTGGTTCAATCAGAAGTGCAGGGAGGCGAAGTCACTTCTCATTGAAGCAGTAAAGTCCAAATTACCATCTAGGACTAGGGTGGCCAGGAGGCACTACGCACTCTGCCAAAAAAATGCCAAGATGGAGTGGGAGGATAACTTCTGGCAGGACCTTCTGACCGCCAGTCGAGGGAAAGACGCAAAACGTTTTTGGGATTTGGTGGGCACTAGGAACCGTCCTGACGATACTTCGAGGCCCTGTACCATCAACGCCCAAACTTGGTTCTCCCACTTCCAAAAACTCTATTCTGCCATTGAAGGCTCACTAAATGACCCCTTTGTCCCCCCGCCCTCTAGCCTGGCCCAAGACCTGGAACCTTTTTCAGTTTTGGAGGTTACAAAACAGATCAAAACCCTGGTCCCACTTAAAGCAGCTGGCCCGGATGGCCTCCCAGGCGATATCCTTCGAGCATACCCAGAAGAGTGGGGGGTAATAATTTCTGCACTCCTCAACGCAATTGTCGCGGGAGGCCCGGTGCCAGATTCCTGGAGAGGTGCTGAGGTGGTCCCCATTTACAAGAAGGGCAGTAGGGACCTACCTGGGAACTATAGGCCTATAAGCCTAATAGATTCGTCCCAGAAATTGGCGGGGAAAGTGATTTTGGGGAGGATCTCGCAATGGGTGGATGAAAACCACATCCTGTCCGACATGCAAGCCGGGTTCCGCTCAGGTACCGGAACCATTGAACAGGTATTTAGGCTCTTGTTACTACACTGGAAGGTGGTGGAGCTAGGCAAAGGCAGTCTTTATTTGGCCTTCATTGACCTAAAGACTGCCTTTGACCTGGTTCCCAGGGAGGAACTCTGGAGGGTGCTACACAATCTAGGGATGCCCCTGTATTTATTTATTAAACCTCCTTATCAAACTGCACAATAACACCTATGCTCAGGTTAGATGGGGGTTGAACGGGGAAAAGACCGATAAGATCAGGGTCGAGAGGGGAGTAAGGCAGGGCTGCGTTCTGGCCCCTACCTTATTTTCCCTCTATATCAATGGGGTGGTAGACCATCTACTCGGCGAACCAGCAGACGCTCCCACTTTGGGAGGCGTAAAAATTCCAACCTTGCTGTTCGCTGACGACACCCTCCTCATCTCTAAAACCCCCCAAGGTCTCCAGACATTACTAAATCGCTTCCAGGACTTTTGCACCTCAAGGGGCCTTGTCATCAATGTGGAAAAGACCAAGTACCTAGTTTTACACCCGCCCGCAAGCTTGGCCGCCCCCCTATTTTGAATTCTACACCCCTGGAAAGAGTGGCAGAATTCGATTACTTGGGAATTCGACTCAACGACATGATGAACTGGACCGCCCATATCAACAAAATGGTATTGACCCATAAAAGGGTGGGGGGGGGCTCTCCTCAAAGAGTTTAACAACTCAACTAAACACTGTGTAGCCCCTCTACTTGATATATACAAAGCTCGTGCGGTCCCTGGGTCACTATATGGAGCCGAATTATGGGGTCTGGGTAAATTGGATGTACTGTGCAAGGCGGAAAACAAATTCATCAAAGATCTCCTTGCCATATGTTGTGCCTATCACTTTAATGTTATCCCTGTTTAGAGTGTTATGCCAGTATGTATTCCATGTTCTCTCTTACCTGTATAGTTCCATATTCTCCATTCTGATCCTGGCGGTTGCTGAGGCAGGATGGTGAATACTTGTACTGCTGTTCTTGATGAATAAACTCACCTTTATCAACTCCTGGATCTCGACTCCTTCACTTCATTTTGGCGACGCTCCGGTCTACCACGTCTGTGAGGAGTTTCTGGTGTTCCTGGAGAGCTCTTCTGCTACTCTTCGCTCCTCTTCCCTGGTTGGTGCTTCCTGTGGACTTCCGCTAAGCGCTGTTCCCTCACCGCGCTCACCGCTCCTGTGCTCCTGAAAAGCGGCAACCCGAGGTACTGTTTCTTTCTTTTGGGGTTATTTGTGCCGTTTTCCGCGTCCCTGCGCTCGAGCACACAGCGCAAGTCAGCGCGAGGGAGTTCAACGTTCTCAAGCGCCATTCCTCCGTGCCAGCGCGAGAACTCTTCGTTCTGCCTCTCAGTTGCTAAGAGACGCTGCTGGTGTCTGACGCTCTATGCGCGCTGACGTCATCGCGCATTGCGTCTGGCGGCCATTTTGGGTGCTCGTATAGCTGTTTGCCAACCACGCTCAAAACCCCATCTCTAACACTACCGCTTTGCCAACCACGACGAACTTCAATACCGCTTTGCCAACCACGACGAACTTCAACTGTCAAACAACTTTATTACGTTATTTAACACAGTTTCTTACGCAGAATCTCTTGTTTTCACAACTTCAAGCAAAACTATTTCTACAGGAAGCGCATTCTTTTCAAATACAAATTAAAGACAATTTATTTCAAATACAAAACCTGCCTCAGCTCCGCAAAATTAATACACAATAAGTTTGTACACATACAATTTACATGGCTACTACTGCCAATCATACAATTTCTCCTCCACCTGCCTTTCTCATTGAAGGGGAGATTCCTGCTACAGAATGGGAAGAATGGCTCGGATTTTTCGAAAACTATCTTGAAGCCATAGATGGCCTTAGGTTTCCTGCGACTAGGAAGAAGGCTATACTATTGAATTCCTTAGGCAAAGCAGGACAACATGTCTTCAAATTTCTACCAGAACTCTTAAATGATGATGGTGAGCCTATTGATAACCCCTACAATGAGGCAAAATTAAGATTAGAAAAATACTTTGGAAAACAAATTAATATCGTCATGCAAAGGCACAAATTCTATACTGTTCCGCAAAAAGGCAAAGAAACAGTTGATCAAATGGTTGCTCGTCTACGAGAATTATCCCTGAAATGTGACTTTGGAGCTATGGCGGATCAGATGATTCGTGATCAACTGATAGTACAATGCAAAAACAAGCGCATGCAGCAAAAACTATGGGCAGCTAAAAACCCTACATTACTGGAAGCCATCACAATCGCAAAAGTCGTCGAGGAATCTGATAAATGCATGGACGAGATGCGTCTTCTTGAATTAAAGAAAGAAGAGACTGTCAACGTTGTCTCCAAAGCTGATAAAGAACCACCTTCTAATGTTGATAAATTTAACACTAAACCTAAAACTTTTCTTCCCAAGTCTAGGTCTGTTTATAATAACCCTGGTGGGAAGGTGAAATTTGTGGGATGTTTTCGTTGTGGGGATATGTCCCATGCTGCTGATTTTCAAGGTTGTTTTGCCCGAGACAAAAACTGCCGTAAGTGTGGTAAGCGGGGTCACATCAGCAAAGTGTGCAAATCTCCTGCATTTAATAGAGTTAGTTTTGTTGAAGATGATGCTTCTTCTCAAGAAATGTTCTTATGTGTGGACGGCGATAATGATGTTGACGATGCTCATTTTGTCTTGCAGAAGCCAAGAGCTTCTTTTGTTCTCAACGATGTTTCGGTTACCCTTATGGTAGACCCAGGCTCGATGTTTTCTATTATACCTTATAGTATGTACAAGGAACATTGGCCATCTGTACCACTTCTACACAGTGATTTTATGCCAAAAGGTTATACAGGGAAGGTAATTAAATTGAAGGGAGTCATGGATACTTCTTTTCAATTTAAAGGCAGATCTGCTTCTGGCAAGGTTTTCATTTCCGAAGAAGGCCCAGCAATTCTTGGGTGGTTACAACAGTATGACTTACATATTATTCTTGACCCAAGGTCTGCTGATGTTGTACTTGCAGTTGATGATTTTTACAATGTTGAAAATGTCCTTTCTAAGTTTTCTGATGTTTTCCGTCCTACATTGGGCAAATTGAAGGGTTACTTACACGAAATCAAGGTTAAGGAGAATGCTTCCCCAGTTAGACATGCTTTAAGAAGAATTCCCATTGCTGTTAGGAAGGAGGTAAAGGAAATGCTTGACGACATGCAAAAGCAAGACATAATTGAACCGGTGGAAGCTTCTGAATGGCTTTCGCCAGTTGTAGTCACACAGAAAAAGGACGGTAAGCTCCGTTTTTGTGTTGACCTTCGTTCTCTTAACCAGAACATTATTGTCGACAAATTTCCTTTGCCCAACATTTCTGAAATGGTCTTACTAATGGACAAGGTCAAATTCTTTAGTAAACTGGACCTACGGTCCGCCTACCATCAAGTTGTATTACACCCTGACTCCAAAAAGTTTACTGCCTTTGTTACCATTGAAGGGGTGTTTCAATTTAAAAGGTTGCCTTTTGGCCTTGCCTCTGCGGCAAGCGTTTTTCAACGCATGATGCATTCTCTTTTCAAAGACTTAAAGCATATCCACTTCTTCCAAGATGACATTTTGATTACTGGTATAGATGAGCTTGAGCACAATGCTAATTTATCAAAAGTTTTACAAATTCTTTCAACTGCTGGTCTTACTTTGAGAAAGGACAAATGTCAGTTTTTATTAACTGAAATCGACTATTTGGGGTACACTATTTCTCAGAATGGTATTAAGCCAAAGGAAGATCTCCTAAAAGCTATCAGATGTGCTCCTACTCCTACTGACAAAGACCAACTCAAATCGTTTCTTGGCTTAGTGGAGTACTACTCCAAATTTGTCCCTAGTTTCTCACATAAGACTGAACCGTTACGAATGTTACTTAGGAAGGGTGTGCACTTTGAGTGGGGAACTTTACAGTCGCAAGCTTTTGAATTGGTTAAAAGCGATATCATTAATGCTGGCATTTTGACAACCTTTGAACCTGGTAGGGATACTTACGTTACAGTTGATGCAAGTGCATACGGTATTGGCGCGGTGTTGTCTCAAAGGTCTGGAGGAAGTGAGAAAACTGTGGCGTTTGCTTCTCGCTGCCTCAATTCCTCTGAGCGCAATTACGCTGTCATTGAGCGTGAGGCTCTAGCTGCGGTTTGGGGCGTTTCGCACTTTCGCACCTACCTATGGGGTATGGTATTTTGTCTAAGAACTGACCACAAACCCCTTCTCAAAATCCTGTCACCGGGCGGAGCCAATAATGGTTCTCCCCGCCTAATGAAGTTCGCTGCCAAGTTACAAGACTACACTTATAGATTAGAGCATATTTCCGGTTGGAGGAATACACAAGCGGATTGCTTGTCACGTCTCCCTGTTGTTTCAGAGGATGTTGGTGAAGATTTGGAGGATGAGAGTGTCTGTTTAATTGCTGCCTTTGAGGATGCTTGTTCTTCTGAATTCCATTCTATCTCTAGAGAAGAGTGGCATCAGGCTGTCCTAGAGGATGCTGATTTTGCTGAGTTGGTTGATGCTATACGCTTTGGATGGAGAAGGGAAGGGAATGTTAAACCTTCTCTGCGTTCATTTGTCAAACTACAAGAAGAACTGAGTTTGGGTGCTTCTGATGACCTGGTGTTACGTGGTGAGAGGTTTGTCCCGCCATCCTCTCTTAGGAGGAAAATCTTTTGTTTAGCGCATGAGGGACATCTCGGGCAAAACATGACCCTTAAAAGGGTTAAAAAAGACTTTTGGTGGCCTGGGGTTGACGACGATGTGCGTAGGTGGGTTGAATCTTGTCTTCTGTGTAAGGAGAGTGAAAAAAGATTGAAGATCTCCTCTCCTCCGCAGGGCTCTATTGTCAGCTCTTGTGTTTTGCCTTGGGATAAGTTATGTTTGGATTTCATTGGTCCCATGGACTCCTTGCCCGCTGATTGTAGGTTTGCTTTAGTTCTTGTTGATGTATCCTCTAGATGGTTGTGTGTTGAGTTTATGAGGAATATCACCACAGATGCTGTCATAAAACAGTTGAGATCTCTCTTCCTTAAGGAGAGCTTTCCGAAAATCCTAGTTACTGATAATGGCACCCAACTCACTTCGTCCTCTATGCATTCTTTCTTAATCAATCATGGTATTCAACACGTTTGCACTTCCCTTTACAACCCCCAGGGCAATGGATTGGTGGAACGTATGAACCGTTTGATTAAGGGTACCATACAGTTGTCTGTACAAGGACAGAAGGATGTACGCAGGGCGGTAGAAGATATGGTGTGGTCTTACAATACCACAGCTCATGGAGTGACTGATTTGGTTCCGTTTGAGTGCATGCGTGGGAGGACTCCCAGAACTAAGCTGGTCCCGCAGTGGCTGTGGGAAGGTAATGTTGCTTCTAAGGTGGTTCCTGGGAAGGTGGGTAGAGTTGAAGTGGGCGACTTGGTTAAAATCAAGTTAGGACGTAGGGAGTTTGGCATGAATAAGTTTTCCGATCCCATGAGGGTCAAGGAAGTACACAAATGGCATGTTGTGCTAGAGAATGGGCAAAATTGGAATTTTCGCAGGATTGCCTTGTACGCCAAGAAGCACGTTCCTGATGAGAAAGTGGTTGAGCAATCATCCAGAGATGTGTCCTTGAAAGGTGATCCTCTCCTCAGGGATTCCCAAGTTGTTTCAGGTCCTTCTCAGGGCACATGTCACTTCCCAGACTCTTTCCCTGTTACTCCCACCTGTTCAAGGGAGTTTCCCTCTGCTCCTCGGTCTGCACGAGGAGTGTCCTCTAGTTTGAGTCGCACCTCCCATGGAAGGACTCTTCGTGTTCCCAAGAAATTTGATGAATTTGTCAGATATTGATTTTTCTCTTTGTATTACACTGTTTTTCTTTTGTTTTTTTTTTGTTTGTTTTTTTTTTTGTTTCCTTTAAGGGGAGGAGATATGTTGTGCCTATCACTTTAATGTTATCCCTGTTTAGAGTGTTATGCCAGTATGTATTCCATGTTCTCTCTTACCTGTATAGTTCCATATTCTCCATTCTGATCCTGGCGGTTGCTGAGGCAGGATGGTGAATACTTGTACTGCTGTTCTTGATGAATAAACTCACCTTTATCAACTCCTGGATCTCGACTCCTTCACTTCACCATACCATCGAGTAGTCCGACTATCCCAGTGCTCATGGATGCTGGCTGTAAAGCAATAGGGGACCAGGCTCGCCTTCGACCCCTCTTGCTCTGGGCCCGTCTGTGGAGGGTACCGGAGCTAAAACCCTACGCTGACGGCCTTGCTGAGGTGATGCACTCCGACGGCTGGCACAGAATCAAATGGCTGAAGAACATCAAACACCTTCTAGGGGATCTAGGCTTGGACTCTTGTTGGCATAGTCATTCCGCTCCCCCGAAGGAGACCCTAAAAAAACTGTTTTGGGAGTGGGTCCGCGTGAAGCGCAGCAGTAATCAGCACCACTGCAAAGCCACCGCAGCTTTTCTGCTGATAAAAGATGTCGTTGCCTACGAGCCATACATGGACCTAATAACAATTGCCATGGACCGGTCCCTGTATATCAAATTTCGGCTGGGGTTGTTACCCTTGGCTTACCTTTGCTCCAGGTGGAATAAATCCCAGCCCTCTTCACGATACTGTGCTTTCTGTCCCGACAAACCAGAGACTGTGCCACATTTTCTTTTCGAATGCCCTGATTACGGCCGACCAAGAACACGCTGGCTCGGACCTATCTGCAGAGAATTGGGTACTCGCCAGCACTCTGTCGCCCTTCGGATTCTTTTAACTGACACGGCCCCCCCGATTGTTTGTGCCGTTGCCAAGTTTTTAAAATGGGCCTGGTTGATTAGACTTAGAAGACTGTCCATATCAATTTAATCTTCTTTTAACTAATTTATGTTGATCTAATGTGTTTTAATGTTTTTTACTTATTGTACAGTCATACTCTTTTCGACATGCTGTTTTAATCTTTTGTATCGCTTTTATGATATATGCATATCGAAATAAAGCAATCAACCAACCAACCAATGAAACTGCAGAGCTGGTGTTATGCTAAAGACATGTTCACAATGCCCTTAGTCTGACCGTGTTGGGGTCCGTAGCTAACACCCCGATAGCCAACGGTTGTCCCAAAATAGGAAATGTCGATCTTTTCAATGATGGTAAGACCATCAAACAGGCTTGAGTTAAAAGGCCTCCCGAACTTGTGGAGGTAGTGAACTCTATGGCAACAGAGTATGTAGAATTATTGAACAACTTTACCCCAGAGGAGAGAGCGTTGTTTTCGGCAAAAGTCCATCAGCACTTCAGTGACAACATAGGAGAGTTGTTGGCCCAAGATATTAAACACACACACACAAGTCAGAAATACACACCCTGGTATACTAGGGCATGTAGAGTACCCAAAACTCTACTATTGCAAGCAATTAAGACTAGGGATAGGTCACGGCTAGTGGCTTGCACTGCAAGTTATAAGAAAGAAGTCAAAAGGGCGAAGAGGGATTGAGAAGACTCTCTGGGATGAGTTGTCCCATGCTTTGATCACCAAGGATAACATACAATTTTGAGGCAAATTAGATTTGCGTTCCTATGGTGGCAAGAGACCTGGGGTATACTTTGTATAATCCCAGGATTGGGATTCCCAGTTTAGTAATTTTTATTCCAGTTTTAATGACCAAGGGTAGGTTGATGTGGATCTCCAGCTGGTGGAAAAACTCAAGGACCAGGTAAATTTAGAGGTAACCCTTGGGAAGACAGAAGAAGCTTCTAGCTCTATGTCGTAGGGAATGCACCCGGTTCAGACCAGATCCCAGTGAGATTTACAGATTAATTCTGGGTATCTGGGGCACTTACATGAACCATCTCTCAAGTGCCATCTTGAAAGGCATTCCAATCCCTGCTTATTGGCGGCATTCAGAAGTAGTGTCCCTAGCAAATCTAGAACAATTATTCTCATTGATGCCTCCGTGAAACATTATTGTAAGCAAATTCTGAATCACGTTCTAGACTGGATACGGGAGAAAAATGTCCTTTCCAAGTTCCAGACAGGGTTTAGGAGTGGAATTAGCACAGTAGACTAGAGTTTGCACTTCAACTCTCTCTTTTGGAAGACTGACGATAAACAGGGGCCTACTTTTTGTCACCTTCGTTGATCTGTGCGCAGCCTTTGACCTTGTACGTAGGGCCATGCTTCGGACAATATTGGATAGGATGGGTATTTCACCAAATTTACTAGCTATTTTGGTACGGTTGCACGAGGAGAACTATGCCTGTGTAAGTTGGGGAACAGGGGACAACTCACCTCACCCATAAGTATCCAGAAGGCATTCAGACAGGGATGCATACTCGCCCCCACCCTGTTCTCCCTTTATGTAAACGATATCATGAGTAGATTGGACAGGGACAGACTTGATGCTCCCAGTGTGGGGGCCAGGAGAGTGCCTGCTCTGCTCTTTGCAGATGATATTCCCCTGAATTCCAAACCACTATGAGGTCTGCAACAGTGGCTGAATGTCTTTAAGGTTTTCTGTCTACAGAGGAGATTTGAAATTAACAGTGTGAAAACTAAATGTATGGCTTTTAACCCCGCTAGAGCTAAAACCTACAGTTGCAGACTCTTTGTTGACACAACCACAATAGAGTAGGTTTCAAATATTGATTATTAAGGGCTAAAGCTAACACCAAGCATAGATTGATCCATGCCAGACCATAAAGCTGATTGCTCACTATTATACTATTCATCTCAATTGCTAAAGACATACAACGAAAACTCTTTCAAAGAAAGCTGCTCTAGCAGTTGAGATTTATAATATCAAGGCTCTGGGATACCATAAATCAGATACCATCCCATTATGGCTTTCATGCTAAGTGGGCAAATGTGAGCTATCAGAGCATGGAATGTCCATAGTGTAAGGGGTCTAGAGAAGATTTATCCTACTTCCTAGTCTTCTGTACAGTGTCTGATGCCCAGAGGAGAAAATGGTTCCTACCCTTGTCTACACACTTGGGTGTTAGGAGTTACTTGGTTGCCATCAGGCTCTTAAGATCTGACACCTCCAGGCCGGTGGTGTTTCCGGTTGCAAGATACTCCCAAGCAGACTGGATATGGCAGTCCAAGTGCTTTTGTGCCACTGATGTTAGTACAGCCAAGGAAAAGCATTAGGGGGGACTGGAGGTCTCCAAATGCATAAGGTTAGACCTGCCTCCGCATAGAGGATTGAAAAACAGATTAATATGATCTTTTTATGAATTGTGTTTTAGGTACTGTATTTATAATATATTGTTTTTAGTTGTCTTAAACACAGCTTTTATTTTAAAATCTTTTAAGAATTTTTATATCTCATTTGTTCACTGTTTTGCTTGACAAGTTGCACTATGCACTTTAACACTGTGGTGATAACTAATGTATCTGAGGCCCCTCCTATTGGTTTTATTTCAGTTTGCTGGATGGAATTAAGGACCCATATGGAGCTACCAAGGGCTTTTTCTGAGGTTTTTGCTTTCCGGAACCTGTTTTTTCATGCAGATATATTATTGGGGTACTAGATTCATAAACCATGTGTGCTGAAGGATGCAATCCGGTTTGAAACTTACACCAGCTTTTTATTGTATCAAATTGGGTTTTGTAATTAAATGGTGCGCTTCTGTAATTATTGTATTTGTTCTTATCTGCTTTTCTGGTTCTTTGAACTGAAATAAAGATGATGATGATGAAGATATACAAGGTTTGCTGTTTTCACGTATGCATTTTACATGTTGTATTTATAATGTGCATTTGTTATGACTGGGATTTCTTTGAAAAATAAGTATTTTATTGATAGGTTTATGTTTAATCTTTTTTTCCTGTATCTTTGATGGCAATTTTGGGAAAATATGCTCTTTACTTGTCTTATATCTTTTATTTATTTTATTCTTTGGTTTTACAAACAATTTTTTGCCTTTAAATGACTGGTAAAATTGTCCCTAAAACATTTGAAAAACAATGACTCCACATTTAGCTGGCATGCAACTGTCTCTAAAATAACCTCCTTGGAGTATCATGTTAAAAAATATATTACTCATCATGTACAGCACAGCAACAAGATGATAGCTTCGAACTTTAAGCTGTTCTAGTCTGGGATCAATCTAAAGTGTGGAAGTAGTCATAAATCCTTGTGGAAAATTAACGATTTATCGACAAAGAGGAGATTACCATCGCTATCGTAGTCTCTTTAGGATTCCCTCGATTATTTGGCTTTCCTGATTATGATAACCAATGTAAGAGGACAATTAGGTAAATTTCATCAGTATTTTAATGGCATGATTTTCACTAGGCTGCAAATGCTGACACAAATTGCACTCTCATTCAATATTAATTAAGGGGCATTCAATTATGTCAGGTACGTAATTTGCACCCACTTCTGGGTTGAGATGGAAAATAATCCTCAAATTGTGCACGTTCTCATGTTTTCTGAGTTAGGGAAACTGGCATTGCCTCCTGATTTTCAACAGGTTTTACTCTTGGCTCCAATCAGGAGTATGAAAACCTTCAAGAGGCCCAATTGGCATCCAATCTTATTTTGTTAACAAGCTGGAGTTTGCTCTAGAAACAGGATTACCACACTTGGGCTACAGAATCCAAGGTCCTACAAGCTAAGAGCAAGTACTCAATTCTTCACATACTTACAGTTAAGACATGCTCTTAAACAATATATCACAGGGCCCATAGACACACGGGATTACAGCCAACTAGATGTCAAGATACTCCTAGGTAAACTTACTGGCCGAAAGGGGCTTAATTCAAAAAGGGCCTACACACTTGTGGTGGAGGCCCCACAGTTGTGGGGGTGATGTCTACACTCGTGGCAAAATCTCTGCAATGAGAAGTCTCATTGTGGAGATTCCTTGTGCGGAGACTCCCCCACGACTGCAGGTCCTCCGCCATGAGTGCAAAGGCCCTTTGTGAATGAGGCCCAAAGTCTCCCAAATCGATCAATCCTTTGTGCTCAACATACCGGACTCATTTGACCATCTTCAGGAGACCTGGGCGGGGGATCTAGGACAATTCACTTACAATGATTGAAGGGAGGTCTGTGCCTTTCCCTGTGAAACAGCCATAGCTTGGCAATATTGACGAATCCAATGGAAATATCTAAACAGAGTTCACCATACCTGGAACAGACTATGGACATGGGGCAGTGGTATCACAAAACTGTCTGCACAGCACTACAGCATTGGGTGATTTTCTCCACATAATTTGGAAATGTGAGAAATGTAACCCGTTTTGGGAGGGGTGTTGACATTCCTGTGATGCATGTCGGTTTGGACACTACCCCGAGATCCCACACGGATCCTCCTTCATGCCACGGACGAGACAGGCGGTGGCAGATAACACTCCATACTGGTATGGTTGGGACCTGTGATAGCAAAGAAGGACATAGCCAAGGCATGGAAACACAGCTAACCACCACGTTTAGAATGGTGGAAATCTGGGCTAGACTACTGCATGAGTCTGGAAATTCTTATATGTAAAGCCACGAGCTGCCCACTGACACATTACAACATATGGGCTGAATGGTGCAGGTACCTGGACCATTCATAAAAACCTACCTCTTCTGTTAATTATGTTATGTTTTCTGCAATATTCCATCAGCAGCAACCACCCTCTTAGGTACGAGCAGTCTGCGCCGGGACGCCCCTTTGCTGCGGCAGCCGTGCACCATATAAATACATATAACATAACATAACATAACATAATTCTCCAAAGGGCTGAAAACCCTCATCACTCACTGTAAGATGAAATCCAGACTTATATTAACAAAGCATGAGCTGGGGGCCAAGGAAGTAAAAAGCTGAATATTGATAACTGTTGGCCAGAGGTTAGGGAAGGTTGCTTTTGTTGTGTTGGTAATGCTATACTGAAAGTTCAACCACTTGGGTGTTTGCTGTTTTGTATGGTCAAAAGTGCAAAAAAGTCTAAGGTACCAAAAACTATTAAAGTTTTGTTGTAAAAACATTCAACTTGTTTATCAATGTCATTTCTACCTTTCATTACAATTATTTTCCCACAACCTTGATATGGTCACCATGTTAATAACCTTACTTCTTCCATTTCCCCTCACCCTAACCTTAACCTATTTCTAGGCAGTCCAGCACAGTTTGCCTTTCCTTGCCATATGATGTCTGATGTCCATATAATCCCCTCCCACTCCCTCCATTTGTAGTTTAGGGTAGTTAGCAGTACAGTAAAAAATGGACCAGGCTACCAAACTTCTAGGGCCTAAATGACAATGGCACCAGCTAACAAGACATGGTCAGTACATCTGCTCTTTCAAAATAACCAATGTCCTCACAGTTCACTGGTCTAAATATGAGCTGGTATGTTCTGCTACATAAATATATTATCTCCCTCTCCTTTCAACCCCTGCACTCACCCTTCTCTTCCCATCTAATCCCTGCCAGCCACTTTCATTTAAAAACATGCTCTTCAATCTCCCTCTTCCTAGCTATCACCAAGCTCTTTCTTCTTCCTCTTACCTACTCTAATATCAAGACATCCCATTAATAACTTCACTGTCTCTGGCTGCCCACTTACTGATCTCTTAGCCTGGTGTGCTCTAAGTCATCTTTCACTGTACCCCTACATGCAATTTTACCTCCTTTTCACTCATTCACCAACATATGCACCATGACTCCTGGCAACCTGCCACACCTGTGTATGTGTGTATGCATTTGTGTAGCATGCGTCTAGCCAAAAGGCACTGGAGCACTGTACAGGGTTAAAGGCAAAAACACAATAAACAAGGGCTTAAAGGAGTAGATGGTTTCTGTGAGTGAAATAGGACTGTTGCTACGCTGGAATCTAGTGTTCTTTAAATAGAAAAAGCATTTGCAATGCAATTGGTCTCGTCCTTGGAGGGAAAGTAAGCACCAAGCTGCAGAACACACCAGGTATGGGAACACATGGAGAGAAATACTGCCTATCAGCGGTAAATGGTATTGTCCAAAGCTCTATTTTTTATATAAAATAGGACCCTTCAGTGGTCATATCACAGAAAATACAAGATTTGACAAACATATTGTCTACGGGTGCTCGTGGAGTTTCTATGGCCTGGCTGGAATTTAGGGAAAGCTAAAGTGATTCTGGTATTTTACTCACCTCTACTGATGGTTTTCTATCAAGAAAGTTAAATAGAGGCAGTTGCCAGAAAAGCAACAAAAAAAGAGTCCCTATGCAGAAAGCAGTTCTGGTAATTTACTGACCTCTACTGGTTGTTTTCCATCAATACAGTTAATTGGAGGCAGTTGAACAAGCTGTAAGCAATTCTGGTATTTTACTGACCTCTGCTGGTCGTTTTCTATCAAGAAAGTTAAATAGAGGCAGTTGAACAGAAAAAAGTCCCAAAGCAAAGTTTGAGGCAGGAATGTCCTGGGGCTGATCTCCAGATCCCACAAAGAAAATACAACAATGTCTTCCAGAGGGCGCAAGTGCTGTCTAGGGTCGATCTGAAAAGGAGTATCTTCAGCTAGCTCCTAAGCTGGAACAGGATGGGATGGTCCTGATAGACATTGGGATGTTGCCCCCGATTGTACAAGATCCAGAATACGGGGGTGCTTGCAATTGACTATCTGCTGCAGAATATGACCCCACAGTGCTATGTATGTTGTTAACTTCTGACAGCTTTGATCTCCAGTTCCAGGTTGTGTTGTTTATGGAACCTGCATCGGGAACACTATGCTACTCCATGTAGGTACCACAGATCTATAGGCATCAATGGAGAAAATTACATGTATGTGACCGGTAGACACAGCTAATTTACTTTCTCTTTAACTAGGTCAATGCTTATTCAGGTAATGCACATTGCAGGAGAAAGTCTTGACCTCATTGTTGATTTTTGTGCTTCCTGCTTGTAGGCTTTTTTGACTGCTGCAGCATTGTGCCAACCATGGGTACTTTAAAAGTTACATTATGCTCTAATGTGCAGTACAGTAGTGAATCTTATTACGCTCCTGTACATGTTATATGCTTTAGACATTTGTTGTATGCTGAGTTTTTTTTGACAATATTGCACGGGCAATGTGCTCATCTGCTTCTGTCTTATATGCTTAAAACTGAATGTGCCCCTCGTCCAAGAAGATGATAAGAACATGGTTAACTGGCCTTTTCCAATCATAGCCAAGAGACACACAGTCAGTAACATATGCTTTGTTCTGGCCTTCTCTTACGGCAGACTGACAGAACTCCGAGCTGTACCCCTGTTCATGTGGACAGGACCAGATCTCAGATTTTGTAGACGGCCCTTTTATCCACTGTAATAGAAGGGTGCCCCACTGGAAAGAGCCTTGCCTTGCATGCTCCATGAAGATCTAAGCAAAGGCAAAATTAATGTCTTAGGCACTGCTGTACATAGGTACATTAGTGTCAACGATCCTTCTTTTTTCAGGGGATGCCACATGTCTGTACTCACACTTCAACCTCCTGTGTAGAAACCCCACAGAGTTTGGGGTACTCATGACTGTCTCTTAACCCCTTTCTTGCGGCCACGATTTTCCCGCAGTGCGGCACTTCCGCAAAACGGGCGCGGCCGCGACGTCCATTGGCCGACGGCAGCACTGGGGAGGTAGTGCTGCCGTCAGCCAATGGCCGATGGCAGCAAGGAAGGGGTTAAAATACCTATTTTAGAGGGTACTTTCTAGAAGATGCAGGTCAAAAATTGTTGCTCTTGTCACTTGTGGTGCCAGGACAGCAAAGTAAGAACTATTGCATTTGATATACCAGAAGGGCACAAGCCATCTTTCATAGCATCACACATGCTCAGAAAAGACATAAACTGGCTGTTGAGAGCCCCATGAACTGTTACGGGTTAGTGCCATCAGAGCATAGCTATCATTGGTGCATCAGGTGCAGTGACACTGAGGTCCTTTCGGCATGAGCAGCTTATTGCACCACGTTTATTTCAGCACACAAATGAATGACATGAAAATAAATTTGTAAAGCGCATGGCTGCCCGAGAGCATCCCAGCGCTATAGAACAAGGAGTACTGTTGGGGAGGTTAGGGATTAGGAGTCTTGGGGAAACAGGAAGGTTTTAAGAATCTTTGGAGAGTATTGATGGAATGGAACGGAATGGAATGGAACCCCTATCTAATGGTAGGGGTTCCATTTTATTTCCTTGCTTGCAATAGCCACATTAACAGCCTTCTTAAACTTCTGTATCTCTTCTGGTTTGCTGAGAAAGATGAGCACGTTTTTTTCTATGTGTATTTCGGCTCGAAAAGTGTACACTTTATCATGTACAGAACCAGTGTGCAATTTGCTGGTTGCATGACATTTTCAACTACCCATTTTCACAATTTATAATGTTTTTGTAAGCTTTACTCACTTATTAATTTGGCAATGTGAGAAAGTCAAAGGAAAGATGACCTTCCACACTTTTAGTTGGTAACATGATTAATGAACAACTTTGAACAACAGACAAGCATATGCTAAACACTGTAAACCTGTCAGCTTTGCAATACATCTTAATGTATTGAAAATGTTAAAACATGTTCCCTTAAGGGGGCGCTGTTGTACCTTCTAAAGAATGGCAGAGTAAGAAATGTCTTCCATAACTTAAGTCTTCTTATTCGATTTTTGGGATGCCTTCAACATGCCATGGTTGGCATGGTTTGATACAAAGAGTCTGATTTAGAGTTAGGCAGACGGGTTACTCCATCACAAACATGACGGTTGTCCCATCCACCATATTACAAGTGAATTATATCCAATGGCACTTGGAATACGGCAGATGAAAAATCAATCACATTTGTGACAGAGAAACCTGTCCGCAGAAATCCAAATAAGGCCCAAAGTCTTGGTCTATTTGTTTGGATTCTTGCCAAACAAGAGCTGCTGCAAAGTGCTTACTTATGGGTTTTTTCTTGTTATACCATTCCAGCTTGTGTGTGCGTCCATTTTAAATACATGTATATGTAATGATATATTGTTTATATTGTTCAAATGAATGCAGGATAAAATACTTGAAGGTAAGCAACACTGAACATAGGGGTGTTCCATATCCACAGTAAAACTTATTTATATAAATGTGCCCTGTGCTAAAAAGCAAACACACCTCGACTAATGATCGGTTCACAAAAGCTGGACTTAAAGAATCGCTGTTTAAGAGCATCACTCCTCCCACAATGTTGTGCTGATTGTTATTATGTAAGTAAGTAGAGCTGAGGAGGTGACATTTTACAAACAGTGGCACTGGACCTGTAATGGAAAATATTGCTTTTGGCTAGCAGTCTAGAGGCATTTGTTGAAGTATCTATAAAGTAGTGCAATAAACAAAGACAATAACAGAACATATAAATAACATAAGCAGAATAAAACAAAAGTAGTACAAAAATGCACAATAATATCAACATAACAAACTGACAATACACAACACATCAATATAGCAACACAGCACAGCACATCACACCACAACTCACCAAATGTACCACAAAGCCCAGAAGCACAACACAATAAAAAAGTATAGCTCTCAAGATAATAGCACAACAACTGAGAATAAAAAGGGCATACCACAATATAATAATGAGAGTAAACACATAGTGCAAAATATGACAGCACAATGCAATGTCAAAAAATAGGAAAACAATACAAACACCAACAATAAGACACAACATCACACAGTAACAAATCAATAGAAAACCCCAGACAATGTTACCCCAAGAGAAAAATGCAAAACCATAAGATGACTACACACCAACAAAATCCAACACATAAAAATACAAAAGCACAACAATATTTCTATTCTGTTATCTTGTTCTTATGGTGATGTGTTGCTGATTTCTGTTTTTATTGTTTGTGTTGGGGGTATGACTTTGCAGAATTTTGGTATGTAATGCTCTGTTGTGATGTGTTTGTGACCCTTGTTGTATTCATATTGTGTTGGGGTTTACTGATGTGTTTTGTTGTTTGCATAGTGTTTAGGTGTGTTTATATGTTATTGTGATAGTGCATCATTGAGTCAGTTCAGTTCATTATGTCTTTATTTCGAATAAAATTCATAAAAGACAGCATACATAATAAAACATTAAAAGCATTTTCAATAAGCCCCCAGAATATAAAAAGAAATTGTCTCAATTGACATACAACCATTTCATAGTAATTAACTTAATTTTAAAGGGGTTTCGATTTCTTTGCACGGATTAGCCACACCCACCCCAAAAATTTGGCAACACAGATCACAGATATTTCAATACGTAAATCGCATAGTTTCAACAGGGCTTCACGATTCCCCCCACAAGGTTTTACAAATAGGTTTCAACCATTTTAGTCGAGGCAATCGATATGCTGGGCATGCAAAAAACAGATGACCAATACTTTCAACCTGGTCAGGACAAAAAAGACATTTGTTACTTGTGTTCTTCGCCCACTTTGCAGTAAAGGAGTTGATCGGCAAAGTACCCACCCGAAACTGATGATACAGCTTGCGGTCTAGGGTTTTGAAGATCAGGTCCCAATAGGGCTCAAGGGACGGTGTTATCTTATGTATTAAAAAAAGTCCTGTTAAGCTATTTTCTGACGAAAGAGAGACCAGTGCAGATTTCTTTGCCGCCCAGAACTGCTCTTTAGATTCTAATTTAGATGGGAACCTAGAGCATTCAGGATGTAACCATAATTCGGGGAGGCCCATTGAATACAAAATTTGTTTTACTTCCCGGAGCCATGGGATTTTGTGAGCACCCCACAATGATCTGACCTCGCCCAATTCATGAGCGAAAAGACTGAGCTCTGGGGTCGTCCAAAGGCGACGCCAGAGAGCTGCGAGACGATACTGCGCCATCTCATTCAGCGGTCTACAGCCTAGATCTAAAAGCAATGGTTTTATTGGTGATGATTGTGGAAGCCCCACCAGGTTCCGCAAAAACCTATTCTGTGCTGTGGTTAGTGCTGACAAGTCTTTGTAACCCCATATGTCCGCTCCATACAGGGTAGCCGCATTGGCCTTGGCCTCATAAATTTTTATCACTGGTGTAATGCGTTTGGTAAAGGTTTTTTTTTGTTCCTGCAATAAGCATCCTGTAAGGCGAACAAATTTAAGTATTAAAACCTCCAACTGGGGGTTCCAAGTGAGTTGGTGGTCAAGAGTCACGCCCAAATATGTCATGACTTTGACCTGTTCGATTGGGACACCATTTAATGTAACCGAACTTTTAATTGGTTTATTTTTGTTAAAAACCATAAATTTGGTTTTGTCAACATTAATCTGTAGGTCATTGTTTGTACAAAACTCTGCAAATCTATTCAGGGCTACCTGTAACCCGCTCCAAGTTTTAGAAAGGAGCAGGGTGTCGTCGGCGAATATTAACATGGGATATTTTGAACCCCCCAGGGTAGGTGCATCTGTTTGTGTATCACTAAAGAATGCAACCACCTGGTTGATAAACAGGAGAAACAGGGTAGGGGCCAACACGCAACCCTGGCGCACCCCTCGTTCGACTGGGAAGCTGGCGGTCACCTGACCCTGTCTCCCCCATCTTACCCGGGCAAAATTAACCTCGTGTAGACGCCTGACCAGCTCTAAAAGTTCAGGTGGGAGACCCATGAGTCTAAGGGCTTCCCATAATTTTGCCCTTGGAACCAGGTCGAATGCCGACCTAAGATCAACAAAGGCGGCGTAGATGACACCACCGCCCAAGAGAACCACCTTCCAATACAGCATGGTAAGTCGGAACACTTGATCTAGGGTGCTGGTGCCTGATCTAAACCCTGCCTGCATGGGGGAGAGTATATTATTCTGCTCAATCCACCCCTGTATTCTTGCTAGGGCCATTCTTGATACCACTTTTTGGATAGTGTCGATCAGGCTAATGGGGCGATAGTTTTTCGGTGACGATCGATCCCCTTTCTTATAAACTGGAAGTATCTCAGCCCCTTTCCAGGATTGTGGTACCCTTGCCCCTGCTGCGATAGAGTTTGCTAAAGTTGTAATATATGGAACCCACAGATCTAGATTTAATTTAAAAAGATCCGCTGGTATGGCGTCTAAACCTGGGGCTTTACCAGACTGGATAGAACCTAGGGCATGTACAGTGTCTGAGGTGCAGAAAGTAAGCCTATCCCCATAAGATACTGATGCTATCCCCGCTATAGGCTCAGTTGCCGGCTCCTGTTCAGTATTTGAATCTTTAAATTGGGCGGAGAAAAATTCCACCCAATCTGTAGCGGAAACATAATTTTCTGGGGTTTGGGAATCCGAATCCCTGCCCCATCTGACTAACTCCCAAAATTTTACTTGGTTAGACGACTCGCAGGCTTTGAGAAGATCAAGCCAATACGAATCGTCCCATTCCCTCTTAGCTTCCCAAAGAGTGTGTTTATAAACCTGTCTCGCTTTCCTGATATCTGGAGTATTTCTAGTTTTGACAGCTGCTATTAGTTTGCTGTGGGCTTCTCTACAGTTTTTATTATACCAACCTTTATGTGGGTTGGCTTTCTGCTTTCTAGATGGCCTAGTGAGTAGTTTTCTGAGAGTCACAAAACATTTCTTGTGGAGATCAACAGTAATGGACTCTACCCCACCATTAAGAGATAATGCAGTCATCCTATTTCTTGTGTCTAGGACCAGTTCCTCTATTTGACAGATAAGCTCTTGGTCAGCTATGACCCTTGACCATTTGACCCGTCTTCTGTTGTCACACAGGACTAGGTCGGATGTTATACAAGCTGTTTCTGTCTGAGGGACCCCTAAACCAGGAACCCTGAGTCCCAGTAAGAGAGGATTGTTATCACTCTCTGGCCTGGTCTCTATTAGCATATCAATTACGTGTGGCCAGGATTCTATATTGACCAATATATAGTCAATGCGACTTGCACTAATCCCATTTTCAAAGGTTGGTTTCCCCGCCTTGTCAGACAAACTACGGCCATTCACTGCCCGGAGCCCCCATTCCAAGCAGAGCCCTAGCCAATGGAGGGCAGCCTCCGTTCCCCTGACACCCTTAGTTATTGCTAGCGGGAGGATATTCCAGACGGTATCTTCATCCATCCCCACATCCTCAGCTAGACTCAGGATGGGTTCGAATGAGCAGTTCAGATCACCAGCCACTAAGACAAGATGATCACTTTTATACTCATTCAGAAGATGTTCCAGGTCATTAAGAATGGGTTGCTTCCTTCCACCCTGACAACCTCGGGCATAGATGTTAATTAAAACAATATCCTTACAATACTCCTTACTCAGGGAAATACATAGGAGGTCAGCATTCTCCACCAGGATTTCCTTAACACTGAAGCCTAGGGAGTTTCTAATCCATATGGTAAGACCTCCCGAAGCCCTACCCCTGGAGCCCTGTGTTGCTGGTTTATAATAATTTAAGAATCCTACCCTAAATAGGGGATCGACTGACCACGTTTCCTGGAAGACGACGATATCATGTGTAATAATGAAATCTACCCAATCGTCGTTATCCAGGCGACCCCTCAATCCTGCTATATTCCATGAGTCCACCTTAATTGCATTGACCGGGTTACTGGGGCTGATAGGCTCTAGTTGTCCCAGAACTCCTGACTCAGTCGAAGTTGGATTATGAACATGGTCCAGTGTTATTTTTGGGCCTAGTTGTGACATAGGGCAGTTCGTACTGGATACTGACAGGGTAGACGAAATTGGTTCTACTGAGTGTATTGAGGCATCAATCCCCCCGAGTCAGTCAACCTCATCCAGACAACCAAACATGTTAGTAGTAGGAACCCCTTGCCACCAGTTATTCTGGTTTTGCCAACCATTCCTACGTCCCCTCTGCCTGGATTTTTGGACTGTTGACCAAGACCCCTCCATTTCAAACTGTTGTCGAGGAGGATAGAAAAAGGTGAGCGGTCTGACAACAACAGAGGGGTCTTCTTCACGAGGGGCCCATGAACAAAGATGTTGTGCTGTATGGGGATCTGCAAATGACACCACGATACAATCGCCAATGATGGATTTGCGCATGGGCCCAACCCATGGTACTCTTCGCACCATTAATACCGACTTCTTTGATGATTAGGGAGCTGTCGATTCGTATTAAGCCAATGTATGACCTTGTTTTTGAGGGACCAATGATTCTCTTTAGTTTGGGGGTCAAGAATAGGTACACCAGCTAGTACAATGACATAGGGACTAGCCTCCGGTGGTAGGTCAATATACCCACCACGAAAGTTTGGTCGGCTAGTTTCTTACATTATATTGTTGTATTGTTGTATTGTATTCTTACATTGTTGTTTTTGTAAAGTATTGTTAAAATGTGCTGTTTGTAGTGTTGTGTATACTATGTTTTTGCATTCATAGTTGCATGTGGTTGACTTGTGTTGCATTGATACTCTGATATTTCTATATATAGTTCTCCTTTATGCTTTTTTAGGGCTCGCCTGGCGTTGCAGCGCAAAGCGCTGCCGCTAGGGAGCCTTATTGTCATTGTGAAGACCTCCCAAGTGATACAGAGACCGGTGCACGAGCAGACACCAGTCTGTGAACGCGCGAGCCGCAGGGAACGCCAACGTGCACGCTCACGGCGTCACGCTCCTGCCCTCACGCGTCTCTTCATGGCGCGCTCCAGGCCGACTTGTTTAGCTACAGTGGCTGAACTTTAAAAAGATTAAACACGCAGTGCACACGATCCGCCTAATCCAAGTCAGCCCTGTGCAGCCCCAATGCGGGGCAGGGGTGAGTGACTGGGATGTCTGTGTGCCTTTCAATGTTTACATGCGCCTTCTGAGCAACTGTTCTGTGCATATGCGAGGACTCGAGTATTCTGTGGGCGTTCTGTGTCTGTATATCTTCAGTTACATACAGGAGCTGAGAATGCATCTTGCGAACACTGTGATGTATTTAGCCCAGACCTCATTGTATTTATTAGATTGTTTTGCGTGTATGTGTTATGCATGTACATACCAGTGTGTGCGTGTGTATGTGTGTGTACGTGTGTGTGTGAGAGATTGCGTATGGCTCGTGCATGAGGTATGCGTGAGGTGCCAGAAGTTGGAAGCCGCGAGCGTGAGTGAGGTTTGTATAATGCTTCGATTGACTGGTAGCATGCCTGAAGCAGGTGTAATACTCCAGTGCCTTCCTGGCAGCTTGAGGTATGCTTAATACTCCATTGTGCACCTGACAGTATGAGTGAGGCTGGTCTAATACCCCAGTCCATCCCTCCCTAGCTTCTTGAGAAATGGCGGTCTAATACTCTGTTGCACCCCCGCAGCATGAGAGAGCCTAGTCTAATACTCCAGCCCACCCTTGAATGAGGCAGCTGTAATACTCTCAGTACCCTCCCTGGCAACTTGAGTAAGGCCTAATACTCCATTGCGCCCCAAACAGTATGAGTGAGGCAGGTCCAGTAGCGTCTGTGCACCCCGAGCTACTTGAGTAAGCGTGGTCTAATACTCCGTTGCACCCTTGTTTTCTTATCTTGTCAGATTGGCGAGAGCTGAAAATCCTTCTAGTGGCTCGGAGGGTGAGTCGCTTGTGTGTGGCTTTAGTTAGCGATTGTTGTTGGTATCTCTTGAATAATCGTTTGAACTTAATCGGGGCCCGAGGCAGACGTACCCGAGAACAGTAGAATCTTAGACCTCCAAAAGAATGCACAATCCTAACAAGAACACACAAAACAGCGCAGCCGCTTAGCTTCAACACGGTCGAATATGCAATGTCGAATTTTTCAGTCTCTCTTCGATCTGTTTTGTCCATGTTGGTAGCACTTTTTGTTGTGCTTAACTCTAGAGCACTCAGAGCGGTCAAAATTGTATCGTTTGAACTGGCTGTTGATTTTTAATCCACCTACACCACGACCCTGTCGGTATCTGATGACGAAACATTTATTTAGTAGCGCCTAAATTGGCCCCAATTTGATGCATCATCAGGAAACAAGTCCTAATTTGTGTGCCCTTGGACAACGCTCTTATGCTTTCAGTGCAGGAATCCATCCTCCATCAGAGGCTCACAACTCAGCCACAGCGCCAATGTATTTGTTATCAAACAGCCAGAGAGCGAGCTGTACAGTACGGATGATTGGTACATTCTTCGTCCATTATGCCTTGTACTGAGTGCTAGGATTGGCCCCTGTCTTCTTATGTGCAAGACTTAACTTTAGAATCTGTGACTCGAGCAGGGCTTGCATATTGGTTTACATTAAAAAACCATCCTTCACAATATAATACATTCAGTATATTTAAGCTGCTGTACATCAATTTAACCCCTTCGGTGCTCATGACGAGCTCAGCTCGTCGTAAGGCACAATGCTCGTGTGCTCATGACGAGCTGAGCTCGTCATGACCACACCCATTTCTATTAGGGCCCAGCACAGGAGAGGAATATCTCAAGCAGCCAAGGTGTTAACTGAGTAAATTCAATACTATAACAAATCAGAAGATTAATCACATTATTGTGGTTTCAAAGTCAATCTAAACGTTTATTACAGTTCACATATGTACTTGATTTACCATTTAAACAAAGTAGAATAATTTTGAGTATGCTTGAACATCCTGTTCCACAACAAAATCACTGGGTGTTGGGCCACTCGGGCTGTGACGAGTCCGGTTCTGGAGTCCTGGTTTGGGTTGGTGGTGGACAAATTCGGTGTTCACAGGAGATCAGAGTTCTTTAGGAAGGCAGAGGATGTTCCTGGGGGACACCCTCCAACTCCACCCTACTCACTCTACTACTATCTACTCACTATACTCACTACAGTACTCTGCAACTCTCTACTATTCACTACTACTCACTCTCTATTAATAACTCTATTACTCTCTAGTACTAACTCTAATAGTCTACAACACACTCTCTACTCCTCTACTACGCTCTCTCTACTAATCACTCTTCTACTCACTATTACTCACTCTACTACTCACTCTCTACTACTTACTCTACTACTCACTTTCTACTACTTTCTACTCTACTCACACTCTACTAATCACTCTCTACTATCTACTACTCACTATCTACAACTCTACTAACTCTATACTACTCCCTCTACTACTCTCTACTACTCTACTCACCACTACTATCTACTACTCTACTACTCATTCCCCACTACTCACTCTCTACTAATCTCCAATCAATATACTACTCGCTCTCTAGCTACTACTAACTCTACAACAACTCACTATTACTCACTCTACTACTCACTCTCTACTACTTACTCTACTAATCACTTTCTACTACTCTACTACACAACTCTACTCACACTCTACTAATCACTCTACTATCTACTACTCACTATCTACAACTCTACTAACTCTATACTACTCGTTCTCTCTACTAATTGCTCTACTACTCGCTATTACTCACTCTACTACTCACTCTCTACTACTTACTTTACTACTCACTTTCTACTACTCTCTACTCTACTCACACTCTCTACTATCTACTACTCACTATCTACAACTCTACTAACTCTATACTACTCGCTCTACTACTCTCTACTACTCTACTCACCACTGCTCTCTACTACTCTACTACTCATTCTCTACTACTCACTCTCTACTAATCTCCAATCACTATACTACTCGCTCTCTAGCTACTACTAACTCTACAACAACTCACTATTACTCACTCTACTACTCACTCTCTACTACTTACTCTACTAATCACTTTCTACTACTCTACTACACAACTCTACTCACACTCTACTAATCACTCTACTATCTACTACTCACTATCTACAACTCTACTACCTCTATACTACTCGTTCTACTACTCTCTACTACTATACTCACTACTACTCTCTACTACTCGACTACTCACTACTATACAACTCACTCCACTACTCACTCTTTACTACTCATGCTTTACTACTCACACATTACTACTCGCACTTTACTGCTCACTCTTTACTAACTCTCTAATACTCTCTACTACTCCCTCTAGTACTCTATTTCTAACTCTACAACTCTCTAATACGCCCTACTCACTCTACTACTCTCTACTCACACTCTACTAGTCACTATACTCACTACAGTATTCTACAACTCTATTACTCACTACTACTCTCTATTAATAACTCTGTTACTCTCTAGTACTAACTATAATATCCTACAACACACTCTCTACTCCTCTACTACACACTCTCTACTAATCCCTCTACGTCTCACTATTTCTCACTCTACTATTCACTCTCTACTACTTACTCTACTGCTCACTTTCTACAACTCTCTACTCTACTAATCACTCTCTACTATCTACTACTCACTATCTACAACTCTACTAACTCTATACTACTCGCTCTACTACTATTGTAAATGACAATGCCATGTATTTATCTGTTTTCAAAAACAACACATAGAGAATAATTTGTCATTTACAATGCCAACAGCTCTAACTTTTGCAAAGGCGAGACCGTTGCATTGTAAATGCTTGTTGTTGTTTTGTAGTGTTACCTTGGCAAGTCAAGTTTTTTTGTCTTTTTCAGCGTTTTTTTCTCTTATGCTCTTGGTATGTAATTTCTGGGTTGGAGTCCTTGTTTAAATATAAGTATATTGTTGTTTTACTAATGTACTGAGTTGTACACTCTGTATTATGCTTCACTGCCGACCATCTAAAGCACG
This sequence comes from Lissotriton vulgaris, assembly GCF_964263255.1. Taxonomy (NCBI): domain Eukaryota; kingdom Metazoa; phylum Chordata; class Amphibia; order Caudata; family Salamandridae; genus Lissotriton; species Lissotriton vulgaris. The sequence goes on along the minus strand of NW_028241507.1, from coordinate 238,221 downwards.
GGTACTCATAGTACAGCCCGCGGGCCGCTGGCGGCCCGGCAAGCCTTCCGTGGCGGCCCGCGGACCTTGAGACATCATACCCGTGTTTTAAATATTTTTTTAAGAGTGTCTGCAGCAGCGCGAGAGATACTGCTGCTCTGTGGGGGCCGGGCAATCTTAGCGATAGCCAGAGTAAAGCTGCAGGGGCACAAGAAGAGGTGAAATACATCAAGGCCTCATTAACATGAAATGGTCTTTTAAAGACCCGTTAAGTGCTCCGGTGCGGCTGTGAGTGTGTGTGTGCCCCAGCTGACACACAGGCAGGGTGAGATGAGAGGGAGGGGGATGGAGAGGGAGGGAGAGTGAGAGGGAGGGGAAACTTACCGTGGTCTTTTGAGTCACGCATACCCCATTTGTATTTGGTAATTATTCAATCCTCAGGTGAAATTAGCAAAAACAGTTCCCAACCACGCACCAGCCAACTATTTTCAAAGTATTAGGCAGTCAGTATTTTAAGACGCTTTCTTCATTAATCGAAAGCCAGTGCTTCATTTTGCCGCACACTGTATTTCTTCTCCGGATAGCTGCCAAGCACTCGTTAGCGAGTATGAATATCTGGGCACCTACCTTAAGCACTGTAGCCCTGATAACTGTCTCGAAGTTGGCATGCGAATTCCCACATGGGAGTGCTGTTCTCCATTTTTCTTCTAAACACATGCACACCTCAAAAGAAAAGCGCATTCTTTAGCTGGAAAACCACCTACTTAATCGGCACTTCTCGCTCGCTCAGTCTATTGCCCCACATTCAGGGTCTACCATGGAATGCAAGACTACCCGAGAGAAAATTACGATTTACATTTTTGTCCAAAAATAATCAGCGCTAACAAATGCTACTGCAGCTTTGAGTAACCTTGTTACTTGTAATCGGTTTTAAACCCAAAGTAGGACATTTAGCACTTTCCCTATCCTGGATGCCTGTAATCATTCGAATACTCTTTCATATTCAGCAACACATTTATAGCACAGGTCAGGTTTTACTAAGAGGGATTGCCCAGCATTTATTTGGTTAAAGTAGTGTATGTACTATTGATTCAGCGCCGTCTATTAGTTCTATATTTGACCCTATGGCTTCCGGCAATTATGCGCTACATTTGTTAAAAAAAATATTATGTTTTTGTAGGTGTTATCAATTCACAACCCTGTTTGCTCTGTTTGCGGCTGTGAGTGTGTGTGTGCCCCTGCTGAAACACAAGCAGAGTGAGATGAGAGGGAAGGGGAGGGAGAGTGAGAGGGAGTGAGAGGGAGGGAAAGGTAGGAAGAGGGAGTGAGAGGGAGGGAGGAAAAGGGAGGGAAATGGAAAGGGAGTGAGAAGGAGGAAAAGGGAGGGAAATGGAGAGGGAGTGAGAGGGAGTGAGAGGGAGTGAGAGGGAGGGAAAGGGAGGAAGACGGAGAGGGAGTGAGAAAGAGGAAAAGGGAGGGAGATGGAGGGAGAGAAAGGGAGGGAAAGGGAGTGAGAGGGAGTGAGACGGAGAGGGAGGGAAAGGGAGGGAGACGGAGAGGGAGTGAGAGAGAGTGAAAGGGAGTGAGACAGAGAGGGAGGGAAGGGAGGGAGACGGAGAGGGAGTGAGAGGGAGGGAATGGGAGGGAGACGGAGAGGGTGGGAGAGGGAGGGAGAGGGAGGGAAAGGGAGAGAGAGGGAGAGGGAGAGAGAGAGAGGGAGAGATAGAGAGGGAGTGAGACAGAGTGAGGGAGACAGAGGGAGAGAGGGAGTGATAGGGAGGGATAGGGAGTGAGAGAGAGTGGGAGGGAGTGAGAGAGAGTGAGAGGGAGTGAGACAGAGGGAGACAGGGAGAGAGGGAGAGAGAGAGGGAGAGAGAGAGCTAGAACAAGACAGAAAGAGAGAGAGAGCGATGTGTGCATGCCGGGTCTGGTAGCTCAGTGGACAAAGGCGTCCACTGCAGGGACCTGTGATCAACCTCATGGTCAGTTTTTTTATTGCTCTAGCCCCGCCCCCTCCCCGTGCGGCCCTCAGACACAAACCAAACTGTAAATTTGGCCCCCCGAGAGAAAGTTTGTGAGTACCCATGATCTAAAGAAACGTTCTCACAACAGTTTCTTAACACAAAATGATGCCCCCCCGCAAAATTCAAAGAAGGGCCCGGTCAACTTCTAGATCACAAAGCTATTACTATACCTTGGACTCACTGTGACTTCACTATGCTCCAGGTGGCCTGCTCAGGAAAGAAGTGTAACTTTCCTGAGTGTTTACCGATTTCTTATTCCATGCCATTTCATGTATTCTGCAAGGCATGCAATGTCATGTCTTTGGGAGGCGAGAGGACCCCTCCAAAACAAGGAACCCTAAGGACCCCTGCTTTGCAGTGGCTGCAGGGCCTCCATTATGTCCCTGACTCACAACACTTCCGTCATAGAGGAACTCTGCCAAATGAGCACATTCCTGGTATTTTTTTGGGACAGAGTTTCATCAAACACTGCACTTACTTACTAACAAATCAATTGATGTGATCTGACCCAGAAAGAGAAAGTTCAAACACTATAAAATTGTACCTTATTTTGGTTGTTGAATACCATTGAAAAACTATGCCATTCAAGTACTTCAACCACAGCGTTTGAACAAGAAATGCGTTTATGCTTGTTGAGTAGTAGAATTAGGAATGTGCACAGCACCGAAAGAGAGTGGTGTTTTTTTCATGCAAATAATTTCCATCTATTAGAGCAAGCAGTAAATACAGACAAGGTTGTTAAGATGTTTCATGCTGCACTGCAAGATCTTCAGAACTCCAAGGTTTATCAGAATAATGGTATATGTTTGCATCTGTTCATGAAACGTGGTAAGATAAGGCGGTAATGTCTGAATAATAGGGTTGATTTGTTAATTGCTTATGCGCCTGCTGTTCCTTTGTCAGCCAATTGCTTTGCATACATTTGCAGCTACTGAACTATTGTTGTTTAATGCCTTCTGTTGTTCGTGTAGAAATAAGGGAGGGCAGCATTCATGATAAAATCCCACACAAATTGCTATTGTCCCGCACAAATTGCACAGCACTCTTCCTTTCACTTTTTCATTCGCAGATTGCTAATTAGCCCACACAATGAAAAAGGAACTTTTATCAATATTTCTTCTACTTGGGGATATGTGAAGAGAGCTCTGGAGCAATTATATATAGTATATTATTAATTTATTTATATATATATATATATATATATATATATATATATATATATATATATATATATATATATATATATATATATATATATATATATCCACAGCGAAATCCCAAAGCGCGACTATCCAGAACAGCGCAACACCAGGATACAGACTCCATAAGCAAGGATCCAGGTAAGTGTAATTTATTCAAACTTTACAGGTAACAAATGAAACAAAAAAACTACAAAATTGTGATGAGAAAAATAATGGTTACTAAATATACTCACAGAAAAAAATATACATTGGAACAACTTACAACAGGATATAACCATAGAGAAAATACAACATTCCAGTACACAAAGAGAGGCTTTCCTATTCTGCAATATTCTGAGAGTCTTTACCCTTTCTTTGTGGTCGATCAGCACCACCTACCCATGGATTGTTGACCACCCTTTGTTCGTGAAGGTCCACATAATCACTTGATTTTTATACATCTCCACATCTTTTCCCATTTCTCTTACATTCACTCCACGAGGCTGGACTTACTCCACCATTCTCCTGTGTGCACTTGCACAACACTGGATTTCATTCCAATAATTTTGAAAGGTACCAAAAACATTCTCACCTTTAGCACGGAATTGTGTTTTTTTGATCCACACTTCATTCATCACAGCCCATGCTCTCTTCATCACACTTTTACAATCAAAACTGGCTTTGTATCTCTCTTAATACTCAGCAATCCTTCCTTTTACCTTGTCATCTCATACTCTGTTTTCCAACTTTACCCCTTTTAACCTTTCATCTTGGTGAAGGCCCTTCTGCCTCTCATTACACTGAACGTGGTAAAATGCTGGTATAGCATTAGGCATTGTTCTGTGTGCCCACAATTTTTCACGTAGCACACTCCTCACGGTAACACCCCCACACACTGCCTGTTGGTTGCAAGCTTTAACCAGATGGTTCATCCTCTGTACCATTACATTGGCTTGTGGTGAGTAGATCACAGTTCTGAAATGCCTTACACCAATATTATTTAAAAACTCCGCCATCTGGGCAGAGACAAACTGCATACAATTGTTGGAGACAATGCCTTTTGGCACACCTTTCCTCACAAATTCATTCTTCAAGAATTAAATGACTGTCTAAGTATGAACCTCCTCCACACACTCAGCTACAACAAAATCACTTAGAGGTGTAATCCACTAATATAACACATCTCTCTGTCTAAGCTAGTGCATTGAAAGGTCCCACAATGTCCACCACTACCTTGCTCCAAGTTTTCTCAGGAACCTAAACTGGTGACAAAGGAACAGTTCTGGTCACTTTACTTTTGTAGCCGTATGCACACTGTGCATACTCCTTGAGAACTCTCTCCACCATGTGGTCCATACCTGCCCACCAATAACATTGTCTCACCTAGCCTTCTTTTTGATCCTCCCCAAGTGACCTTCATGTACCAAATTTACAATTTTGTCATGAAACCCCGTATGTGGGACCAGCCTCTCACCTCTACACAGATAACTCTCCACAATTGTCAATTCCTTTCTGACCATCCAATAATCCTCAACCTCAGATCTCATATGCCTTTTCTCTGGCCATCCCTTCACAACAAATTATTTGACAGAAACTACAGTATCCTCCTAAGTTGCCTTGCACCACTCTGCCCTTGTTACCACCTTCTCTTGCACCCATGATACCCTGACTTCATCACATCCTCCACTGTCATCCATCATGGGAGGCGTGATAAACAATCTGCAGTTTTGTTACAAGACCCACGCAAATACTCCAGATGGAAATTTAAATCCCTTGCTCCCTCTATCTATCTATGGATGTAAGATGTGGCTCTTTCAATTCCTTTGCAAGTGACCAACTTCACTAAAGGTTTATGGTCTGACCTTACAACAAAAGGTAGTCTCCACAAGTAGAATTTGAAATGTGAGATGCCCCAAGTACATGCTAGGGCCTCCCTCTCAATGACCAAATAAATCTCTTCGGACCCCCTCAAGTCTCTGAAGGCGAACGCAACCCCTTTTTCTTCCCCATCAACAACTTGGGACAGTACCGCTTCCAAGCCCTTTAAACAGGCACCGGTAATCAAGATCGCTTTCTTAGCAAGATCAAAGTCCCCTAACCCATCAATACTCTTTTTACAATGTCAAAAGCCAACCTACACTCCTCAGACATACACATTTCTTGCCTTTTTGCAACAAAAGTCTTATAAGGCAGACCACACTTTCAAAGTTCTAGATAAACTTGAGGTTATACTCTGCCAACCCAAGGAATGAGCATACCTCGTCCCTGTTGAAATGTTCTGGTGCCTCCACAATGGGCTTAGCCAAATTGGGTTTAGGGTCAATGCCATCCCTGGAAATGGTATGCCAGAGATAAGACACAGATGCCACCCTAAACTTGCATTTTTTTCTCTTCACAGTTGATCCACAATCACATAACCCACCTAGAACCTCAAACAATTTCCTCCCATGATTCTCCTCATCTTTACCATACACTAGTGTACTCTGTCTTTGTCACATGACATGTCCCTATAAATAACCTCCTCATTGATGGTAAAAACAAGATTCCTAACCCCATCATCCACTTAATCAAGTTGATGTACTACTTTGCTATCGGCATTGTGCCCTTTCAAACTCTTGCAAAGTGCCCCTTTCTTCCACAGTTCCTACAAATCGAATTGTTTGCAAAACAATTGGGGTAACTCATAGTGTGCTGCCGACTGTCACATCGATAACACTTGAAATTACTACCTTCAGCTTTGTGCTTCCACTCTCTCATATTCTTCTCATCCTTCTTCTCATCCTTCTTGGAGATCATAACCTTAGAAACTGCCCCCTCCCGTCCGCATTTCTTGACCCAACACGCAGTACTCTCAATTCTCTCAATAATGGCAAAAGCTTCTTTTAAATGTGATTCTTTGATAACAATCTCTTCTGCACCTTAGCATTATTCGTACAATGCACCAGTTGATGATGAAACAACAAATTGGTAAAGTCACCAAATTCACACATTCTAGCAAACTTTTTTAACCCTGCTGCATAACTCCTAATGCACTACGTTTTACCCTGCTGACATGTAAAAGATTAATGGCGCTCCAAGACCACACTTATCTGAGTTCCAAAAGGTTACTCCAACATTTTTGCAGACATTTTCTACACATCTCTGACGTCACTCTCATCAAGCCCCACAAGAATATCCTCCAAGCTTTCATAAACATTTCTGCCCTCTACACCAAGATTGTACAATAGAACCCCTTGTTTCCTAGTGACAGAAAGTCCCACCATTGCCACCAAATAGGAATCAAACAGGTTTTTTTTCCATCTAGCCAATGTCAGCATTAGCTCCCCTTTGTCATTTAAAAATGAAGGGGGTCGTAACATCAAATCTTTGGATGACATGGTTTCCCTTTACACCACCACAAACTAAAATAAGAATCAAACACAATAAAATAATATAAAAAACTAAAACAACAACCTGGCACTTAATTAGCCAATATTACTGCACAAGTGACTCTGTGACTTTCCTTCAGATGGATCATGAAACAAGGCACCTCAAATGTTATGGAATACTCTATCAGCTAGACGACCAGGGAATACATGGCAATTTAGTGAAGTGTACACTTTGTTCAACCTCGTCACTCCCGAAATTTAGGTAGTGTAATCAAAACACATTGGATTTCTTCATCCCAATAGGCTGATGCCAGCATATGTGCTCCTCTGACCCCTGCTGTGGTCCTCTGACCCCTGCAGTGCACCAGAACACCAATGGTGCACCCACTCACCAATGTCCCAAATCAGTAACACTTCATCATCGTCTCCTGACGATACCGCCATAGCTCCATGAACATCAATGCCCGATTCAAGATAGCAATGATGAGTGTCAATAACTTGAAAATGCTCAACATCCAATAGAAGACTATGTACCACCATCTAATAGCAGCGATGATTGCCGCACATCTAAGCCAATTAATGCACACTATAGCCATGGACACGCCAGCAGCTGAAGCTGCGTTCCAACTGCTCATGGCTACTTGGCTCACACGCCCCATGTGCTGTGTCTCTAGAAGTGGCACGCCCAACAGCGTCTCGAGCAGAACTTATGTGCCCAATGGCATCTTATGCCAACTCCAGATAGCAAACACCATAATTTCTTTTAAAATGTCCAACATCATGACTCACACGCCACCGGAGCACCAATTTTGCACACTAGCCAAAATGTTGAATAATAGGAAGAATTGTGACCATTAGCATGTAGTAGGTGTCAATACTGCTGTATCCTGCTCCTTCAGCAGATTCGCCAGTCATCACAAAATTCCTTAAGATGTGTCGGACTTCTTCCTCATCCCCTTTCCAACTGCAAGTTTCCTTCCTCTGCATTCCACATAGAACTAAGTGACATGAAGGCCCACTAATAAATCACTCTAAAGTTCAAACACAACAGTTTGCTTTTTTAAGTAACACTTCTGTAAAGTATAATCTCTACACATAATATGCTATGACTACCCAGTTTATGGTACTCATTTTATCAAGACAGAAGAAGGGAAAACTGAGTAGGCCTTATAAGGGTTTTAACTTGTAGCCTTGAGAACAGTGCAATTATGAGTACCAAATGTTCAACTCACTGAGATATAGAGTGTTTAGAAACTTTTGTAATTCTTTAACCTATAATAATATAGTTATAGCTCCTTCGGTGCAATTCACAACGTTTTTTGCCATGAGTAAGTTACAGTAGTTCATGAGGAAATCAGGAAATAGATAAGAGTAAGTCAAGAGTAAGTAAAACATACTCATGAACACATAAAAATTGGCTCTGCATATCTAGGGCTGTGTTGCCACAAATGTCTACTTTGATACTGTAATTTTTTTTATGGGTTGGACTATGCCTCGTGTGGTGGGACTGAAATTTTACACAGCGTGCCAAAAAAAAAGCTGTTCTGGAAAGTGGCCAGAATATTTACATAATGTTGATATTAATTCAAACATTCCATCCATCACTTTTTGTGGCAACGTAACCCAAGACAATTATGGCAGTGGAACACAATTGCATCTAAATAAGATGAAGGCAAGTCTAAGTGATGTAACCAATGTTTATAAGGGATTCCTACAAGAAACAGATTCCAAATAGCTCCATACAGAAAAGTTGTGCAAATATTCCAAAACTGCGTGAAAAAAGGGCAGAGTCACACACAATATATTGCATAATATATTATTAATAATAATTGTATCAAGAAGCAGAATACAACATATCTACACACCTAATGAAAGTAATTATTGGTCCATCATTTTCCAAGTAGGGTTCTTCACTCTACCAACTTGCTTCACTCTGGATCCAACAGAATCATCCATACAGGATGACATTTATTCCGTAATTCACTCCCTTAGGCGTTTTCCCTTAAAATGAAATTGTTTTGTGCCTCATAAACAGGGTTGACATATTCATCCATCTAATAACTGCTCACTTATCATTACTAAAGGAACTGTAATCATCTGTACCCATTCACAATTTAACATTTTCACACTTAGCCCCCAGTCTTACAATCCAAATGCTGTAATCCTTGCTTATCACAATATAGTGATTCACTTTGGCAACTTTTATTGGTATACTCACCCAATCCCCCACATGGAAAATGTGATTAGAGCCTTTTCTATGTGAATCATAAAACATTTGTCGACTGCACTGCATACTCTACTGATCTTACAAAAGTTTTACTTCACAATCAACTCTCTTCTCCCCCATAAATAATCTTTAGAGACCGGTGCTCTAAACTTCAACAACCTGAAATCATTCTCACATGGATTAAATGTGGTGTAATACTATATATCCTCAGCTTTTGATATTTTAAATCTTGGCACTGAACCCCATTTGTCATGACTCATTCAAAACTTTCTTTTAGCACCGGAGTACAGAGTTTCATATAAAGCAGATATAAAGTTGATATAATATACTGCATACTATAAACTTATATGAACTTGTAAAAAGTATGTTTTTTGACTCAACCTCAACTCCACTGCATTATCTGTAACCAGGAATTCAGCAAAACCCTCTTTAAAAAACATACTTGAAAAATTCTATGATGAGAGTTGGTTATTTGAGTTGTAGTCCACCAAGGCTAGCACAAAATATGAATTATGAGTTAACTCTGAAATGGGCTGAGAAAAGTGTGTAGGATATGGCTAGGCATGAGTACCAGGGTCACTAAGTCATTCAATTAAAGCTCCACCTCGTCAATGACATCCAGCAATGTTGAATCTTATTCAGAGATGATTGTGATCCAATGCAGGGGGTACACAGCCCTGCAGTTCGAACTGCCCTGCTCCATATTGTTTGTTAGTCAAGGTTGATTTGACTATGGGTGGGTCCCTGTCTGCAGTGGAACAGTGAGCAGAAAACTCAACTGACTGAAAGTGACCCAGAGAAATCATCACTGGCTTAAATTAATCCAAGCATTAAATCCATAATTCTTTTTTTGTTTTGTCATTTCTTCTTTGACACTAGAATGAAGACAAGTATAGATACGTGGCACTCACTTGATTAACATTCTAACTTAATTAAGTCTTCTTGCAGCCGCATTATTAACTGTGTATTAAAAAGCATTGGAATCGACGTTTTCGTTCACTAATAGTGATAAGTATACATCGAATGACAATCATACTCTTGATATGATGATCCCTGAAAACTTGTGTAAACAAACAGCATTCATTTGTGGAATACCCTACTTTGATATTTGCTCATATAGCAGTACCATTTACTTGTGTTCCAAAGCAAACATTTGGTGTGAAATGTGTGATCATTCCAAAGTCCTGAATATGGTACATTTCTCATGGCTGTTTGTTCCCCTGTTCTTATTGATGTCACAAGTTCCTTTGTTCCTGTTCTTTAGCAAGTGAAACTGTGAGGTTTCCATTTCTGTTATTTACTTGTGTGTCCTAGTGCTGTGGGGAAAAATCTGATGTCAATGATTTCTTGTAATATATTATTTCTAGTGAGAAGTGGCGACAAAATATGTTTGGAACACAAGAAATACTGAACTGGATTTATGCACATGCCACACTCCTCAATAGTATATAACTTCGAATCGTAGGTAAAGGATGGTCACTCGAAACAATAAATAGGGGTTTTTGAAGTTGCGAAACATTCTTCAATATAATTACTACAACAACATTTTCTGCATGTTGGTTTTCACATTCAAATTGGGAATTTAGGACCACTTTTAACTGCTTTTACAGAAATTACATCAATGATCTTTATCCAGTTTCAAAGTCACAAGGAAAAGGGTTTAAAATGTAACTTAAGAGAAAATAACTCCGTTGTTTTTGTTGTATACTAGAACTCTTGAGAATACGTTGCAAGTTTGCATGAACAAACTGCGCCAAGGTGTTAATCTGGGAAAAGCAGAAATCCCTTCTCAAACTACTGGTAAGTCAACAATTTAGGTCTACATGAAGCTTTGTCCACATCATCATAAAATAATCGAGTCACATTAAACTGCTGAAGCAGCTGGGTACAATGAACAGTGAAAATGTACATTTTATTGATATATTCTAAAAGTGGGTAATAACTGAGCAGGTGAAGATATCATCTTGCAGAACCAATTAAGAAGGAACCATGCTAGATTTTTAGGGTAGTGACTATATCAAGTTAAATGTATGGAGAAATTCCTGTTACGGTGCACAGTGTTTCTTGAGCCAGATTTCAAGTCCCAGCATCGCTAGCAAGCACACTGATTTGTCTTCATTGCCTTACGTACAAATGAATGAATGAATGATCTACCTAATCAGTTGATAAGGTGTGTGACAACAGTGAAATAGAGGGATCAAGAAGCTGTCAGCCTTGAGGTGTCTCTTCTTTAGCCAATAATGTAAAGTATTTTATTTCAGATTTGGATAATGTTCCTTCCACAACATAAAAGACCACACTTTCCCTTTGCACTCTACATAGCAATTCGGCTCTGCAAATTATAGTTTACTCCAAAAAGATTGGTGTAATCACATATAAGAAGGCTGTTTTAAAGCTGTATTAGACAGTTCATTTTGAGCAATACCTTTACTTGGAGTAATATTAATGAAATTTTCACTAAACTCCCAGCAGGCGCAAAGTGGTAAGCAATAGATTTGCATGAGTCAGTTTTGAAAACTCTATAGCTTGCGCTTATTCCAAAATTCCAAAACGTATATTTTAAATGCAATCTGAACCATGAGTAACACTGTGTCAGGCTGCTTACAACGATAATGTAATGTAATGCTTTGACACCTTTGTTTCAAGGGAAACCATGGTATGTGCTTACCACTTTGCCAACAATATAAGAGGTTTTAATATTTTGATAGGAGCAGCTTATAATGCATCTGTAATTCTGTGCTCTGGGGTATTTTATTTTTTAGGAAATAATAGTAAATACAATTACAAGCAATATGAATAAGATAGCAAAATAAATTACACATCACATTACATTTACCACTTAGAAGGAGATGACAATGAATGTACATTATATATTGGTTTATCTATGTGCTGTTATTTATTTACATTTTCCTTTAGGTTTACTGTTATTTAGTGGTATAACTATTACGAAATTATGAGCATTGCTTTGGTGTGCGAGCTATGATTTGCATGACTGTTACTGCGAGATATGGATTCTGGTCCTTATCACAACTTGCGAATGTCAAGGTTTTTTCACTTTGCATTCACAAACAAAACTGCATTCACAACCATAACTGCATTTTAACTGTATGCTTTTTTGGAGAATTTCTGATTTTTGCTTGAAACATTATAAAGCCCGCCATACCTCCACTTTAATCTTATTTTTTTCAGCCAATTTAGTTTTATTTTATTTTATACCGCATCCAAAAGATCAGTGCAAACCACCTTCTGTGATTATTAGCAACCTGAGTCCACTGAAGGAATCTCAAGTTTTAGTCAGATCTGACTAAAGTGTCACCATTTTGTCAGATTTTTTTTTTGCTATATCATGTACTGTTATTTATTTTGGCAGGGCCTTAGCATGTTTACCCTGCTATGAGTGTATGCAGTTTCATTCAACTCCGTTAACATGGGGCATAGTTTTGAAGGCAAGGAGACAAAAATCGAATAATTTGTCAACTCCCAGTGCACACACCCTTCAAACCTTTTATTTATGGACCCTGTTTTATTAGGTTTTCATACCAAACCATGGCACAACATACTCTAAATAGACAACAGAGGCTAAAAGACTATTTGTCCAATTAAGCTTTTATTTTTAAATGTGGACTCACAGAAAATCTGTAACTTAGCTTTGAGGACTGTCTGTACACTAATGATTCTGCTCTTTAATCCTTTCAAGCCCCATCACACATTAAATGTTCATGCTACTTTCTTGAGAACCACTGAATAGAAGTGTTTACCAACCAGTAAAGTTTTGGGTACAAGCAGTCCTACATGTTAAAAACAAGTTAAATGCTGAGCACATCTGTTGGGTGGCAGAAACAGGTTTCAAAGTAGGTTGTGGCTTAAAGTCAAAGCATGTCACAAAACAAATGTGAGAAAAGGCAAGGATTCTGTTCACAATAAATAGTCCCCCAGGTGATGTCTGGGAACATGCTTGTGTTAAATGTTGTTTGATGCTGCTATAGACAATATCTATGTAAAAAGGATGTTTATAAAGTGTAGATGTTTATTGGCATAGCTTTGCTGATCTGTTTGAGGCATTGCACATTGTTGGATAAACTAGAAAGTAGGGGTGACCCACTTAATTTTCTTTTAACTCTTGTTATGTTTGCAAGCATGGATCTAAGGTTGTATGCAATTGAACTCATCTCAGTAAAGTCTGTAGTGTATTTTACCAAACTACATAGGGTTGCCCATAGGACAGGGTTGAGGGTGGCTTATCTTTGCCTAAAGCATACCTGTCAATCTCTTGACTGAAAATTATGGTTTATGTTTAAGTTTAAGGACGGTGATCCCATAAAGAGGAATAAAAAGCAAACTCTTTTTTTGGGTGTTTGAGGTTTAAAGCGTGAGTGACCCCATTAAAGTCTCTGGAAGCATTTTGATTTTTTAGTGGCTGAATGATAGTAAAAATGGTAACCTGCACAACATGTGGGTAAATTGGTGGGTATGCTATGGGTACAGCATGTAGGGAAAGATTATGTCCATTATCCATTTTTTGTGATACAAAATTGAGCATTGCAGTAGGTTGTTGAAGTACTTGAACTCCAGAAACCGTAAGATACTTTCATATTTATTGTATGATGCCATCAGTGACATAATAAATGATTTTGTTTGAGATGTCATCAGTGATGCCATCAATGATGCCATATTAACATGTCATGAGTAATGCAATATCTGAGGTCATAAGCAGTGAATTACAGGGTGCAAGTTCAATCAGTTATAATTCGAAAATCTACGTTTTTCTTTTTTTAACATTATTCTTATCTGATGTCAACACCAAACTATAACATCACTTTAACCTTTGTTTTTTTCAGTACATTTCTATGGATTTTGAAAATATTCTAAAATGAGCATCTGCCTAACCACGTCGGGCAACCTACACTCAACCCCTGTGGTGAGGTCTACCCTGCTGCAAAGAGTGTTTAGCGCTGCATTTACTTTAAATTAACAGTTTTGAATACTGTCATACAACCACAGGAGTAACATGGTAGGAGGATTTGGGTGCATTATATGGCATGGCTGTGCAACATTACAGTGTAATACACTCACAAAAACTGTCTTGGGTCCAGTCAGGCTCATTTGCACAATCGTAAGCTCAACCCAGGATAGCCATGGCTTCAAGAAGCAAAGCTAAAACCAAGAAGCTAGTTAAACACATTTAGCAACACCAAACAATGAAATAACAGTAAAGAAATACTACACCAATTCATAAAAATAGAATATATTTTAATGACATTTTAGGGATTTTTAAAAAAAATCTAATGCAACTGAAATCAACAATGGCCAATTGTAAAGTTTGTAACAATTTGAAAAATTAGATTGACTACTCCGCCCTGGCTTGGTTGGTCAAATCCAACAGGGAGAAGGTCTGAGGGAAGGGGGCAATGGGGTAGATTTGGACAGTTACCTGGCCACGAAAGCGTTTTCTAGTCCAGTTCCAAACAGTAAATCATGACCGCCATAGACTTCAATGGAGTGGTCCTAATATTGCAGAGGCAGGAGATGAAGATGCTCTGGATGCTGCGTGGTCGACACTGGTTCCTTTGCGGTTAGTTTCTGGCCTGTGGGTCAGGTGGTGCAACTTTGACCACAGAGGTTGGGGTTCCTGGAAGAACTCCTTGAGCTGCGGCTGGACTACTGGTCTCCTTGTACATAGTTCCCAGCAATATCCTATTGTGAGGCTTGTGTCCCTCTTTGGCAACCAATCTGGATTCAGATAACACTCCTGGGTCCAGCTGACACAGTGCAAATTTTGGCTGTTGTGAATTGGTCTCTTGGGATGCCCAGGGGCAGAAGGTAGCAAATATTCCTTAGTGGCAACCAACTTGCAGATTTTGGTTACTTCAGTTATTCTGACCCTAAGGCAGGATCCAGAGGGTCAGCCCACTGTTCTCTTGAGACACTCATTTGGTCTGGGGCCCAACTTTTCCCCAAGCCAGTAGCCTCAGCAAAGTCCTCACTTATCTAGCCCAAGGTGAACCAGGTGCGGTTCAGCAGGTGGTACTGCCTCTCTTTGTGCACTCCAGTGGTCAGCTGGGCAGTCCCTCTTCAGTCCTTGTTACAGTTCTGATGTGATCTGAGGGCCAGGGGGCAGGGTGCCATATTTATTCTCAGAAAGTGCCTTGGGGGGATGATGAGGTGGCTAGCCAATGGCTATAGGTACTCTCCCTCTTAGTGCCGAATTTCTGGCTATATGTGGCATCTAGAAATCCCAAGGTGTACTACTCTGTCCCCTCGCAAGAGTTCGGGATGCTTACTACGATGACAGGATCTTGTTAGCCCACCCTAGAAGTGTGGTTATCTATGGGCTGCACACCCACAGGAAAACCAGCTTGGAACACTGGTTCCCCCTCTCTGTGCCTACCGCCAGCCTTTCTACCTGAAAAAATGGCACCCCCCTCAGGAGTGTCAATGCCCTTTGCTCACCAAAGGCAGCTTCACAGTTGAACCTTGGGTACTCCGCTAGCACCCTGAGTAGCTTCCTTTGAAGGGGAGGTAACACTGCACTCTGTAGAAGTGTGCTATTGTTCCTAATCTTGGGAGTTGTTCGCATGACTCCCCAGTTTGGCAGAATGCTGTCTGCTGGCCAGTACCCATGTGAATATGAAAAGAGAGAGTTTTCCCAAATAAACCCAGAAAGGACCGGGAAATGTCACAATCAAGCAATAAAATTCCTTTCTGTGTGTTTCAATTTATGTACTCGCATATGTTTTGCAGAACATCATTTGTTTAGACCAATTTCATCCTCATTTTATAGCCCCATGCAATATATTTTAGTCACAACATAAATTTGTATGTATCTAAATACTTTTTATTAAAAAAAAAATTCTTATAGTGAATGCAAGCGATTCATTAAAAACAAATCATACATATTTTTCAAAACAACATTCTAAACAGATTTCCTAAATTTCACAATAAATCAATACATGTTTCTCAATACATCATCTTAAAAACCAGCGTTGTACATATAAAAATCCGTGTGTCGACGCGTTTCGTTGCTTCGTTTTTATAGAACACCTTCCTCAGGACAGGTTTAAAAACATCACATCTTCTTTCTAAAATTAAATGCATACAATTAATAGAATTGTATTATATGGGGAAACTGTTTTTTACTCATGAGCTACTCGAGTAAATGGTCTAAACAGATCTTACATTAGTTTTCAATTTGTCTTTTGGGTACCAGATATGTGCCGGGGGTTACAGTGAATGTAGAACCTCCACTTCCAGTCTGTATTTCATCAGAGGATCTGTACGTAAAATAACATTTATTTTTAGGCTCGACAAACAAATACTGAATTTTTAATGTCTAGTATATAAGGACATTTGCCTCTGTTTGCACTTACTTATTAATGGTCTGGGGGCACCATTGATGGTGTCGGCAGTCCGTTTTCTATCTCGCTTTAAAACTACAAGTGGAAACTACAAAAATGGCGCTTTAAGCTAGCGATTATCGCCTAACTGGACTCAGCTGTTTCTTGATTTATTTAATAATCATGAGCATGCCGAGTATAAAAAGGGAGTGCTCATTTCAGTAATTTATCTGACACGGGCAACCAGGGAGACCGGGCAGACGGACCGCTACTTTTTCGAGGAAAGGTAAGGCAAACTCTGTCAGGAACTATAGCGGGGAGGGTGACTTGTTTTTAAATTCTCACCATCTGGAATCCCGGTTAGCACTTTGGGCACCTTATACCATAAGGGAAAGTTTAAATAATTTTTACAAACACAACTATGGCCTATACTAGCGTGTTGAGGAACTGGTTGCAGTAAAAGAAAAATTGGCCAAGCTATACTATAAGACCCAAATGCTATTCGTCAAAAGATATGAGACGGGACCCTGTTCCCCCAGTTAATCACTCGTTGGGTTTGATGTAAATGTTAGGGTGGCCCTACACCCGGAATTGTCACCAGGGAGGGATTAGTATGTACCACTAAGTTGGATTACATAACTTTGGACACCCTGCCCAAAAGAAATGTATTGCTCTTTATTTAAATAATTACTTATTAGGTAAACATGTAAATTAAAAGCACGACAACCATGCAAGGGGAAATCTTTCCTGATAATATATATTTTATATTTAGACGCTGAACATCCCCTCAAAGAATAAAGAGGAAGGATTGTTGTGTGACCCCAGGAGGAGCAAAAGAAAGAAATTCCACCAGGCAAGCAAAACACAGAACGAATAAAATAAAAAAAGTCTATTGAAACATAGTCCTTGCAACGGAGCGTAGTGCCCCCAGGCCATTAATAAGTAAGTGCAAACAAAGGCAAATGTCCTTATATACTAGACATTAAAAATTCAGTATTTGTTTGTCGAGCCTAAAAATAAATGTTATTTTACGTACAGATCCTCTGATGAAATACAGAGTGGAAGTGGAGGTTCTACATTCACTGTAACCCCCGGGACATATCTGGTACCCAAAAGACAAATTGAATACTAATGTAAGATCCATTTAGACCATTTCCTCGAGTAGCTCATGACTAAAAAACAGTTTCCCCATATAATACAACTCTATTAATTGTATGCATTTAATTTTAGAAAGAAGATGTGATGTTTTTAAACCTGTCCTGAGGAATGTGTTCTATATAAACGAAGCACCGAAACGCGTCGAGACACGGATTTTTATATGTACAACGATGGTTTTTAAGATGATGTATTGAGAAACATGTATTGATTTATTGTGAAATTTAGGAAATCTGTTTAGAATGTTGTTTTGAAAAATATGTATGATTTGTTTTTAATGAATCGCTTGCATTCACTATAAGAATTTTTTTTAAAATAAAAAGTATTTAGATACATACAATTTTATGTTGTGACTAAAATATATTGCATGGGGCTATAAAATGAGGATGAAATTGGTCTAACAAAATGCTGTTCTGCAAAACATATGCGAGTACATAAATTGAAACACACAGAAAGGAATTTTCTTGCTTGACTGTACCCATGTGAAGCCACTGGACAGAATGGGTCACAGAGTGGCAACTTTCTAAAGGTTGCATTTATTCAATAGTGACATTAAATTTTACTTGGGCATCAAGTCGGGTTTATTGCCACAACTAATGTGTTACCTTACTGTGTCCAGCTTAATAGTGGCATTCAGAAGTAAGTATGGCTGAGTGGTCTGCCGGTAGCCCTGTGTTAGCCAATGGGGCTGCTACTCCTTCCATAGCAAACCTACAGGCCTTCAATGGAGGAATCTTACATATATTGCTAAGGGAAGTAGGGGCATTGCAATTAGTTTGAATGGCAAAGTTGAACTAGTAGTGTTACCACTGACCTTCCAGTCTGCAGTGGCAGACTGGGAGCCATTCTGTAAATTGTCAAACACAGGGTGGCACAAGCAGTGCTGTAGCCTTGGGTAGAAAATCTGCATTTCTCTGGGTACCATATACTAGATACTGATAAGTAAATCAGTCCTTGCCAATAGGGATAGCCAATTTGACATACACTTTGTAATTGGTTAGAACACTGGCACAGAGGTCTGGTTAGCAGGCCTTTGTGCACTCTCAGAGTCAATACACCAGCAGCATCAGTCCACAAATGTGGAAGAGAACACACAAATAGGCATTTCCTTACACATGGTACCTCACGGGCATCGCTAGCACAGTACTGACAAAAAAATCGGCTTGGGTGTCAAGGTATGTCATCCATACTTTCATGGGTACTTTTCAGAAGCTTTTCAGGGCTCAGGAAACCTGAGTCTCCTAATCCTGTAAAGGTAAATACATTATTTTCTCTGAAGTTGCAACCAGACAATCAGATCATTTAGGCATCAGAGAACTGATATACCAAAATGATGAACTGGAGAAAAAGCTCTGTCAACCGATCAGAGGTGGCTATTTGTTTGTTTTTTTGGTACCACAGGAGTCCTGTGGGGCTGCTGCAGGACTCTTGAGGGGACAACCATTCAGAAAATTCTTATTTTCTCTCAGGGTTAACCTATTCATGCCCAGCCTTTGCCCCTCTATAAAGGCTAATAAAAAAATGGCTAAACTGATTCAGACAAAACACCACAAGCATGCTTTTTGAATATAATTCTAACTTGCTGCCAAATTTGGAGTAATCCTGTTCAGCTGACCTTTCTGCAGCCAAGAGCACAATTTCCCATGCAAATTAAAATGGGAAATCACACTTTTCAGACCCCTGTTTTCTTTGCCACTAGTTAACAAATAAGAGTAAAACTTTCCATAAAAAAGGGAAAGTGGATGAAGTATGGTTCTTTAAAGTTTCATTCAGATTTGACAAACTACGTGAAAGTTATCTGGAAAAAGCACATTGCTTTTGGAAACTCTCACTTAATCAGAACTACACAGTGTGTTAAAGATTGCAGGAATTGCTGTTAGCATGACCGGAAAGCCATTTTATTCTTGGCAGCCATTTTAGTTAGCCGTGTGCTTTCTCCCTTTTCCAGAGCCTTGCACATGCTCAGAAAAGCCTAGCTGGAAGAATGCACCTGCTCCTAGTATGTAACTGTCAAGCTATTCTTGCTGATGTAAGGAGAAATGTCTCTCCTCCCACTTTGTTGAGCAAGCACATTTTGTATACCCATAAGCATGATTGTATGTGCCAGGACCTCCACTTGGTTTTATGCTGACTATGTAACCTATGCATATATAAGGCCCCTGTTCTATGTACTTAGACTGGCTCCTACAGTGGCCTGGGGGGTACCGTATGACGCAGTCTCCCTCATCTGAGATTAATAAATGCATTGTTTTTATATTACAGCTTCGGTGCCAATTTCGTCTTTGTTGGTTTAAGGACCAGTGTATCAGTGAACCCCTTAGAATGTTTCTACACTAGTTTGCGCTTCCAGGTGAGTGTTGGGGAACTGTAAAAACTGTATGCATTGTTAGTGCAATTCATTGGGATTAACTGCTTTCCCTTGGAGGTAGACCAAGAGTATGTGTTCTTGCCAGAAATTCACTGCCAGGAAATAGTCATTCCTTCAGCTGTGGTTACCTGAGCATGAACTCATTTTTATGGGGCTCAATTTTAAGTACACCTTTGACATTTATGCTTGAATGATGGAGACTCATATTTCCAGGCAATTGATTTCACTGTCATTTGAGTCCTTCACTGATAGATGATACTGGTAGATTTTGGATTTTGATGTACACATTAGGACATATGGTCTTATTCTATTAGTGGACTCCTATCCTCCCAAATCGATAATAATCCACTTTCTTACAATATCACCATTGGATGATAAAAAGCTTTCTCTGTCTCAAAAGAGTGAAAACTTAAATCCTAAATATGAGAGCTTAAAACACTGGTCCTCTTCCATTCAAGGACCTTGTAGTTAATTAATTTCATTTCTATTGTCTATTTTATTGTGAGTATCAATGGGTATACTGCTGTCAGAATAGTGAGACGATTTAGGTATGGAACCTGTGTGCCTATTTTGTAGCAATAACTTAATGAAGAATCCTGATGGCTAACAAAAAGGCTGAAAATTACAATGAAGACAAGGAGACGTTTGTCATTTTGGCGCACCCTGCTTTCTTCATAAACATCAATCTCTGTATGACCTTTCCATTTAGGAGGCTTTCAAACACCGATACAAGTGCATTTCCCATTCTGTCTCAGCTTTTTATAATTTGACCTCGTGATCTCTACTTCTTCGGTTAAATTTTCTTTCTTATAGACTATCATTTTCTGTGCAAGGAACTTAACGACCCAGCTCTGTCCCTTTCTGTATACGGACTGTTTTCTAGTTTCTTCCCAGACTCACAATGCAAAAGCCATATATTATTGCCTGATTGCTTCAAGCCCAAAAAAACGTGGGTAACTCTCCCAATAAACTTCAAACCCAATTTGCACCACTGCCAGCGATTTCAGTGCCAGGCCTATATGCAGCTGTGTAAGTGTACTTCAAGGCTTGTGCCTCATCTGTCTCCATACATGGCCATGCTTGTGACTTTGTCAGTTGAAGCGCAGTCTCAATCTAT
This sequence comes from Lissotriton vulgaris, assembly GCF_964263255.1. NCBI lineage: Eukaryota > Metazoa > Chordata > Amphibia > Caudata > Salamandridae > Lissotriton > Lissotriton vulgaris. Next base: position 217,468 of record NW_028241507.1, on the reverse strand, counting down.
AGCATTCCTTGTTATTTCAGTTTTAGAGGTACACAAGTTGTGCCAATGCCCCTCAGTTGTAAGCTGCAACATTCTTGTTATTCCAGGAAAGTAATCCACACATATCTCTGGCAATGTACTCCACCTTTGATGAGGAGAGGTCATAGAATCCTAAGAATTGGGTTGCAGGAAAGCTGTCTGGTAGAACTCCCCAACTTCCAGCAATAAGACCTACACACAGCTATAACGATGCACCTTAAAACTAAGGGGCCGATTAGGATGGCGGACGGACTTACGTCATGCTGTAAATATGATGCAGCATTGGTCCCGCAAGGAGGGCACAGTGAAAAGTGACGCATCGCTGTTTTCACGCAGCGATGCGTCACTTTTCATAAATGAGGCCCCTAGACTCTTCTTAAGCACAGAACACGCACTAGTAGTGATTTCTTTCAGTGTCTAACGCTTCACAAGTTGGCATATTCTTTATTTTTCACTCGGTGTGGAATATTTTAAGCATATTTCTCATCTCTGGATATTTCCACAGAAACTATAGAATGCAATTGCAAATGCAAATAATTAAGGAATTACTCATTGAGTCATTGGCAGTCCTATGATATTAGCCAACATAAACATGGTTACTCAGAAATCACAAGAACATGCTTCTGATATCAATTTCATCCAGGTAACTGATGACTGTACACTCTGACCTATCACGCTTCCCACCGTGGGAGGTAGAACTTATTTTTCTGCACTTAAATTGGCTGTCTTTGCAACAGAGTTATTGCCAAAAACGTCACTGTTTTCCTTCTTACGAAAAATAAAAAAATATGATAAAAAATAAAGGATGCGTAATGTACCAAGAGGAGGAAACTCTTGCCAACCTGTCCTAATGATACTGAGACAAAACACAGCAAGACGCTAGTAAAAATCAAATTATAACACCCACCTGATCACTCAAATAACTTGGAAGCTAATGCAAAAGTGCTCTCCAACAATATGTATGACCTAATTCCAAGGCGTAGGTGTAAAGAAGTTATCCGCTTATAACGAGATCATTATGGTGGAAAACATCACCAATTATGGATTATGTTTCCCTGTGCTTGAGTTGCTTCTAAGCATTAACAAATCATCTCAAAACGGGTAAAGCAAAACTAGCCTAAACACGGTTTGCATGAGGTATTTCATGAGGCTGTTCTGGTAACATTGTTACAAGCTTAAAATTGTTTAAACTAATTCTTCCTTCATTTTATATGTTTTGTTGATGGATGTATGGATGTCTATAGTTAAAAACTAAGGCATCCTTTACACTGGAAATAAGATAAGAATTCACATGTTCTCACTTAGGGAAAACCTACTTTTATAGTTGAAAAAAACAACTAGGTTGAGGTAGCAAATTGCAAAGACTAATGTGATAGGATGTAGCTAGCACAGGTCTCACAGGGTCAGCCTTTAGAGAGAAAAGATGGTCAGAGATTGCATAGGTTTAAACTTCATATTGAAGGGTCTCTCACATTTTACATAGATGTCTCATAATTCAGAGATCAAATCTATTCTTAAAGTTTCAGAAATCTTAGAGGCTAAAGCTTCAGGTGCAACAAATATGCATCATGCAACACAGATCTTAAAAATGCTGCCTTTGAGCAGAAAACTACCCTTGAAGGATTCCCACATGCTTTAAACTGATACAGGAATGCCACTGGTTACAGATATATCGTAGACTGAGGCCATGAGGGGGCCCTTAGATAACAGATCCTACAGGTTCATGCAACAGAGCGATGAAGCGTGGATCTTTCAGGGTTTGGACAGCAGGTTTACAACTTGATGATCACATTGTTGGGACCAATATATCACAAGTCTGATTTCCGCCAGAGCCAACTCAAGCTTCTGAAATTGCTAAATAGAGCCGCCTTTAATAACAATCAGTGCATAGTTTAGGATTACTAGAACCCCCGTTTGAAAATACTGCATGAAACATTATTATTATTATCAGCATCATCATATCATTTTTTTCCGCTTGATTAAAAGCATGTATGTTTGGGCGGTGTCAGCGAACATCTCTCACACATAGAACAACTAGCGCAGACCAGAGAGCAGTTCGACTAGATTAAGTGTCACAGAATATGAACAAAAGAGGCAGACTGTAGCACTGGGTGACATCCAGGGTAAGATTGGGCCAGAAAATAGGCCTGGGCACCAAAGTAAAAGTGGCCCCATAAGTGAATTCGATAGCTGAAAAAGTGGCCTCATTTGCAAATCAGGCAGGTTTCAATTGTGTGGACAAGCTGTATAATTGTTTTGCAAGGAATGGGAGGCTACAGTCTTTTTTGCTTGCTGCAGCCAATGTTTGTGCAAATATAGAGGAAATTCACAGCTCATACAGCCCACGAACAGCCAAAAATCATCTCTCACACTTGCCTGTAAGACCAGCTTTTTGGGCACTGCCCAATTGCCCTATATGCCATTCAGACTCTGGTGACAGCAGCTTATGTCATTGCTTGGAATTACTAAAATGGAGGCAGCTAGAGAGAGAAAAAGGGCTTTAGTGCATGTGTGACAGAGAGATGGAGAGAGAGCGAGAGAGAAAGAGAGAGAGAGAGAGAAAAATAGACAAAGAATGGGAAAGACGGTGAGAAAGAATGAAATGGAAGGTGAAAGGGAACTTCTGTTGTATGTGATGAGATGAAAAGCTGTAGAACAATGTCACAATTAACCTTGAAAATGTACAAAAATTAATTGCAAATGCACTAAAGTCTTCAATCCAAGTTGTGGGGTAAATTGGAGCTTGTGAGCAAACTATGGGGCCTATTACGATTGTGGATTTCCTGCATCCTCCGGGCAGGTGGAAGCCACCGCTGGCCCGGAGGATGCGGGAAAACCGCCGCGGATGCTTGAAAGACCCACCGCCAAATTAGGATGGCTGGTGGGTCTTGGAATCTGTCCGCCGCTTTTCCGCCGCGGTTGCCTTCCAACCGCGGCGGAAAAGCATTAACATGGCTGGCGGTGTCTATCAGACACCTCCAGCCATATTATGATGAAGTAGAAAGTATGCTTTTCCACTGCGGCTTTTCCGCCGTGGAAAAGCATACAGACCTTCAATTCAGGGCCCGTTGTGGGCCCCCTGGGTGAAGGGGGGGTGGGGGGTGCACATGGGGGGTACCTATGGTACCCCCCTGCATTTGCGTGAACAAAGCGGCAGGCACTGCGCGGTGCCTGCTGCTTTGTGCATGCAAATGCCGTACATGCATTTTTAACATTGTGGCGGGTGCAGCTTGAAGCTGCAACCGCCGCAATGTTAAAAAAAGAGGATGTGACCGCCACCCTGGCGGTCACATCCTAATCTGCACGGAGGGACCGCCGCCCCTGCGGACGGTCCCTCCTACTCTATGGTGGCGGACGGACTCAGGTCCGTCCGCCATCATAATCGGCCCCAATGTGTGTGCCTACACCTAGGGGAATTTTTATCAAGGTTTTTGCCCTTATGGCACACAAGGTAACACAAGGGTGATGCAAAACCTACATGAGATTTACCAAATCACACAAGGCTCCCTTGCGTGGCCCTGTGGTGCTTGGTAAATCTGGAGTAAAGCCAGGCAGTGCAAGTCGCTACATCACATTACTGTGCCACAGGGAAGGATTCCATGGGTTTAGCCTGGGTGTACCCACGCATCCACCCATGGATTTTGGCACAGTCCCAGATTTACCATGCATTTTAGACATGGGAATATGTCACAATGCTAAGCCTCGCCAGGTTCCTCTTTCTATGTTAGATACCTTTGGCAAAGTGCGCCAGTGCAGTGACAGTTAAGGAATGTGCCCTAACTTGATATATATGCCGCATTCCTGCAGTCTCTCTTTCATGCCGCGGTGCGTAGCAAGGTGTCTTGCTGCGTTGAAACTATGATTAAATTGGCCCCTAGACTACAAGATTTTCTAAATTGTGCACACTAATTTCCCAGTACCAATTCTCCAGGGATTATATAGCGGTATTTGCAGAGGAGAAAAATATCTAACTAAAGGAAAATGTGAGTAATTTGTGTATGATAAATCTGACACTGCAGTTTGGTAGAAATTGGGTTTTTGGTTGGAAGGGGTGTGCAACCTGTCCAGACAGAAACCACAATCCTAGTCAGGGTAAGTTACAAGGCACCCTAAATTATCATGTGTTCATCCTCTGGTAGCTTGGCACTGATCAGTCAGGCTTAACTTAAGGGGTAAAGTGTAAAGTGTTTGTGAAACATTTCAAACAGTAACACAGAGAAAACACCACAAAAAACAAACTCCACATCAGTTAGGAAAAAGAGATCTAAATGTTATAAATACAACAAGTCCAAAATTGCACAAATCCAATAAGTGGAAGTCATGATATGAATTTCTAAAGATACAGTGTGAAAATAGTGCTTAGGAACAACAATCGCCTATTTGGTATATCTGGTTGTGCTGGACTGGGGCAAAGTCAAAAGTTCAGGCTGACCGTGATCGAGTGCAGGCAAGTTGCAGGGACTTTGCAAGGCTCGCTCAATGAACAAAAGTACCTTGATCCTGGTCACAACATCGAAGGGGTGCAGCATGGCCATGCGTCGGTATCGACCCCAAAGTGGAGGTAATTCAGCGATTTACCCCACACTAATAGGACAATGCACTCGTTTTTAAGATGATCCGCTTGTTCTGATTTGTGATGGTTGTAAAGCTGATACACCAGGTTTCTCCATGCAGTTGAGGGGCGGTGTCTCTCAGCGGTGGCAGCGATAAAATGGATCTGATGCGGAAATTCAAATGGCAATGTACTGGTTCCAAGTGCGATGCACCAGTCCTGCTCCCACAATTGCAGCAATGCATTGATTCTGCACAGGCAGCACAGGATGTGTCAGTGCTGTCGCAGATTACCTCAGGCCCACTTCTAATGGTCCTAGGTGTAAAAGTATGGTTAGTTGAAGTCTATTTATAGCATTTATCAACCAGCACTCAAAATATTGCCAAATTAAATCAAACACTAAGAATAAATCATGTAACATATTACAAGATCAATTTGAGTGAGACCACTCAATGCAATAACTCATTCAACTGATTTTTACAAAGTCTTTATCTTTATTTCGGATCTTCTTTAAACCAGTTTTTCACTGTGGCCATGGCGAATGTGTTTCATCCCTCTTAGGACTTCTTCAGGGCTGATTCTTCCCTCTTTGCACATAAAATGTGGTATAATGTTGGCTTTTGTGCTTGAAATATATATGATATAATTCAAAGTTGTCTTTTCACTTGGGCATCCTCAAAATTTACAATTATAGTTGCTTCATCTTGTGTAGGATTAGACCTTTTTACAGCCTGTGAGTTTGTGTTCCTCATACACGGCATTTCTTGCAACGTCCACTGTAATGTGGCATTGCGATGCATTAATTCTGCTCTCCCAGTAGAAGATGCATTTCTGCTGTAGCAGACCACCTCAAGCCCACTTTTAATGGTCCTAGGTGTAAGAGCAGGGTAAGTTGAAGTCTGCTTTGTCCATGAGTTTTCAGATCAGGAGACTAGTCAGCTGGCCTTTGGAGTCACTTTGTGTTCTGGGAACAAGATAGGCAAGTCCAGTCCTCCTCACCCGAGGGAAGAAGGCAGAAGGCAGCATGTCAGCACAGCAGAAAGCAATACTTCCAGAGCAGCAATTCAGCTGAGTGGCAGGCCTTCAGCACAGCAGTCCTCTTTCTAACCTAAGGGACAGAAGTGTACTATCTTGGTCAGGGGCCCAGTACTTATACCCAGTAGTGCCTTTGAAGTAGGGGTGACTTAAGGAAGGGTGTTTGAAGACAGAGGTCCTCCGTTACTGCCCTGACTCCAGACTCCCTACAGGGGTGTATGCAGATCACTGTAAGTGGACAGGACACAGCCTGTTCAACTATTAGTGTGAGGCTGTGTGACCAACTCCTCCCTCTCATTCTCCCAGAAAGATCAATTAAGTCACAGCTAAGTTCCCTTTGTGTATAGCTGTCTAGAAGGAATACCCAAAGTCCATTTGTCACCCGCAGGCACAAATAGGCTAAGAGTGCCACTTTCAAAGTTGTAATGATAAATTCAACTTTCTCTTTAAAGAGGATTTATCATTTCAAATCCATAGGTTTAAAACATGATAGATCTACTCCCTCTCAAACAGGAATCACAATGTATTAAGTCTAATAAGGAATTGCCAATAGTATACTATGAGAGGGGTAGTCCTCACAGTAGTGAAAAACAAATGTGGATGTTTTTCCATACCATGACTTGCAAAACTTAAAAGTACATGCCTCACTTTTTGATTGATTCTGCCCTATGAGCTCCCTGGGTGGGGGGAGGCTACCTTAGTGGTGACTTATATGTAACAAAAAGCTTTTCAATAGGTTTTTAATGCCAAGTTGACATGGCAGTGTAAACATTCACACAGGCTCTGAAATGCCACGCCTGGGGTCTGTTTAAGGGCTACTTGAGTGGGTGGCACAAGCAGTACTGCAATCCTACTAGTAGTATGTAATGTATAGGCCCTGGGCACATGTAGTGTATTTTATTAGTTAGGTATAAGTAAATTAAATGTGCCAATTGTGGATGTATTAATCAAACCATGTTTAGAACAGAGAGCACATGCACTTTAGCACTGGTTGGCAGTGGTAAAGTGCTCTGAATCCTAAAGCCAACAAAAAACAAAGTCAGAAAAAGAGGAGGAGGCAGGCAACAAGTTTGGGGTGACCCTTAAGAGAGGGCCAATTTCCAACAAAGATTATCCCCCATTCTGATCTAAACGCCCCAGAAAGGTTGAGTGGGGTCATTTTGCCATTCTGAAAAAAATGCCAAGCATTGTGACGGATTTAACCCATGACAGTTTTACCTCCCATCGATTACAAGCTACCTACAATGAGGGCCAACAACAGTAAATGATATGTAAATACAAATTCTACACCAATTAACAAGGAGTATTTAAATCCCTGTTTAATTGTAAATCAGCAAGGATGCATCATTTGAAAGAATGATGGCATTGAAGGGGTTACCCAGAGTCTTGAAACCTATAGATCCATTTTAAAATTCTCCAAAATGGGCCTCTTTAAATGTTTTTAATGAAATGTTGTTTGGAAACCTATGGGTTCTCCTACCTAAGACCCTGGTCCCATATTGATTTAACACTTCCTCCAGAAATAGAAGATGTTTCCATTGCAATCCATGCCAAAATCTGGATCTAAGAGCCAAAGTAAGCTACATGAATAGGACCGCCTTTAAAAGTTCCAGTGGGGCCAAATCACAAGGAGAGTTCTGTAACACAAGGAAGTAGTGGTAGAAAAAAAAATATGGAGACTCTATTGGTTTTGAATATTCAGTTGCAGATGTGGCATTAAAGAAGGGACCAGAAGATTCCAACACTCCCATGTACACGTAACTTGTCCCGCATTTATAATTTATCAATAATTTGACGTACTTTAAATTCTTTAGTGAAAAGTAGTAGTTTGGTTTGTTGTATAAGCTTGCAATTTAAACCTATTCAGTTTTAAAATTGTAATTAAAAAGCATCTATTTAACTATTTTACCTGGGTTCATCTTTCCTATGTATTCACCTGTATTTCCTCTACACATAAGTGTATGTGCAACGCGTGTGCATTTGAATACTTCTGATCAAACGTATGGTAGTGTAGTTGAAAAAAATGGGCAAAACATATGTGGATTTTATTAAATGAGATCTTTCATTTCGAATTATAGTTCAGGAATTTTGAGTGAGTAAAGTAATTCTGATGACGTCTGGTAGACATTAGCTTCTTCATCGTATGGCATGCATAGAATGTTGTTCAATTGCAGAAGTTTTAAGCACACCATTCTAAATAAAGCTCATGTAGACGAAAGCCCTTTAGAAGGAAGGATGAGTAGGAATCTTCAAGTTCGAATGGAAGCCAAATTGATTTTCTTTAAATGAGACGTCTATTGGCCAAAATATGTCCCTGTTCCATCGCAATAATTATAAATAGAAAGAAGCAAGTGGATAGCTTTCTTTTTAAGTGCTAGGATAGTTTGAAAAAATGGTCTGAAAATGATACCTTAAAGCACATTTAACCGCATCGCTGCTGCGGCGATTTTTGCGCTGTGCGGCTTTTTTCATTTTACCGCGTTACATGACGAGCTCAGCTCGTCATCAGCACACGCCACCCGTGGCTGATGACGAGCTGAGCTCGTCATCAGCAGCGAAGGGGTTAAGAAGGGTCCGGAATCTTTATCCTCTTGCATGACCGTATGGTTCTATCGCCCATATACCAGGGTAGGCAATGTCCTTCACTATCACTCATAAGCTTAGAGCAAATTAGACAAGGGTCTCCCTATCAACAGAATATGGATGGGAGCATATGCAGAGCCTCTGGTTAATATCGCGCAGCGGCCTTAATTAAACTTTTAACAGCGGGCATGGCAGCACGAAGTCTTGAAGGAAGCCAACATTGATTCTACGCACAGCTAGTGATACATAGTACCCTTTGATGCACGTGTTCCCTTGGAAACAGACGCTCTTGTGAAGAGCTGCCCCCCAATCCCATCAAAGTTCTGATGTCTTAGCAACAGTCTCACATATTACATACCTTTCAAGTTTGTATCCAATCATCTTCCAGGCAGGTGGCAACTGTGCCCAGGCTTGGTCTAAATCGCTATCTCTATTGAGGGGAGTCAACAATGCTTCATACAGATACACAGAAATCCAGCAGGACAAAAAAGTTTTACCTTAAGTCCAGCCCAAATTGGAAGGTGTGGAAGTGACTGCATGGCACAGTTTATGGAAACATATTCTATCTGGGTTTGTTTTATATCATCTAAAACACCGCAATTTATGTAAGAAATAGAACTACAACGCCTTAGAGATGTAGAGTCAGCCTCGTTTAAAATTCACAAAAAAATGCATTTGGGACTGGTATCAGCGTGCAGCCAAACGAACACGAAGAAGGCATTTTTAAACACATTTTTACACCTTTTAGCGTTTGATTAGAATATTCTATGTGGCTTCCGCTGTTAAAAGGCGCTGCATATTCTGTAATATTCTTGTAGTCGGTTGAGTAATTTATGTGACATTTATGTCCTGTTCCATGAAATCAAAGCTATTTCCTCCTCAGCAGTGCTTCACGCAGATAGAGTATCACCATAGCTACCGGGATAGCTTCATGGGCAGGATAAATGCGAAAGCAAATTGGAAATACGAGTCGCTCTATTTGTCACCAAAAAGCAAAATTAATTAGCAAAATGTTCTTTTGCTTTGTCCTATTAATCATGGGTTCCGTACAATGTGCGGAATAATTTCCTCAGCACTGTGTGCGTAGGCAGACGTGCGATTAAGCTGCACATTCCTATGTAGCATAACAACAAACAGCAGCCTTGTAATGTCTCTGTACATATTAATGTATTCAATATAATGTATATGGAAATGTCTGCCCAAAGATATTTTACTTCCTTCATAAACATGCTGCCCTCGGAGCACTTAGGTACCCATTGCTTTATTTCGACCGCAGTAGAATTTCAATGTAGAATTCTGATGTTTAAATCCTATATACAAGAGGAGTGTGTGTGTGTGTGCATTTAACACAAAATACATTTGTGGGCTGCCAACGGATACCATTTGGGACATTCTTTCTGCAACCACAAATACAAACTCCAACACGCCTGACATGATACACTTATAGGGTAGTGGGCAGACTCCTCCTTCGTCTCCTTTTGTGTCGAGTCCAGTGGCTCTGAATTGTAAGGAGGGTTGGGAAGAGTCATATTGTTTCTTCTCTTCTTCCTATCCATATAGATTAGAGAGCTCAATAAGTTATTGTTAGTATGTACGTATGTATGTTGTATTTGTATATCACAAATCTAGCGGAAAGGTAGGGAAGCACTGTAGAGAGTCAAAGGTAAAGATAGGATAAGTTGTGTTGTAAGAGTGGAAGTGATGTAGAGTTCCTTAAGGGGTGTGTGTCTTCCGCTCTTTCCTAAATTTGAGAAGGTTTTATGTGGTCCTGAACATCCTGATTGATGTTGTTGTAGACCATGGGTGCATAGATGGAGAACATCTCTTGCTTTGTTTTTTTAGGTCTCATCTATCTATGCCTGTTTGTTGTTGAAGACCTATTTTTGGCAATACCAATACTTACAATAGGCTTTGGGTCAGTAAACTGCTTACCACTGAATGGCTTTCTTATCAATGGTATTTTCTTGCATCTTATTCAGTGGCTTTCTTTCCTTTTCTTGCTGATCAGCTGTAGCATGGCTTATTTATAATTCTTTTGACAGGACGACTTGAAACCTTCAACAGCACCACATCAGAGAATGATTTTTCTTTTTCCTTCCGCACTCCGGGGGAGTTTTTCTTGTTCTCTCCCCTGTGGGCTCTTTCTCTAGTCACAGCCCGACCCACTGCACTATCTGTATTGTTCCCCACTCCTCCACAAAGTCATTTGTTACCTCTCCCACCGCTCTCCATTCCGATTGGCTTTTTTTGGGGCTTTTTTAACTTTTTAAATTTAAACCCTGGTTTCTCCACCATTGCCTCCATGTCACATTTGATACACACATTGTCAAGATTTTGTTGAAGGTGAGTTTTTGGAGACTCTCATGTGCTGAAACATGTTTACTCATTGATAGTGTGATAAAGATTTCTAACTTTTAAATTTGGAACAGACAACCCATGTGTTCACTACATTTGAATTTACTTGTTATGAAAATATTTAATGTTCTCCTAAAAGCCTACTTTCCTTGTGCACAATGTCTTCCTTTGGTCACTGACACCATGTGTTGACATTTAGAAGAGATTAGCGATATAACCCCCAGATGCATCAAGCCCAGATTCTGCTAATTTTAATTTGCGAAAATACCGAATAACAAATTAAAATTCGCAGAATGGGATGCATCAAAAAAAGCGTACCAAAAATGCAATTCGCAGTCGGCCGCAATCACCAAATGGGAATTTCGCTAAATCGCTCAAAAATCGCAGAATCTCCTGTTTCCCATGTTGAAATTGCGATTTTGCAATTACCGAAATCGAAAATTGCGATCTCGCAAATTGCGAGATCGCAAAAACGGGAAGTCGCATTTCGAGCACAATGATGACATCACAACCAGGAAGTAGGCAGTTCCCTCCCTCATTCTGAACACAGAGCTGCAGCCCCACAACAGGACATACATCCAACTCCAGAATGTCCCAGGATGCAGCAGGAAGCAGTGCAACTGGCAGGAAAAGAAAAATACAATTTTCCGAACAGGAGCTGGAGTTCCTGATCCAGGGAGTCAGCAGGGACCATGATAGGCTTTTTGGGAAGCAATCCAGGAAGGTGCCTGAAGCAGACAAAAGGCGCATTTGGCAGCGCATCAGGGCGAAAGTAAATTCTGTAGGAGTGACCCCGCGCTCAATTGATGAGCTGAAGAAGAGGTGGTATGACCTCAAAGGCCTTGCCAAAGAGCGCATAGCAGAGAGGCTGGGGGAGCAACATGCCACGGGAGGAGGAGACCCCACGGTTGCGGACAACACTTCACTCGAGGACCTTGTTGAGGATACAAACAACCCAGCAGCCTGCATGGGGGTCACTCAGCTGGACACCTCCTGACCCACACAACAATCCCAAGGTAAGAGCCATGCAACTGCGACCCTGTCCGCTAACAATGCCCATGCCCCCAGAGCTAGCCATTTGATAACCCCAGTAATGCAGGCCATGCACATCAGAAACGCCATATTGCATTGTGGGACCTGTAGTGTGACAATACTTCCCTGATAGCCACACACAGCCAGACCTGTCAAGTGAAACATATCCCTAAAGCCAGTCAGGGAATGCAAGCCTGCATGCATGTTGCAACATCCCATGTGAAAGATTCATATCATTTATCATGCACCCATTTACTTCACAGGTGCTGCAGAACCACAGAGCACAGACAGCGAGGCACTCCAAATTGAAGAGACCCCAGAGGAGACCTAACTATCTATCACTTGTACTTCACCCAGAACTGCAAAAAAAGGACAAACTCACCACATTGACAACTAGATCAAAAGTTCCTTTCCGTGCCTGTTTTTAACTATATCGCAGGGACCCAAGAATAAATACCTCTGAGGATACCAGTACGATGTGTTTACCCACGTGCACCAATCACCACACACTCACACTTACCACTGCAGCGTTCCTCTGAAAAGATCTCCACCAAAGAGCCCTCTCGCCGGGCCTGTGGGGCACGGCAGTGCCACCCCCATAGGAGCAAAACGCACAATGATTAAGCATGACACCCTTATGGGTATGTTAGGGCACTTCTCCAATTAGGAGGAATTCCCCTTTTCTGTATCAAACCTTTGACCAATAATGAAGATAGGTATCTTCCCACCTATACTATGACCCTCCAGTGATTGACACGTCTCGTCTAGGGAGCACGGGTACTGGACCTCCTTTTCCGCTAGCTCCCCATCCCCCTTCTTTGTGCATTTGGGAGAGCAAGACTGCCAAATCAACAGACATTCATAACAAAAAGTGTCAATTGTTTTTGACCTTCTCTATGATTGCAGAATTAAAAATTGACAAGTCCCACATTAGAATTGCACTTGGTCAAAGTCCAATGGTGAAAGTCCCAATCTTCAAAGATTAGTTTTTTTGCCCCCCACCCAAATCACTAGCACACCTTCAGAAGTGACTATGAATATTTGCATTACGAAGGATTGTACCTGCTTTAATTTGTAATGTATAATGGAAAGCAACCGAAAAACTATATTTTGGTGCACTGGTCCTAGACCAACTGGATAGTTGTGGTATCACAAAAATGGTCGGTTATATATATATATTCATGGAGATGGACCGTTTGCAGTTGGTATGGTAGCATCCAACCCCTACTTCACCCTTCATTGAAACAGACTCTCTTCCACCTCCTTGACGTTTACTCTACTGACTACCTAGGAGTATAGAAACTTCCATGACCACTGATTTTAATGTATTCGTTATAGTACTGATGAAGCAGCTTGTGATTTCTGTAACTGTTTGAAATAGTGCTCTAAGATGTTTTGGACAATGACAAATTATCTAGGTAAATGCTATTCATTCATTCACTCACTCACTCACTCACTCACTCACTCACTCACTCACTCACTCACTCACAGAACCATTATTTGAATGCAGGCTTGACTGGGAGAGATGATTGCCCACTCAGCCACTGTTTTGTTGAGGAAGACTGTTCAGGAAGTAATTCCAGCTCAGGACACTATTTGAATAAAACCTGTGTGAGGTGATATTAAAACTATCATCTCAAAGTTGGGTACATTTAGGGACCAGTAGGAGGAGACTGCAACCTTCCTCCAAAGGTTTGCGTCTTCCCTCCTTGTCTTTATAAATATTTGTCTGGTCACACCCATTGTTGTCTAGGTGCCTTTTTTTCTGAATATCTGTTCACATATCTGTATCTCTACCTGCATCTCTGCAGTCCTGCTTAGCTGCCTTCTCATATGTCTGTTTCTCATATTCATTTTACAGATGTGTTACATCAGTCCCATATTCCTGGCAAATCTATTCAGTTTCAAAATAGGATGAAAAACAATTCTCAACCATTTGAACCTGTGAAGCCTGGGTGTGCCAGAACTGTCACACACCAGCGCATAAGAAAGAAACCCAGCCTGTTCCAGGAAACCTCCAATTGGTGGTCAGTCCCAAGGGATTTCTATTTTAGGATATGGGGTGGAAGTTTGCTCAGTGGAAACCAAGTGTTATACTGATGCCACCTAATTCTCAGTCGGTGGGGTGGATGTTGGAGCCGTCGCTGTGAGCCCTGTTATCTATGGAGTGTCTGGTAGGAAACAATCTGGAAACCTCTGATTTGGTTTAGATGGAAAGGAAGACACATGCAGAAATGATGGATCTGCTAGAGTGGGTGTGTGGCCCAGAGGGCCTAGTCAGCCCATAAGGGAAGTCAAGGGAGCCTGGCATATAGAACAATGGGCAAGGCTCCCACAGCCAAATGGAGGGGCAAGAGGTGTGGGAAAACAGTCTCAAACCTTTCCACAGCCCAGAAAGAATCTGATCTTAAGGGGGAGGATTAGGAACCTAAAGAGGAAGAACGTACCATGATAGGCCTGCCAGAGCTCTCCGACTTACTTGGGAGAGGAACACCCCAGAAAGGAATTCTTCAAGTGCAGAGAAAGTGCCCAACGAGTAGAACCCAAAGGATCTACTGGGAGAAAGGTGTCCTATACAGTGAGGCTAGGCACCCAAAGCCTGGAGCAACTAGAAAATCAAGGTCCTCCAACAGCCCAGAGACTTCTTCTTTAACTTGGGTATTGATATCCCCTTGACTGAATATTTGGGAAAGACCACAATCTGGGACTGGTTGGGCTGCCTGCACTCCTACTTGCACCAGATGTTTAAGAAGGTGAAGGATTTCTGTCACTCCTGTACCAAATGTCAAGCCAATGCAAGACAGAAGGGCAACCCACGACTCCAATAATTCTACTCCGTGTTTTTGGGAATCTTTTTGCGAGAGTGGGGATTGACATTGGCAGTCCCATAGACCCTAAAACTGACAAGACCCTGCTTGGTATCTTTGCCAGAGTAGAATTCCCCAAAGAGGTTTTCCCAGATAGAGAGACACACTTCATGTAGGTGCGTAGTTGAAGCCTAGAGGCCTGATTTAGATATTGGCGAATCCCATCACAATAGGAAAGGATGTCCCATCACTGAAATATGAATTCCATAGTATCCTATGGGATTTAGATTTTGGCTGTCAGGATATCTGTCACTGTTGTGATGGAGTAACCCATCAGCCGATATCTAAATCAGGCCCTAATTAGGATGACTGTGTAGTGAATCGCAAGATCAGTGGTTGATCACCCCTTGTCAGCACCTAACCAATAGTCTTGAGGAGACATTCAACAAGACGTTAAAGGGTATGAGTATGGGGTTGTCAGAGAAACTTTGCAGGAAGTGTGATTGTATTTGCCTATAGGGAAGTACAGCAAAAGATAAGGTGTTTCAGCCCTTTTAACTGTTGTACGGGCACCCTGTCAGAGGTTCCTTAAGTCTTGCACAAGAAGGGTGGGAGGAACCTTTAAAAGGGCCGAAACAGGACATGGCTGAGTACAAGAAGAAGGGTAATACACATTGGGGGTCAAGCCAGGAGCTTATTAAGCACTGGCATGACCAAAAGGCAATATTGGCGGGATACCTGCCAGGTCAAAGAGTGTGGGTTGTGGAGCCTGTGGCTACCAAGGCCCTCCAGGACAAATGAACTGGGCACTAAACAAAAAAGATAGTGAGGTTACTGTTATGACTTTGGGCATGACTACACATTTGGTGGTGTGGTGCCATGTCCGCCCGCCACCACACTGCCAAACCCGTTGTTGGGCCACCCGCCAGGAAATGACTTTTTCTTGTGTCTAGCGGGCTGTTTGTGGATGTTCCCACAGCGTTGGCCTTGAAAATGGGCACCGCAATGGGAACACCAAACACAGTACCTGCACACCATGGACTATACATTCCATGCTGTGCAGAAACTGTGGTGCATGCATGTTGTAAATTGACAGCAATGGGTTAGCAATAGCAGAAGCCATCCTGTATTTAGAAGTTATCTTATCCTTTTTAAGAAAGTCATTTTGTATTTCTGGCAGCCATCTTGTTTGCCATGGGCTGCCACATGCTCGCCTTGTGCTCTGTCCTCCCTCAGTGTTGACTGCTCTTGTAATCTGCCTAGAAACGAACTATATTTAGCATCTTCCACCTTTGCACATGCCCAGAAGGGCCCAGCTAGTAGAATGCACTTGCTTCTCTAGTATAACTGTCAGGCTATTTTTGCTGCTGTATAGAGAAGTAACTCTCCTTCCACTTTGTTGAGCAAGCAGATCTTGTATGCCCATCTTAGTCATTTTTGCATGCTTACATGTGCCAGGACTGCCCCTTGGTCTTATGATGACTATGTAACCCTAAGCATATATAAGGCCCAAGTCTTCTGTACTCCTCAGACTGCCTCATTCAGTTGCTAAGGCTTCTGCGTGACATAGTCTTACTCATTTGAGGTTAATAAAGATGTTTTTTTATATTTCAGCTTCTGTGCCAATTTCTTCTTTGTTGGTTTAAACGGACCAGGTATCAGTAGGACCCCTAAGAAGGTATTTTGATTTATTCATGCACACAGGGGGGCCCATGTTATGCCCCTTGCATGCTCCTCATGGCGCAGAGGCACAAAGGGGGCCCTGCAGAGCCCTCTTAGTTTATCTCCATCACAGGTTTTCATGGAGGAGGAACCACCAGGAAAACGTTGGTGAAGAGGAAACTTGTGCAGCCTCCTGACCACTGCAACACTGCCAAGAAATGGCATATCCCTGTAGGCTGTGCCAGGGCAATGATGGTCAGACCACCCTAATTGTAATAGGGTGGCCAAAAGACTGCCTTTGCCGCGCCACTACAAGTTTGGCAGTCCGTGGATCACCAGACTCGTAATTAGGCCCTTAATGTGGAGGGTCTGGAACCTAGAGCATGAGCGTTTCCATTGTTCTATGTTCCAGCTCATCAGCCTGTGTTCTGTGAAAGCCAGTTGCAGTTTTAATGGCTCAAGGACAGCTGCGTGATGTTTCAGATCAACTTACTTTCAATAAACCTATAGTTTGTTATTGTTCCTGGTGACCTGTCATTTTGAGGAAAGCCGGTGCAAGAATTTGGTGACGAGTTGGCAAGTCACCATCTGTAATGAGTTCCTGGCAGCTGTGTACCCACGATAAAGTCTTGTGGACAAGTTGCACCCACCAGTTGCTGGAGAGGGTGGTTCGGACCTGAGACAGTATTTCATATTTTTTTGTTGGGACTTCCCCGTGTTGTTTGGATTGTGGGGAGGGTAATCAAAGAAAAGGAGAGTCTGTGAGCAACACTTTCAGTGTGAGCACTACGGGTAGATCATCACACACTGCTTCACACATGCATTGTGCATGGCATGAACTGAGTTGAGCCTCTCATGTCAGCTAAGTCAAGACACTACGTTAGCCGGCCATCTTTCTTTGCAGCTTCCAGTGGACACATGGCAGCATATGCCTACAGTGACATGCACACCATTATCCTTTTCTCCAATTGCTACCGACGATTCGCTGCTCATGCACTTCACATACTGGTGATCCACACACCATTATTTGGATGATTCCTATTTTTCGGCTGTGTGTTTCATGGTGATGCAGAGTCTTAGTAATATCCTCAGGTTAATTATTATCCCACTCCAATAGTCTTTTGTGTTTCAAATTGTTTTGTGTGTGATACAGTGCAAAGCCAATTCATGATTTGAACACCACAATAACTATTGAGATTTTCTTGGGATAATATTTAACCAGTATACTGTACCTTCTCAATATGCAGCCGCAGAATTCAATGTAAGAGAGGATGTAGACTTACGGCTAGAGCTGTTGACCTCGAAGCGGGGGAACCGGGTTTCGAGTCTCTGCAGGGACGCTTAACATGCTGGGATTCTGGGCAAATCACTAAATCTCCCCGTGCCTCACAAAAATGAATTTGCCCATCTGTAATGAAACTGGTGCTCATGTAAATCTCTCTCATATCTTTGGGTCGAGTTCACGCTATAAAAAACTCTTTAAAAAAAATAGTTTCACCCTCAATATTTTTTCCAGTGCCTGGTCCATTATCCATCAAATGGGAGGACTGGTTGAATATATTTGAAACCTACATTGAAGCCTTGCTGCGAAATTCAGTGCAGCACGAAAAAAAATTCTATTAATGAAAAACTTAGCCAAGGAAGGGCAGCATATTTTTAAATACTTGCCTTCTGCTACTTTGTTGCACATTCCAGAAGTAGCCCAAGATGTCTTCAAAGAGAAATTAGGTCTACTAAAGGGTTATGTTCATAAAATTATTATGAAACCCAATGCAGTTCCCTTCCACCATAAAGTATGTAGAATTTTCTTAGCAGCACGGGCACCAGTGAGAGAGATGATAAAGGAGATGATATCAGCAGGGGTTATCGTACTGGTGGAGACATATAGATGGATATCTCCAGTGGTGATTACTGAGAAGTAGCATGGCAAAGATATATTTTGTGTGGATCCTAGATCCCTTTATCAAAATGTGATGGTGGATACCTAATCATTGCCAAATATAAATGAGTTGATTCCGGCACTGGGGGGTGGGAAGTATTTCTCCAAACTAGATTTGAGAAATGCTTATCATCAGATAAAGTTACAAGATGACTCAAAGTCCCTTACAACTTTCATTACTATGGAAGGTGCCTTTCGATTTACTATGATGCCTTTCAGATTGTGTTCAGCAGCGAATGTGTTTCAACACACGCTGAGTGAGATGTTCAGGTTCATGGAAAACCTCTTATATTTTTAAGATGACATCTTGATATTTGGTGGCACCATTGAACAACACAATATGTTATTTAGGCGAGCACTACCTAGGGAAAAAGAAGCTGGATTATCCCTCAGACACGACAAGTGTAAATTTCTGTTGGATAAGGTTGAATCTCTGGGGTTTAGTATCACCGCCTAAGGGGTAAAGCCAAAAGAGAATTTGTCAGATGCCATAAGACTGGCACCTTCATCAGTGGATAAAGATAGGTTGAGGTCCTCTTTGAATATTATGCCAAATTTGTACCACAAAGTTCAGATAAAACAGAGTCCCTAAGGCTCTTACTAAAGAATGGGGCAGCTTCAAGTGGTGTGAGGTGCAACAGAAGTGTTTTGAACAGTTAAAAAATTAAATTTGCAGTGCGGGTATCCTTACACCTTTCAATAATAGGTTGAGATCCATTCTCACAATGGATTTGTGTGCCACAGGTTTGGGGGCTATTTGTCAAAAACTCATAGTAAGCAGAAATAAAATGTGGCATTCACACCTACGACATTGACTACCTCTGAGAGAAAATACTTTGTTATCAAGCATGAGGCACTTGCAGCTGCCTGGGGCGGGTGGAATATTTTATAATTTATCTGTGGGATTAAACATTTGTTCTGTATGGACCACAAGCCCTTAGTTAAAATTCTGCTACTGAGTGGAGCAGGAAAAGACTCAGCGAGATTGGCAAAGATGGCAGCTTGTCTTCAGGAGTACTGCTACACGATTGAACATATACAAGGGTGGCATAATTTTCAAGCTTTTTGCTTGTTGAGATTATGTTTGGATTGGCATGTTGTGGATGGTGCAGCTACTTTGACTTAGGAAAGTGAAGGTGCGGTGGCATTGGTACTAGATGTTCTTGACTGAAGCAGTGTATGTGCAAATTCTTTGCAGAAGTGTTTGAAATAAATAGAGTTGGATGTTACCCTCAAGGAAGTGAAACGCTTGTTTGTGTTGGGTGGTGTACAGGAGAGTACAGTTACACTCTTGGTCAGGTCGTATTTGAAGATATTGGATGAACTGTCAGTATGTGAGGATACTGTGATCATGAGGGGAGAACAGTTTATTCCCCCTCAGGGTTTATGGCTTAGGCTGATAAATATAGTGCATGAGGGTCACCTCAGAAAGACCAAAACTCAAAAAAGGTTAAGAACTGAATGGTACAGGCCAAGTATGGATGACCAGGTGGACATGGGAGTGAAAATGTGCAGTGTGTGTAAGGAAGGGGAGAAACACTTGAAGGTTGAAACACAAGCAGAGTTAGGACATATAAAGATCCCTAGTAAACCACCGCATACAGTATGTTTTGATTTCATTGGTCCTATAAGTAAATTTAGAGGTGAGGTAAAGTATACCATGGTGTGCATACTAAGTGGATTGTGGTCAAGTTTATGAAAGAGATCACGACTAGAGCTACGGTTTCCCTCTTAAATTAAATCATGTTAAGGGAAGGTATTCCCTCAGTGATCATTACTGACAATGGTATGCATTGTTTTTTAGAATCTAGGGGGTTGAGCATAACTACACATCTTTATATAACCCACAGAGTAATGGTATGGTGGAGAGGGCCAAGAGGATGGTTTAAAAAAATATACAGATTGCAGTGGCCAGTGAAATGGATGTAAGTATGATGTTAATGGAAATGGTCTGGGCTTCTCGTGCAAGTGCCCATGGCGTGACTGGTAAGTCACCATTTGAAATGATGTGGGGGGATGCCATGCACTAAGCCTGTCCCTGTGTGGTTGGAGGAAGTTGTTGGGTGTGCTCAGTGTAGCTGCTTAGACAAGGAGGAGAGGGACATACTCACTCACAACCAACGTATTTGTGAGGGTGACTGGATGAAACTTCATAGTTGTCAGAAGAGTGGTGGTTTGTCCAGGTTTAAGGGGATATTAAGAGTTGCACAAGCTCTTCGCTTTTCAGTGGTTCTTGACAATGGTGAGAAGTGGAACAATCGACGTGGGACCTTCTACCAAAGAGATGGTCAATGTAAGGTGGTGACCCGTGAGAATAGTGGTAGTGCTTTCATGTTGATGTCTGATTAAGAATTGTGTTAGTCTACTCCAAATTTGTCAAACACTGTATCTTGAACCAGAGGGGACAGATGAGACAGTGCACACCGCTTTCTCCCAGTGGTTCCATTAGCCTGAGTGTTCTGATAAACGAGGCAAGGGTCAGGAGAACTAGTTGACCACTTATATATTTAAGGGATTATGTTAATTGAATTTGCAATGCTTGCGCTCATTCGTTTATCCTAAGCAATGAGCATCATTTATATTCTTCCTACCTAGTAATTGTAAGGGAGGAGGATGTGTTATGACTCGATGTGTGGAGACTGGAAGCTAGAGTGTGAGCTTTTTTCATGTTCTATGTTTCAGCTCCTTTACCAGCATTCAGTGAGTGCCAATTGCTGCTCGGCTGGCGCAGGAACAGCTGTGTGATGTTGCAGATCGACTTACCTTCAATAAATGTTTAGAATAATATTGTACCCGCTGTCCTGATGATTTGAAGAAAGCTGGTGCAAGAGTCACCTACATGGTGGACCTTGGTACTTCCAGCCTCCCACACCGGGTGATCCAAGTCAACCATTCTGAAGCCCCACTTTAACAGGGCAGATATGACCAGACGTGGAAGAAGAGAGAGAGCTTCTCCCAGACCTACTCCCCTACAATGCTAAAGATGGTTCAATAGAGAGAGTAGTGCTGTGCCCTACATTTACAGAGCAGCAGCAGAAAGCAGTTACTACTTGTTGGGGCAGTGTTTTTAACTGTTCTCTTTGACACCTGGCCTGATCCAGCCATGTGTTCATGACATTGGGGACAGTTTCCCTGTCTAGTATAAAGTAAGAGTCAGTATTATGGATTTTCCAAAATGCTGCCCCTAGAGATGATTGAGCCATCCAGAAGATCCTGAGCCAGCCCTGTGGTTCTGATGCCCAAGTCTTACCCGAAATGGGGGACCCAGAACTCAGGATCTACGTGTAGTACAGAGCATTGAATGCTGTCACAAAGACTGAGGCATACCACATTCCTCAACATGATGAGCTCATTAGGGGCTGCATGATGGGTAGCATGTTGATTTAACTTCCGGGTTCTGACAGACTGCCCTGACTGAGAGAGGGCAAGCAAGAGGGCAGAATTCTCAACTCCTATGGGTCACTTCCTGTTTAAGGTAATGGTTTTTGGGTTGAAGATTACCCTGCCATTGTCCAGAGGCTGGTGAACAGTATACACCCTCGGCGGGAGCCCTTTACTGTAGCATATCTAGATGATACTGTTGTCTTTAGCTCTATCTGCCAGGACCACTTCCCCCACTTCAGAAAAGTGCTTCAGGTCCTGCAGCAGGCAGGCCTATCAAGGCCAACAAGTGCCAGATAGGACAGCGGTCTGTTGTGTACCTGGGCCATGAAATTGGCGGGGAAATGTGCAGCCTCTTTAGTTGAAGATCCATGCAATCATGACTTGGGAGCCTTTCCAAAACCGAGACTCTGCTTAAAGCTTTCTTAGGTCTGACAGACTACTACAGAATATTTGTCAAGGGGTATGGCACCATTGTAGCACCCCTGACAGACATGACTTCAAAGAAGCTGCCAAAGAAAGTCATCCAGAATGAGGAGTGCCAGAAGGCCTTTGATATACTGGAGGAGGCACAGAGCACAGCACCTATGCTGAAAGCACCTGATTTCAGCAAGAAGTTTCTGGCCCAACCAGATGCTTCAGAACATGGGATTGGAGCGGTGCTATCACAGTTAAATGATGAGGGTCAGGATCAACCAGTTGCATTATTAGCAGGTGACTACTCCCCGGCTTTGGAGTATCATAGAGACGAAAGCCTTTGCTATGGTTTGGTCACAAAAGAAACAGAGAACCTACCTATTTGGTTTACACCACGACAAGGTCACTTAGTTTAAGGGAATAGTTGCGCTCCACTGGATAATTGGCTAGGTTAGTGGTCCTGTTTGGTTAGTGTGGTGCTACTAGGAAAGGGGTGACCCTAACAACCCCTTGACAATGTACTGCTGAGCATACATCTACAACTTGAGAAATAAAACCTGTGCACACACAATACAATTGATAACAGATAATATGTTATTAGTGTTCTTAGAAGCAATGAAGAAGGGCAGTCGGTTTACGTTGCACTTGTATTTATTGCGCCAGCCAACACGTATTTCATTGGAGTGCAGTACACTCCAAATCTTAAGGTCTAAATCCTAATGGATAGTGCAGTTAATCCCCCACGACTGGTGATAATTCCAACCAAGTCCGGGTGTCAGTAGATTGTTCGGTAAAAGATGGCCAGGAGAGTCAAGGCGCACTGTGGCGTTATTCAGAGGTGAATGGTCTATGCCGGAAGTAGGCAAGGACAGACGAGGAACCCATTGCCACACGTAGGACGCCGATAGAAGCAGCGGGACAGATATTGAGGGAACATATTGGAACACAGCTCCCATTGAGGCAGCGGTTCCCCCTTTGATAGTTGGAGCAACAATTTCTCAACATCGAGTTTCACAGTACCGTTGGACACTTGGACAGTACATATCACTAATGTCCAATCCGAAACAAGCTTATACCGGAGTACCTCCCTCGTCTGTCCTTGCCTACTTCTGGCATAGACCATTCACCTCTGAATAACGCTACAGCGCGCCTTGACTCTCCTGCCCATCTTTTACTGAACCTACCTATTTGGGATTTACTTCAGGGCACAAACCAACCACCGACCTCTCAGATGGCTCATGCAGATGAGACAGGAAATGCTCAAACTGTTGTGTAGATTCATTTTCCTACAGTGTATGGACTTTACAGTGGAGCACAGACCTGGGAATAACCTGTTAATGCAGACGGCTTCTCAAGTTTGTTCTGCTTAACTGAAGGGAACTTCCAAGGGAATGGCTGAGTTGCTCCAAAACTTTCATCTGGAAGGCACGTAATAAAACTATTTTTTTGTTTGATCACAGCAATTTTTCTTGAACTGATTCTGCTGGTTGTTTGACTCTGTGCACTGGAAACCTGTTAATCAGTGCTCTTACCCATAAAACATGTCAAAATTAGTTAAACTCATGATTGGCAAATTAAGGTTAACTATAGGCCCCTAGTATATGGTACAAAAATGTGGCAGGGCCTGTAAATTAAATGTCACTAATGGACATATTGTTCCACCACTAAAGTGACAATGCAAGCCATGTCTCCAGGCCTGTCCCTTCCACATGGGAAGGCAACTTTATCCTTGACAATTTGACCTGGCAAAATAAATACATTGCCAGGCCTAAACTTTCTTGCGTAATAGTTATACAGCACCACTACAATAGACCCTCAATGTCCATAAGGCAGGGTGCATGGTGTTTAATAAAGGTGGTCATGTGCATTTGTATTTACTTTTTTACATGTCCTCATGGAGAAACAATTCTAAAGCCTTTTTTCACTGCAGAAAGTCTGCCTCTCCCCTCGGGAAACATTGTTCTGCATTGTTTTACAATGCTTAACTTCAGTTTGGGGAAAGCTAGAAAAATGATTCAGGGATTAATTTTACTAATAATGTAAAATTTAACCTAATGGTCAAGTCGGAATTTATATTACTATTTTGAAAATTACCATTTGAGAAAGTTGTCATTTTTCTGCTTTAGCAAGATGTACCTTTCCACCGGTGTCTGAAACCAAGGAGCTAAAAGGCTTCTTCGGTGCAAATTGGATCCGATGGCTGTGACAAATTAGAGAGGGGTCAACCTTCCCCCGACAGGATGGCCACCTGGGCTGTGCCCAGGAACATAATTAACTTAATTAACTTCAAAGCCTGCCTACCTCGCAAAAGGCAGATGTAGCTCACATCTGGGTCTGCCCCCTTTAATTTCCTGCTATCCATCCAGGTTCCACTCCCAGTGGGATCTGCCCACAAACTGATATTGAGGGACCACAAGGGAGGATTTGCCCATTATTGCACTCACCGCTTTGAGTGGGCACAGGGAGCTCTGCACAGGTCAGAGAATATTCTGCCATTTTGACAGTAGACAGAGAGGGGCACAGGTTACAGCAAAACACACAGGAGGTGCTGCAAAAGTGGGAATTTTCTTCCCTTAGTAAGGGAGTGACCAGGGGTTTTTCCAAAGAAAGGCTTGCTCTGGGCATAAAGGTGGCATCCACACTTCTACCTTCAGAACACCTCTGGACCTGTGGAAAACAGAAGAAGGACTGCACGTCCTATTGTCACTTTTGGGTAGAAACTGAGGTCTGGACCAGCTCCTACTTGTACCCTAGGACTGAGACGTGGACTCCAGGTTCAGTTGGATGGCCTTTGGACACAAAACCTGCAAGAAGTTCACTTTCCTGACGAACCCAGCCAACCAGTTCCAAATGGACATGCCCTGGGTCCTGTTGGTGGATTCTACTGGGGAGAGTCCTGATCCCTAAGTGGTGCTCTTGAGGTCCTGGGGGCTTTAGATAAGTGCCATAGTGTACTCCTCCTTCTGAACTCTAAGACCTGGGACTTGGAAACATTTTCAAGGATTTTTGCCTGGAGAACCGACAGAAGACCAGGGCAAACTTGCCAAGTCAATCCAGTGAAGGTGCACTGCCACTGGCCCAAAGTTTCAGGTTTCTGTCACTCAGAGATTTTCTGCAGCAGCAAATCTGTTTCAGAGGGACATTTTAGAGAAGGCTTGCCTCCTTGGAAGAATCTGAGCACCAAACAAGGTTAAGTCCCACAGTAGAAATCTTCACAGGACAAAAGCAAGTAAATTATTATGTAAATGAGAGACCTTCCTTGGGTGCAAATTTTGAAGATCTTCTGCTTGGAGCTTTCCCACCAAAAGTCAACAGCTTCACTGGGACTTCGTCCAAAGACTATCAGGCTTCATGGAACTCATCTCGTCCTTAGTCTGCTGCATTGTTCCATTAAGGATTTCTGACTTTCATTTCAGAGACTAAGTCAGTAGGTAAACTTTCGACCCACACTCTGTGGCAGTCGGCCTTAAAACTTGCATGTGTCCCGGGTTAGCACAATAAATTGCTATTCTTATTTAAAACCTAAAAAATCCATATCTGTGATTTCCCTTATCGGATTTTTGTTGTTCTTGGTGTCATTTTGTTCATTAAAATGTTCTCTATTGTTATAAACTGGAGTGTTTTTTTTATTGTATTGCGGTTTTCAACTTTTTTACTATTTTGGAACATCTAAATGCTTTACACATTTTCATAAGTTCAACCTGTCTCCTCTGTGTCCTAGCTACAAGGGGTTGTACTCCAGTTAAAATTAGTCAAACCTTTACTGGCCGAACAAGTATAGTTACATCATTACTTCTGGTGGACTACCCCTTTACTTTTGCTTTGTTCGCCCTAAGTTTGCAGGGTATGCCCAGACGTGCGTCCCTTGCTCACTTTGCCACAGGATTCAAGCTAGCCTGGCTGATGATGGGTGATTAGCCAGAAACAGGCCCCAGGATGCTTGTTTCCGGGGCAGGGAAGACATGGCTTGGCAGTTCAGGCTGGCCTGTTCCCATGAGGCACAGGGTCATACTGATTTGCATATGGCCGTGTCTAAACTGGGGTGGCAGAGTGAGCTAAAGAATAAACCCAGATCTGTTGACTGGGGGTGAGTGCTTGCAATGTTCAAAACTCCGTCCATCATCCCCTTTGGTTTTGCCTCGGACTACCATCTACACCAACTAATGATCCCATTTTTCATGCAATAAACTTACAAAAATGCATGGTCAGTGCTTAGTAGAAAAACTCATTATCACATTTACCAGTTTCATGCTTGGGAAGAAATTATATTATGTTAGGGAGATTCAATTAGGTGTGATTGTCCACCTTTTTATCAGCTTGCTACACTGGAGCTCATTTCTGCCCAGTGGAGGAGGACATCTAGATGTTCTTATGTGTTATTCTCTTAATTTAACAAAGTTAGGTTAGTGTTCATGATGATTCTGCCTACCATTTTATCATGAATGGAACTGGTTAAGAATTTAACCGACAATAAACTCTTTAAGGGTTGTGTGACACCACAAATTATTATTAGCTGTGTTAAATCACAATTGGTAAACACTGTAGATTTACAATCCGAACAATGAAAGTAGAACTTTTTGCTATATCTGGAGAGTTTACTGATTCCTTATTGGAGGATATGGAGTCTTATTTCATCCTTTACTCACCACACAAATCTAGCTTGTCTTAAACAAGGTAACTTCCTTCATATTAGCCTCAAGGGCATAAGTATACATTGTTCGAACTCTGCTGTCATCTATATAGAATAAACTGTTTTTTCAATTTGATAGGAATTTTCAATGGGCCTCGTACATAACAACAGTAGCAAATCTGTAATAATTTGGAATGATCTTTTCTTTAATGAAATGATGTATTAATCTGAGAGCTATCCATTATGTTGGGATAATTATGTTTCAAAGACAGTTATGTGTTAAATAAAAGTATGTACTATTGATTTTAGAAGCTACTGTATAGAGAGGCACATCATCAATTCTAACCTACCTTTTAGAACAAGCACTTAACTGATGGAACTCCTGAATTGATCTTTACCTACTTGGAAAACTTCCTCATACCCTCAATAACTGTTTGCGGTACGGTACTCCATTGACAGCCCTATTTGTTTTTATTTGTCCTCCTTCACCACATGCAGGGAAGGAACCCTAAGAGGAGCCTATTGCCAGTCCACTTCCTCTTTTTTGCATGTCTCCACGGAGACATATGTCTCTACCATGAGTTGTGATGTATCCCTCTCATGTCCTCCTCGTTGGAGTTGAAGCATTTAGCAGGAGTTAAGCATGCACCTCCTATGTCCTTCCTTATGGCTGTTGATGGTGCAGACTTCCTCTTGGCAGAGATGTGAGTGACAGAGCGTATCCAAGCAAGATTGGTTCCCTTTATGATTTAAAAGGCCAGGAATCCATTGCTTTGCCTAACTTTGGGATGCTGCTGGCTGTTGCTTCTTTTTGGAACTACTCGCGCTAATTTCTCATTGTTGGACCCCTTTCAGGGGGGTCTCTTGGGCTACTGCAGATGACACCCACCATTGCTGCATTGAGGGTGGTCTCCTCATTTTCATTCTTCTCGGTTTATAGGCAATATCTATTGTACACCACGACTTAGGAGTTGCCGGTTTCCTACCTCCCACTGGTGACTCTGATGCTGGCAGGGGTTGAGTGAACCATTGTGTAAGTCCTTTCTGTCTCCCACTTTAGTCTCAGAATTTAAGCAGTAGAGTTCAGGGTTGAGTCTCATGGTCCCCAGGACCATATGTCTGTGTGGCGACCTTATACATTACCTAAATGTTTGATAAAGTGTTCATTTTGTGGAAACTTCATTATTAAACGTTAGCATTAACAGGCCTTTAGTGTATAAGGCACAGGTCCATAACAAAACCCAATCCTGAGGCCGCATTCCTGCTCCCCATAGGCCTAAAGCCATACTGGGAATCACATGGGAATCCAAGGGCAATATTCATGGGTCTTGAAAAGTCCAGAAGTGGCACAATGTTTATACTTTGGATCTCTGTCATGTCGATTCATCGCTTCTAACACTCTTAACACCTTGGCTGCTAGGCGTTTTCCCCCTCCTGTGCTGGAAATTGCCATTTTGCTGGTGTCATGACGAGCTCAGCTCGTCATCAGCACAGCTCAACTGTGCATCATGACGAGCTGAGCTCGTCATGAGCATCGAAAGGGTTAAGCTCCACAACACATGATTATTTTAGGGCTTACCAACCACTTCATGTTCACCTGGGACAAAATGTCTGTCTTTGATTGGTGTTCAATTCAGTTATATTGTACGTATTCCGTATGGCTTGTGTCTATCCATAAAAGGTGTGGCTAGAGCAACACTTGTGGCCTTCTGTTTGAGTTCTCATTTTTCAAGCTACACCGATGAGAGTTTAATCCGAGTTACTCTGTCGTAACAAGAGAAAAAAGGGTATCAGAACTTGTTGCTTTTTTGGTTGAAGTTGGTGGGGATGGCCCATTAAAGTAATGATTACCTTTTTTCTTTAATACTCCTGGGCTGTCATCCTCTTTCCGTTCCTTAAACTCCCTTCACTCCCTCCTTATAGGCTGTGCCTTCGACCTGAAGTGGTGATTGGATGCCTTAAGGAAGTGAACTGGCTATGGGCAACTTTTAGGGCTGCTTCCCAGTGTGTGAGAAGAACAGTTGTGGGAGGATAGATAAAAAGATTAGAAAGACCTGGCTTGAGAGTGTATTACCTCAACTAACAAGTAACTAGATTAAAATGATGGCCCAGGGGTAATAAAGTGTGAGTCATTTACGGTGTGGCCAGAATTTTTAACGTGACTGAGGAGATCTATATCATGCACATTAAACACTGCACATATAAAACAACATACTTTCTTAATCTCAATGCCTTTTGCAATGTTTCGTATCTATCGCCCATCAGATGGCTATTATGAAATTTAAATTCAGAGCAAATTTCAAATGAATGCTGTCCACGTATTACTGAATAGCACGAGTCCCTCTTTCCATTATATGCATCAAAATACGTTATTAAATGAAATTATACCACTGGAATGATCAATTAAGTCAAAGAGAGGGAAAATGTGAAATACATTCTTCACGCACTAAGGATGACTTTCTTTTCATTGATATGAATGCGCCACAGGCAGTGAAGTGGACACAACTTTAATTAAATGGAATACACATGAATCAAAAGAGTCATCCTCCAATGATCATCTTCTGCCGCTCAGAAATATTAATTTTTCAGCATTTGTATGTCTGTGATTGTAACTTCTAAGAGGGTGAAAAATATTCCTCGATCTGCTTCAGTTAG
Organism: Lissotriton vulgaris; assembly: GCF_964263255.1. NCBI lineage: Eukaryota > Metazoa > Chordata > Amphibia > Caudata > Salamandridae > Lissotriton > Lissotriton vulgaris. The sequence goes on along the minus strand of NW_028241507.1, from coordinate 188,402 downwards.
CAAAGTACTATTATTATTTTTTATTTATTTGTGTCACTTCAGAGGCGAGCATTGTCATCCTAAGCTACTCCGTGACACACATTGTAGTAATTAATCCAAATTAGTTTCCGGGTAATATCTAATCTTCAAAAATGAGGAAAGTGGGAGTTGGGGGGGGGGGGGTGTCGGTATCTTGCACAAGTTTATTTGGTTATATGAAAATGTTGCAATGCACCAGACAAGGGGTAAGTGCTAAAAACCGGAGTATGGATAATTGGAGGTAAGTAAACAATTTAATAAATAAAACGAATTTCGTAGCACGCCCTGCATTACAAATTGCGAGGCAGAGCGTGCTACGAAATTCGTTCTTATTAATTAAATTGTTTACTTACCTCCAGTTATCCATACTCCGGTTTTTAGCACCCTGGTATCTTGAATTAATACGCATCTGTTGTTGTGCTCATCCCTAAATTTGACAGTCACCGCCACCATGGTGCAACCTGTCTTATGTACTGGTGTTGACAATATAGTGCCGCTGCTGAGCACCAGAAACCACTGGTTCAAATTAAGAACTGAGCAGACAGCAGTGTAAGGTGAGTGTTTTTTTTTTTACAAAAATCAGAAATTAGATGTGCGCAGTGGCCATGGCATCTGGGCATTCTTATGCTGTGTGAAATGGGGGACCAGCTCCCCTTTGACAAAGAGCAGAACAGGTAAAAATTCTAGTGACCAGAAGAAAAATAAGGATGGCAATGCCAATAGGGCTGACTTTAAATAAATGTTGTATGGTAATGTGAAGCATTACAAGTAAATAGCATGGGAATGGATAAGTAGTTGCGTGGAAGCAAACAACTGTAGAATATTGGTTAAGGCTAAAAGGTCAGGTGACAGTAGCACTTTCAAGCAAGACCTAAACATCCATAACTGTCCTCCTTCCATCTGTGCTGTTTCCAGAGAAAAACATCACAAATTATCTAGTTATCTAAGACACTTTAATATTATTACAGTGTTCTGAGTGTGTCACTGAAAGACAGCTACAAAATTAAATAAAATGATCACCGTGTGCGTTGGGCAAGTCCTTTTTGGTGGAAGCATACAGCTTCTGCCAAACGAAAACATGTACTCCTGGCTCCCAACATGTAGGTGGAGTGAAAGCCCCTCTTAGTAATCCTCAAATATTTCTCCGGCGACAGCTGCACTGTCAAGCCAGTCCATAAAAAGACAAACCTCTGACTCACCACAATGCTCATCTCACAAGGAGATCCAGACAAAGCTTAGGTTTTAATACTGAATATGAAAGAGTAGAAATTCAATAAGTAAGTTTATAGAGATGCCGAAAGTGATCCTAGGGTGTTTGGGGGTCTCCATTCGCTGAATAACTAGTAGTAATTGTTCTGATACTTTAATGTGCATTGCTATCACACAACATGAGCAATGGTTATGCAAAGAAGGATGTGTGTTATTTTTTCATGTATTTTAATAACATAGTTACTGCTGATGTTCATGAGAAACGTGTGTAACAAATCGCAAGCAACCACAATTTACACTTGTTTGTGGAATCCAAATTGTAATGGAGACAAATTAATAAGTCAATTTTAAATTTTAATGTGAGGGAATGAGCACAATTTTCTTACACATTTTTATTCCTCCTTATTAAAAATAGAACTCTCGAGACAAAGGTTTATCATGTGACTTGCAAATGCGTATTCAAGTCAAGTCAAGTGAAGCAAACTTTATTCGACAATTGTCATAAAAGCATAAAAAAAATAGAATTTCATTACTTATTAAAAAATATAAAATTAAAAAGCTTAAAATTCATTGTTAAAATACAACATAATTCATAGGTACTAAAGTGCTTGTTTTGCCACCTTTAGTTAATTCATCTCAAAAGTGGTTACACCGACAACAATTTGCTTCTAATTGCCCAAGCCCATCCTAGGAACTTGGCCACAGCTATGAACACAAGGGAATTTTTACTAGTACAAATTATTCTATTTGCAACCATACCACTCCTGGTGCCTAGTAGCTTGCACATAGGTCGTAACCATATCCGGCGTGGTGCTGCATACACAGGGCATTCAGATAGTATGTGATTAATTGTTTCCGAGGCGGCAAGGCAACCAGGACAGGCAACCATTGCATCCCTGGACCATCTAGATGTAAACGCATATTCAATTCCAATAAATGAAGGGTTATGTTTGACATTTGACTAAAGTCAGTAAGTACTACAGAAGATAATTCTTAAAATGGTAACTATCACTGGCTACAGACTTTGCAATGAGGTCTTGCCAAGGATTAAGCATGAATTACAGATGGACATATCCATAAATCCATACTTCTCTGCATGATTACACTTTACAAAGTTGTTTAACTTTGATTTGCCAGTCTATGAACTTAGGGCCAGATGTATCAAAGGGTTTTGCCCATTCTGTGTCTATGGGGAAATGTGTTGATACATATGGCCCTTAATTTTGATAAAAAGTGCAGGAAATGCTTTCATCAGCACCAATTGTGGTATATTAGCATTAGGATCTGATCTGATGGGTCTAATTTAGGGTATGGTGGTAACTGAAAATTCTCCAATTGTTTGGAGAAAGTGTTAAATACAGAAGAGAACCCACCAGCAGAATTTCTTCCATCTAAGGCACACTATTGTGCAGGAAATTCAATAAATGGTTTCTACTCCATATGTCGCATTTTCACAGGAATTAGATGCTTTTTAGTTACCATCATAATCAGAAATAATTTTTCCTGATTCTTTACAGCCCAGCTAAAACAGCAAAATAAACCACCCTCCATTATAAAGATGCTGTCCACACATTTTGCTGTTAATTGCCACCCTGCACAATCTGTGAAATTGTTGTTTTCATTCTGGTTTTGCGCACTGTGTCCTGATGATTTATTTTCAAAAACAAAATACCTTCCCTTATCTGATACATCCTGCACACATCTCAGAATCTACTCATATGCTATTCTCTGTGCTTTCCTTCTCAGTTAAACTTGGTCACACTGTCCTCCATGTGAAGTCAATTGGAGTTATTTCCTGTCACCAACAAAACTAAGGACAACATGTCCAAATTGCACAGATTTCGATTTCCTAGTTGCAAAACTAAAAATGGCAATTAGGAAATCACAATTCCTAATGTATGAAACCCATTGAGTTTCCTTTAGCAATTCCTAATTGGGTCTCAATCAACCTACCTCATGAATATTAATGGCGTAAGTCGCAATTGCCTACCCATTAGGATTTACAGCTAACACAGGGATAGTGGCCTTCGGGGGTCAGCAGACCACCATTTCTGTGATTGCTTTTCTGCAAGGCAAACCTTTTTTAATGCAGACCTTTTTCCTTATAGGAAAATGGGATACATTGAAAAAGAGAAAATGAAACATTGACATTTCATTTTTTTAAGAGTAGGCAGAAGTCCCTTGGCCCGCTACCTGCTCTTAACAAATATTTCTTTCAATATTCACAAAGGGAAAGGGATCCCCAGGGTACCCCTTCCCCTTTGGGAATGGTTACTACCACCCTTGATGTGTTGGTAAAAAAATGAATGTTTTGCATCCGTAATTCGGTCTCAAAACATTCAATCATACCATTATAATTAGGTATTTGTAAGGGATCTCCTAAACACGCCCCTTCCAAATACCAAATCACAAATCCAAATTGTAATTCAGTAACACCGAATCGCAATTAGGCTTTTGTATATTTTAAAAACCTTTTTTGCAGTTGCAAATGGCCCGATTCTGTGAATTGGACCGTTTGCAAACTCAAAAAAGCTTTGTACATATGGCCCTAGATTTATGCCAACAGGTCAAGCACTGGTCTCACTGACGTCAACTTGACTGAGGCACTTAAAGCACATATATGAAAACATGCAGGAATAATTTCTACTTAATTTGTTACAGAATGTGTTATGGTGTGTCAGATGTCATGCAGAAAGAGCTCAAGCACAGAAGTGTGACAGCAGTATTTTTTAACATCTTATTTTTTAAGACTATATTGTAAAATATGAATCATCTTCTTCGTGAATCTAAGATCAATGTGCAAACTGCGTATCTTTCTGGCTCGAATCTATCATCGTAGTTTGTCTATGGGGATATGTTCTCCTATTTTTTCTTCAAACCTTTGAAATTGCAAATAGTGCCTAGATATAAAGCGTCTAGTATGATTTGCTGACTCAGTCAGAGCGTAATTATGTTTTTTTTTCTTCAGAGAATCCTGCAAGCTGATTGGAAGTCAATATGGGATTGCAGTAACACTTGTAAAAAATTATTGCATATTTTGGAGTTTTTAAGTTTATTGTGTTGCGATTTTAAATAAAAAGGTAAGTAAACTTATTACGGTCAGATTGTATAAACCCAGTGAGGGGTGCAAATTTTGACCAAAGTGTTTTTTTACACCATATTACACATATAGCACAATAACATTTACTTGTAGCACCTTTACATTTGTTCTACTTACATATAGTACAAACATCCAATTTTGCCGAAACAAAATAGCTCTGATGGCTTCAAAAATAAACTAGGATGTACCAAGCCCTTACAGTTTAGAGGGGGGTAAGGAGCACAGCAAAGCAAATTAGCACCACATAAAAAACGTATCTAACTAAGCCGTCAATGTGCATAACATTTTACATGAGAGGGAGTTGGTAAAGAGGTGATGAAGAAGTGATTACGAAGTGAAAATAACAGCAACTTAGGCAGTGACTTAGATCATGTCTAGTAAATGAGGCGGAAATTGTTCCAACAGTATAACCATCGCAGGCAGCTATTTCTGTCACATTTAGGAAGCATTTGGGAAAATGAGAGAATAACCAGCAGTGACATTGTTTCTGGTGGTCCTTTCTGCATTTCCTCTTTTGAATACAGCGGACATTGATTAAAATAAATCTCTGGCTCGGTCCATCATAACGCCTGACCTTTGAGAGAGATGCTTGTAATGGTAAAGAACAGAATACATGTCTGGTACTGGGTTACCAGACATTTCTTCTGCTCCAGATCATGGGCAACATTCTCTAAATGGCTGCTGCCCAGTTCTCATGGTAGAAAAAGGCTTTAAAATCAGCAGACTGGAAGGGCCTCAAGTGCAAGTCTGACATCCAGGGCCGAACTGGGTATCGGGTGTTTCCTGGGAGGCTGGAGGGGTGGGGCCAGTTTTGCAGCAGTGGGGCTGTTTGTTTTGTTACTGGGGCCAGTTTTGCAGCGGTGCGTCATTTCTCATAAATGAGGCCCCTGGGGTTGTGGAATAGGCAACAAACAACATTTAACATTTACTTCCACTCACACGTGCGTGGTCACACATGCATATACATTCACACATACACACACGCTCGCTTTCACAAAAACTCTCTCACCTTTAAGCAGGCACACAATAAACCTTTGAAGGGGATTTTTTTTACCTCAGCTGGTAACTTGCAATCCATTCTTTATAACACTAATAGTGGCAAATAAAATATTATTCACTGTAGTACAATAACACAATGACAGAAAACAAGGAAAGTGGAGCCCCACCGACGTCCATAAGAATGAACTGCCCTTATGCTCCTAGAACCAATTTTACCACTTCTGAAGCCCCATAAATGACATTCAACATCTTTTATCAACTCTGCCAAGCAGAAAAAGCTGTTTAAAAAAATTAATATTTTTATTCCCAAATTGACAAAACTGTCAGTCTAAAAGGACACCGTCAGTGTGTCAGACCCATGTACATGTGCACAAAGTACAGATAGGAGAAGCAGGAGTAAACATTATATTGTTGTAGGACGTGCTCCCCTCTACACAGTGTAATTTCACCTTAAGTCTAAAAGGTATGATAGGAAAGTGCTATGAGAAATACATTTACATTACATAGTTAAACAAATCGCATGTTTTCCAAAACACTCACTCATATTTGCATGTAGTAACCGACCGTTCATGCAGTTTTGACCTTTGACTGCTGGGTGAAACTTCCAGGGACTGGTTCCACAAGGCCTAGGACTCAAGAGTGGATGGGTGGATGTCCTGCCAAGAGGCACATCTATGTTTAAATAAATTCCCAGCAGGCAACCTGAAGTTTTGTGCAGCTACATTCTGCAGGAAACCAAGCAGTGGCGGCTGCCTCTGAACGGGGGTGAAGGGAATGGTGAGGGATAAAAAGATTTTACAAATTTAAATAAACTTGCCTGCTTTGTCGCAGCCTCCGCCGCACGCCTCTCCTCTGTCTTCTTCTTTTCCCAGCTGCTGCTTGTGGCTTGCAAAGGGAGAACCCAGGCTTCCAGACTCTGCCAGCCAATCACAATGCAGCAGGAGCAGAGTCATGATTGGTCTGAGTGGGCAGTTTGGCTGCTCTGGCGGTGCCTGGAGAGGCTGGACATGTTCTCCAAAGGGATGTGCAACACAGCCCAATGGAGAACACGGCAACTACGTACAACTGTTTGGCCGGCACTTGAGGGCCGGTCAAAGTGTCATGCACATGCAGGGAGGGAGTGCAAACCACTCCTGCTCCCTCTGCAGTGAGCCAGCCCCCCACAGAGTCGCAAAGGAAAATAAAATGATACCAACTCCTTGTCATTAGAGTTTTATTTTTATTTTCCATTGCTCAGTGAGCAGTGGGGGGGCGCTCCTCAGCCTCTTCCATTTCTCTATGAGAGCTTGTGTTATGGCCGGTTTACAGCCGTAACACAGGCGCCCATGAGAAATGGGAGAATGCCACCGCACCATGTCCAGTCGCATCATGATTAGGTGGTCAGGACCCCAACTAGAGATCGGTCGGTTCTGTTTCCGCCACGGTGTCAGATGGAGGAAACTCCGACTGACATCATAATAGACCACAGAGTCTCCAACACTCCCATAAACATCCTCTCTAGCAGCGTGCACCATGGGTGGTAGCCCTTGTCCTCTGCTGACTGCAGAACTAAAGAGTTCAAGGTCCACTTAGAGGAGCATTTTGACGGTCTGAAACTTTGTTCCGTTAGCTTACGTGTGCACACTTTCCTGATGGAGTGCAGAAACTGTTGCATTCTTGGTAGAATTGTCATGATGGTTGGAGCTGGACATTTCTTGTGAATGTGGGAGCAGGATTTTTTTTAACTGTCTGGAACCGGGAATAGCACATTGAAGACAGGGAAGTCAACACTAAGGATTTGAGGTTGTTTCTTTAAAGTGGTAGGGCTACCAAAACGTGTAAATGAATTTCAATCCTGGAGGACTAGCAACTTTCTCCTGACTGGTTTACACTTAGATGTTCCACTCATAACATTATGATGCAAAGTTCAAGACTACACATTGAGCTGCTTAACGTATGTCTCTAGCATCATGGAGATCTTTCGGGCTAGGCGTTACCCAGCCAAAAATCTTCAAACTCCAGAAGAGTTTCTAAAGCCAAAAATAAAACAAAACTGTCAGAAGGACCGACGATCAACTTCAAACCAAGGGGAAGATTTACAAGCCCCTTGCGCATCTTTTGCGCCGCCGTTGCGTCACTTTTGTGATGTAGCGGCGGAGCAAAAGATGCGCCATGTTGCGGGCTATTTACAACGTGACGCATGTGGGAGATGCGTCACGTTGTAAATCCCTGCACCTTAAGTAGGCGTTCTGGTGCAGGGGGGGGGAGGCGTTCCGGCGCAGGAACGCCTCCTAAAAGTGGCTGAGTGAAATCTACAAGATTTCACTCAATCACTTTTAGGCCAATGCTAGGTCAAAACCCTGCGCCTGCTTTGAAGCAGGCGTAAGGATTGACGCAGCATTAGTAGAATGGGCCCCCCAGAGCATTGCTGGAGCTGCGTCGCGCATGCGACGCAATTCCAGCAATGCGATACCTTTTTGCCCATATGGTGCGCTGCATTGTAAATGCGGCGCATCATGCGTGGTGGAGGCATGGCGCACAATTACTGGCGCATCCCTGCTAATTTGCAGGGATGTGCCAGTAATTGTAAATATGCCCCATTGTGCGTGCATCAGCTGGTTGACCAAAGAGAACTGCGGGGGAAAAGGCTTTAACAAATCTTCACATTTCACATATGTTAACATTTAGCAATTTATTCCAATTATCTTTTTATTGTCCTGTTTAAGTGTTCTAGAAAACATTTGATTCATACTGCTGATTTTTAAATAACTGATTCGTACATTTTGAATTCCTCTTTTCTCGACTGTGTTGTTGTTTTGCTATTTGCTGACACGTCCGCGGTGCGTTTCTTCTGCTGAAAGGCTTGTTGATTGTACGTGAGCCAGGCGAAACTCACAGAAGCCAGTTCACCTTTGTGAGTCAGATTGTTTTGTCAATGTCAGAGCTCGGTCACAGCTCATTTTAGGCCTGCACCTTCTTTCCCCTATCTGCACACTCCCGTTCCCTGCAGCAAGGAAGTGTACATCTGTTGTCATTTTATCGATACCGACATTTTTCCTGAAAATGTGCGCGACAACACACTGGTGCAGGCTTCTGTCAGTTCAAATGTACAGAAAATGCCTCATGGCACATTGAGGTTTCAGTGACATATATTATTACAAACAAAGAGGAAACCAGATGCACAGTTAGGAAGACAGCTGGAACATGGCAATGTTATAAATGTGAGTTGGAACCCAATGGCAACCACGTGGAACGGAAGATCGCTGAAGTGACATTTTCACGCAGTTCCAATTGTGACATCCACGTTAGAAAATGACGATGTCATATAAACAGTAAAAGCTTTTTAGTAATGCCCGTGTTTGAAACATATCGGAAGGATGACACGAAGGGGGGAGACAGGCTACGTTCAGCATTTAAAACAGGTGTAAGCTTATGAAGCGTTTGAATTAATTTCTTCTTTGGTGACTGCAATCAAATATGTCTGAAAAAATTATACCCTGATGAGGAAGGGACCAAACCAGAGAGTAATGAGTTTGACAACACCTTTTTTAAAAAAAAAAAGTGCATGATGGAACTAAAACAAAGGAAACCTGTGTCATTAGTACAGATCACAATTTATGAATTAGTTTGAAAAAAATATATCTGGTGATAAGCAAGACCCATATTAATATAGGGTTGAACATAATTACCAATGTAGTAATTCCACATTATACTTGTCGGGCATGTCACAGCAGGGTTGATCTACTAAATCAGCCAGATAGAATTTGACAAAAAAATTATTTTGAACTTAAAAGAAGTGTCAAAGGCAAAACATTCTTTCATCATAACCTCAGTATAATCTAGGTATTTCTGAAAGTTTATCTTGTATTGATCATTAACTTTGTTCAACGGTTTTAAGGCAGTTGAGGTAAATGTAGTCAGATTTATTTGCTGTTTGAGACACTGTAAAAAGAGATAATCTGCAACATGGGTGCCCCAACAGCACCTAAGTGATTATGGCAGCAGCGAACGAAGTAGTACATGAATCCCACAGGTTCTTGACACTCTATTGTTTTTTTAAAGTATTGAACTGGCTTTTTACATTTGTCTGCACGGTGTGTAGAATTACTAAAATAAATCTTCACCTGATGAGAGGTGTACTTGGCTGGGCATTCTGGGTCACAAGTGCTTGACGCGCATAAATTATTTTGGCTCCAATGTTTGTTGTCTTTGAATAAAAAGTTGCGAAGCTTTGATAATTACTGGGTAACATTTGGACATTGTCAACCATGGGATGTGATTTTTTCAGCTATGCCCATATGGTGATGCTGAGTGATTATATTCTTCCTGGGCTAGATCATTGCCTTTTTTGATTAGTTTGAAGACAGCGGACGTGTATTTAACTGTCTTTAGCTAATCTTATAAATTATAGACTTCCTCCTGCAAGTAAATACGTAATGCCAAAATGCTCAACTCAGCTAAAACATAGTCTGTTTTATTCCCTCCTCTTCTTTCACACCATTACCATATCCAGTCCTTGTTGCCCATATGCCTTCCATCCTTTTCCACAGTAGGTAAGGTTTTGGTATAATTTTACTCTTTAGTGAAACTTTGCCCCTTTTTTAGGTTTTGCCTGCACAGCGCTTGCGCTGTGCTTGCTCAATCTCTTGTAAATACTTGCTCAATCTCTTGTAAATATTAATAAAAAATCTTTAAAGGACAATAGAGCCCTCCCCTTTACTTTCCTTTAATTACCATTCATTGGCTCCCACATCACTTGTGTTTCCTTGTTCCTATAGTGAGCGGTTCCTCCTGGCCTCCAGATTATTCTGGGCTTCGGACTGTTGTCCATGCTGTGGAGCCTGACCAAGTACTGCTTCTTGTGACCAGTGCCTTCCACTGGCCAGCAGGTTCCTGCAGGTACACTTTTTTACTCATACACCTGACATTCTTTGAGACTGCATGTGTTCGCAGCCGCCAACTCAAACCAACTTCACTCCCCCTTATTCTGCTAACCTGTCCTGGCCTATCCCTCATGGTCCCTCTGTCTGCCACAAATAAAACATTAACGTAGTCAAATAGCTGTTAGAGAGCTATTTGGATTTGTTAATATAATGGGGCACTTTACATGAGCCCCAGTTACATTACAGAAGTACGTGTTTATTTTTAGGTCGCGTCTGAGACAGTGTATACGCTTCACAGCCACGGCCCGTAGAGGGAGTTACGGTGGGGCAGGAAGGCGGACAGGGGGAGGGGCAGGGTGGAGGTTGCTAAAAACCGGCATATGGATAATTGCAGGTAAGTAAACAATTTAACTAATAAAACAAATTTCGTAGCGCGCCTTGCATCGCAAAATGCGATGCAGTGCGAGCTACAAAATTCATTTTATTAATTAATTTGTTTACTTACCTGCAATTATACATATGCCGATGTTTAGCAACCTCCACCCTTCCCCTCCCCCTCCCCGCCTTCCTGCCCCACCGTAACTCCCTCCACGGGCCCCGGCTGACGCTGCATGCACCCTTGCTTGCGAGAGATATTGTGTGTGACAATAGGCTTGAAGCCCACCCATAGCTTACCATTCATTGCCTTTATTGTCAATCTTATTTGCTGCATTCTAGTTGGCAAGTGCAAGCTGGATTCACTCCCTTTTCTTTCGGCTGGAGCATGGACTGAGTACTAATTGCTTCAGCTTGATTGCTGTCCTTCGCTGATTGTGCTGTGATTGAGGTATTACTCTTACTTTTTATTCTTCCATGTCATCCATTTGTAGCTATGTTTTACCATGCAACACATGCATCAAATAAGCCTTTTTCACCTTTGAAATGGATGTTTATTGTGACAACCAATGTTATCTGTTTTTATTCTGACAACAAATGTTATCGGCTTCTAAATGTATTTTCAATAGGCATGGAAATAGGCACAATTGTATTATTGTGTGACAGGATTGTTTGCCACGCCATATTTTCTCTTTTTTCACACATGGGGAGCCTAACTGATTTGCTCAGAATCACAAGATCACATGTGTGTTGTGCCGATACCTAGCAAGCATTAGCATAACCAATAGGTCTTGACTTTGAGACAATTGGCTCTACCATTGTCTTTTGTTCATGTTGTACAGCATGGGAATTGCTGACTTTGTCAATGATTTGTAGCCACACTGAATAGCAACGTGGCTGCTGTGTAGCCTGCCTAAAATAATGACTTAAAAAGGACGCATTTAACGCTAATGCACTTAAAAAAAAGCATTAGCATGGTTGCACTCATATCGAAGACTCATTGGCTTTGCTAATGCTTGTTTTGGTAGGCTTCCTCACACATCCCCCTCCTGTTGCTGCTTCTCACATCCTCCACCCCATGCCTCTCTTTTGTAGTTGCTTTTTATTTATTTTTATTTTCCATATAGCACAAACTCGCCCTGAAGTATTGGATCGCTTTACATGAGCACCAGTTACATCACACTATGACACTTTTTTTTAGTAAAGTTTCCACATTTTGAAGTTCTCAAGAAGGTCCAGCTGCTTAATTTGTTCACCATCTCACAAATGCTAATCAGCCCTATTCAGGGGGTAGACTCCAGATTTTTAAAGCAAAAATGGCTTTATGTTGTCTGTCTCCCACCTGAAATCACCTCTGCTTCAGTAGAAGACAAAGGGGAATTACTTTCTCCCGATTATTTCTTTTAATCTCCTACTTTCCTCTTATAAAATGTTTGCATGTCAGCTATCTGCACAATGCCTATCAAGCTGCCTCAGCTGACAATAAGCAGGCACAGAATATACCTTATCGTGTACCTTGTGTAGAGGTCTATTTCTCTGCAGAGAAGGGCAAAAGAAAAGGTCAAGCCATGATTCCTTTTTGAAAGCTGCCATAACCTTTATTTCAGTCAAAGGGGACTTGCTATCAACTTTCCAGTCGATTTTTCATTTAAGGTTAAAATATATTCCATAAGATTCTGAGAAATAGAGGGGCAATGATCTCCTCGGAGATAGGGACATTATTCGTTCGTTAACAAGCATTGGCAAAGCCAATAGGTATTGCCCATGTGAGACCTATTGGCTTAGTAAATGTTTTTTGGACACGTTGCACAGCAGTGTGAGCAGGCATGCAATATAGCTTCAAGGCAATGAAAAAAAGTGTTATGGTGCAGTTATTACTGTACACGTAATAGCACTTTCTTTTCATTACCCTAGGCTATGTTACAGAGCTGTTCAAAATGGATTAAAGGTAGGCAAAAAGTGCAATGCCGATGTCGACCTAGCAATGTCATAGCTCTTTTTCTTTTTAATTTAAGCCATGTTGCACAGCAGCAACATGGCTTAAAGTAAGAAAATAAAGCACCATGATGCTGTTGCTGCTGTGCAACATCTAAAAAATGGTGATAAAGCAAATAGATCTTGCATAGGTAAAATCTATTGGCTTTGCCAATGCTTGTCTTCACTGCTAAAATTGACAGATTCTCTTTATTTAGCATTTGAAATATCTACGCTAACCTTCCCTTCCATATCACTTAAATCATGAATTTAAACTTTAATTATAAGCAACAAGGTCACTTGAAGCAGAATACCAGTTGGTTGGCATAGTGATTCTTCACCCGTTGGGAAGATTTATAATTCTGCCACCACAATCTTGTTGATTTTCCACAGCAAGTTTCTCATAGCATACAACTGACACCAAATGAACAAGTTACTTACCTTTATTAAGGCCTTATCTCCTTTTCTGATGGAGACTCTATCTAACTGTAGATTTCGCACTATGTGGATTCTCCCAGGTGCAAGACTGGATCAGAAACCTTTCACAGCAATTTCCTAGCCCATCGACAGGTGGCGATAAGTGGCATTGTGTGACTCCACATGATGTCTGTGCCACTATATGTGCACCAAATCTGCAAATGAGGGTGCAAGCCTTCTGGGAGCTGCTTCTGGGCTAGCCCATAGCAGATCTTGATGCACAGTACAATCCATCTTTTGATGGTCTTCATTTGCACTGATTTGTCTTACTTCGAACCAGAGAAACTGATGAAAAATTGCTCATCCTGTCCGTATCCTCTGGCTCGGTCCACATACAAGTGCCTGTTTAGAGTCCAGGTGATGAAGCGGTTCATGGAAAGCTGGCAAGGTGATAGATTGCTGTTAGAACTGGGGGTCTCTAGTTGGCAGCGGTAGGTACCACTGTCCAAATAGGGACTCTTGCTTCTAGTCAGGGTAAGGGGGAAACCCTCTGAGATAACCCCTGCTCACCCCCTTGGTAGCTTGGCACGAGCAGTCAAGGCTTATCAAAGGCAATGTGTAAAGTATTTGTACCAACACTCACAGTAACACAGTAAAAACACCACATACTGACCCCACAACAGTTTAGAAAAATAAAGGTATTTAATCTAAACTACAAAATCCAACATACACAGTTCAAGAATATGGTTTCAAAAGTGTTCTTAAGGTTGCGATAAAATAATTCACAGTTGCGTGTAAAAGTTCACAGTTGCGTCACGTTTAGCCAACAGTACCTTTAAATGCAACAAAGTTCCAAAACAGAAACTGGTGCAGTGGAAAACAAGCAATGCATCACTCCTGAGACATTGGGGAAGCGATGCGACAGCCCCACTGGATGTAGCGGGCGTGATGCGGTGACTTCGGTCTGTATGGAGAGGGATGCGATACCTTGTATGGATTCTGGTGCAGAGGTTCCGTAGTGAAAAAGTTGCAAAGGCACGATGCGAAGATCTTTGGAGTTGCGACAATCTCCAGGGCGACGATGCGCGGACCAGCGGGGATCTTCCTCTCACAGCTCCTCAATGCGATGGCTCTGCGACGACAGTCGCAGCGAGGTGATGCAGTCCGCAAGCAATCTCACCCAGCGACCACAGGCTCTGCGACGAAACTCTCAGCGATGGTAATCTTCCCACACCGGTCTGGTGCATTCCGCAAACGAAGGAGGCGACGACTCTGGCAGCGGCAACAGGCACTGCGACAATCTCGGCCTTCGTAGTAGCAGGAATTTCCTTGCACTGTTGGGGATGTGCTCCGCAAGCGAGTGATGCGACAAAACTTGCAGAAAGTCTTTAAAAGCTTGGTTTCCAGCTTCCCAACACAGGTACAACTTCCAGAGGCACCACAGCTGTCCCAAGAACTCTTGGAAGGACAGAACTATCTCAGCAGAGTTCAGGGAAGCTGGTGGTGAAGTCCTTTTGTCCCTGGGACTTCTTAACCGGGAGCCAGCTCTTCTCAGGCCCTTGAAGATTCCTTCAAGCAAGGGGACACAGCACAAAGCAAAGTCCTTCCCCTCTCCTTGGCAGCAAAGCAACAGCAGGTCAGTCCAGCAGAGCAACAGCAGGACAGTCTTTCTTCTTCAGTTTCAGCTTTCTCCTTGGCAGAGATTCCTTCTTGATTCCAGGATGATCTAATTTTCTGCAGTCAGGGGCCCTGTACTTATACCCCTAAAAGTATTTTATCCCTTTGTGCAGGAGGGCTTTGAGCCCGGTCTGAACCAGTTCTGGGTGTTCCTTGACCACTTTGTTTTCCTGGCCTTTTTGAGAGAGGGGCAGGGTCATCAACAGGAGGTGAAGCCAGCATTGTGGAAGGCAGGCACAGCCTTCTTTAGGCCCAGGTGCTACCCTCTTCCACTAGTCTAGATGCAGATGGAGCTTTTCAGCCCAGGCATGGCCCACTCAGACTCTGGGAGCCACCCAACCCCTGTCACTCACAAACCAGACAGTCAATTCACAAACAGGCCAAGGCGCACAGAAAGGTCAGACAATAGAACAGCAACTTTCTAAAAGTGCTGTTCTCAAACACAAGATTTAAAAACAACCTTTCCTAAAGGATGTGTTATTAAATTCTGAGTTCAGGGATACCAGACCTGTATGTCCTATCTTGCTCCTATGGGAAGATATGCTGGTAGCGACTGTAGTCAGCATACCCCATGATAGCCTATTGGGCAAGATAGCCTTACATTAGTGAAAAACTAAAATGGCTGTAATTCACTACCAGAGCATGTCACCTGCACAAGTACATGCTCTACCTTTCACCTACACTGCACCCTGCCCAAGGGGGTACATTGGGCCTTCCATAGGGGTGACCAATGTGTACAGAAAGGGAAGGGTTAGGCCTGGCCAGTGGGGACACCGACCAGGAGGTCATGGCAGTTCACAGACTGCACACAGGCACTGCGGTGGCAGGCCTGAGACACCATTTTAGGGCTACTCATGTGGGTGGCACAATCAGGGCTACAGGCCCACTAGTAGCATTTGTTATCACCAGCCCTGGCACACTCAGTGCACTTTACTGGGGACTTATTGGTGACACAAATATGCCAATCATAGATAACCAATCATAAGAACAATTTACACAGGGAGCACTTGCACTTTGACACTGAACAGCAGTGGCAAAGTGCCCAAAGCATCTAAACCAGCAAAAACGAAATACAGCACAGCATCAAAAAATACAGGAGGTAGAGGCAAAAAGATAGGGGGAAACCACGCCAAAGATGCCAGGTCTAACAATTGCCCTGTGTGGAAGGGCGAGACTACAAAGGGCAGGAAGGACACTTTTGTCTCAAGGAAAATTTTGTCCAGGAAAAAAGATGTATATGAGGAAACCACTGACAAGGAAATCACAGAATATGCTTGGAGTTCTTAACTTTCCTGGCTGATGTAATGAAAATAAGGAATTCTATTGTGATGGTAAGAAGACAAAGAGAACAAGTGTGCATGTGTTCAAATGGAATGTGCAGTGAGTAGGTGAGTACCAAATGAGCGTCCACTGGAGCATGGAAATGGAGTTGGTTGGAACATATGGACCAGTCCCTTCAAAAAATGCATCACTAACGGTGAATTGAAGCTAAATGGCTGGTCAAGTAAATGAAAGAAGGAGGAAAGTGACTAGAAGCAATCTTTAACTTTTACCACAGCTAGACTTTGCTTGGCCGGTGACAAACAAAAATTTCAGGGTGTGCATGTCTTGTGAAGAGCACAAGACAGCAACATTCTCTCAGAATTCTGGAAAAATCGATTTTGTTGATGTGCACCTGGCTACCAAGAAGCACCAACCACTTTGGAAGGAAGTTAGAAATTCATCAACTATCCTTTCTAAATCTCCACACATGGAGCTGTAAGTTGGATGTGCAGGCTTGGATGCAAGACCCAGCCCTTCTGCTGCAAGAGGGGGTTCTCCTAAAGGGGCAGCTATATCAGAGGAAAAATGCTCGTCGCCACGAGTTCCCGGTACCACTCTTTCCTCGCCTAGTCTGGAGGCAATATTATGGCTTCGGCCCGGTCTCTCCTAATCATTTTCAGTACTCTGTACTCTGGGCAGGAGAAAGGGTCAACAAGGCATTTAGAAATCCCAACCCCCTGCGTGGGTGGAAGGCATCTCATGGGGAGGTTGGCCTTGGGAACATCAGCGTGCAAAAGGTTTGACACAGCGTGCTTGCTGAGGTGACAAATAGATCTAGCCAGGGTTCTCTTCACTGATAGATTATATCCTGAACACCTCTGAGTGTAACTGCCATTCGTGATCTGCAGCTGACAGCTGAGTTTGTCTAATCTGACGTTCTAGGAGGCTATTAGGTGTGATCAGGTATATACTGTTAGGGGTCCCCCACTTCCCCAGCTGTAGAGCCTTCTGACACAGGGAGTCATCCCCACATCACCCTGTTTGTTGCAGTACTGCAAAGCATGTTGTGTTGTCTTTGAATACCTGTACCTGTTCCTCCTTGATGGTTGTCAGAAACACTTTTAGTTGCAAGTAAATGGTTCACAACACCCACATGTCCATTTGAAGGCGATCTTCCGCCAGAGACTAGAGCCCTCTGATCTTAACCTTTACCAGATGACCTCTCCAACCCACTAACATTGTATTTACCATGACTATTATCTATGGGTGGTGTAGAGAGAGGGGTCTACTGCCGGTCCACTTGCAGTTAAGCAGCCACAACTGCTTTCGCAGTCTCCTTCAACATCTGGAAGAAATAAGAGAGTTTGCCTTACTTCTGACTCCTCTGCAACTTCAGATACTACTGAAGAGCCCACATGTGCCACATGTGGCCCTGATTGTGAACACCTGAGGTGCAGGGGTAAGGACAAATGGTACCTGAAATCACAGTTTACATCTGTTAGGCTGCAGGACACGGATGTGAAAATATGTGTCCTGCAGACCCATGCAGTCTCCTGGGTCCAGTGCAGAGAGAACTTGGGCAGGATCGTTTTTTCCTTCTGCAAGAAGTATTTAGATAACAATGGTTGAGGATGGAGTGGAGTACTTCATCCTTCGTTGCCACCAGAAAGTAACAGGATCAGCAACCATTCCTAATCTTCAATGTCAGCACCCTCTGTTTTGCCCCTTTGACCTTCTCCATGGAGTAAGAAAAAGAGGTTCTCTGGGAGCTTTTGTGGCGAGGTGGGTAGGAAAAAAAGGTAGGGAGAATTAGTTTTGGATGATCTGGATCACCCACTGTTCAAACAAATTGCTCCTCCAGCCAGAGTGTTGAAATGACCCCCTATGGGACACTTTTACACCACCACGGACAAATTTGAGCAGTTTTGCTGTGCCAGATGGGTGAGGGGTGGAGTTTGGTTAACTTGTTGTTCCTGGAGGCCTTGTTGCTCTTGGCCTGATACCCAGCCTCGACCTCTAAAGGCTTGGAGGGCTTGTTGCTGTTGAGGTTCATATTGTCTCTGCTTCTTTCGGTAGCCCTTACCAAAGCCTTGAAAGGGGCAATTCTGTTGGGGAAACTGATGAACTGTTTAGCTAAGCCGTGTGAGCGGGCAGTGACCTTACTCCACTTTTGCTCTGAACAGCCTAGATTCATTGTAGGGCATGACCACCAGGGACTGATGCACATCAGATAAATGAAGCCTGCAGAACGCATCAAGGTGTGATGCGTAAGCATCATGCATGTGCTAACTGCCCTACCCCAAGCAGTTGATAGGGTCCAAACTGGATCTGATTGTCAATCTCGCTGTGTCCTGTCTGTCCAAAATAAGTCTCTGTAAGATGGCAAAGTCCTCTAGGATAGCTGGCAAGATGTCCACCAGCCTGTCCCATAAAGCATTCAAATACTTGTCCATGCGACATGTTGTATTGATGAAGCTTAGGGCAAGGCTGACCAAGGACAACAACTGTTTTGTGAATATCTCCATCCATTTGGATTCCCTGTCAGTTGGAGTGATTGGAAAGGATTTGCGTTTCAGGCAGCAGGGAGATGTCTGAACAACAAGGATCTCTGAAGGAAGGAATTCTGGAAGCCCAGGAGCAGGTCTTCTGTTGCCTTGCCAGTTGTCTGATGTGGCATAATATTACATCATGGCAGTGGGACATGTGTCTCTGAATCTGATCAAATTATTAGCACTGTATCCAGCATAAATGATGTTGGTATCGGTGCAGTCCCCAAGTTGGTGTTGTCAATCTCAAGGAAGGAGTCGCCCTCCATGCTTGGTCAA
This sequence comes from Lissotriton vulgaris, assembly GCF_964263255.1. Lineage (NCBI taxonomy): Eukaryota > Metazoa > Chordata > Amphibia > Caudata > Salamandridae > Lissotriton > Lissotriton vulgaris. Next base: position 169,683 of record NW_028241507.1, on the reverse strand, counting down.
GGGGAACAGTTGGCACAGAAAATGGATCCACTGACTGTAACTCGACTGGGAGCCAGAGGAGCTCCAGAGTGATCTGTTTCAGCATTCAAAATCTCCCCCATGGCAACCATATGTTGATGTAGCTGCAATAGCATTGTTGCCTGTTCAGAGAAAGGCTGAAGCTGGACTAGCATCAGAATCAGCTCTGCATGGGCTGAAAGGCCTAGAGGTGCCTGGAGTGTTCCGACTCCAAATAATGAGAGTGATGGGATGAGGGAGTCACATGCTTGCATTTTTTATGTTTTTTATTTGGATTCTTGGACTTACCTGAGCTGCGTTACTGTGATAAAAAAACATTCGCAGGAATGTCCTCAGGAGTGGGAAGGCTCCAATGCCCTTGAATTTTACCAGGACCGCTGTGTCTTCAACCCTGAGCAGTTTTTTACAATGAGGGAGTTTTGCGATAGCAAGGTTGGCCATGCAGTTGCAGATGGCCTTTTTGTTCATCTTAGCACAGCACGGACACAATGCTGAGGCATGTTTGGAGTCATGGAACCATAGGAAGATGTCTTTAGTGTCTGTTACTGACATCTTCTGGTTACAGTCACTGTGACTTAAAACCTGCAGCGTCGGAGGTGACACAGTTGGCACAACTACCAAAATGTATCAGGGAAAATGTCTATCAAAATGGGACAGGATTGGAGATGCTCTCAATCCATGTCAGCAGGCATGGGAAGAAAGGAAATTACACTAGCAAATGCAGGTGGTGGAGATAGACTAGCCCCATAGTAATGTTTGGGGTGGGAAAGTCCCAATAAGGAGTTGCATGATGCATCCTCTCACCCCATGAAGGAATGGCTTTGAACATTTCTGGATCTAGACTGGCACCTTAGGAAATTCACAAGTTGAGGAATTTGTGGTTAAAAATCTCTATCAGAAAAGAGGATTTTCTCTAAACCCAGGGCACAATACAAATGTATAACACGTGCATTTGACACAATTCATTGATAACCACTATAATATCTTCAGGAAATCACATATCACCTCTGAATTTTCAACCCTTTAAAGTGTAAACAAGCTAACCTGTGCATTTTGCAGAAGTGACTCGTTTATACTGCCTAAACAACTATCAAACGTCCCGTTACGAGTCCGATGCAAGCCATCCCAAGTTTCTATGCAATCTTAGATTATTCTTTCCACATCTTGCTCAAGAACAACAGGGTTGTTTGCCAGGCATGATGGGGTCTCCCAACCATCCTCTAATTACTTTATCAGGATGCTGTGATATAACATGATACTTACTAGGATAGTTTAAAAGTGATGAGAATTAATCGTCCTGATGATCTCATCAAGTGTCTGATGGTAATCCTTTCAGAAATTCACTATAGCTGCTTTCATTTTAATTAATTTTGCAGTCAAGGAATAGGTTGTGTTGTTCCACATCTCTGCAGTTTACTTTTTATTCTCTTTTTTAAGTTTTTACAAAAATAACAGACTTTGAAATAAGCTGGTAATTGAGTTATTCCTGAGGGTGTTCTCTGTTTCCCTAAGATCCGTGAAATAATTGCTTCCCTTTAAGAGGACAGAGATTTCTAATAAGGGGTGATGTGGTGAAAAGGCTAATAATGTTTTGGGGCCAGATTTGTGTGAATTTATTGATGAAGCTGAGTAAGGCTTTACTGGTAGACTGAGCTTTGTGATTGTTTCAATCTCCTTAATAGCGCTTAAATCGAGGAAGCAAGGTTTATGGTGCTTGTGGGTGATCCAGGTGTGTTTGTCTTGGACTCTCAATTGTTTTTATTCAAAGTTTTTGGATTCTTTAAGGCCTTATTTTGGGTGTATTGCATCAAAGAGCTTAAAGTTTCAAAGAGCTTCTTGGTCATCTGTGAGTGAGTGAATTTTATCGTTATAAATTTCAAATATCCAGTACCATACAAGATGGTGAATGAGATGAGTGAGTTAATTCATCCGTCAGTTCATCTGTAATTGGCATAATGTGCATCGAAGGCCACTGGTCTGAACCCTGATTGGTTTTATAACAATGCATGCAGCTATTACTTTAACACTGTGAATTGAGTGTGATTTTATCCCCACATTCAACTCAAATAAACAGTCTACAAATCTTAGATGCAGACTTTAATGTGCAGAATTTTGAGACTGAAATATGTAATTATCATACAGCAACTCTTGTTTATGGCAGAACAGTAGACCACACTTAATAAAGGAAAGGTAAGCTGGCTCGACACCTTTTATATCAAGTATTAAACATTTAAATTGGTTGCGGCCTCAATCTCTTGTTCATATTCTCTAAATTATTAAGTGCCAAACTTCTACAAAAGTTGAAAATGGAATGCCTTCCCTTGCTCTACCTGACAACACACTATATATTATTTTCAAATAAAAGAATAAGCAATATATCTTAACAGACCTTAACGTGTCTTTACTCATATACCACATGCCGGGATTAGCAGTTATAGAAGGAACCTGGCAGCAATTTAACAGCGATGATGTAGTCATCCAAATGTCTGCTCAACATTAATTTAGAGAAAATGTGGACTTTAATTGTATGTAATCGTCGCATGGTTGTTAATAGGCCTAGATATTTTCCCAGAGAGAAATTTGAACGGGGCTAATTTAAACAATAAAACCTTCCAGATCTTCAACAATAGTTTCAACAAATCATGTTTTTTTGTACATTTCACTTTCAGGATCCATACTTCTTCTATGAATAAAAGATTACACTATCTCTGCCAGGATCTTAGTGACAGACATGACAGTGATGAAAATATTATTTCATACCGATAATAGTAACTTGGTTACAGTATAGTTAGGAAATCACACGTTTTCTTTCAGCATATGGTGGGACCTAAGCCAAGAATAATCTAATTGTCTTCCTTGTTCATGATTGATAGAATCCTTATTGTAGAACATTTGTATATTTACAAATATTTCGTCATCATGTTTCCCATAATAAAAGGAAGAAAAACATTAGCATCTTGCAGGCTGATCAAGAAAGGCTTATGCAAATAATATGCCTTCAATGAACATAGGAATCAGTTGTTTCTTCTACTGAAAAAGGGACACAATGTGATTCCTAAATGCCAACCAGCTACAGAGATCCGCACACGACAGAAGTCCTGTTACATTATCGGCAACCAGCCCTTCTCTGCTCTCTTTAGAATGTACATAAATATGGACATTCACTGCAGTTTTCTACTGCTAATACCATGCAAATAAAATGATTTTTTTCAGGATACGCAAATGTGTCCCCAATTTAGGATATTGTTGCAATTAAACTTGGCGATAGGTAATGGTATGCGAGATTAGCTACTAGCCTTTTTAATTCAACAGTGCACACCCAGTTTCTATGAATAATTTTGCTGAGAGGTGTGCCTGCTGATTTTAGGCACTTTTGTTTGTCACATGCAGATTGGATCTGCTACCACTTTTTCTTGCACTTTTTGGTTTGTTGCTTTGGACACACTTTTCTTTTGAACTGAATGTCGACCAGTGATGAGAAAGGGGCCCAGTCTGGAGATTACGTGCCAGTTGCCCCGAGGGTGGTGTTCCCGTGAGGTGTCATTCGGTTCTTCACATATTTTTGTGCAGAACTCTGTCTGTTTTCAATCTTATGTGGTGTATACTTGGTATTGATCAAGGTCTTAGACATATGTTCGTTGTTTTATGCGACTGTTCAGAACTGTTGGCCAATAGGTTCTCTTTTTAACTTCTCAAATAACATTGGAAGTAGTGCCGTTAATACCCCTGAAGAAAAATACGGTATATATGTGAGTGTAACAGTGATCAGGATTATATGACTGGTCTGTTATAAAATTCACTGACATAACTTACGTCCGAATGACAGGGTTCTTTGTTGTTGATAGTTTTTGAGTGGAGGGCAACCCTGTACAGTTCTTTCCCTCTGAGCTCCTTTTTTTGTGATAGGCAATTAAACTTGCAGCAGTGTCAACAGAAATAAGATTTAGAGACTTTTCAGTAGAGTGAAACTAAACAGTAAAATAACTGGCTGAGCGTCAGTTACCAAGAAACAGGAATGAATACTAAAGTCTGCAATATCCGTTCCTGGTTTATACATTGTCAACAGCTGAATCCCAGTGAATATGGTAAATCATACTTCTCCAAAATGAACACCAGTACATCTACTTCTGTTCCGATTCCGAAATTTGGCAATAATTCTGCCAGCCTTAAATATGTCAATGGCAGATTTTACAGATATGCTTGGAATCAGCAGTTTTTACATAACCGGGAATCCCTAAATCAGGCCCATTCCCTGAAAGACCTGCCTGGGTTTTTGACTTTTCTCACAGTGAACATAGAACAGTTGATCTTTCAGTTACATATTTAGAAAAAACATTTGTTTAATGGTTTTATTCAGCGCTCCTACTACACGGTAAACCAGAGGGGCACTTCACATTATAACATGAAGAGTGATACTATCGTCTTGAAACACTAATGAAACAAGAAATTCTAGTCAGAGCATTTACATATTTTTTTAACATTTTAATTAGTTACCTATGTACAATTCAAAAAAAAGAAAGATTTTTCTATAGTGCGAACTAGATCCGAAGACATCAGAGCGCTTTACATGATCACCAGTTATGTTGCAGATGGACACATTCATTTTTTTAGTTATGCACGGGGAGATGAAGTAATATTTTGCCCATAATCACAGGATGTTGAGCGTCGTTGCCGAGACTCGTACCCGGTTCTCCAGGTTGATGGTCAACCGCTCTAGCCATTATGCTACATCCTCGCCAAATTTTCACTGTTAGGAAGCAGTTAGCATCTGAACAAAGCACAAGAAGTTGTATTTGTAATTATGAAGTTTTTTTTAGAAGCGCCCCTCAAACAGAAGTGCTGTACGTTCCTCTGAACACACCGCATGCGGCAAAGTGTAGCTCATGGAATAAAACTAAGGTGCAGCGAGATGGTTACAGGAGTTGAAGATCTGTGGTGTGTGGGAAAGTAGAAGGCCAACCATATGCCAGTGGTATTTCATGGAGGGAGGAGTTTATAGTTCATTTCACTTTGGACGTAATGTTGGAGGGCTACATTGAGTTACATTTTTATTGAGGCCACATTTGAATTTGAACAACGCTGAAGATATTCTAAGTTCCATTTGTGGGGTGATAATGTGACATTTGTTTCCTACCTTAACTCAAAGCCCAGTAAAGTTGTGTAGCAGCACCTTCAGCCCAGTGAATTACTATTGAAAAGAGTCTTGCTGGACTTTCACCGCAGACAATGAGTAAGAGCATTCTGCATTCAGTAAATAAAGTATGCAGCGCTGTTGCTGCTTGCTTTGAAGATCCATAACCTGTGTCTGATACTATCTTTGTAAATGCAGATTGACCTCGGGGCCTCGGCTTGGTTGCTTGTTGGACCACTGTTTGAAGGTCGGATGTCTTTCTTTTAAATAGAGCGCTACCTGTGCTGTATTTTCTACCACGCTATTGTAAGGAATTACACCTTTATACTACACTGTGCAGAAAAAAGTCTACACATTTGTGCAACAAAGACGTACGTGTATGATTTCTATAGCTGTTCACTTTTTTATTCACAAAAATTAGATTATGTCTTGAAATGTATTAAACTTACAGATTTCCAGAAAGGCCTGGCTTGCAGGGGGAGAATGAGAAACAAGGTTTTCACAGACGTAGGACTGAATGTCTGATTTTTCCAATAAGTGGGCCTGTCATATATACACAATCACACCCTTGCTCAGGGTAGGTGTCATCCCTATGGGTCATGGAGCAATAGCTTGAACATGGCTAGTAAAGTAAAATTTGGGAATTAAGATGGGAGTGATCCTGGTCAAATAAATATTTCTTTGCAGTTAGATCTAAACTCTACTTAAATTGTGTGAATAGTATTTTTTACATCCACTGCGGACCGAGGAGTGTCTTTTTAGTGCTGTGCTCCACGAGTTCCATTTTTGGCCTTTTTGAAAAAAACTGTGTATAATCCACACTTCCGGTGTGGAATTGCGGGTTTTGTTTTCATGAAAAGTCTCCTCTGCTCAATGCTGTCTCTACTGCTTGTAGAGATGCAGCACTAGAGATGGCAGAACTGGTTTGGGGTGGGCTCAGAGACCCTTGCCACAAAGAGAACAAAGACCAAATGGAGTAATGGACATTTAAACCAAGAGAATTGATCACTTCTGGACTCAAGAGGAACCTTTGTCAAGGAAAGAGCTGGAGCACTGTGAGGAGGAGTACTGCCCCTTATCCGTGTGCTGTGTGGGGTTGGCCTGCAGTTGCTCCTTCTGCCAATGAAAGGCCAAAAGACTGGAACTTTACTGAAAGACCTGCTTGAAGAAGACTCTCCAAGGGCTTGTGTGTTCTGGACTTTTGTACAGAAGTCTCAGGGACACAAAGACTTCACCCCAGCCCCCATAACTCCGTTGTAGGGAGTTATGACCGGCCAGGAGGTGCCTATTCCAGTTTTGGCCCTCTGGAGGTTGTTCCTGATGTTGGGAGCAGGGAGAAACCTAAAAGAAGCAGGAAAAGCAATCTCTGACGCCGTCAGCACTGCCGCTGTGATGCCATGACCTGCAGTGAGGCTGGGGGCCAAGCTAATGAGGTGCACAACGCACTCCCCTGCCTGTACCTCAGCTCTGATACCCTTCGATGCCTGCCGATGTCTGCAGTTATTGGCCTTCCGGGCGCCAGCACTCACACCAACGCCATCACCTCAAGCACCTGCATCGCGTTATCGCTGAGCTGATAACCGGTGAGGGTGATTCCATGAGTCTTTTACTTCACATCGCATTGCCTCACTGGATCTGACGCTTCACCGCCAATGCAACCAATTTCCCCTGTCCTGGATGCCATGCATCGTCCAAGGATTTTGTTCCAAAGTACTGTTGTTCAGGGGTCTGTGTGTACTTTGGATTATTGCCTGTTACGCTGTCGTAATAGCTCCAGGTGGAGCTATTTGTTTGCTACAAGTTCTATTTTTGAAATTTTTGAACTGTTCTAAAGTCATATTTTACTACCATTATGTTGTATTTTCGTCGTTTTGGTCTAGATGAAGATACTTTATTTTTCGAAACTGATGTGGTCTCCATTTGTGGTGTTTTCACTGTATTACTGTGTGTTTTGAGTACAAATACTTTATAGATTGTCTGTTGGATAAGCCTGTCTGCTACCAAGGGGGTGAGCAGGAATAATCTAATGTGCGTATCCCCGCTGTCAAGAAGCAAGTGTCCCTTCTCTGCCAACTAGAGACCCCCATTTCTAACAGTCCCACTTTAACAACTAATATTACTTGAGTCCCTAAACACAAATATTCAGACCAGAAATTAGTCAAACTGAATGCTTAAAGTACATTTTTAAGGAAAGAGTGAGAAGTGTATGAATGTATACATGATCCCACAATCTTCAACCTCTATACTTTAGAGTTGGCACTGGTGATTGACTCAAAGGGGGTTTCTTTACTTCTAATATTTGGGCAGTCATTACCATACACCTATGTGGAAAACCTGGTCCTAATATACACAACTTTACATTCAACCATAATAAAGCACAAAGAGTCATCAGACATCATATCTTTGCATTGTAAACCAGGAAACAGTTGAGGCATCTAGGCGGGTGGTAATTTAAAAGGCATTTTGTATTAATTTCCTTTGTGCTCTAGGTCTTGATTTGGACAATAGCTGGAGCCATCATAATGGAACTACTCTTATAATACTAATTTGTAATTTGTAAAAAATAATATAGCCATACACTGATTTAAGCACAATCTATTATAAATAACAGTATTTAGACCTAAACGGTAAAATAACGGAATTATCAAGGTATAGGGTCCGAGTCTCAGTTTTATTCTTCTAATACTAAAAAAATAAATGTGAAAAGTCCCTTCTTTTTGGTCGTATCATTAGAGAGCACCATGAGAGATATGAATATTTAACACAACAGATATGTACTTTAAATGTCTGCCACTTATAAATAGTGCAATATGTTCATTTCTGGTCATTGTGTTTCTGCTAGCTTGCCTCCCATTTATTTCAATTACAGATTCAAGTGGGGGCAAACATTCCTTCAAATTGGTTTAAGTATTAGCACATCACTTAGAGAAAAACCTCAACATAAAATTAAAATCAATTAATTCTAGTGACTTAAAAATATGAAGAGGTGATAAAACCATGTTTTATTGAATTCTAGCTGCTTTCAAATCTCGCACAACAGACTCACTGATGGATGACAGAGCGTTCTGCAGTGGCTGCAAGGCAGATGTGTGCCATTTTAGAAAACTCTCGAAGAAACGAAAAAACAAAATATTAAATGTCAGATTTAAAAATGGGAGGGCGACCTTAAATGTAGCTTTTAATGTCCTGTAGGGGCCATTTCAGTCAACTCAATAAAACTATCTGATTGTATGCTGTCAGAATATCAAGGACTACATTTTGTCTGACAAAAATGTAAAGCCCTAAAAATTTGTCACAAAAATATCGTCCCACTGGACTTAACAATCGGAAATCTACACCCAGTGGAGCAACGTTTTTGTAAACAATATTTAGGCCTCGATATTTATGTCAGACAATATTTTTGCAATCCATATTTTGACTTACAATTTTACCTGCTGTGCTTAAACAATGACTTGTAACCCTAACCTCAAGTTATTAATCTCGCTTCTACCTTTAGCAAGCATTATCATTGTTCAGTAATTCTGTTCTTGGTGGCTCTGATCAGTTGGCTGCCTGATTAAAAAATAACCAGAAAGTAAATGGGGTTGGAAACAAAATGGAACGCCCTGATATCCAAGATCTTTGTGTAAATCAAAGTATTCACTCCTCAATGTATTCACAACCTGCTTGATTAGTCTCGCCCTAGTCATCATAAGACGGTCAGGTTTTAGAATACCGATATACAGAAAATCACAGTTTCAGGCCCCATATACCAGATAAAATAAGAGTCCCATGACTTGGGTGGTTAACAAATCAAGTAAACGCAGATGATTTTGTCAATGGTTTTTGTGTTGTACGTCAAACATACCTAGCCACGTACACGCACAAATGTTTCTGTTTTACAGACTTTGTAGCAGCAGAACATTACCATAAAATGTGCCAGATCAAACCCAATGTCATACACCAAGCATGATCCCTAGGGAAAACAGGAAGTTCACACCAGGCACTGAAGCAAGTGAGTCTATGAATAAAAAATAACATCACTAAACTCAACCATGCAAACAGCTCAAGCTTTTGCTTTTTAGAACAGATCACTTTTGACATCTAAGAAATTGCCCACTGTTGAAAATCTAGTTAAGGGCAAGCCTGTGAGAGCTGGACCAGCAATACACCATACCACAAACATATGCAAATAAAACGCATATGTCAGTTGTTTAAGCTCTAGCATATATGCAGTGGAGATTTTCATGTGCTGTGTTGTGATAAATCAGCAGAGCGTCTTGTCACTATCAGTCTTCATTTATTTAATGTGTATTTTGCTTTAAATAAAGTACTACATAATGATGTGACTCTGCCTCTGTTTCCCTTATCAATAGAGAGGAAGGGAGTTGTGTAGATTCAGAAGAGAACAATGGCGACGTTTTGTTAATTATGTCCAAGCCAGGGGTCAATACAATCATGTTAGTATGGTGGGAATGAGGGAACACATTGACAGTGGGTCTGGTGTCACAGCATATCTTACTGGTCTATCTCTTTCTATGTATCATGGGTTAAGTAAGACCAGTAATAGGCCATGACAGGTCAGATAAGAATAAGGCGGGAAACGTTATGAGGACGATGGGCGACTGAGAAAAGCTGTAAGATGGCCTCTTCGAGCTGGAAGATTTAGTAATGATATCTGGGACGTCTGTGGTCTGTCGTTGTGTCCCTAAATGATGCTCAGTGTTTTAAAAACACACTGTGATTTTCAACACACTTCAACATATAAACACAGCCCAAAACATTCCCTGTAAATTCGCGAGAAAAATGAAATGGTTGAGTAAAATCAGTTCTTGGTGCTCTATGTCTTTTAGAGCTCCTCAATTTACTAAGCTGCAATAAAATTCTACCGCTTAAGCATGTTAACCTTCACAATCACTTCGGAAAAGAATAAAGCCCTTCAGCTGTGGCGGTACTAATTGACATGCATAATGTTGTGCGGGAACACGCTGGCAGTGTTCCCAAAACCAGGTATAATTTCCTTCACACAAAATCCTAAAGGCTGTTTCCCTCATTACAGTTTCGAATTTCCTGCAACAATACAGTTTCTGTGTAGCTTCTGTCATGAAAAGTAGGCATAAATAACCAAACAATGTACTGTATTCTTGAAATGGAAAAAAAAGTAACAATGTGGAGTAATCATGGGGGCTTATTTAAAAGCCCCTTGCGCCGCCGATAAGTTGTGATGCACTGGCGTATCATTTTCATTCCCTCATATTTACAGTACATGAAAAGGCACCCTGCATGGCTTTTCCTGTCCTTGTAAATATGGCCTCTTTACACGCAGCATTTTGAGTGAAAGGGGCATTCCATGGGTGTTGCTGTGGGCGTCCAATGCAAGACCCATGGAACCTGACACATTTCCAGATTTACAAGAACGCGTAAGCCTGGAAATCCATCTGAATGCTACGCCTCCACAGGGGAGGTGTAAGGAGGTGCAACGAGGAGAAATGCATTTATTTCTCCTTGTTTTTTTCCTCTTTCTATGCGTGCTGCATTCTAAAGCACAAACACAGAACGAGGAAATCATCTCTGGTGATTGTTTATGTGCAGTAAACAATCATTTACAAAAATGACGTTTTGCAAGTTCTATGTGTGCTAATGCAGCACATATAGGAATTGAAAAACACCATTTCAGATTGTTTATGGCACCCTTCCTGTACATAAACAATCATCCACGTGACGCAGGCATCCTTGCACCATGGTGCAAGGGTGCCTGTGTCTGCGAATAGGATCAGGTTGTGTGCCAGTGCAGGGGAAAGACCAGGGATGCAACATAGTATTGTAAATATGCTGCATCCCTGTGCTTTGAAAGTCCAGCAGCGTGGCACAGCCAAAGGGCTTGCGGTGCCACACTGCAGCTCTTTGTTGTAAATGAGGCCCTCTTATTTTTTTTTGGCGTTGGGTGTGATTTCTCAGCAGACTATGGCCAGTATTCTGTAACTCTCACCCCTATGTGGCCCCAGTCAATAAATGCCATGACTTTTTTCTACCCACTGTGGGTTGCACCACCATCAAATTTCGTCGGGCAGCCCAATTAAATTTGAATTAAGAAGATCAAAAGCAAACAGATATTGGATGGACATTGCTCTTTAAATCCATTGATACTTGTGTTATTGATATATGGTGGTGCAACCCACAGTGGGTAGAATCTTTGTTGTTGATCAAAAAACGATCGCCCCCTTGGGGACAACGGGGCAGTGGAAGTGCACACCACAAGAGCTAGTAGCTCAATATTCTGTATATAATTTGGACGGGTTGGCTTCTGGCCTGTAGAAAGGTGCGTCACACACACTTCTTGGGTGTGAGGAGTTGAGTTGTTCCGACTTTGGGTTTTCAAATAAATGTCATGACTTTTAGATGAAATAAGTTAGGGGTTATTCATAACAGATTGTCATGATGTATCTTGGTCAATTGAGGTTCCATGACAATTGTAAGTGGTGTTTTCGACTCGTACGAATATAGTCGAGTCTAGTATCTATGAACCGCAAATGACGAGTTTAGTAAGTGTGCGCAGTTTCGCTGTGCTAACTTAAACCGTTCGTTTGTTATGCGGGTTTTTCATCTGTACCCACGGGTTCCATCTTAGATACGGCATCCATTTTGTCTCTTGCCCTCAAGTAGTCAGCGAACGGACGCTGTCCGCTTCGCGACCCTGGGACTCCCAAGATATTTGCGGAAGACACGTGTTCTTTGTGAGTGTCTTTATGACGAGGGGGATGCTACTGTAAGGCAGATGGCGCCGCTCGAGGCTCATCTTGCCGCACGGACTTATTGTCTCAGCCGTACATCTCATTAGGCACGTCCCTTTGATGCCTGTATCTCGTGTTTCCCGATACCTCCCCTTTTACACCCTTTCCGATCTCCCCACTGTCTCCGTCTTCCTCTGCACCTGTCTTTGTTCCTATTTCGATCTATTTTACTGCTGATTGGAATTTGCTAATGGTGGGAAGATGGGTTTTTACAGTTGGGAACCGCCAAATGTTTCCGCACTTATGTTCCGGACCTCATGTGTTTCAAAGTGACCAAAGCGACCCCTCTGGGGGATAATGATGGGAACCGGGTTGTAAACTTTTGTGTTCAATATAACTCTATGGGTAAAAACTGTATAAAAGGAGCGATCTACAGAACCAATTTGAAGCAGTCTCCCCAAGTTGCACGTTGTGTACTTGTCGTGACTTCTGTGTTCCCTGCAGCAAATAAACCTTGAATCTTTGACGCCGAAGGAAGTGTCCCCATCTCTGTGATTCGTACGCCGGAGCAGGTTACCCACGAAGGTTTCAGGTGTTGTGCCCTGGCACCGCTGGGTCTTAAAGAACCCAGTCCTTCAGTTGGCGCCCAACGTGGGGCTGCATCAGTGGTACCGGTCCAAGCCCGAAGATCGTGAGGAACTTCGTGTGAAATCTCCGAGAGAAGGTGCACTCCGCTTCATCGATCCTGTTGTCGAAATAAGTGGCCCGAAGACTTTTCCCGCGAAGATTCCCGCCTCCGGACGGCTGCGACGGACTGCTGCCCTGACTGTAGACCTGTTTTGGCGCCTGGCGTAGACCTTGGTAGAGCGAGACGATTGACGGGCCTTCCTGGTGACGCCATCGATCTTTGAGTTAAGTATTTGTGGGTCGCTCCCAGAGTTCTTGGTTGTTGACACTTTAGCGAGTGTTTTTGTTGTTAACGCTGTGTGAGTGTTTTTGTCGGTGACACTTTGCTAGCGTACTTTGTTGTGTTGTTTGACGACTGCAGCCGCCAAAAACCGAGGGTTTTGTTCTTTGCTGGGACTTGGTAAATCCCGTAACCCTTGAAGTTTGTGAAACTCGGCTAGTGTGCAAGATGCCTGGTCGTAGTACTTTGTTTAGTTGTTTCAGGCCTTGTGGTACGGATTCCCGACTGGAGGACTCGTGTCCGATACCTCCGGTTGGAACTCCCACTTATGAGCTCTATAGTAAACATGGGCTAGGCCCAATTACCTTTAACGATTATTGGATTAAATATACGAAGAAGGACGGCGACCTTCGTTGGCCACCTCATGGTAGCTTTGAGGCCCCGATCTTAGATAATCTAGAGATTAAATTGTTCGAAAGAAAGTCAAGGCCGGCCATGTTTGATGCCTTTCGGTTGTGGCGCAAAGAAGCCCGACAGAAAGAAATCAGACAGACTAAACGTAATCAGCGAGATAATGTTGCTACCATAGTGAAGAAAGCAGAGCAATTTCAGCGTTATAAGGAGGTTAAGGATAAGGAAGTGTTTGATAGATTACAGCGTATGACCGTAGATAAATGTTATCCTGCTTTGCCTACGGAGTCGGAAAAGAAGGAAGAGCCAGTTGAGGATCCTTTAATGTCTTATCTTATGAAGTCGCCACCTCCGTACGTACAGGGTACCGCAGCTCCTGTGGTCCCTGCCGTACCTATTCTTCCGCCTATTCCTCCTCTGCCTGTTCCTCAACCTGCACCTGCCCTTCCGACTGTTCCTGCTCTTTTGCCTGTTGCTATCCCTACTGCTCCTTCGCTTCCTCATACTCCTGCTCCCGCTGCTGCTCCTGCTACTGCTCCTGTTTTGTTAACTCCTGCTGTTGCTACTGTTTCTACTCCTTCTCTTGTTAGTCCTGTATCGTATGCTCCTCCCTCTACTCGTTCTCGCAATTCTCCTCTTGCGGCTAGCTTCTTCCATTCGCTCGGACCTGTTCATGGGTTCGCTGGTTCTGATGGTCCTCAGAGACGTAGTCAGCTTCCTGGAAACAGAGAACGCATTGCGTTATATAATATGGCGATGGGTTGGATGGTGAATCCTCTTCGAAGTCCACCCCGTGTTGTCCTCGAAACATTTTGTCAATTCAATATACCAACCCAGAGATATGTGTTTAATGAAATGTGCAAGTTCCTTTATGATCAAATAGTGGCCGATGCGCCTGACGAGGTGCTGACCGCCCTGTCTGATCTTCAGCTTCAGTTCGCAAATGGACTGATTGTGGATACCAACGTTCGACGTGCTGTTGAGCGGTTGCTATCTCTTCGTCCCGCTCCCATTCCTCATGCATTGTTTGTTGAGGATATCGAAAAACAACCAGACGAGTCTGGCCAATACCCCATGCGGGAGGTTCCACCAGTGTGGATGCCAGGCGATGCTACTGCTATTCCTATTATTCCGCCGCATTTCCAGAGAGTATGGATACATCTCCCATGGAAAAGATCGGAAGTGTTACAGGTGAAGCAATCTTTGCCTGACCCTCGCAAAAATCCTGCAGGGTATTACAAAGAATTATCGCAGCTTGTAGACGCTACAATCATGAATCTTGCCGATATCGATATGTTGTTCGGCAATGTCGTACCGCAACCTGTATGGGCTAAGATTCGGCAGGAAAATCATCCGAATGAATTAGGTGGTGATTGGGCTGCCATTGTGGCGGCGGATGGTTTACAAACTGGTGGAGCTAAACCTGAGCAGATGATTACTGCTCTTCCTCAAAGATATATAACGCTAATGAAAACTCTTATGCCAGCTATGAGAGTAAATTGGGACAAATTGTCAGCTTGTAAGCAGAAGAAAGATGAGAGTGTTTCCGACTTCTTTACGAGGTTCGAGGAAGCATTCATTGACCATAGTGGACAGGATATGGGTACCGAGGGTGGTCAGAGATTGTTTGTGGATAAATTTGTTTCGAATTTATTGCCCGATTTGAGCAATAAGTTAAAGAATTCGGAAAGTGCATGGGCCGTTTCTACTTCGGCTCAGATATTGGCTACGGCACAATACTATGAGAATAGAGAGAAAGAAGAGAACGACCGTGCTGATAAAAAGACGAAAGAGCTCAAAACTAAAGTGTTGTTGCAACAAGCGTATCCTCCGCGTTAAAATCAGAATGCGTCCCAACAGAATAGATCTCAGTCGCAATCGAATCGATCGCAGCCGCGTAATGATTCCTCCTCCCAAAGATCCTCGTTAGGGTACAATCAATGTGCTTATTGTAGACAGGAGGGACACATTAAATTCAATTGCCCTGTTTTGAATGAACGTAACAATGGTAACTCATCTAGAGGAGGTCGTGGTGGTTCGCAGCAGGCATCACGTGGTAGAGGTCGTGGTGTTCAGAACGATCGCTCAGATAACTCACCCAATTCTAATAATTGTTTCGATCAACGTGGATCATCGCAAGGACGATCCGCGCAGTACAATGTAGATGATTATTACGTCGATCAGGGAACTGACGACAGTAATTACTAGGACAGCCAAAGACAAGGAGAGGGAGTGGTATCAGTTCCGGTTGATCAGAGAGGGCCTTACGTCGCAGTTGCTACATCAGGCGTCGTTGAGCCTTTTCTGTTGGACACTGGTGCAGCGAAAAGTTCTATCATGCATTCGAAACTCCCTGGCGCACCTTTGTCTGGCTTAACAAATGTTTCCGTTGGATTCTCTGGCGCCCCCGTTAGCAATCCAGTTTCGCGCCCTTTGCCCCTTAAAATTGGGTCACGTGAGCTAGAAGCTCCGTTGATTTTGACTACGGGTTGTGGTGAAAATCTTTTGGGCCTGGATTTGCTTAAACGTTTGTACGCAACTTTGTATTGTTCTCCTGCGGGTGTAAAGCTTACGTTAGGAGAGAGGGTTGTCTCTCCTATGTATTTGTCTCTCGATAAGCTTCCACCGGAATTGAGTTCTCTTCCTGCATCTCTGTGGGCAACGGGTCCAAATGACGTGGGACTACTTGATATCTCCCCTTATGTTGTTCAGTTGAAATCTAATGTGCGACTGCCACGTATTCCCCAATATCGTATCTCCCTTGATGGAGAACGAGCACTGTTAGCGATCATTTATGATCTGATCGAGAAAGATGTTATCGAAGAGACTCGGGGAAACGTGTGCAACAGCCCTGTGCTGCCCATTCTTAAACGTACTGATCCTTCAAAACCGCCTGTTTATCATTATGTTATCGATTTACGGGAGGTGAATAAAATTGTGGTTCCTCAATTTCCTGTTGTGCCTGACATCACGGCGCTACTGACTCTGATTCCAGCTTCTGCATCGTGGTTTTCGGTGATTGACTTGAAAAATGCGTTTTTCAGCATCCCGATTGCCGAGGAGAGTAGGGACCTTTTCGGTTTCTCTCTCGGTGGACGTAGCTTCCGGTTCAAACGCGCTCCTCAGGGCTACTGTGAAAGTCCATCTATTTACAGTCAAGCCTTGAAGGGTCAACTGGATGCGTTTAGGTTGCCGGTCGGTGCGGCCTTGATCCAATACGTCGATGACTTATTGGTGGCTGCTGATACTCAGGACATTTGCAAAATTGCTACGGTGTCGTTGCTGCAACATCTCTGTGAGTTGAATCATAAGGTGTCCCCTTCTAAACTCCAATATTGTTGTCAAGAAGTAACCTATCTAGGTCACTTATTGTCAAAGGAGGGAAGGAGGTTGACCCCAGAGAGAATTGCAGCAATTGCGCGAATGGCTGTGCCAAAAACCCAAAGAGATGTGCGTGCCTTTCTAGGTATCACGTCGTACTGCAGGCAATGGATTCCTAATTTTTCATTGCTAGCGAAACCATTGGTGGCTCTTACGTGCAAGGATGTTTCAACTCCTTTACCATGGACGGAAGAATGTCAGAAAAGTTTTTCTGAACTGCGTGATTCATTGTGTTCGGCTCCTGTGTTAGGTACCCCTGACTACAGTAAGCCGTTTACGTTATATGTTCACGAGAGGGAAGGTTGTGCTTTGAGTGTCTTAACGCAACCTTTTGGTGGTAAGCAACGTCCATGTGCATATTTTTCCTCGACCTTGGACCCAGTAGCTAGAGCATTGCCGAGTTGTTTACGAGCAACAGCGGCAGCTGCGGTCTCCATCCGACAATCAGCAGGATTGGTCATGGATAATATGCTTACGGTGATGGTTCCGCACGCAGTCGACACTCTCTTGAATCGAACGAAAACCCAGCACTTGACGAGTGCGAGGTTGTCTGGGTACGAGTTGACGCTGTTGGCAAGCCACATTCAGATAAAACGTTGTAACGTTCTGAACCCGGCAACTTTGTTACCAATTAGCACAGAGTCAGATGAAGTAGCAGAACATGATTGCTACTTGAGGACTGAAGAGGAAACTAAAGGTCGAGTGGACCTTAAAAACACCCCATTGGAAGATCCGGATGGTACTTTGTACGTGGATGGGTCATGTTTTAAGTTGCCGAATGGCGATGTGACTACTGCTTATGCTGTTGTAACATTGAATACTGTTGTCGAGACTGCAAGGTTGAATCAAAATTCTGCCCAAGCTGCGGAGCTGATTGCTCTTACTAGAGCATGTGTGTTAGTGAAAGGGAAACGTGTGAATGTGTTTACTGATAGCCAATATGCGTTCGGTGTTGCTCACAGCTTTGGACGATTTTCGAGAGAGAGAGGTTTCTTGACGTCGCACGGTACGAAGATTCAGCATGGCCAGCTTGTGAATGATCTTTTGGATGCATTGACGTTGCCTACGCAAGTTGCGATTGTTAAATGTAGTGCGCATCGTAAGGTGACGGATGATGTTGGTCGTGGTAACGCGTTTGCGGATGAGACTGCTAAGGAGACTGCCCGGAACCTTAGCACTCGAATGTATGTGACGAGTTCGGTTAGGTGGCCTACAGAATCGAGTATGTGTGAGGACACTATCGAAAGTGTGAAAGCAATTCAGAATGAGGCCACCAAGACTGAAAAGACGAAGTGGAAAGAAAGTACGGGAAAGCTGGATGCGAATGGTTGTTGGATTGATTTGTCGGATCAGAAAAGATGGTTGTTGCCTGATGCGTATGTGCTGGCCGTTGTGACAATGGCACATGGGTTAGCACATATCAGCGCGAAAGGTATTTGCAAGTTGTTGGCCCCTGTGTGGAAGAATGATGGCATTACGAAATGTGCTGAACGTCTGGTGAAGAATTGTATGGTGTGTATAATGTACAATCCTGGCAAAGGAACCCCAACTCCTCCTGGCAGTTTTGCTCCCCCTTCGTATCCCTTTGAGGTGATTCAATTGGACTTCATCCATATGGAGCGATGCAATAACCTGAAATACGTTTTAGTTGTGGTTTGCGCATTCTCCCGATGGATCGAGGCCTATCCCCTCAAAGACAATACTGCTTTGTCTACTGCGAAAATCCTACTGAAGGAATATTTTCCTCGGTATGGAATGCCTAGAGTCGTGTGGTCAGATAACGGAAGTGAGTTTGTTGGAAGTGTGATGAAGAGTGTGTGTAAGGGCCTTGGAATTAATCAAAAATTCCACAGCGCCAATCATCCGCAGTCAGCTGGATTGGTTGAGGGGTACAATGGTACCCTTAAACTAAAGTTAGCGAAGATTCAGGCTACGACTGGTCTTTCGTGGCCTGACGCTTTACCTTTGGCATTACTGTCAACTAGGGCGACTGTACACTCCCGAGTAGGGCTTAGTCCCTATGAAATAGTGTTCGGCCGTCCTGCGAATGTGTGGGGGTTCCTAGGCCAGGAATGTTCTCTGATCTTGAGTACCCAATGTTGATCGATTATCTACATGACTTGACTGCTAAACTGAGGTTAATTCACCAACAGGTTCACGACGCATTGCCGACGCAGACGGAGGGTCCAGGCCACCAGCTCCAGCCCGGAGACTGGGTGGTGACAAGAAACTTTTCACGCAAGAATAACCTGGACCCGAGGTTTACCGGACCCTATCAAGTGCTCCTGGCCACGAGGACTGCCGTTCGTCTCGAGGGACGTAAGAATTGGGTGCATGCTACGCACACCAAAAGAGTCCCCATCCCTTTGCCGGCAGACCCGTGGGTGAGGAGAGGCATTGCATCATCGGAAACAGAAACCTTGCCGGCGTTTGTACCTTTTAGCGACGCACAGCCTGTTGGAGAATCCTCAGCGCAGCAGAAAGACACTGTTGAACAATTCGCATCAAAAGACTCAAGACCAGAACACTCAACTGATCAGCAGGACGTTGTCTCTTCAACGGATCCTTTGTTTGACGAGCAGACACGTCCTGGGAAAACCCGATACTTTTTGCGATCTCGCACTAAGGACAAATAAAAAATCTTGCTTTGCTGAATTGACGATTGTATTATCCCGTTTTCCGTGATCAGTTTTGAACTCTCGTATTACTGTAATTATTTTTGTACACATATTTTGAGCTTCATTCCTTGTACCTTTTTGCTTCCACAGCTGAGAGACTTTGCTTTTGCATACATATATTGTGCATTGAAGGCCGTAGGGCCGCGCGCGTACTTCCTTCTGGATAGTAGGTCTTGACGCTAGGTTAAAGGCCGTCGGTTCCTGGGAACTCCTAGGGATTGACTATTGCTACACAGAACGAAGTGCGTCAAGAAACGTTGCGGACGGTCGTAGGGAATGGCATTCTCAAAGCTGAATGATTTGGAGGGAGCTCAAGTTCACAGATTCAAGCTGCAGCAACTCAGTCGTACCAAATGTTTCATATTCCAATTGTTTGTATTGTTTTTGACTGTCTCTGCATTGTTGGCGGGTGGGGTGTATTACACGATGTCTTACTTCTTACCTGCTACACCTACTCCTACTCCTTACCCTAATCTTACCTCTACTGTTTCTCCTCATTCCTTTCATATGTTACCGGAACACGAGCAGGCTAGACGTGTAGAATTCCGCAACAATTCCTTTATTCAGCTCCTTCATCAGCATCAGTTAGTGGTGAACACTACTAATTGTTGGGTGTGTGGGTTGATGCCACATACTACGGATAAGGGAATTCCATATCTGGTGTTACCGTATAGTTCCCAAGGGTCAGCTCGAGCATTTCAAACAATGTTTCGAAGCGCACTGGGTTTCCACCCCATTCGAGAACCACGTTCCCCCTACTCTGGTCCTACCTCGTATCAAAAACCTTTGTCGATAGCAATAGAGGATTTAGATAGTGATATCTATGATCCTTCGCTTATTCCCGAAGAAGAGGTACAGGCCTATAGGGTCCTAAGTAGAGGTGAATATAGTGTGTTCACTAGCGAAAAGCAGCTTAAAAGCTCGCCTCCGATATGGGTCGTACCCCACACTGGTAATTTTTGTCTTATGGGTCGTGGCCGAAGATCGCAAGCCCGACTTGGAGCAAGTGCTTGCACTGAAAACTACATTCTGCCGATGTCCTCGTCCCCTGTGTTTCTGGCTGCCAAGGGTACATACTTTATCTGTTATGATCGTGCATACACATGGTTGCCCGCTGACTTCATGGGCTCATGTTTCATTGCAAATCTGTTGCCTCCGACGTTTACCGTAGATGCCGATTATCATAAGACTAGAGTTGTGCGAGGCGTAATTAGCGAAGAGGATACTGCCGGTCAAGAGGCAGGAGACTTTTTCAAGGGTTTCCTCCCGTTTTGGGGACCTATGGTTAATAGTAGGAACCTGAGACAGTTGACTCGAGTGGTAGAATCAACAGCTAATATTACTGCCAGTGCCCTTGGTAATATCACCACAGAACTTCAGGCGGAGAGACTTATGACGTTACAAAACCGTATGGTTTTAGATGTCATCTTAGCAGATCGAGGTGGGGTATGTAAGGTGATCCATTCGAGCTGCTGCATTTTCATTCCAGATAATGCTCCTACTGTCTATCAAGCCATTTCGAGGTTGCATAAGGTCTCCGAATCCATACACGTGGATGTAGGGGATTGGACGCTACTTGGATGGTTTTGGGGCCTGATGTCGACTTGGGGTTGGAAGATTCTGATGATCATTGGAGTCGTTGTGGTGTTTCTGTTCACGTGTTGCCTTTGTGTGCAGTGTGGTCCTGCCTTATGTGGCCTCTGTGCTACAACGTGTATAAGACGACCACCTGTTACCAAGGGGACTCGGTTGGACAGAGCTATGCTACAGCAGCATCTCGATGGTTTGATGAATATCGAATATGATTCTGACTAGTGCTTGCCTACATGAGGGCAAAAGGAGCGTCTGAGGTTCCATGACAATTGTAAGTGGTGTTTTCGACTCGTACGAATATAGTCGAGTCTAGTATCTATGAACCGCAAATGACGAGTTTAGTAAGTGTGCGCAGTTTCGCTGTGCTAACTTAAACCGTTCGTTTGTTATGTGGGTTTTTCATCTGTACCCACGGGTTCCATCTTAGATACGGCATCCATTTTGTCTCTTGCCCTCAAGTAGTCAGCGAACGGACGCTGTCCGCTTCGCGACCCTGGGACTCCCAAGATATTTGCGGAAGACACGTGTTCTTTGTGAGTGTCTTTATGACGAGGGGGATGCTACTGTAAGGCAGATGGCGCCGCTCGAGGCTCATCTTGCCGCACGGACTTATTGTCTCAGCCGTGCATCTCATTAGGCACGTCCCTTTGATGCCTGTATCTCGTGTTTCCCGATACCTCCCCTTTTACACCCTTTCCGATCTCCCCACTGTCTCCGTCTTCCTCTGCACCTGTCTTTGTTCCTATTTCGATCTATTTTACTGCTGATTGGAATTTGCTAATGGTGGGAAGATGGGTTTTTACAGTTGGGAACCGCCAAATGTTTCCGCACTTATGTTCCGGACCTCATGTGTTTCAAAGTGACCAAAGCGACCCCTCTGGGGGATAATGATGGGAACCGGGTTGTAAACTTTTGTGTTCAATATAACTCTATGGGTAAAAACTGTATAAAAGGAGCGATCTACAGAACCAATTTGAAGCAGTCTCCCCAAGTTGCACGTTGTGTACTTGTCGTGACTTCTGTGTTCCCTGCAGCAAATAAACCTTGAATCTTTGACGCCGAAGGAAGTGTCCCGTGTCTCTGTGATTCGTACGCCGGAGCAGGTTACCCACGAAGGTTTCAGGTGTTGTGCCCTGGCACCGCTGGGTCTTAAAGAACCCAGTCCTTCACAATGCTTTCAAACAGTTCTATGGGTGAACTTTGTCCTGGTAACACAGATTACATTGTATACCATGACATATTTAGGTAATCTGAACATATTTAAGGGTGGGCCCCATACTGAAATGGCTTAACTTCACAGGATACTTTCTATCCTTAAGTTTGAAAAAAACTTGAGGGTGACCTCTTGACTGGGCTTAGTACCAGTAGCGCTCGATGGTGGGAGTAGCTGCCGGGCAGTGACCTGGGGAGGGGAAGGGGCAGGGTGTGGGGTAGTAATCCACGGATTATGGATGATTACAGGTTGGTAAACTTATAAATAAATAAAACGAATTTCGTTGCGTGCACTGCATCGCATTTGGGGATGCAGTGCGCGCAACGAAATTCATTTTATTTATTTATATTTTTCCTTACCTGTAATCCTCCGTAATCCATAGATTACTAACCCCAACCTGCCCCTCCGCCTAACCACCTCACCGCCCGGCAGCTACAGCTACTTCCACCACCGACCGCTACTGGCTACAGGAAATTGACGCATTCCAGTCCATCATTTTTATCTCAATATGCCACTTCAGACACGGCCCGCTTAAATCAAATCAGACTTGATCCTGCTCCATAAGGAACAGCTGTGCATGAAGTGTCAGATCCTCCCCCAATAGGAACTTAGCATTGGGTGTCATATAAAAACATAGGATTTGCAATATTAACTTCAAATTTAAATTTTTTAATGAAACTGCATATTAAAGAAAATGCAAGAATATGTACATGTCAACTGCTTAAGAATGCTCTAAATCTAGGGAAACTTGCTTTCCTACTATTGTAGGAGTTAATTGAAATACTATTCTATCTCCAGTTATAGCAAACTTGAGGACAAGTGCTTGATCGTGGTTTTTTTATTGTGTGAGGCAGATATTTCTATTTTGTCTTTAAGTCTACATTTGTGTTCTTTACATGCTTCATTTCTGTGTCTCTTTTACTCTTCCTTACAGTCATTTGCTTCTGTCCATCATTCAACATCCCATTTTTAGGTCTCGTCCTACTCAACGCGCATGTGTTGCATAGGAGGGGACCTAATGCATCGACAGAGCTCGTTCAGTAAATAAGTGCACCCAATGCAACGCGTGCGCATCTTGTCGATTTCCTTTCGGGAGCGCGCGGTGCTATATGGTGGCACCATATGGTCACACGCTCCCGAAAGGAAATCGCCCATGCCCCCTCCCCCTGCTGCCACTTTCACTGCCTCGCTGCAGTAAAGCCACACAGCCAATGCTTGTTTATCTATCTGGTATCTCAAGCAAGTCCTTTCTCTCTGTCACTTCATTTCCCGAATAATCCTTTACTCACCTCGCAGTCCTCTTTTTGTGGTTGCCTGATGAGACGCGGCAGTCGTGTGCGTGTCGAAGGGGATGTGGCTTCACCCACCCGTCTGACAAGGGCACTTCCGGTTCCGGGTGTCACTCCGTCCGCTGCTCGGTGTCTGACTGGTGATTGACTGTCTGCAGTAATGATGGACCAGCGGCCGGGGACCACGGGTTCTGCGGGCAGCATTTTAACACCTCCCCCAGTGCCGATACCTCCCGGCGCTGCAGCGTCTCCAGTGACTGGAGGAACTGGGGGATCTGCCAGGGAGGGATGGCTCTTCAAGTGGACTAACTATATCAAGGGATATCAGCGGCCCTGGGTCGTGCTCAGCAACGGGCTGCTTTCTTATTACAGGTAATGCAAAAGCACGCACCTCTTCAATATTGTGACCATAGTCCCTTAAGGCACAGCAGGAGCTTAGCAAAGGAGTGCTGTCATGTTACTTTTCCTTCCCTTAACTCAGACCACGCCCCCAAAAGAGTCTTCAGTGACTCTGCATCCGTAAACAATATTCTTTTACCACTGACAATGTCCCCGTTGCCCAGAGTAACTTCTTGTCAGTGGTCTGCTGCCTTCTTCCTGGTCATCGTTCCTACCCATAACAAAACAGATTGAACTCTCATAACTGCTAAGCAGTGGATAATCAACTATTCCTTACTACAGGTTATGAAGAGCAGAGGAAGGCAAGTCAGCATATTCATTGGGAGACCCTAGACATCAAAAGATTGCTTGTCAAAAATCATATAAAAATATTATGGACCTTTTTCAAAATGGTTCAACTTCGTTCATTAGATTAGATTATATCACTGCATTGGCATTTGCTGAAATTATGTATTTAAAGTTGTACTTTGCCCTCCCAGTAAGTACCTTAAGTCACTGTCATGAGTAACTGAAGAAGTGCCAGTGTGTCAAGTGCCCTATATGTACGACCAATATTGTTATACCTGAGCAATATTTTTGACTAGTAAACAGTACACAACTGTTTTTGTGTAGCAGAGAGCCCGTGCGGAATTCTTTTAAGGCGCTCATATACTCAACAATGAATCGAAATGAGACGAGTTGAAGGAAAAAGTGACTGGCTTGCCGATGATCAAACTATTTACTGCAGTGGGGAAGCTGTGATTTCATCCCAAGTTTCCTGCTTGCACATTATTTTTAATGTAGGCATGTTGCACTGCATCGGAGATGTTATACAGCATAACATTGGCAATAGGCCTTGCCTTTGGGCCCTTATAAGTACTGCATAACTAAATACTTATAAGGTTCAAAAGGTGACACCTACTGGCTATGCCAATGCTTGTTTATTTTATTGCTATGAAGCAGGTTTGAAAATCATTAGAAAATCTGTTTGAGTCTTGCGGCCGGCAAATGACCAAAAGTAGGGAGGCTTCCCTGCCCTTAACTAAATGGACACATACCTAAAAGGAAGAAATATTATGTACATAATACTTTATCTCATATTTTCACCTTCTAATGGCTCTGGAAACCAACTGAGTCACTCTGCAATGCACTGGGCAAGTAGCTTTTTGTGATCTGTGAACTTTGTGTCGAGATATTCATGCGTTTTAATTAATTGAAGGCCCGTGGTTTGCAATATGTTCATTTATTCTATTTAATTTCGAAACAGCCTGCAGGCTTTTTGACCTTTAAGGTGCATTTTGCTAATTGGTTCCATATCTCAGCGTCATGTAGGTCTGCAAAGATCACCACACTGTTCCAGCACTTATCCTTCGCTAGAAAAATCTTCAAAGAATCAAGCCAGGCGTGCTTGCAGACGAAACAGAGGGAAGAGCAGAGCGAGGTGGCTTATTGGTAGGAAGGACCACTAGTTGCGCCCCAGGGCTTGTTATAAAGACCGCTTTACTGGAAGCTAGCTGAACTCATCTACTTTATCCTTCTCTCTACAAAATAACTCCTTATCCACTGCCCCTCACTCAATCTCCTCCTACACAGAGAGATACAGCCCAAGAGCAATAGGCATGCTTGAAGTTAGAGAGGTTGGCTTCTAGCACAACAGATAATAAATCCTGGTATGAAGGAGTGGTAAATCCCCCCTGCAGCCCTTATGAAAGTCTTACAGCAGTTAATCACAATGCTATCAGATATATAGGAGCAATCATAGCCCCTGCTGGAAGAATCTATAGGCACCATGCAAGATGTCCCCTTATAGTGGTGACTGAGGGCAGTCACAAATTTCTATGACCCATGGACTGGGATTAGACCTAGTTAGTCGTCGTAAAGGGGGAAAAGCTTGTTGAGAGTCTCTTGGGAGCCTCCATTTTGATTGTGGCATAGCTCCACCCCAGCATAATTGTGTTTAAAAACATTCCTATTTGGCCAAGCACATTGTAGGCACCTGTTTCCAGAGAAAAAATGTTCCGTTTTAAAATTAGAAAAAGTATTTAATAACATGAGGGGTGTCTCTCATTGGTCTAAGAATGACCTGATCTGTGCCAGCATTTCAGAATATTAACAAAAGTTTCCTGCAATGAAAATGTATTGAAATGAAAATATATTACATAGTTAGAAGATATCCCAAAAATCTGTAATAAGTCCACCTTGGTCAGCACTAATTTACTCAACTATGGGGTGGTGTATCAGGAGCTCGTCAGCTGATATATCACTTGAATATTTTTTTAAAAAATATCTTCAAATATTTTGAAATGAGGTACTCGAAACGTATTTATTGATAACTAATTGTTTGCAGCAATGTAAACCCTTGCTTTATAATCATAATATTTTGGTCTATATCTGTATTCATTCTCTTAATGTCTGGAATATTAGAGTAAGTCTCTCCTTTGTGTTCATGGGTGTGTGTGTGATTGTATGTATGGGTGAGTGTGCACATGTGTGTGTTTTTGTGTGTAACAAAGACAAGGAGAGTGACAGTGAGGGAGAAAGAAAGTAAAATAGCCATGGGTACTCTTAGACATTTGGGCAATGATTCACAAAGGGCCTCCGCACTCATGGTAGAGGTCCCTCAGTAGTGGGGGAGGCTCCGCACTCAGGGCAGAATCTAAGCAATGAGAATTCTCAATGCAGAGATTCCACCCAGAGTGCAGATACTCCCCCACGAGTGTGGAGGTCCTTTATGGATCAGGCCCTTAGGGTGTAATTTAGAGATTGGTAGAATGGAAGAATGGTTTTATATTGCTGCTGCTGCTGCTGCTGCTCCTGCCCGGCCAAACTCAAAGTTCCCCCACTCTATTCAGAGTCATAGGGAAAGCTGGATTCCCAACAGCAGCTCCACAGCTAGCTCTACTGTCAGAAACCAGTGACCTGGTGGTTCATTCACCACAGGTCCATCAGTTTACAGTGACAGTCGTCTGGCCCATTTAGGGTGGGGTGATCATCACTAAATTTCACTGCCAGGGAGCTCCATGTGAGTCAAGTGGACCCTGGTATGGAAATCACTCAATGTCCCCCATTCATAGGGAGAGATCTCTCTGCACTTCATGGTCATTTATTTGCATTTCAAGAATACATTTCTGCTTTGCTAAACTGGACAATCTCAAAGATTTACTACACAGCCTTTAAAGTCACTTCCACAGGTGAAGCTACTCTTAAAGCGGAGAAATAGCTGCCTCCCTGTTGGGGTCTCTGAGAAAGGAGGAATACAAGGCAGAAGTAATGGCTTTAGCTGACTAGGGAGATTGACAATCTTCCATACTGTAAATGACCAAGTTCAACAACAATTTCTCCCTTCACTTTCCCCTTATCTTCATTACTTTCAGTTCTCTTTCACCTAGAGCTTATTAAACAAGAAAATATATTTATGCAGACATGTTAGAATGTTGGATTTATATACAGTGCACTAAAATGAAGTAAACTGTGCAGAGAGTCTAGTGGATCCCCGATAGGCGTGTAGAGGGAAAAGCAGATAATTCTAATGCTCTTTTTGTGGCAGTCTGGGTGAGCAGTTAGGCTTATCAGCACTTGGTAAAACAACAGTTGATGGACAGAATGCAGAACAATGTCATACATTTATCCCAGCACAGAGATCTGGGCCTAAATCCATTGTTTATTTGCTCACCATGCCATTCCAATTTGAACCCAACCATATGCAAATCAGTCTTGACCCTGTGCCCCATGGGAACAGTCCAGCCCAAACTGCCAAGCCAGGTCCTCCCTGGACTGGAAACAAGCATCCTAGGACTGGTTTCGGGCTTTCAGCCCTCATCAGCCAGGATAGCTTGATACCAGTGACATGGAGAGCACGGAACTCACGTCTGAGCATACCTGTCCCACTCGGGGTGACAAATACAAAAACAACAGTTGATGGACAGAATGCAGAACAATGTCATATAATCACCGCAGTAGAGAGATCTGGCACTAAATCCATAGTTTTTTTGCTCACCATACCATTCCAGTTTGAGCCCAGCCATATGCAAATCAGTCTTGACCCTGTGCCCCATGGGAACAGTCCAGCCCGAACTGCCAAGCCAGGTACGCCCTGGACTGGAAGCAAGCATCCTAGGACCGGTTTCGGGCTTTCAGCCCTCATGAGTCAGGATAGCTTGATTCCAGTGGCATGGAGAGCACAGGACTCACGTCTGAGCATAGCCGTCCCACTTGGGGTGACAAATGCAAAAACAACAGTTGATGGACATAATTCAGAAGAATGTCATACATTCATCCCAGTACAGCGATCTGGGCCTAAATCCATCGTGTTTATTCTCACCATGCCATTCAAGTTTAAACCCAGCCATATGCATATCAGTCTTGACCCTGTGCCTCATGGGAACAGTCCAGCCCGATCTGTCAAGCCAGGTACGCCCTGGACTGGAAACAAGCATCTTAGGACCGGTTTTGGGCTTTCAGCCCTCATCAGCCAGGATAGCTTGATTCCAGTGGCATGGAGAGCACGGGACTCAGGTCTGAGCATACCCGTCCCACCCGAGTTGACAAATGCAAAAACAACAGTTGGTGGACAGAATGCAGAACAATGTCATACATTCACCCCAGCACAGAGATCTGGGCCTAAATCCATCGTTTTTTTGCTCACCATGCCGTTCCAGTTTGAACCCAGCCATATGCAAATCAGTCTTGACCCTGTGTCCCATGGGAACAGTCCAGCCCAAACTGCCAAGCCAGGTCCTCGCTGGACTGGAAACAAGCATCCTAGGACTGGTTTCGGGCTTTCAGCCCTCATCAGCCAGGATAGCTTGATTCCAGTGGCATGGAGAGCACAGGACTCAGGTCTCAGCATACCCGTCTCACCCGAGGTGACAAATGCAAAAACAACATTTGATGGACACAATGCAGAACAATGTCATACATTCACCCCAGAACAGAGATCTGGGCTGAAATCCATCGTTTTTTTTGCTCACCATGCCATTCCAGTTTGAACCCAGCCATATGCATATCAGTCTTGACCCTGTGTCCCATGGGAACAGTTCAGCCTGAACTGCCACTGCAACTGCACTTGTTGTCACACACAGAGGAAATAACTTAAACACACACTCAAGAAAAATCTGAGATCATTTGGTAAAACATAAAGTTGTATATTTTTATACATTTCGAAACCAAGAATATATTCAACAGTGAATAAATTCTTTGTATGTCGATTTTTAACAAAATGCAGTTCAAGGCACAAATGCTTACGGGTTTCAAGCAACAGAGGTTGCCACCATCAGGCAGAAATCCTTGCGGTCGGAAAGGAGACAAGCATAGGATTAGATTGCAGAGTCCCGCCAACACAATCACTATCGCCGTTGATAGAACCACAACTCTGTCACGGAGTTTTGGGGGACAACGGTTGCCCAGAGTTCAGGGGCAGTTCTAATTCAGGGGAGACAGACTTTTGTAAGTCCCAGGGCTCGGGCACAACAGACAGTTCTGGGTTACCTGGGTTGAAGGTGCCAGAGGTCTTGGTGTCCAGAATTTGTTCTTCACTGGCGGGGTTCAGCTACCGGCACGATGAGGGCCATCTGTCGCAGTTGGGGCGGTCGTGCCCAAGTTGCTGCTTTCATGCAGTCAACACTACCAGAAAGTGGGTACAGGCTCAGAGGTGTGTGGCTGCTTCCAGCATCTATCTCAAGTACTGTGAGGATCCCTCAGACAAATTATTCATTGGTTACCGGATTGGTGACCAACAAGCCTTGGCTGCTGGAACTTTTGGTTGACAAAGTGAATTGCACCGAAACGGTCCACGCAAGTCTTTACCTCGTGGTGGTCTTTAATGGTGACATGCTGAGGACTAGTAGTATGAAGGGAGGTCCAAGGCAGTTGGCTATCGCTGGCAGGGCTCCGGGGTTTCTTGGAGGCTGCATAGGTTTCAGGTAGGGACAGCAGGCCACAGTGGTTGAGTTCTTTTGCAGTTGGCATGGTTTGGCACAGGTTTCTCCTGCAGCAGGGCTCAGTTCCAGGATCACTAGCACGTCTTCTTCCTTAGTTTTAGTTTGGTCCATGGAATCTGAGGTTCTAATCTCGGGGAACCACCTAAATACTGAATTTCGGGGTGTCACAAGGGGAGACAGGTAATAGCCAATGGGCTACTTACCTTTATGGTGTCTACACCCTCTAGTGACCACCTCCTGTGGAAAAGGGCACTACCCTAGCCCTGATTGGAAGTTTTCTCACCATCTCAAGATGGTGGAATTTCAGAAGAGGAGTTCACCTTGCGTGCCCCACCCTAGTACAGGGTGAAGTGTATCCGCCATTCTCATCTAACTAATTTTCCCG
Organism: Lissotriton vulgaris; assembly: GCF_964263255.1. Lineage (NCBI taxonomy): Eukaryota > Metazoa > Chordata > Amphibia > Caudata > Salamandridae > Lissotriton > Lissotriton vulgaris. Next base: position 139,650 of record NW_028241507.1, on the reverse strand, counting down.
CCTTTCTTTCCCTCTAAAAATGGAGCAGAAATGGAGGCTTGGCCTCCCCCACTGTATGAGGGTTCCTGGGTTGGATTTCAAAGGTGGCACTGCCTTTGAAGCTTCCTGCCCAGGAAGGTCATCTAGTCCTGGAGGAGGTGTGAAACACACCAGCCCAGAACAGGTATTGTTTCTGTCCTCTGAGAATGCTGCTCTCATTCTACAAGGTCAGAAACATGTTTGGTGATGGCAGGCTAGTGAAAACTAGCCAGAGACCCTAATAGTGTTTGGTTAGGTTTCAGGTGACCTTCTAAAAGAATCTCCTGTGTGAATGTATTAATAAATCCAGCACTGGCATAAGGAGGATTAATTACAACAAGATTATTGGAACTAAACATCTTAGATATCAGTGAAGCCATCCCAAAGCTAAGAACCTCTTGATGACAAGTATTCATCCCATGTAGTCCTTGTGGTTTTCCTGTTCACTTACAACATCACAGAATGGACTAGACATTGTAGGGGCAGATAAGCTCATGCTGATATGCCAACACATAGGATATAGTGAATCCTGCCTTAGGTCTAGAGGCCTGCAGTAAGGGTGGAGTACCTGTATCTTACGCATTGCCTTTGTCATGTTGACTCTTTAGATGTTCCTGCACCAAGACATGCAGCATGCACTGGCAGAGTGCCTAGCCTTGTTGAGGGACTTCTGGGGTGGCACAACCATTGATACAAAACTAGAGGACCCTCTTCAGTATCCTCTCCCTAGGTACCAGGGGTACCATTTACTAGGGCCTTACAGTGTAGCTGAAGTTGTTCCAATCATGGTGCAGTGTTTTGGGCAAGCACTGGGAACCTAGTTTGTATGAACCCAGTACACTCACAATTCGAAATCATATCAGGCAAAAAGCGGGGTTAACCATGCAAAAAGAGGCCCTTTCCTACAGTTATGCACTAAGGAGTCTATGATTTAAATTGTTGTAAATAACACATATAGCAAATGCCTTCTTTGTGCTAAATGTAGACTACATTGCTAAAGGTTCTGTGAACCCAGAGATGGTCTATGGTTACACTTCTTAACCAAAGGTCAATGAATAAATATTTCTGAGTGTGGGAGAATAAGCTAGGATGAATCTTTCTCTGTAATAGTTCCTGTGATCAAGGTTCGTTTTCAACTCTTCTTTCTGTGTTCAGTGGAAGGCAAACATTGAGACATAAGGGTCTTATTTACCACAAAGAAAGTTTGGCAAATACATATATAGTGCTTAATGAACAGTGCATGCATTCTTTAATTGAATTCTTCATTCAATCAGCTCCCTAAATATGATCAAAATGTCACGTGAGAGATATGGATATTTGTGGATATAGAGATTAGAAAAAGTGTGGGAGGACAACTTTTAATTAGGTAAGAACTGAGAAGACAACACTTTAGTAACTCAACATGGAGAAAACCACAAAATTCGCTGCTAGGATGTGTCTATCCGAAATAAGGGAGTGGAAAGTAATGTTGTACCTTTCCAGAAATTACTACCATCATAGAAGTAGGATACATTCACTTGTTTCCAGGTAAGAATGGATGGTCTGATGAGCCTATCTCTGCTTTTGCTATCGAGCCCTCAGTACTATCAGTTTTCATCTTCAGCCAACTGGAGTCCCTCAAGTCTTTAATGCCATGGGGGGGCGTGGCTTGGATGCCGCGCAAGATGGCCGGCTAGGTACGGAGCTCCGCCGCATCGATCACCTCACGGCGTATTTTTCCCGATGTAAACGGGACCGCTACTGAGCACCGTCGCTGGATTTGGCTGGCGGAACATTAACGGAATCAGCGGAGCAGCTTTTCACCGCTTGTGGAGCCGTTTTCGCCCCTCTCCGCGATGAAATCCCTGCCCCTCACGGAGCCGCCATTTTGAAGCTCTTCCGAACATCGGAGCCTCTGCTGACAGGAGCTGTCACTACACGACGTGTCACTGGACACCAACGAACTTTCAGACACCGACTTCACTTCAGGGGTGAGATTTATATATCTTGTGCAAGACGCCTTTACTGCATTTTTTCTCTCCTCTTCCACATTAGAGGAAGCGTCCAAATACGCAGTTTTATCGCGCTTCACCCCTGACAACTAGATGTTTCCCGCCCTAACATGCTCACTACTCTGAAATACTTTTTATCCTAAACTTTTTCCTCATGGCGCTATAACAACAACATTCTCTGAGACTTTCTGTCCGTTTCTCCTGCGCCTCAGCTACTTCAGGATGCTCATTCCTGTGCTTCCATTTTAGTCATCCTCCTCTTTTTTGTACTCGTTATTTAGCACACTCTAATTCCCTGCCGCTTTTCCACTGAGTTCCGTCTGGGTGCTTCACCTTCTCTTTGGAGATATTTCTGGAACAATTCACATGCACCTTTAGTTGTCTCACAGGGAATTGAGACTCTATTGTCGTACGTTCATTTCTTTCTATGGTCAATTTACGCAAGCCTAAATTTGTCTTCACACCATCGAGGAGTACTTCAGGAGCATCTTCATCTGGTATCAATAGAGCCACTGGATCTGCAACAATGACGACTCCAAAATCATCATTGGCTCACACTAACACCAGTAAGTCTTCCCCACCCGCTCCGGCGGGCAAGCGCCTCAAGCAGAATTCTCCTACGCCAGAAGACAATCCTTCACATTCTTCTACTGACCAAATTCTAGAGGAACTGCGTGCGCTGCGCCCATTTATTGAAAAAACGAGTACAGATATGCAGCTTTTAAAGGATAAATGGGAAAATATGGATGCCCATCTTTCTACTGTTGAACAGCACCTTCCTGATGTTCAGTCCAACACACAACGTATAGACTCTCTAGAAAAAACGGTCCTCTCACTCCAAAAGCATACAGAGGATTTGGAAAATCGAAATAGGAGGAATAACCTCCGTATTTACAATCTGCCGGAAAATCTTGAGGGGGATAATCCAGTCACTTTCTTCACCACTTTCTTGCCGAAACTTCTGGACCTACCACCTTCCACCTCCATTAGTATACAAAGAGCCCATAGACTAGGTGCCAGAACGGGCTCCTCCTCAAAACCTCGTGGAGTCATCATTTTATTTCTGAAATATACAGATCTTTTATTGATTCTCTCAGCTGCGAGGAGTAAAAAACAAGTGACTTGGCAAGGTCAACGAGTATATCTATCTCAGGATGTCTCTAGCGTCACCGCCTCCAGACGTAAAGAATTTCTGGCTATGCGTCCCTCTCTGCGCGCCTTGGGAGCAAGATATGGCTTGTTTCATCCTTGTACTCTCAGAGTCACCTATCGAGAAAAGTCTTGGTCATTTCAGGAACCTGGAGAATTAAGGAACTTTCTTCTTCTACACAGTGAAGAAGGGATGGACGCCTCCTCTTCTGCTTCGACCAGTGGCTGAAATTGGACTTTTATTGTTTAACTTGTTTGTCTTCCTAATGGCTTGTCTTTGACTTCATGTATTCTCCTTACCTCTCATCTCAGTTCTTACACTCTCTTTTCGTATCTTTTCTTCCCTTTATCTATCTCTGGCATCTCCTATATATCCCTCTATTTTCTTTCTCTACTTTCTGGACTTCTGCTTTTACGTCTACATGTTATGTATGTTAACATTTTTTCCCCTTTTTTCCTCCCCAGACGGATATGTATCGGATACTCCTCTCAACACCTTGTCCCATTCCATGTTCCTTTTGTGCGGTCTCGATGTGGTTCTCCTCCCGATCCTGGTCCGTACGTCTTGTAAAGCATCACCACCTCCCCACCTTCCCTATGTGTATTTTTTCTCTTTCAGGTATGTTTAATACAGTCATCCTTTTGGATTTGTACTGTCTTCTATGCATTCTCTCTTTTCTTCCTTCTTCCTTCCCCACTGATCTTCCTCCCCTTTTCCCATCCCTCTCCCCCTCCCTTTTCCTTTTTCATCTTCCTTTTCTATCTGTTCTTCCTTCTTCCTTTTTGAAGAGTTCTATAGTTAAAACTTCTATACAGTTTGAATTATTACATGTACAGTATGTTTTTGCAATTCTTGATTTAGATCAGTTTAGTAAGTTTTCACCTTCAAAGTTGTTTCATGGAATGTGAAAGGATTTAATCACCCTATCAAAAGGCAAAGAGTACTCTCCCACCTTTCCTCTTACAATCCAGATATCGTCCTTATCCAAGAAACTCACCTATCTGACACCGAATCTTTAAAGCTAAAGCGATTATGGGTTGGAACTGTTTTATTTTCTCCTGCTTCCCAAAAAAAGAATGGAGTAGCCATTTTGATTCATAAGCGACTCCAGTGTAAAGTAGTTCTAGAAGACAAGGATGACGAGGGACGCTGGGTCTTAGCTAAACTACTAATTAACAATATCCCACTTACGATATTCAATGTTTATGGTCCTACATGTTTTGACTCCTCTTTTTGGCCCTCCATTACAGCAAAATGTATTCAACATAAAGATGATGCTTTTCTATTGGGTGGAGATTGTAACCAGATCATTGACCCATTTTTAGACCGAAGATCCTCTGTTCGTTTTTCCCCTACTAAACCACATAAACAATTCCTTGACACTATTACCCAAACTCACCTTGTAGACTCATGGAGACTCACTCACCCAGACGTTATGGATTTCTCCTTCTTCTCTCCTCCTCATGCTTCCTTTTCCCGCTTAGATTATATCTTTCTCTCTTCATCTCTTTCTCAACACCTTATTTCTTCTTCTATAGAACCGATTGTTATCTCTGACCATGCTCCTATTATTACTGTTTTTGACCTTCTTCCTCCTACTCCTAAATCTTCTCGCTGGCGCTTCAACCCTTCTCTTCTTACTGATCCTCTTTTTTCCTCCTCTTTTCGTTCTTTTGCTACTGAATTTTTTCATCTTAACTCTACACCTGATACCCAACCTCATATTCTTTGGGATTCCTTCAAGGCCACAGCCCGAGGTTTTATTATTGATTTTGTCTCTACAAAGAAGAAAAAATTCCTTCAAAAACGTAAAATCACCCTTGCACATATTAAATCTCTGGAACATCAATTCTATACTTCCTCTGATAAGATTATGTCTCCTGAATTGCTTAAGGCTAAGATTGCCTTTAACAAACTTACCACAGACTCTGCCTCCTCTTTTCTTCTCCGGACCAGCGCGCGATTTTATGGAGGTCGAAATAAATCAGGTAAACTGTTAGCTAACTATTTAAAATCTCGTAAAGAACGCACTAATATTGATTCTATCTATTTCCCCTCTAATGTACTTCTTCATACCAATGCAGAAATTTTGGAACAGTTCCATTCTTTTTATGAGACTTTATATACTCCGGAAAACCCTCCCACCCCAGAACTTATTCAATCCTACTTTGACAACATTCCTCAACCAGATACTTCCCACCTTAATATTTCGGCCGTTGATTCTGATCTTACGATTTCGGAACTGTCCTCTGCTCTATCCTCCCTCACTAAGGGGAAAACCCCAGGACCTGATGGCTTCCCAGTTGAATTTTACCTACATTTCTCAGACCTTCTTTTACCCCACCTTTTATCTCTATTTCAGTCTTTTTGTTCTACTGGATCAGCCCAAGGCTCTTTTCAGGACGCTACCATATGCCTTATCCCTAAAGATGGTAGAGACCCTAAGTTCTGTAAAAATTATCGACCTATATCTCTAGTTAATGTTGACTATAAAATTTTTGCGAAACTATTAGCTCTTCGCCTTGACCCGCTCCTACCACATCTTATAGGGAAAGAACAATGCGCATTTGTTAGGGGCCGCTTGACCTCGGATAATTCTAGACTCTTCCTTAATGTTTTAAGTAAAGCCCCTTCACTATCGATTCCCCTTGCAGCCATTTCAGTAGATGCTGAGAAAGCCTTTGACCGGGTCGACTGGTCTTTTCTTCTGGCCTCATTAAAATGGCACGGCTTTAACCCCAAATTCATATCTTATATATCTTTGATATATTCTATGCCCAAGGCATCTGTTCTGGTTAATGGTCAACTCACTTCCCCATTCACACTCAAACGTGGTGTTCGTCAGGGCTGTCCCTTATCACCTCTTTTATTTATTTTAGCACTTGAACCTTTCCTTACCTCCATACGCAATAATCAGTCCATTTCTGGCTTCCCGTATGGTAAACGTCATCTTAAATTGTCTGCATATGCTGACGATATTCTTTTATTTATTTCTAACCCACCTACCTCAGTCCCCGCATTACTAGACGAATTTCAGAAATTCTCCTTGGTCTCCGGTTACAAAATAAACTCGGACAAAACAGAGATTCTTCCTTTAACAAAATTTTGTCTCCCCCACTTTTTCACGGCCACTGGCTTTGCTTGGAATTCTACAAAAATTAAATATCTCGGTGTTCTTTTTTCTAGCTCTATCTCCTCCTCCATTCAACTCAACATGAATGCAGTCATATCTAGGATAGACTCATTACTCTCCTCTTGGAATCCACTATTCCTTTCCTGGTGGGGCCGTCTTGACTCCATCAGAATGATGATTGCCCCTATTTTAATTTACTTATTATCCATGCTCCCAATTCGTATTCCAAACTCCTATTTCCGTCGCATTGATTCTACGTTGTCCAAATTTCTTTGGAAGCAGAAGAAAGCCCGCATATCGCTCCTCAACTTACGTAAATCTAAACTTAATGGTGGTACCAACTTTCCAGACTTTCGACTCTATCATAAGTCCTTTTCCCTTCGTCAGGCTTCCCGTTGGTTATCTCAGGAACCCTCCCCTTTTTCTCCCCTCTGGCTTTCTGTTGAACAGGAACTACTGCTTCCGTACTCTTTCCAAGAAGTAATTCGTTTTACCTCTAAAGCCCCATGCCTTAATCCCCTTTTATTCAGGTATACTTCTTCTCTTCTGCGCCCTTTAGTTTCACCTTCCTCAATAACGCAGGAATCCTTCCTACTATTGCCTATATGGTACAATTCACTTCTATTAATTAACAACCGACCTATTGCATGGCCCTCATGGAGAGCGAAAGGTATCATTTGGATACGTCATCTTTTTGATGGGTCCTCTCCATGCTCATTTCCTGCATTTAGGTCTCAATTCCACTGCCCTCCTTCTTTTGCAAAGAAGTTCCCTATCCTTATGGAAACCATTCTAGATCGCTATTACTCTCTCCCCTCTGAAGATCTACATACCTCATCTTCCTCTCTACTCACTGTCCTTTCTACAACTCCCAAAGCCTCCATCATTTACCGGTACTTTTCAGCCCCCAATCCAGATCGTCTCAAATCAAAATTAGAATTGTCCTGGGAGACAGACTTACACTCTTCATGGCCGACTTCTCTCTGGGACAACATATGGGCTCGATCCTTGAAGACTTCCCGTACTGCCTCTCTCACTCAATCCCTATTTTTCTTTTACCATAGACTATACCTTTCTCCTCTTTCTATCTCTCGCTTTCAACCTGATGCTGTATCTAATTGTTGGACCTGTAATGCCCCTTCTGCGGATCTTTTCCACCTCTTCTTCTTCTGTCCTTCAACTCGTATTTTCTGGTCTCAGCTATTCTCTCGCCTTTCTCGCATTTTCAACCTCTCTATTCAATTCTCTCCTTCTTTAGTATTTCTTGGTAGCCTTTCAGAGGATTTAGACCTCCCCCCACACTCTCGCGGTCTTTTTGACCTTATGCTGGCTCTGGCATTACGGCATATTGTCTCTAATTGGAAATCTCTGAACAAATTGTCTCTCAATTGTTGGTGGAATCTTGTATGTCACTCACACAGACTTGATGTAGCCTTTGCTTCCTCCTGTAAACCCTCCCGAAATGTTGAATTTTACTGGCTACCTCTTACTCTATACCTTGATCAATCCGCCAAAAAGAGTTACTCTCCACTAGCTTCGGGTAATTTCAAGCCCCCCTGAACACATGTACTCTTGCCTGCAGTTTTTCATGATATTTTTCAGTCTCAATATTGTAATTATTTAGCTTTATATTGACCTTCTTCATACTTCTTTTTCATACATGTAATTACTCATATGATGGTTTTTTACTGTACTTTTTGATTACCATTTATTGTATTTCCTATTATTGCTTATCCATCTTCTACTATAAATACCATGTTTTTGTTTTCTTCTCTCCTCCCTTCCCCCCCCTCCTTCCCTCCCCATAACTTAAAATGCTTTGTTTTTCATTGTGATATTGGCTGCTTATATTTTCTTTGCCCCAACTTATACCTTTTCTCTCATATTTGCTGATGTCACCTTATTGTAATACTAATTTTTCTCTAATAAAGCTTTCCAACATAAAAAAAAAAAAAAGTCTTTAATGCCATACCACTCTGTTGAGAGTGGCATGCTGTGACACCGAGTACAGCCAGTGTTTCAGTTGTATCATGGTCTTTGCTGTCAAATGCTTCTGACTTGTTGATTATGAACAACGTGGTCAGAGCAGTGACAAAGCTGCCATTGGTTGTTGAGAAAGAATCATAAGCTAAAGTAGTCTGTGCTGACTTGGTGCCTATCTTGAGTAAATAGAATTATACTCATTCACATGAGTTTCCAGAGTGCACCACAAAAAGTTTGAGCTACACCAAAGTTACTTTTCACATTAGGCTGGCAACTACTGGTGCATATGAAATTGGATGAGAATTGGAAAGCTTATAAGAATAGTTGGACATTTTTTATAAAATGCAAAACAGACATATACATTAGAAATCTCTTCCTCCTTCAAAAAGTCCTTGCTTCTGTTATAAGGTGGAATGGAAACATTGTTTGTAAAGGATATGAAGAAAAGGCTTCCTTTATGCTTTTTTCCAGTTTCTAATGCCAAAAACCTTTAGTTATCAAGAATAATGAGATGAGAAATCTGCTAAACTATGGCTATTCAAACCTGCTCTCTGAACTTCATTTAAACATTAATTTGTTCATGGAGTGAGATTTCCAGAAGACTTTGCACTTCAGGGTATTACTCCCTATTTCCAAGATAAACTCTTCCAATGTTAGATTGAGATGCTGAAATTTAAGGAAATGTGATGCCACCACACCTCTCACTAGCATGTGTCCTGGTCAAAGGACCATTGTGAATGCCTTAGAAACTTCACAGTACCCTTATTTTGTTTTACGTCCTAAGATGCTGTGCTAATAAAAGACTGTTAAACTCCTTGGACTCCCAAACCCCTACTCTGTATAGAATGTTCCTATTCTTGACAATGGCAGCAGTTTGTTATTGAAATAACACGAAAAATAAATGATGGATTGAACTTTCTCATTAGGATGTACATTATGTCATACATCAGCTGACAGACCACGAATGGATGGCCCACCAGTAAAAGACTTCTGCCAGTGGAGTCAGCAGAGGCCTTGCTGTCTGAAGCATTGGTGCTTTCTCGACTCTAACCAGAGAGTGGGTACAACAAGATTAACAGACAATGCACACTCTGTATTATGGTAGTTGTCCTACATCCGCCAAACTCTAAATGAGTCCCTCAGTCATGTTCTGTACTCTGTAATATTGCTTCTTTCAGAGTTTTAAAGGTCTCAAAGTACTATCATATTATATGCTTATTAAACTCCAAATGTAATTTAATACTTAAAGCACTATATATTGAAAGTTTTTTTTCTCTTAAGACTTTCGATAGCATTCTCTTAAGCTTACTGCCATTTGAGTTACATCTATGAAATAATAAGCCCTGAGATTAAAAAACTTCACATGGACACTACACCAGAACTCATCTAAAGATTATAAGCATTTTGAAATAATGCTGCTATGGGCAACACTCGGATTAAGTATCAAACGCCAACTAAACTATATCTAAGAGAGTGCTGTCAGTCGATTGAATATCAAATGCTCTCTGTAATAATATACTGAACTGTTCTAAGCCATGTCAGACACCAGATCGTCCATGGGTCTCGCCCATACTAACCCACAGTTCAACAGATGGTGTGTGGTCTCACTAACATATATTCTACCACATGAACACCTCAAACAGGAGAACACATGAAAAGTATCACAATATAATCTCATGCAATGTATCCATGTTTAGGAATTATTTGTGTAGTTTCCTTTAAGTGCATTGATACACCTGCTAAAGAGAAGAAAGCAATAAAATCCCATCTTGAGCATAATTGTTCACTTACGCAAAGAAGGATAGGGCTGTTTTCTTTTGATTTAAAGATATAAAGTGACGCGGCATGCATCTATAAATTTAGTTATATATGAAGCCAGGAATAGTTTGCCTAAAACAGCTTGCAGATATGTTATGGAGGAGTGGATGTAAAAACGTTGAGAACCACCTGAATTTTCTATTCAATGTGACAAGGTATATATTGAATACATTTCTGCAAACAGTATCTCAATCCAAGTTGTCTTCTAAACATTATATGGGCGGGTTGTAGCATGGACACTCCTATGCTAGATGGGGTTGAGCTCAGTTTAAGTCCAGTGCCTGGCATGTAGCACAAAAGGTGAGCCACCCAAAACATTTAGGAGATGTTGTCTCTGTGTGTTCTCCAAGATCAACCTGATGTTGGAACTTTGGCACAAAGCACATCAATGTCGTTATTTTCTGCCCCTTTTAGCCTGCCATGGGCCTTTCTTACAGTGTGAGCACTTCTGGGCACACTTTATTTCATCTACTAGTATCTTTGGGTTTGCTTCAAGACCGAGCTGTCTGCTGTCTCAAATTAATATAACATCTTTGTTTTCCAATTCAGTTTCCTGTTCAAATGAATCCTTCTTTCTGGTGACATTGTTTGAGATAATGAAGATATCACAAAACATGTGTCAAATGTTGATCCTGGAGATAAATATCCATACCAAGATTTCACCTGTGCGAAAGGGTTTTGCTTGGATGAATTACATAAAAACGTATTTTAGATCAAAAATGTATACAACTGATGTTAACCTGATCCTCCTAAACGTATGCTCTACACACCTGTCGAAGAGCATGTCACCCAGAGGGTGCTACCAAAAGTAGAGTTCAAGATCAGTATGTGAGAAGTAATAAAATATATTCTGTGTGGTTGCATGGCAGGCAGGAGGATGGAGTAGATGCCAGGCTCGAGTGTTCCTCTCCCCCCATTCATTTCAGATTACTACAGACCATAGGTTCAGAACCTGCAGAAGGAACACCCAGTAGCACTAGAGTCACTGTTGAAGAGTCCCGAGCATCGGATCCAGAGCTCCTGTACAGTAATCGTCCAGGCACTTGGAGCTCCTTAAAGAGTCCATCATCTTCCTTGTGGATTTTTACAAGCAATGTAGCAGACCCTGGAGAAGGGAGCTGAGACTATGAACTCTGTAGCAAGGGCTTCAAGAAGTGTCTATACGTGGATTGTGCAGTGAGTGACTGGAGTGGCAAGCTGCACTGAGATGCCCAGAGTCCCTCAAAAATGTAGTCCTGGCACTGCCTGATATCCACAAAGAGACTTCTAAGGGTTTCAAGAAGTGAGTGCCAGAGCCAATGTATAGTGATTGAAGGTGCTAGAGCAGCGTAGGGCAGCCCCAAGTGAGAAGAGTCTACAAACCAACCACAAGGACCCAAGTCTGAAAGTGAGGTGGGGTGTGCTTCCCCGAACCTACCTGAACTAATGAGAGAATCAGAGAGCTGTGACCTACTGTCCTAGCTACATCATAACCAAGACCAATCCGATTTTGTCAGACAAGCCACGGTACCTGGCGTGCATTTCAGCTTAAATAACACACTACCAAGGAGATAGGAAAATGGGCTGATGATAATTGCCCCTTGCACAAGGAGGCGCAAATCATCATAGCCCAGTACCAAAGTTAAGGGGTCCTTGTATTTAGGGATGGGAGGCCAGGCACACAAGCCAAGGGTGTGTTAGCATCTGTTTCTGAAACTATTTCTACAGTAAATAAAAGATGAGGCAAGCACAATCTGCAGCAACCTTAAGGTATACCTGAGAGGCACTCAGTAAGACATATCAAATCTCGGGACCCATTTATATGCCCTTGAACAGACACCTGGTCAGACCAGACTCATCAACCAGATATGAGCACACTAGCAGTGGAATACAGAAATGATGAACTGGCACTAAACAAGAGGACCTAGGAAATAGATCCAGGCATAACAATATATACATTAGAGGTGCCCTGAGAGGATTGAAAGGTTCAGGCATCCAAACATATGTCTTGAAGCTCTACACCACCTCAGGGACCACCCTGATGACACACCTATACACCTGGATTGCTCTCACAGAACCAACCGAAGCATACAGCAGAAGGAAGTGTACCTGACATCTTAACTCATCTACTTTTCTTTGATGAAAAAGAAACTCTCATGGAGCATATTCGTACAATGAGTAAGGTCATTTATGAAGGTCACAAATTGGCTTTCCTCAATGATATAGCTAATCCAACACTTCAAAGGTGCTGTGGCATGAGATGGATCACAGACCACCTCCATTGTCACAAGACCCCTTATCAATGTGAACATCCGCTCCAGCTGATCTTTGAGTGGAAAGGTCAAACACACTATGTTAAGCCCCACAAGAAACGCTGGAGGTACCAGACAAGCCCGAACCACTCCCATGACAGAACAGGGAGACAGTGGCACACATTGAAAAAGAATCATGGAGTGAGGACCTAAATGTAGTGATCTATAATGCGATGGATAGAGCCCTTCACAAATGCAAGGTGAGTGGGTCAACTTCTGACTCATTCAAGAATTAGCTGCGGGAGTTTGGCCACATTGATGTGTGGTGAGGCACACACAAGACAAAAGTGGGATGAGATTTTACTTTCTTTTCATTGCCCATAATTCTTATGTTAGAACACTTAGAAGTAACCACATGCCTAATAGCAGCTGTTACTACAGTAGACATACATTTGAACACCTTGTCTGACCACACACCTCTCACCATCACATTCGATGTAAACATTCACCCCCACTGAAAAAACACATAGCAGTTGAACAGCTTTTGCTGCAAGACCCCACTAATTGGGATGAGCTATGACCCGAGATGGCTCACAGTATGCAGGTGCATAACAGCTGGGATATCTTAGCCTCAACATTACAAGATTCTCTAAAAACCTACTTGAGGGGTATAAGTATTACAATGGAGGATAGGTATAGGAAAATGAAAAGCAACAAAAGGCCACTCCAGAGCCAACTACAAATGTGTCCCATTAAAAAGTAAATGGTAGAAAGTTCTAAGCCTTAAACAGCCTCACTGATATTGAGCTAAGTACACCCTCCTGCGTTCACTTATTTTCTTTAGTTGTAAAACTCGGTAAACTTCTTGCCACACAATTTAAATCAAAAATTAATATGGAGAAAGTTCATGTGGGTAATGCCACAGAGGGCATATTAGCACACGATAATGAAACTGTCAAGGTAGCGATCAGAGCTTATTACTAACAATTGTACGCACAGGAGGAGAAAAACACAAATGAGTTGGCAAAGCAAGTCTGAGACCATTGCCCATGGTCACCAGCTCAGAAGACACAGGGAAGCATTGATGATCCTGGAATAGCGCTTTTTATGACAAATAATTTAGTTTATAATGATGCGCAGTATTAACAAGTAGATTTAAAGAAAAATGAAATGTGTCTAAATGCAAAGATTTGTAGTAGACCAATATTTACTCACTAGGCCTGAATGGCACTGCTTGACCCAAAGCTGACATGACTAAAGAATAGTGATATACCTCAAAATATGTATTTTCTTGACCTTTCCATGATCATGTTTTTATAATAAAGAATAATTTCATAAATGTTTTTCATATGTGTCCGCAGAATGTTTCTACTTACACAAACAATCACTGTTAACAATGATTAAAAATGCGTCTTTTAATAGGAAAATAAAGAGTTCAAACATGTAGATTCAGCCTTTAAGCTTGATTTTGACCCTTTCAACTAACATGTATGTTCGTTCAAATGAATGGTTCCTACTAAATGTTTGTTCTTTGTATATTGATATTTCAACTTCTACAGAGACCATTGTTAATAAATTCTATATTTTTGAAAGTTAGAAATGTAGCTTGAATACTGAGGAAAGTAGTCCTGAATGAGAGTAGAACCCACAAGAACTTAGAAGAGATACAATTTAGTAGCAAACTAAACCATGTCGTCTGTGGACTATTGTAATCCTGTGAGAAGAATGGGAGTGATCCTGTTCAAGGAGAGCATTAAAAGCTGATTTTCTGACAGAATAAATATCATGTTGCAAAGCTTCATGAAATGTATAGTCTAAAATACTGCATGCTTCTGGAGTAGGTTACCACACTTTTTCCAGACCACTTGCCAATACTATTATCTATTCGCCCTGATGCCACGCTGCTTTGAGACTCTACTGAGTATCTCAAACCTCTCTTTATGGGAAGTTCTGCTTCAAATTCTTTTTGAATTGTTGAGCTGACTTTAAATCTGATCTTTATGCTTTACTCTCTCTCTCAGGAACTAAAACTCTTTTTCCCCCTAATTCTGAAAATAAGGATTTTTTTCCTTTATGGAGCATGCTTAATGCATTTCATTATGATCTTATTGACTCTGGGCAGAGGCAGATTCCAGTAGGTGTAATTGTGACTCCATGCACCCTAATCCCTAGGGTCCCAGGAGGTGGTTCCTGGCTGTTAATCACACCTATGGTTCCTTAGAGCAATAAAGCGCATTCCTGTGGCTCACTGTGCAAAACTCTTGACAACAGCGGCTTCCATTAGGTGTGTTTGTCCCTCCAAGCACCATAATCCCCAGGGCCCCAGGAGGCGATCCCTGGGTGTTGAGCACACTGGTGGTTCAGCGTTATGCAATGCATTACTGTGCCCCACAGTGCAGGACTCTTGGCAGCAATAGATTCCAGTAGGTGCATTTGTGACTCCAAGCACCAAAATCCCCAGGGGGCGGTTCCCGGGTTTTGAGCACTACTGTGGTTCCTTTGCACTATAACGTGCAATTATGTGCCCTGCGGTGAAAGGCTCTTGGCATTAGAGGATTCCAGTGTGTGCATTTGTGACTTCATGCACCATAATCCCCAGGGCCCCAGGAGGCGGTCTCTGGGCATTAAGAACACCTGTGGTTCCTTAGTGCTATAAAGCACTTTCATTTGCCCTGCCGTTTGGGACTCTTGTCAGTAGCAGATTCCAGTAGATGCATTTGTGAATCTATTAAGCACCATAGTCCCCAGGAGGCGGTCCCTGGGTATTGAGCACACCTGTGGTTCCTTAGTGCTTTAAAGCACATTCCTGTCTCCCACTATGCGGGACACTTGGCAGAAGCAGATTTTTGTAGGTGCATTTGTGACTCTAAGCAACATAATTCCCAGTGCCCCAGGAGGCCATCCCTGGATGATGATCACACCTGTGGTTCCTTAGCACAATAAAGCATCTTCATGTGCTCTGTGGTGCGGACATGCCCAGGCTGTGCCCGGGTGTGGACTGGGCCAAGACTGTCCTGCATTCACCTGTCATTGCCAAGAAGAAGCTGGGGTGGCCACCCCTTTTAGGTTTAGCTTTTTTAATCTGAACAACTGTAATCAAGTGATCCTGCAAGTATAAAGGTACTGGGTGCTATTTTTTGCAACGGCTGTCATTACAGAGTATTTACTTTGCTGCCATCAGAAGATGGGCAAAAACAACAGGTGATGGACCGAATGAGGATCAATGTCACACATTCAACCCAGTCAAAAGATCTGGGTCCTAATCCATCGTTTTTTTGCACTCCACACCACCCTGGGTTAGACAATGGCAATATGCAAATCAGCCCTGACCCTGTTGCCCCATGGGAACAGTCCAGTCCGAACTACAAAAGCCATGTCCTTCCCAGAACGGAATCAAGCATCCGAGGACCGGACCGGTTTCGAGGTAACACCTCTCATCAGCCCGGCTAGCTTGACTCCAGTGGTGTGGAGTGCCTGGGACCCACGTCTGGGCATCCCCAGTACACTTATAGCGAGTTTGCAAAAACAACAGGTGATGGACCGAATGAGGATCAATGTCACACATTCAACCCAGTCAGAAGATGGGCAAGCATAAATCACCTACTGTGGGCTCGGTGCCATCAGGTGCTTAATCTTAAACTACCATTGACAGTTTTTTAACTCAAATGGTCGATATTATTGCCAATGAAAAATAATGGGCTGAAAGAAGACTATCAATTGCAAAGGACGATGTGGCTCCCTAGTTACTACCAACCTCCCCTTCTTCTTCCTGCAATTCCATTTTGTTGGCTTATCCCATTGTGTTTAATCTGGGGATGTTCAATCTACTTGTAGTGTAGATATGGTTAATGCAGAAGCAGTGGCTACAACCTGTAGACCCAAGGAAATGAGGTGGTATATTAATTTGGGTGAGGTCTACTTTAAACTATAAAATTACTTCACCCTTTGGAAATAGATTGTCCTGATAGGTATTGATGTTCTTAGCAGTCATAACCCCTTTAATACATAGAGATCAATCTGGCTTTATGCCTAAATGAGCCACACGCCTCAATCTCAGATGGCTGGCCAATTGGATGGATACAGTTACACAAAGAGATAGCCCACACATGTCTCTCTCCCTTGACACGGAAAAGGCATTTGACACGGTTCATTGGCCGTTCATGACACAAACCCTGAAGAGATTTGGATTCGGCCCAGCCTTCATGGAATGGCTGGAGCTCCTTTACACAAACCCAGCGGCTAAATTCCGAGTAAATGGGGTGACTTCTGAATCCTGGCTTGTCCAAAAAGTAACAGAAAGGCTGTCCACTATCTCCACTATTATTTGCCCTAGTGCTGCAGCCTCTGGCGTGTAGAATTAGATCCCATCCTGAGCTCAGTGCCTTCACGGATGAGAAACAACTTCTAGATGAAGAGCGCATATCGCTCAATGCAGACGATATCCTGCTATACATCACGGATCCAGTCAGGACACTCCCAACGGTTCTGCAAATGTTTTTGAATATGGCCATAAAGCGGGATACAGTATTAACTAGAGTACATCCAACCTTTACTCTGTGGGAGGCTCCCTTGAAACTCTGGATTTCCCAAGGTGTTTATCAGTTTCCCCAGATGGATTCCAATACCTTGATGATTACGCTTCCAAAGATACTTTATATACTGCAAACCACCTATAATAAGATACCTGCGAACATATTCATAACACTAAATGATGAACTATGAGTACTCTTATGGGATGGGGCCCACCCAAGAGTAGCGCTGCAAACACTTCAATACAATCCGCATAATGGAGGTTTGGCTCTGCCAGACATTGGAGCTTACTATAGAGCAGCCCATTTAGTTGTCATTAATGAGTGGAGTCATATGACAAGAGAGCATCCCACTTACATGCTGGAGAGACTCCAATTTCAGCACCGTACACAGCTCCATTATATATATGGCGGGAGGGGTGTTTCCTGTTTCTTTCCGGCCACCCAAAGGGTAATTGAAGCTTGGCTAGAAGCGGAGAAACAGATGAAATGGGATAGTAGACTCAAAAGAGAGACCCCCTGTGGGAGGGAACGAGACTACCAGAGATTCGGAAACTTAGGGAAATCAAACAATGGGATACGATAGGGATATCCAAGCTGGGTGACATACTGGAGAAAGGCACCCTTGCTTCCTTTAACACACTTCAGACTACATATCAATTAAAAGACACTCAAAAGTAGGCCTATATTAGACTGAAGCACAGGAAGGTAGAGATACTGGACACAAGCGAAAAACCTGAGTTTTCCCCCCTAGAGGATAGAATCCTAGAGGAGGAAATCCTGACTAAGGCCATTTCATGGACTTCTAGACCTTTACTTAATAACATGCCTGATAATCTGGGTCCGCTAAGACCAAATGGGAACTTACCATGGGACCGCTAGATGACATTGATTAGGAAGCAGCCCTAATTCATCCACGCAAAGTGGCAATAAATCAGAGGCTGCGTCTTATACAGTATAAAATCCTACATGGAACCTATTACGATAGAGGAAGACTACATATCATGGGACGGGCAGAAACCCCTGAATGTCTCTGATGTCAGAGTGACCGAGGCACTTTCATACACACACTGTGGGAATGCAGGAAAATACAAAGGTACTGGACCCAAATATTAGGGGAATTGAAAAGCATACTGGGGCGCAACTCGAGCTGGAGGCCAAATATACCCTCCTGGGTATCTCCACGGAGATCAACCTAACACGCAGCAAGCTCACATTAGCCAATTTGGGGTCAGTAGTGGCTAAGCGAGATATAGCCTGCCATTGGGGGGGTCACGCTTCCCCCACATTTAAGGAATGGAAGGCAGGTATGGACTTATACATGATGGCAGAAAGAGTCACGTATAAAGCTAGGGGGTGTCCTCATAAATTTAAGAAGACATGGGCCTGTGGAAAGATTACTATGGGCTGGATATCAGAGAGGCGGATGATGAACTGGGTCTAATGAGATAAGAGCCAGAGAAAGAGCCACAATAGACTCTAAACCAGGTACCCCACGAATGATCATAATTTGTTCGCACATAACTCTCAAGTATTGTAACTGCATGAATATTGATCTAATTGTCTCTGTCTTGACACTCCGTGTCCTCAGCATTGTGATAATGTTTTGTACTCTGTACATCTCGTATATCCA
Source organism: Lissotriton vulgaris (assembly GCF_964263255.1). Classification (NCBI taxonomy): domain Eukaryota; kingdom Metazoa; phylum Chordata; class Amphibia; order Caudata; family Salamandridae; genus Lissotriton; species Lissotriton vulgaris. Next base: position 121,164 of record NW_028241507.1, on the reverse strand, counting down.
AGACTTCTCTATTTTTATTGTTATTAAAAATAAAAAAACATTTTTAAAATACAAACAAGGTATTGAAGTTTGTAGGGAGGGAGGCACCTGCATTTGTTTTTTTAACACCTTTGCCCGTGGCATCAAAGGTCGAAAAGCCTCAGAGAATTTCCATTTCCTTGAAGAATTTTCAGATAAGCCTAGACCTGGTTCTAACTTGATCATTTGTGGGGACCACAATATCCACTTTGAGCCCCTTGACAGGGAGGACATTAACTTCACAACAGAAGATGATGAAGCCTGAGGTATTCCACCATTTTAGCTTGCCGCAATTAATAGGTGGTCTTAGATTGGTATACAACTAAAAGCGCTTACTATTGACTTGGGGGTCAGCGCCACGAATGGCCATACTAAGTCAGACTCCAGGGGGGGCTAATACTTTCAGGAACCATCAGTTCAAGTGTAGAATTGATTACATCATGGTCGACCTTAGACTGTGGCCCTGAGTGATGAATTTGGTCGTCCAGGATAGGTTGAAGAGTGAACATTTTCCTTTGTCTCTCTCTACTTTCCTTGTTTACCAATTTATAAATTGATATCCGAGCCTTAATTTGAACTGGTAATGTGGTACATACATAGTAAAGGTGGTGTCTTAAATGGCAGCAGGTTGTTCCACACCCAGACATTCCCCTAAAGATTAGGGAAATATTAAAGGCGACATTGTCAAAGCTCATAGTGGCCGGGACAAAGGAAGGTGATCCACCGGCTCTGAGTGTAGTGCACACAGAGATCTTCCAGGAAATAGCTGGCTTTTTTGTGATTTTCTCCTCTTCCAAGAAAAAGCTGCACCCTAGAACTAATAGCTGCTTTAACAAGGAGTGTAGTAAGCTATGGTTGTTCCCTGGCCATGTCTATTAAGTCAAAAGATACAGTGCTCATTTCTAACACCAGAAAAGATTATAACTGTGGTTTGTGATGGCCAAAAGGGAATGGGACAATGATAGATGACGTAGCCTAGCTGAGATATGTTCCCTTAGGGATTGCACACGCTTATGGATGTTGGTCACCAGTGATACTAATCCGCAGGGATTCGCGCCTCAGAATAATGTTCCACTTACCAATTGATTTACTTAATGCTTTAGCCTCTTTCGGGAGTAAACCACAGACATAACTGAGGGCCCTCTCATTGTATAGCACTCTCCAGAACTTTATGGTTCCACTGTTTACCAAACAGAATGTTATTGATTCTTTTGTGACCTTTCCTAGAGGGAGTGCCACAGACACTGATGGGCTTCCAGTTGATGTTTGTGCGCAAGATATCAAACACAAGGAGATAATGGACGGAGTGTTTAAACATTTCAGACACTCACCCCCCGTCACAGATCTAGGCTGAATCCATCATCGTTTTTTAGCTCACTTCCCCACCTCAGTTCAGACTTGGGGTGAATGTATGACATTGTTCTGCATTCTGTCCATCAATTGTTTTTTTTTGCATTTGTCACCCCTAGTGGGCGGGTTTGCCGAAAACGTGGATCCTGTGCTCTCCGTGCCACTGGAGTTAAGCTATCCTGGCTGACGAGGGGTGAAACCCCGAACCCGGACCTAGGATGCTTGTTTCCAGTCCAGGGAGGACCTGGCCTGACAGTTCCGGCTGGACTGTTCCCATTAGGTGCAGGGTTAGACTGATTTGCATATGGCTGGGTTCAAACTGGAATGGCATGGGTAAATAAAAAACTATGGATTTAGGTCCAGATCTCTGTACTGGGGTGAATGTATGACATTGTTCTGCATTCTGTCCATCAATTGTTCTTTTTGCAAGATATAAACATCTGGGTAGACTAATTTTAGTTTAATCTAACGCAAGAGAATCTCCCATTCCTGAATCGTGGCAATGAGCCAAGGCCATTCTGGTGAATAAAAAGGATGATATGTCCTCACCAGCAAATTATAGGCCCATCAGCCTTGGGTTATATGTGAATGATTGAATGGTAGTCTTGAATCCATTCTGCATCCAATAAGGTTAGACAATCACTGGAGTTCACTATATAGCTGATGGATGAAATGTGTGTATAACATAGGGAGTAAAGAGAAATTTGAAACTGTTTTCATTTGCCTGACGTACATGGTTTTATTTGTGTCTTATGAAGATATTGAAAACGCAAAGGGAGACCTGATGAGGACTCTATCTTGGAGCATAGGAAATGTACAGCACGAGTTATTAGCATTGAATTGAGAATACCTTTATGTGTGATGATTGTTCCACCACTAGAATATGTTAATTCTACTTTTTCTAAATTTTATTAAATACATTATTGGATATCTATATTTTAGATTTACTATATTGTTGATATGCATATGTGTGTTTATCTGTAATCTATATATGTGTATTTAACAATATTGGCAGTCATATTTGTCATGCTTACAGACCAGAGGAAGCCCAAATGTTGGGCAAAACGCCTAGGCTGTGCTGAACTGTGGGCTACAATTAAGAAGATGTTGAATGAAAGAATCAATACAAGCAAAGAAAAGACCTTTTGTATCATCCTTTTGCTTTAAATACATCAGTGTGCTGAGTCATGTTTTTTGTTGAAAGTTGCCTCTCTAAATGTTTATATTTATTGGAATATGAAAGGCTAACCTTGGTAGCTAGCTTTTTGAGGTGGACAATTATCGGATGTTTATCTAAATACAATAAAGTTTATTAAAAATATTGAGCACACGTAGTGGTGCGGTATCTAGGATCCTTTGCTGCCAATACTAGTTCAGTCTTGCCTTATAAATGGCATACAAAAGGTTCATAGAAGAAACATTCAAGCTTGGGCACTAGATAGTGACATCATAAACCCACTACAAGTAGGTTTTAGGTTTAAAACCTCAACTTTTGACCAGGTTTTCTGGTTTGCATTGATCTTTTGGAAGTTTTGGAAGATGGTTTTGATCGGCAAGGGAAACCTGTATGTCGCTTTCATTGATTTAAAAAACGCCTTTGACTTAGCACTGCACCAGAAATTATGGTGGATTCCATAAGGAGATGGCCGTGCCTCTTGAAGTACTTTCCTTATTGGTCAGCTTCATGACAATAATTACACCCGGGTCAGATAGGCTGCCCGAGGCAAACTGACCGAGAAGATCCCTGTGCAGAAAGCAGTATGCCAAGGGTGTATATTTGCTACTACTCTTTTCTCTTTATACTTAAACAGGTTAGTTGAGTATTTGTCAAACTGTTCCATAGATGCTCCTATTATAGTGACTTCTCAACAATTTTCATGCATTTTTTAAAGATTGTGGCTCAGAAATAAACATAGCTAAAACAATATTATTGGGCTTTACAAATGGTAGAATGGTCACAAGCACCTATGTGTTAGGGGGAAAGGTCCTAGAGAGGGTCAATTTATTTAAATTTTTGGGCATCCAACTTCTGCCAACCTAGTCATGGTGTCCTCACAGTAACATGACTGTGTTGAGATATAGGCAGATTGCTGGGGTCATTTTAAAAGAATACTATGGTTCTTATACTAAGCCCATAGCCCCCGTCTTACAGGTCTAGGTGGCCATAGGCCTGGGTGCTGCACTTTATCTGGCAGAGTTATGTGGCTTATTGAGGTCTCTGCTTTAGAGCTCTCAGAGAGTAGATTCTTGAAATCACTAGCCTCCCTTCCCCCTACCACCCCCTGCAGCCTCTCCATTTGGATATGGGTATCAAATAGGTAGGCTTAAGAGCCTACTTATATCGCTTACTCATTTGGCTGAAAATATGATTCACCCTGGAGTTGGCACATTATGCCGCGGCCATACAAGATACCATCAAAGTGGATATATTTAAATAAATTCGAGGGCTGAGCGCTATAAAGAAACAGTTGCTTGCCTTAGTCCTTGGAGATTGTTGGTTACATCCTATGGCAGCCCCTATGCCATCTAAAGTTGCTATGATGACATTTTTCTGGGTCTTTTTTGTAAGCAGGCAGGAACAAAAATTTGTGGATACATTCAACTGGTGATTTTTTAAATGTCAAATCAACAGATTGTTTAGACACATATTGGGACCTGATCACTATTCCATTTGACAGGAAATTATATATTCAATTCCGGGTGGGAATACTGCCACTCTGGTCGTTTACCATAAAATGGGTGGGATCCGAGTCTGCCACAAGTCATTTTTGTAGAACCCATGGTGAATCTGTACCGCATGTTTTGTTTGTATGCCCGGTTTGTGCACAACCAGTTTAGCTTAGATGGCACCTATTTGCAGGCAGCTGGGTGCCACCAGCTATCCTATTGCCTTCCAGCTTTTGAAAACAAACTTTTCCATCCTGCATGTTTGTGGGGTAGCTAAATTATTGGGGTGGGATGCGATCGATAAGATGATTTGTGGTCAAATGATTGGGATCTAGATGGATGCTAAGGGCTTGTGGACCAATTGCTATTTACCTTCAGTTATGAGCTGCTACCACCTGTATTCAACATTTAAAACAATGTAATTATTGGTGCTTTTTGATATTTTACATATTATCTACTTTATTCTGCATTTATTGGATTTTATTGGAACTTTTATGGCCTCAGCCGAAATAAAATTATTTTGATTGATTGATCATTTTTGAACTTTGGAGGTGACTTTAAATCTGAAGCTTTATGCTTTTCTCTCACCCTCTTGAACTAGAACTCTTTATGTACTGCACCAGAGATCCCACGCCTGGACTGTCCTTAACAACTACAAGGTTCTCAAACCAGCAGCTTACTTAGATCTAACATTTCCGGTCCACCTAAAAAAATAGCTAATAGCTTTGCATTTTGGTAAATATCCTTCACTGGCAGATGCCCCAAAGTGGAAAAATACGGATAAAAAAATGTGTTGTCTATGTGGAATATCTAGAGAAGATCTTATCCACTTAATATGCATTTGTAAGACACTTCAGCCAGCACGAGTGACCTTACTAAAAAAGCTTTTGGACAGAGGAATACAATCATGTCGGGCAGCTTTAATTTAAGGGCTTGATCCATCTGACCCTCAGTACAACTATAAATTGGTTATGTTCCTGCGCATACATGAATAGGCAACAGGGTCAATACAGTAATGACAGGGTCCGCTCACAGAAGGCGTAATGTTAGAAATAACTGACTCTGTGGATTATCTATTCTGAGGGAGACATCACAAGGAGGGAGCAAGTGGTCTGGATCACCTGGACGTAGAGACTATTACTCTTATTCATATTGGTTTACTGCTGGTACCGAAATCACTAACTTGTGTCATCTGTTAACTGCCGGTTCTTTTTTGCAGTTGATGTAGAAAAAAGTAGAGAACAGGCATTACTTCACCGAATTTTAGAGTGTACTTATGGTTAACAGTTGATTTTAAATTTGTGATATACTTCTTGGTGTATTTGACTGTTGAATAATTTTAAAATGTGCATCATTCTTTTTAACATAGTTGCTAAAAACAGTGAGGGAAATTTTTAAGGTTTTAATTAACTAAACAATAACATTTTACATTGCATTACATTGAAATATTTATGGGTTCCGACTGACACCTTTTCCCTGACTCTTAGAGTAGGGAATCTTTCCGTTATGGACCATGCTTAATGCATTTTATTATGATCTTTTTGACTAATCTTTGATTTGTGTATCATTGAAATCAATACAAATTAACTTGTGATCTACATAAAGATGATCTACTAGAAGATTTCATTAACAAAACCCTTTCACTGTCTTTATTGACTGAAATTGGAATAGTGATTGAATTATACTTTATGTGATGAAGAGCTCCTGCTCTTCTGTAAAACAACCACAATGATCCATACAATCCCATAAAGATAAAAAGAGCAGGAATTAGCCCAGCTAATGGTAAACTGACATCTCTTAAAAAAGTGATTCTCCCTCCAGCAAACCTATAAAGACAAAATAGGTCATAGTAGTTATCTCAAAATTCAAAAAGGGTAAAGCCACAGGTCCAGAGGAGTGCACTGCATTCTTGTATAAATTGTACTAAGATATGCTAGTTATAATAATAGTTATACTCAAGTCAGGAAAGGATCCATCCCTCTGCCCGTTCTCTAGACCCATTTTTCTTCTCAACCTGGACATGAAGCTCCTGACAGGGATATTATTTGCTGGATTGGAACCCCACCTACAGAAATGAATTGAACCAGCCAGTTGGGCTTCAACCCAGCCAGACAATGAGAGGAAAGTAACAAAAAACTCCTGCACATTGCATAGAGCAAACATTGATCTAAGAAACATGTCTTACTCTTGTTGTTAGATGCAGAAGAGGCCTTTGATATAGTGCTACTTTCCTGTGCAAAACAAGTTTTGCTCAGGAAAGTAAATTGGAAAAAAAAGATTTTCCGTCAATTTGAATCACTTTTGTGATGCAAACACTAAGCAAAATCTTAGTAAATATACCCTTTTGTGACCTATTTCCAAGCCACCCAACTGTGCTTCCTTGTTGAGTATGGTAAGAGGAAGACCTTGAAACAACCTGTATTGTGAACACCACTCCCTCTAACCCTGTGGTTGAAGAGAACGCAGAGAATCTGGGTGGGGCTATACTTTCCCCCAGTCACCATGGTCACTTTTGCTTTCTAGGACAAAATAACACATACTAATGGCTTCAACACTTTCCTTTCCCAATGTATCCCTATTTTCTTCAAGACTGAATTCCCTCCAGCTATCAACCTCACAAACTTTAGGTTGTGGAGGGGGAGGGGATAGGGCTCCCTGTTTAAAAACACCCAGATTATTCCTTTTGAGTCCTTCTGGCATAAATGTGTCTTGCCAGAAGCACAGAGTTTTGCATACACACAAATGCAATATTGGCTTATATACCAGACAATGAAGGCAGGAGTATCACAAGCTCTCATACCAGCTGAGTGATGGTCTAGGGATGGCCCTCACTCAAAGGCACTAATATCCACACTATACAAACTCCTCATTGACACCCCCAACAGACTAAAACACCATGGCCAAAAAGGTGGGAGAAAGAATTAGCAGAGGTCATCTTGTTCAAGGAATGTGGTAAACTGTTTGAGAAGGCACGCACATTTGCCCTAAATGTCGTACACGAAAAAAAGAATACAAAATACTGGATCATTGGTACATTACTCTGGAGCGAGTAGAGAAATAGAATAGCGCTAAGAGTACTCTATCATGGAGATGCTGTGGAGCTATGGGCAGGGTCGGACAGGCTACAGGGAGTTTTGGTGTCCTGCCAAGCCGGGGGCTGATTTTGTTGATGGTTTTAGAGCATGCTTTAAAACCATTTGTTTTCCTATGTTTATTCCAAAGCAAACGCAGGTCCCATCAACAAAATCAGCCCCCACCGCAGTGAATTTAGCCCCCAGCTTGGCAGCACACCAAAACGCCCGGCAGCCTAGCCCGGCCCTGGCTATGTCTACTCTTCTCCACCTGCTGCGGAAATGCCCTAAGTTGGTGAGATTCTAGGACAAAGTGATTAGTGACTTGAATCCAGTGCTCGGGAGCTGGGGTAGGTCGGCTAGGCCGACTATTTCCATCTGGTAGGTCACCGAAATCAACCGAGAGCAAACAGCTAATAATGGCATTGCTAGTAGCTGCTCAAGCAATCTTTGAACTCTGAGGCAAAGTGGAGAGAGGTACTCCTCTCGTGATCATGAGAGGCATACTTCTGGCCACTTTGGAATCCAGAAAGCACTAGAAATATATGTGAATTCAATAGCTGATGATGTGGAATAGAGGATGTCAATTAGATGAAATTAAGTTTTATATATTTTATTGATTGTTTTTGAGTGCATTTATTCGCTGTGATGTATGTATTTTCTGTATATTTTTCTAAATGTATAATTCTCTTTTTGTGTTTATATTTAATAAATTATATATTGTTGTGTATTTGTTTATTCTGAAAGCAGCTTTTGCACAGATTACAACCCAAAGGAGTCTTTGAGTTTGAACCCAGGGGAATTATATGTGTTTGCTTGTCTGTGTGACCCTATCCCCTTGGACTCTAGGAGGTCCTTCTCTTTCTTTGTTTCAGGCTCTGGGGCAAGAACACAATACCTTCACTCTCAGCCTGGCTCTGACAAATCTGGGACATTCTTCCTATAGAGCGACTAACTTTCTCCGTAGACAATAAGCTTAGGGCCTCTGATAATGAATGGCAGTCACTGGTACAGAGTTAGGTGCCCGAATTTAGAAAACTCCCATGCCCAACGTACCCAAGGTCCTGAGACTTATTCCTGACAATAAGACTCAAACTGGGGTTTGTCATTTGTCCGCTACCCTCTATCAGTAGCGACTTATTATAGGAGTATAAGGGACAAAAGTGAGCATATGAAACTCAAGCAACTTACAACACTTGAGTCAAAATGTATTGGGAGCTGATCAAGGCGGAGACGGGCATGCAGGACTGGTAGAGGTAGAGGACATGTTAAACTCAATGTTTTGTTATGAAACATGCTTAACAATCCTAGCCAACCAGCGGTTGTAGGTGATAGTACCCGGTCGGACTGACCATAGCGGGCATCTGGCGTTTCCCTGGGAGGCTGGAAGGGGGGGGGCGTGGTTTTCCACTGGTGGGGGCCGGTTTTGTTACTTGGGCCAGTGTTGCAGCCATGCTGCAATATCGGCCCCCGGTAACAAAAGCACTGTGCTTCATACTGGGGGATTGGTCCAACAAAATAGCCAGGGCTGGTTTGAGTTTCCAGTTCAGCTCTGGGAAAAAGCAGTTAACATAAACTATAATCTGAATAAGAAATACGAATGATGTCCTCCTTTACAACCACCTAAATGTGCAGTTGGAATATGAATTGCTCCCTTACTGCACACCCAATGCGATTGTGTCGGCATTTGAGCCTGTGTTTCTGACACTTCTTGCCGGTATCTCACACTGGGTTAATTGACTGGATATTTAAATAATAATCCAGTACAATGATCTTTCTCGAGCATTCCCCGCCTCCACTGTGTTAGCTCTGCACAAAGAAACTTTTCTGGAAATGCATTCTTCATGTATTTCAGATAATTTTCCATTCTGTTCTGGGCTCTCAGACTCCAACCTCATTCCCCAGGGTTATTTTTATGTTCTATATTAGCAATCTATTATTCTTTGTTCATTGAATAGCTCCTACCCTGGGAATGCCACATTTGCTTCCTGGGAGTTAATGGTTTTTTCGGACAGTTAAAGAAATGAATAGCCTTTTGCCCTTTGCAGTGACCTTGCTGAGAGATCAACCCTCGCTTTTCTATTGCTGGCTCACCCACTCCATTACCAAAGGGCTGTACGCGACCACGTGCGTGCCCGAATAGAACGAGTTCCGGTCGACGTGATGGCCGGTTTCCTCCCAGCTCGGAAAGTGGGCTCTGTTCTCTCTCTCAAAGGAATGAATCACTCATTTCTGAACAGTGCCAAACACTGTTAGGTTCTAAGATATTTCTTTGTAGCAGTATGCCTCAAACATTCCCCCTTGTTAAAGCGTTCACAGACCCTTATTTCAGAAAAGATGATGGCTGAACGGTGACCAGCTGCATGTTGCAACCCTAGTTTTTCCCGGCATTTTCAGCTGCTTTTTTTTCGTAGGCGCCGTTGGATATCAAGGAGAGCTCTGTTAAGGTCCTGGGCCCAACTTGAGCACTACGGGAAGACGTATAATCGTAACTGATGTCGCATAAGTGTGGTTAAGTATGCCTTTACTGGTAGCTCTTGAAGAATACAAAGGAATATATTTTAAACACCCTCTTTCTGCCGGAACAGAGGGTTTCATTAGCAGAAACAGCCTCGAGGTCTCTTTGATGAATAGCATTCTCCACATTATAATAACGAAGTTTGGAAGACGCTTGGGGGCGGGAATGGGGGCATATGCAAATGCGGTGAGTTGTTATTTCATATTTTATTCACCGGGTGCCTGGCAACATCCCGTTCGTTAAAGAAGCAGGAATATCTGTTCTGGAAAAAATGTAACCTTCACTTCACAACACGCATTAAAATGATTTGTGGTCCATATTTGTTGTTTACGTAATAATATGTGTCCCTCCAACTGCATTGCCATATGGCAGAGTACATTCATTTTGTCTACAGAAATGTAGCATAGGTCCTGGGTATCTGAGACATTGCTGTGTGCATTTAAGTATGCGGCGTACAAACATACAAATACGTATATCAACATTCCAACACGCATTCAGGCATGCGCAATTAAATAACGCATGTGTAGGTATACAATTTTCAAACATGTTTGCATGCATATAGTTATGCATAAATGCAGACTTGGATTCAATAATCTATGTGCAGGCACGTATTCTAATGCATACAAACATACCTGTGCAGTACCATACAGAGACGTTTTAAGGCATGGTCAAAGTGGGCTCTGATCCAGGGCCCCAGCCTTTCATCAGGGAGGGGGGGCTGATAGAACCAGCTCTGTTCTGCAGACAGTCTTGCCCTGATGACCTTAAATAGTTCTTAAAGGTATTGTTTTAAATACCGTGTCCTCTTAATTTATTTTCAATGTGGGCGATGTGTGAGTCTATTACAGACATTTACAGATTTTTTTTTGTTTGTTTTTGATTCATGTACTATCCATAAAAAGTTATTTTAGATCAAAATACGACCTCATATATGAGAAATGAGAGGGTGTCAGAGAGATTGTTTGCAGCAATATTAGTGAGCCGCTGCTGAATTACAATAGTGAAAACACACGTGGTCCCTGAATATTAGATGGAAACTCATTTAATTTTTAGACCACTGTGCCTGTTCACTGTCAATAACCTGGCCAAAGAGTGCATGAAAGAGCTGAAAATGGATCATAAATTGAAAGCTGTTCCTAAAAGGGGCCCCCAAAATTCTTTAGGGCCCCAAATTCTTAAGATGTCCCTGTACATACTTGCATGCAATGTGAAATCAGACGAGGACACTGACATAAACCCATCTGATCCGGCTATTTGCATATTCTAACACGTAAATACTCAATTTATCTTTGACTTCACCTTGACTTTCCTCAAGAAGTAGAAACGATAGACAACTTGAGTCAACTTTTATTTTGCAGGCATACCATTTAATTTACACTTGCTTCTTGGTAATCCATTTAAAGTTAATTGATTCTCTTTTGCACCTATTGATGCTTAAACTGTAAGCTGCTTTGTTGTCTGCCACCTCCCCCCCGCCCACCTCCGCACCCCACCACTCTCCCCTACCCCACTCTACACCATGGCCTTATGGGACACATTCCACCAATTTTCAACACTTTCAGCACTGCTTCACACCTCTCAGACATCCCTTTTCCACCTAAACATGCCCCACGTTTCCCCTAATCCCAGGTTCCAATGAGAATTTACTAAAAGACCTCTGATTGACAGCACTGAAAGACATCCCCATGACACTGCCACCAATCATCTTCTTTGCCTGTAAACACACCATTGAACAACAGGGGACCAGTGTATGCAAAGTCTTCCACGATAAACAAAATCAGCTGCACTCGGACACTTAGGTCAAAGTGACAAAATATGTTAATTTCAGTGCTTAATTTAAGCCGATGGCTGACAGTGCTCAGCACCGGCACTTAATTATCAACGCCATACTTAGGACACTCTGCCACACGGTGGCTGCTTATGGAATTTGGAGATGAGCAGAACAACGGTTGTTTATGAATACAATATACGTAAAAAATTACCAACACCTGCCTCCCCAATCATTCCTTTAGCTTTGGGGACCTGAAATAATCTGAACTTTCACCCCTGCAGGTGAGAGAGATGGTTAGTAGCTGTTTTTGGCAGCAATGACAGGGGCAATGGGTGGCGCAAGCTGCAGTGGCCTCCTGGTCAGGGCCCTGGCACTTATTACTTTACAAATTAAGCACTGGTTTATGTATGGATTTGTTTATATAGTTGTGGCTTTCATATAACGTTACTCTTAAGCCTGAGGTGAAATGTTATCTTCCATTTAGAAACCATAGGTTTATCACAGAATTTCTACAGGGGCAATAGTGAATGGACAGCAGCCCAGCGTGTGTGTTCCGCAGCACACAGAGGGGACTTAATACCAACAGAAAAGAATATCTTTAAAATATTTGTTCTATCAAAATAAAAATGAAACAGACTAATGGCACTAGATGCTTTCAATTGATTGTTTATGGGCATGATGGTAGAATGCAGAAAGAAGGCTAGAGTCCTTATTTGGCCAATACAGAGATATTACGAGGGAGAAAGTGGATGGAGGATTTTAATATGAAGGTTAGTTTCAGCAAAGTTATCACCATAGCATTAGAACACATTTGTGATCATGACAGTTTCTATTACACAAATATATTTCTGCAAGACCGAGTTATGTCAGTTGAAACAGGATGTACAAAAACACTCTCATACCCTCATTATGAGTGACCTGGTAAAAAGGTTAGGCACGTGGATCTAAATATTGCAGGATGTAGTTCTTTATGAAAATGTGTTCTGTAGGTAAACTGCACTATGTATCTTATTTCTTTGAGTGTAGAATACAGATTTTGTGATGTTTCTTTTTTGTAACCTCACTCTAATTATCTACATGATAGAAAGCTATGGAGCTACTTTCTTTTGGCAATTGCTACAAACGCATTGAAATTAGGTCATACATGGGCAAAGGTGAGTGGCAATAACATATCTAAATAATAAAGGACCCTCTATTAAGTGTTACTATCGAGTGGAAATTATTAGCCTTGACACAAAAACAAAGCATTTTGAATGATTACATAAGTGCATGTAGCAAGTGGAAAGGTGAGGGCAAATATATCTTCCTGGTCAGAAGATTGGCTCTATCTTTTTAATGTAAATTGATCCCATTGATTGGCAAGGCTGGTCTGGCTCTAAGTGCCAGAGGCATAACTATCATCAGCGCAGAAGAAATGGGGGACGGGGAGAACAGGACATGAGAGACCTGCTATACCTCACAAATGGCTGTCATTTACTACCTAAGTGGGAATTTCATTCATCACATTATGTTACTTTTGTTACCCCCCCTAGTAAGTGCAGGTGCTATTTCAGCACTAGCATTCATATATGTTTAACCCCAGACTTTCAGTGTCCATGCTGAAAGCAAGTACTTTTTTATGTTAGGTGTGTGTATGTGTGTGTGTGTCTATGCATGTGTGTGTGTGGGTGTGTATCTAGGTATGGATCTGTGTGTGTGTCAGTTGGAAGGATGTGTTTGTTTATATAAAAATCCTAGGATTCATCTTCACGTGAATATGTCTACACACTTACAATTTAAGAAACTTCAAGAAGGACCGTTCTACACATAAATCACTAATTTTCAGCCTGTTTAATCATAGACACATTTTTTTTAAAGAACGCTTGTTGGCATTTCTTTAAGAGTCTTTGCTAAGCACAGAATGATTCCTTGTGGTGTCTTAGTGCGCTCTCTGAGTCAATCCTTCAGAACCTTTTTGCCTGTGGTGCTGTGGAGGGGTAGACAGTTGTCTTGCTGATGTTGGCCAGGTGGTTATGGTTCAAATGTCAAACATGTTTACTGAGTTCCTTCATGCGTGTAAGGCCACTGTGTGTCTATTTTGTTGGAAATTATTATCGGTTTAATTATCCTAGTTAATAGCATCCACGTGTAAGTTAATAACAAAGGGTGGGGTTGAGTAGGGTTGCCCATTTTCTGGAACTGGCAAGTCTTTTTGCCTCATTCTGTGCGTTTTCATGACTACAGGGCTAACGTCATAGGGCACTCCATGGAGCTTGGAGTTCTATTACTTTATATTATTGGATAAATGTCCCAATAATTCTAGTAAGAATGGATTCCACCAAACCCTAGCATGTGTTGCTATGGATAACACGTAGACAAAACTAGTGCAGGTTAAAAAGGCTATATTAATGAAATGATACTCACATAAATATGGTCAATATGCACTCCCGGGAAATATAAAAACTCTGGTCAAGAATAATTTTACTAATGCTTGACAATATATAATGCAGTATATCACACTACCTACACATCTATGAAACATGTTAAAAAATATATGGTTGCTAAGTGTGAGCCACCAATGTAGGGCTATATTGGCAGAGCCCATTTACTAACATGCTCAAAGATGCAAGCATGTTAGAAACACTGTACCTACTTTTCATGACGTTCTGCAACAATGCCTATGAATGTCTCACACCAAGTCAACTCCTCTAAATGTGATGACAAATCAGACTGTCTACATTGCAAGGATAATTTGTCACTGTGTGTTCGAAAGCCAACACCAGACTTTGGTGTAACCAATGGCAGATCTAGAGGTGTCTCCTCATGAGATATTCCCTCCATCTAGAACATACTAAATTGAATGGTTATACAGCGAGGGCAATTTACCAATACCTCAGGCCCTAAACTAGGCCTCTGTTATTGTTGATGGTAATATTACTTCACTCTCATCACTACGAGGTGTGCATTTGTTTAACAGTGTCTTAAGAGCAAGATCAAAATCAAATCAAAACAGGAGCACAGATGTATTTTACTTTGACGTGTTGGGTATTCTGATACCAAAGCACAATGGAATGAAGTGCTTTAAAGTATAAAACATCAAAATTCCAAAATATTTTTTATAAAATATATGTCTGCTTGGAGTCTGAGGCAAGATCACAAATTATGTGTAGTAAAATAGCACACTAAATGTTTGTATTTCATTGAGCGATACAGCATAGAAGTGACTATCACTCCTCGAAGATACTAAAGCTCTTCAATGGGTAATGAGTTAGAAGTAAGAATGGCCCTTTTTGCCTTTCCTGAAAATCCCCGTAGATTTCAAAAATTAGTATCCACACGTTGTAATAATTTAAATGTGTATATTTCTGACGGATATTATGTACATTACATTGCTCTTCTTTGATGCCCTATTTTTTTTATTGGCTTGTCATAACATTTATTTTGCCTTTAATTCCTCCTTTATCTGCATCTTTCTGCTTGCTTTCGACTTTTCGCCTGCTGTACACCACTTTGATGCAATATTTTGGCATGAGAAAGGTTATTTGGTATTTCAACTGAAAAAAAAATCCCCACAGAAAAAATAGCAATTGGAAAAACCGTGATCTGTACTTTCTTAGTTTTTACTTGCAGCTTGTGACATTAATCTTGCTACATTTTTATTAAGTACCAAATAAGTATGGCTATCGGTTGAAGAAATAGGAATATTTGTCACAAATATTTTTGAGATTAAAATAACTATTATGGCCAAATTAAATACATGTCAAAAGTTTTTTTAAGAATCTCTGTTGTGTGCTAAGCTCTTCTTCCAGATAATTGTTCCTTAGGCTTTATGGTGTGGCTTTTGTTTTACAAAAGATCTAATCTGTTTTCTTCCTAACTCTTTAGGTAAATATTTAACATGAGCAGAATATATTTGCTTATCTGCTATCTATCTCCTCTGATCAGGGTTGTTCCACACTTTGGGATAAAATCACACACTAACATGTAAGAGTGAAACAGGTGATCATTTTTGTAATCTTGTGTGCCTTCTTCCTTCAACTTATGAAAGAATAAACTCAAAAGAGAAATTGAGAAAATTGCGTGAATGCCTGGGTTTTATTTAATAAACATACAATAAATAGCCACAGCCAGCGAGTTATAGTTGCTAATAGAGGGGGAGGGGGATTCTGACAAAAAGCTTGCCTTTAGTAATGTTCCCTATTGACTTGGGACAGCAAATTGATAAATCAAATTATTGAAAACCAAATAATTTCATGGTCTGTCTCCATAACAACACATTCATTATCCAGATAACAGTGACGTGCTATAATTTGAATCTCACAGATTTCATGGAACTCATACTAAAGTAATTTGCCTATAAGAGCTTGTTCATGACATAGTTGTTAAAAATTGATTTAAAACGGAGTTTGATTCCGTGTTAAACACGCGTCTGGGTGGGTTGGGCAGCTGCATTTTTAGTAACACATCTGTAATCTTTGAAAGTGACCCTGGGGGGAAAAAACGGATAAAAATCAGACATAAGTAACAGAAGCTATTCATAACTCCTGTCAATGTGAAATAATTTGCACCTGTAAAATAATTGGAATTGCTAGTTTTGTTGATTCATAAACACATTGGTGGGTGGTCTGTAACCCCTTCATACCACCATTCAAACCTCTCCTTGCTTTTGTCCTTCATATGCACTACCTTTCAAGTTTATTAATGCTCAGCTTGAATGTGAACACATGAGAACACATAATTGTGAATGTGTCATTGTCCATATTAATATTATTAATTTTGCCTCGCTTTTGTAAGGGGAAAGGGCTGTTTGGCTCGTTTCTCGAGGAGGGAATCGTCATATTCCATTCTTGAACATAAGGGCATATACATTCATGCACGCTTGCACACAGGCAAGGATGTGCGTCCATGTGAGTGCACAACCTTGCACAATTAGGATAGGAATCTGAGGTATATTTAGAAGCCCCTATCGCCACCACAATGTCACTTTTAGTGATGTTGTGGTGGCGATAAGGGCTTCTCCCTATTTACAAGGTTGTGTTAAGCCACATAATTTGGCTTAACGCTGCCTTGTAAATCAGGCACCCCTTCATGCTGTACTTAGCATGAAAGGGGAGGGCAATGGGTGTTGTGGTGGGCGTTCCACTAAAACACCCATTGATTTTGACACTGCCCCATATTTACAAGGGCAGCTTAAATATGGGGCAGTGCCAAAATTAAGACAAGGGAAATCCTGGTCTTAAACAGGCGAACCAAGGAGAAATCCTTTATTTCTCCTTATTTTCGCTGTTCAGTGTGTGCTGCATTGTGCACCACACATAAAAACAACACATTGACAGTAATTGTTTATGTGCAGGAAGGTGACCCTTCCTATACATAAAAAATAAAATAAAAAAAGACATTTTGCAACTTCTATGTGTGCTGCATGGAAGTTTGAAAACGCTATTTAAAGACTGTTTATGTGCAGAAAGGGAGACCTTCCTGGACTTAAACAATCTTCCCTCAATGCGGGTACCCTTGCACTATGGTGCAAGGATGTCTGCATTGGCTCAAAGCTGCTAAATCTAGCGCCAGCCTAGGGGAACGCAGGGCTTCACCATATTGTTGTAAATATGGTGCAGCCCTGCGTTTCAGAAGTGTGTGGAGCACAGAGTTAAGCCAAGGAGGCCAATGCCAAGCTCCGCTACTTCTCTAGTAAATATGGCCCAATGTCTCAAAAGTTAATGTGAAATTAATGTACTGGATAAAATCCAAGACGTTAAAAAAAAAAATCTGTGTAATATCATTTGGAACTCCGACCATCCTAGGGTGACTGTCCCATGTTATTCCATTTTCACCGATTAGAAAAGAGGCATTATTCGATGGACTACCTTTTATTTCCAAGACTTTAAAAAAATTGGATATCAAAGAAATTGGAGCTGAGTTGCAGCAATTCATTTTTTGTTTGTATTTTTATGTTGTAATGACCAGCAATTTATTTTTCAACACTCTAGTGGCCCCTCGAGTGATATTTCCCTCTTCTGTTCTAATTGTGTGGGTGTGTGGTATTTATCAATTCAACATATAATTAATCTTTTCTAAGTTTACCAAACACATTGCACCAATTAAACACCAAGGAATTTAACTGCCATTGAAATGTCAGCATGCGCAATTAATTAGGTTGCTGGAGCAGTAATTTTCAGATTAGGGATACAATCGAGCAGCAGGTCTGGCTAACATTGTAAAAGGAGTCCACATTAACACAAATAGACTCAGTGCAACACATTGACACTTCTATTTTTCTGTCCCAAGGGATAATGAAATCAATGGGTGTTTTAGAATAACAGTCATGCACAGTGACATTAAACTACTAAAAACCATAGCCTGATATTTAATTTACAGCCATCACTGAGGATAATCTAAAACCTATCGACTACTGTTTTGTATATCAATTTTAGGAAAAGAAAAGAAGTTTGAATGCCAATTTCGAATTTATAAAATGTGATCTAATAGTGTATTTTACTCTGTTGGCGCTGTTGGTAGCCACAACTGTGGGGGAATACATACCATCCTCCGTGGGTACGTAGATGTTCATGTAAAGACAATCCTCACTTTGGTCTTGAACATAGGAAATGACAGTGTCCAGATTAGCCGTAAACCATACAGGCAGCATGTCGTTCAACAAGGACCTGTCGTCTAGGTACTGTGGGCAAACAGCGGCGAACTGAGTGGCGTTCCTGACCCCGGTCCAGGAGGAGGGCGGCTCTGGAGGCTGGAATCGCCTCTCTCCCGTTGGAGGGGCAGCATAGGGCACTCCCAGGTACTGCTCTACTGGCCCCAGCATCTCGTTGGGCAAAGGCGTTCGCGTGCCCCTGATTTTGCCAAAGTTTGTTGCTACAATTGGGTGCTGTGCTTGACCATCAAGAGGCCGGAACCTCATTGTTAGGACTGTTATCCAGACGAGGGCATAGCAGTTCACCATGACGCAAAGCGGGGGAGAGACGAGAGGCAGCCATGACAGTCCCTTTGGCCTCGACATTGTTTACATCAACATGGGAAAAGTTCAGCCCCCCCACAGAAATGTGGCGCAGGAGTGAACTCTGTGAAAAAATGTGTTGGCGACAGAAAAAAGAAAAGAGGGTGCAAGGGATTGCCCTTTTCTTTGAGAGTCGCAGGGCTCCTCTGTGCGCTGTTCCCTTTACAACTGTGTCGTTGCCATTAACTCATTCTAGTTTCAGAACAAAAGGCACCTTCTTCTGAGTAATCCATCTCTGATCTCCAGGCCTCTCTGGTTCCTTGACTCACTTCCCTGCAGAAGAGAGATGTCTGCTCAGCATTGCGTGAAATTATGCCTTGCTGGGAGTTCCAGGCAGATCAGTCGACCTGTGAAGAAGAGAAGCAAACAGTTCAGACAAGTGATGTAAAACAACCAGACAACTTCTGTGCTTCACAGATCTTCCGTGGGTGATTTGTACTGTTTTGCACGGCTACATTTGCATAGTATGAAAAGCAAAACCGTTTTTTGGATTTCTATTTCAGGTTTTTTTAGCACAACATACCAACAAAACCTCAACAGCTATTCCCAGTATCATCCCTACAGGAAACATTCGCTTCTGCTTGTATTTCAGACTCATAATCTTCCTGTTCAACAAGCAGCCATTGACTTAAGGCGGCTGCACAAAAATAAATGAGGAAGACTGCCAAAGGTTGCTACATGAACTCGTTTTTTCTATGTTATTATCACTACCAGTCCACTTAATATGAGAAATATCTACACAGGGTGGCAAATAAAATATTGCTATCCAGGTAAATCAGTTCTGCGAAAATAGGTGCACACATGATATGATAGATTTTATTGTGTATGTGTGACCCAAGTCCCATCCATCACATGTGTATTCTGGTGCACGACAGACCCATTTGTCCTAAATACTGGCAGTTTTTAATGTGAAAGAGAAGATTAGAATGGGATGTGTATTCAGAGGACATACCGAAAGGTTATTGTCATATGGAATATGCCCGGCATGTACAAAACAGTTCACAATATGTAGGCTGTATTTATTCTAGGTATTGATAAACCACAAAACGCAGTAGTCAGTGAAGAAGTCTGAGCATCAATTAATTCAATGCAGAGTACACATTCATTGAGAAGTCTGTGGCTAGTCATTAACATACAGACTCCATTTTATAATGAACAGGCCCACTGTCTTACCTTACTTAAGGCCAGATTTATAGGGGCAGATTCATGTTAACTGGTGCATCCCCGGGGATGCGCCAGTTAACGTGCGCCACAGTGCGCCACAGCTCCGCCACCCATGGTGCGCTGCATTTATAATGCTTACAAAAAGGGGTGGTGAGGGACAGAGTCTCTGAATTAAGCAGAAAGCTCTCACCCAGTCAAAAGATCAGGGCTAGATCCAACACCGTTTTTTAGCTCACTGCACCATCCCAGTTTCAGAATCTGGCTGTATGCAAATTAGTCTGTTCCTGTCCCAGTGCATGATGGGAACAGGACAAACCAAACTACAGAAGCCAATTCTTACACTGGGAAGGAAACAAGCTCCCTGGGCCAGGGACAGACTGATTTGCATATAGCCAGGTTCTGAGCTGGGATGGGGCAGTGAGATAAATAACGGTGATGGATCAAGCCCTGATCTTTGGACTGGGTAAGAGTGGTCTGTTTAACTCAGACACTCTGTTCATCACCACCCCCTTTTCTAAATCGTTTTTGGCCACTATAGGTGTGGCAGGGTATACTCAGACATGAGTCCCTTTCTCACTGCTCCATCAGGATTCAAGCAAGCCGGGCCGAAGAAGGCTGAAATGCCAGAAACTGGTCCCCGGTAGCTTGTCTCCTTTCTGGTGAAGAATTGGCTTGGTAGTTTAGTCTGCCCTGTTCCCATGATGCACTGGGCCAGGGACAGACTGATTTGCATATAGCCAGGTTCTGAGCTGGGATGGGGCAGTGAGATAAATAACGGTGATGGATCAAGCCCTGATCTTTGGACTGGGTAAGAGTGGTCTGTTTAACTCAGACACTCTGTTCATCACCACCCCCTTTTCTAAATCGTTTTTGGCCACTATAGGTGTGGCAGGGTATACTCAGACATGAGTCCCTTTCTCACTGCTCCATCAGGATTCAAGCAAGCCGGGCCGAAGAAGGCTGAAATGCCAGAAACCGGTCCCCGGTAGCTTGTCTCCTTTCTGGTGAAGAATTGGCTTGGTAGTTTAGTCTGCCCTGTTCCCATGATGCACTGGGCCAGGGACAGACTGATTTGCATATAGCCAGGTTCTGAGCTGGGATGGGGCAGTGAGATAAATAATGGTGATGGCTCAAGCCCTGATCTTTGGACTGGGTAAGAGTGGTCTGTTTAACTCAGACACTCTGTTCATCACCACCCCCTTTTCTAAATCGTTTTTGGCCACTATAGGTGTGGCAGGGTATACTCAGACATGAGTCCCTTTCTCACTGCTCCATCAGGATTCAAGCAAGCCGGGCCGAAGAAGGCTGAAATGCCAGAAACCGGTCCCCGGTAGCTTGTCTCCTTTCTGGTGAAGAATTGGCTTGGTAGTTTAGTCTGCCCTGTTCCCATGATGCACTGGGCCAGGGACAGACTGATTTGCATATAGCCAGGTTCTGAGCTGGGATGGGGCAGTGAGATAAATAACGGTGATGGATCAAGCCCTGATCTTTGGACTGGGTAAGAGTGGTCTGTTTAACTCAGACACTCTGTTCATCACCACCCCCTTTTCTAAAAAGCATTTATAATGCGGCGCACCATGGTGCAATGACGGCACAGCTGCGTGACGCATCTGTGCCGGATATGTGGCGCATTGCTGGAGTTGCATCGCAAGCGCGACGCAGCTCCAGCAAGGCTCGGGGGTACACCAACTGCACAATGCTGCGTCAAAACCTACGCCTGCTTCAAGCAGGCGCAGGGTTTTGACGCAGCATTGCCCTGAAAGTGACTGAGTGAAATCTCATAAATTTCACTCAGCCACTTTCAGGAGGCGTTCCTGCGCAGGAACGCGCCCCCCCTGCGCAGGAACGCCTCCTTATGGCGCAGTGCTTTACAACGTGATGCATCTCCTAGATGCGTCACGTTGTAAATAGGGCGCATTGTTTGCACCGCAGTTGCGTCAAATAAAGTGACGCAATTGCAGCGCAAAGAGGCGCAACGGCCTCATAAATCTGCCCCATAGTTTGCAGAGCGTTACTCTGCCACAAATCTGTCGAATATCCTTGTCCATCTTATTACAAGTCCCATAGGAAGTAAAGCACTTCTAATATGGGGAAAGGGCTGTGGCGTAACACAGGCCCCAGCAGCACCTGCAGTGCGGGGGAGGCATGTTCCAGGAGCCTCCCTCATCACAGTACTGTGCCTGGAGAGCTCCATAAAGAGCCCAGAGGAGACCCCTCCACATACCTTGCAGTGGGGAACCTCAAGTTTCCTTGCGCCAGTGCGGGCGGTATATCCCTCACATTTGTAATGGAGTTTTTCATATGCCAAACATCAGGCTCTTAGTTTTAATACCAAGTCTGTGATTAACACAAAAATTCTAGAGAGTTAGTGAGACATGCTAATAATGCCAATTAGGGGTCTGGAGACATAGTGAACTATAATACACAAGTTCAATTAGTTTGTAAATATTACTTGAACCCATAGATTATTTTGTAATGGGTTTAATAGGCAGCTTGCCTGATTTGTGTTTTGTTATATCGAATGATTAATTTGTTTCACTTGGCATGGCAACAATGCTTGCAAACAATGTTTACAATTACAGAAAGGGGATAGGAGCACACTGCTTCACCTCCCAGCACAGTTCGCCCCTTTGCATCCTGGTAAATGCAGTAAAATTGGAATGCTTACTTGAAATTTTGCAGAGAGTTTCACCAAAGTTGGTGCAGTTAGTGCTGTTACTGTTTGCAATTATATTATCTGTTCCCTCCTGTGGCTGGGGTATGCTCACCTTGCTCAAAGATAGATACAGCTTTTTTTTTACTCAGACTGATTAGTGATGTTCGGTTACCGCAGCGTAAATCGGGCGATGTAGGAAAAATAGGCATGGGGGAAAAAACAACCAAGCTCATTTTAAAGACACAAAACTGAAAAGGGTTTTCAGCAACCCAAGCAAGGGTACTGAGATTTGTCAAGTTGTATTCTCAGCAGCAGTTTTTCCTAGCCAGCCCTGATTTTGTCTAATAATTCACCTTGATGGACCTGATTGAATTGGCAGACATAACATATTTTCTCTGGTGGCTTTTATGTCAGCCAGCCAACTCATGCACTTCACTAACTAGTTTTAAAACGTTTTCCGGGCCATGGTTGGAAGGGTTTGTTCCCCACCTCCCTTGCCCCTCTCAGGGGAGGCTGAAATGGTCGACAGAGGGATGGAATTGCTATTTTCCCCAGAAAGTTGCTGTATTTTGACTTATGTTTTCATTGGCTACTGTGCCATTTATTTAGTTCCATGTAATCTTTGAGTGAGAGGTCAACACTGTAACCCTACCACAACCCTACACTAAATTGTTAACTGTTAGCAGTATATTCAGTGAACAGGACAATGTCCTGTTATCAGATCTATTAGACCTGTCATTCTTGATGCGATATTCCCCTAAACTGTTTGTCTTCACTTGTTCTGTTATGCTGAATTTGTTGTTATTGGATTTAGGACTCTGTGCAAGCCTAACCAGAGCTAAAGTGCTTGAGCTCCCTCCTTCAAACATTGTAAAATCGGCCTACATCTAATTTGCATATTTCATTTACTTGTAAGTTCTTAGTAAATGGTACTACTTGTACCCATGGCTTGTACACTAATTCTACTAATGGGACTGCAGCACTAATTGTGCCACCAACAAAGGTAGCTTCTTAAAAACTGTCTCAGGCCTTCCACTGCAGTATGTCGTACAGTTTTACTGCCATTTGACCTGGCAAAATAAAGCTTTTGCTTAGCCTAAGTCTTTTATAAAACATATAAATCACTCCTAAGGTAGGCCATAACCACCAAGAGGGCAGAGTATACAGGGGCATATTACCAACAACTAGCGATAATTTTTGTCTCTAACTTGTTTAGAGACAAAAATTATAGCCGCACATCGGCGATTTTTATTGCAGATAAACCTTGCTATTAGCAAGGTTTATCGCAAATGCGATAAAAAACGGCCGAAATGCATGAATATCGCTGAAAAGTCAGCGATATTCATGCATTATCGAGCAAATGCTCTTAGCCATGTTATCCACCTCCCATTGGATAACATGGCTAAGAACTGCTCAGGGTAGGTGTTAGCTTTTGGAGATATTCGCGCTTAGCGCGAATATCTCCAAAAGTTGGTAATAGGAGATAGCGATGTTAGCAACTGTTTCCAGTCGCTAACATCTTGGCACGCCCACTTTTCATGTCATTAGTGATAAATATCACTGACATGCAAAGCGGGGCTCAAGATGGTCGCTATCTCCTATTAGCTGTCACTAACTGGTGTTAGCGACAGCTTGGTAATAGGGAGATAATTTTATCTCCGCTTTCTTGGCTTTTAAAGCCAAAAAAGCGGAGATAACCCCCCCTTGATAATATGCCCCAGAGTGTTTAAAAAGTAGGGCATGTGGGTTTAAAGTTTAGATATGCTGGCAGTCATTTTTCAATGTTGCAAGGCCTATTTCTCCCATTGATTACCACTGGGTTATCTTTTTACATTTCATAAGTGCTAACTTTGCAGTATTAGCAGATAGAGATATACTGTTTACACTCAAATGAATTGTAATTTGAAATTCTCTTTTATGGTAAAGACAGATTTTAAGTTAGAATTCTGAAAACACAACTTTTAGAAAGTTGGCATTTTGGTTTCCCAACCATTTTTGCCTTTTGCCAATGTCCTGATCACATGACTGTAAATGGCTCTGCTATAGGGTTTGTGTATTGCTTCCAGAAAGTAACACAATTGGGGCTTAGGTGTGGATAGGATGGGACTTCCTGGCAGGATGACTGGGATGGACTGAGCCCAGCCGCACTCTTCAAAGGGCTTTGCCTCCTGCACTCACGAAGGATCTTGACATCAGGCCTGCCCTGCCTATTGTCAGCCCCAGACATTTTGGAGCTTTGAAAGGGGAAGTTAAATAACTTTCAAGAACCAGATGAGGGGGTAGGACCGGGAGTCCCCCACAAAAAGACTGGCATGATGTATACATATTAGACCTCCAGAGCAGCTCATCAGAACACTCCTGGACCTGTGGAAGTTATAGAAGAAGGACTGCCGTGCTGCTTTAGGTACTGCCTGGCTGCCTGAGAAGGAAGACTGGGCCAGCTTGCATTTATACCTAGGTAACAAGAGTGACTCCAAGGAATACGTTGCTTGATCTCCTATGTGAGCTACAAGGACACAATGAGGTCCAGAGGACTTGCTGCAACTGCCCAGTTGACCTGCCGGAACCCTGCTGGCATCTGCTGGAGTAAGCCCCTGATCCCAAAGAGGTACCTCGCTAGGTTGTAGACCCTTGGCTGGCATCAGAGATTACTCTCCAACAAGAAAAGGTGAAATTCCTGAAGTTTGGGCTTGTTGCACCAGTGAACGGGCCAATTCACAGCAGGATTCTGCTGTATGCAACAACCACCAACAAGAAGATCAGGTTCCCATCAACAGTGACCACCAGCAATGACCGGCAACGTGAGACCTGTACTTGGGGATACAGCAACAACAGCCCGCAACGACCCCCAGTACAAAGCTTCAGCAACGACCATCCATGACAACCAGACTGCTCTTCACGCTATAGCAAAGACCATCTGTGAAGCTCAGCCTGCTCCTTGCAGCTCCTTTCAAGGTGACGTAATGCTTCACATTGGACTTTAAAGGTAATTCTTCAGGAGGACTAACCTGGTCCCTGTATCCGAGCGGTGCTCCATCACTGTCTGCCCGAACTTGTGACTTTTCCCTGGTCTAGTGTGACCAGATGACTACACGTGTTGATTTGTGCTTTTAGGCACTATTTTCACACAAAAAATGTAATTGAATATCTCTGTTCAAAAGATTGGTTTACTGGGGCCAGGACAACAAGGTCAGAAGGAATAGGTGTAGCACACGGCGTAATGGCATATCCTTTGCCAAAAGGATGCTCTTTTTCTCAATAGACACTGTTGCTAGCAGGACTTGGTGCAGCAATTGAGCAAATTCCATAACCTTTGCCTAGAGCCCATAGGCCATGGTCGGTAAACTCTGGCTCTGGGCAGTGTGGGCAACAGATATGGCTGATGGTGTTGCAACTAGGTTAGGATGAATGAGGACATTAAGTAAAATTCATGGCTCAGGGCTTCAGTCTTCACTCAATGTCTCTATGACACATGTAAAAGTAATGCCCCACTGGATTACACCAACATCAATTGTTCTTTTTGGATTACACCAAAATAACATTGCAAGTGCATGGCCAATGTCTTGTGGCCAAAGACAATGAGCAGGGGGCTTTGGGTTGGTGCACTACATGCACAGTGAATTGACAAGCTACACCATGGGGCTAATTTAGGGAGAATTGGCGTATGGCAAATCCACAAGTCTACTTGCGGAGCTATCCATATGCCAATTGAAAGGTAAGGAATGCACTGTATTTATGCAATATGGTGCATTATTGTCCTTTCCCCCAGCACTGGTGCACAATGGGCTGCCTAGTGCCAATGCAGGCACCCTTGCACCATGGCGCAAGGGTTTCTGGGTTGCATGCAAGAATATTTTTGAGCAGGAAGGGGCATCTTCCTGCACGAAAACAATTCAGAGTAGCTTTTCCCTCTTTATATCTATGCTGCAGAAGGCAGCACAAATGAAAAGTGGAACAAATTAGGAGAAATAAAAATATTTCTCCTTGTTACACCTGCTCTGGGGAGGCGTAAGGTTTTGGCTCTTTTTCAGCTTTACCGTATTAAGTAAATCTGGGGCAGCATCAAACCCGAAGGGTGTAGTGTGGAAAGACCCACTGCAATGCAGATGGAACACCTCCCTGATGCAATGTAAGGCAATGCAGCAACTTGCACTGCTTTGTCTTACTCCATATCTATGAGGCATGGCTTCATAGATAAGGTTGAGAGGTTTGCATGTGATACTCTGGCTGCGCACACTTTTCATAAATAAGCCCCATGTGTCCTGTGCTTGGTCAAATAGTGCCAGTAGTGATTACACATATAAACACACATATAAATAAAACACATTTCGTTGTGTGCACTGCATCACCAAATGTGATGCAGTGCGCGCAACAAAATTTGTTTTATTTATTTATATGTTTACTTACCCGTTAAACTCCGTAATCCATACATTACTACCCCCCACCCTGCCCCTCCGCCTCCCCACGTCACCGCCCGGCAGGTACTTCTACTACCGGCCGTGGCTGAGAGATATCAAAATGCCAGAATTGTATTTGTGGTTTCCATACTGCTGAACAAAGAAATAGATAAAAATAACGGCAATTGGAATTTGGGGAAAATTATAAATAGCACTGCTCCTTTACTGAACCTGTTTGTATAATGAAAAAAAAGTTTTTTTTCTTTTTTCTTTATTTGGCACATCTATGAAACCTATTATTCAACAAGGAACATCACTGTTCTATGGAAAATAAAATACCAGTGCATATTATTTTCTTGTTAATATGTGACTATGCTTCTCAGTCAGTACTCCTGCATGAAAATTCACAATGTTTGCCACTGCAGTTAAAAACAGCAAATAGTCATTACCTTTACCAGAAGATAATGTTGCTTGATCTGCTCAATGAAAGTCTTTTATGATCAACTATTTGATCACTGTTACTAATTCACAGAAAACAATAATCAATCAATACTCAGGTTTGTGAAGTAAATATACAGCAATACTTTCAAAAAAAATGTATTCATGGAAAACAGCATATCAAAGTAAAAAGGAAAAATCATCCAACCACCATGTCCAGATTTGCATATTGTATTTGGGAAAGAGTTCTGTTGAACGTATATAATGGACTGAATTAAACGGGTTTTTCTTGGTTACTTCAAAGACTTCTTGAATACGTCACTGTGTCATAATTTAGGGAAGAGACATTAATATCTCTTAAGAATTGAAGGACATATATATGATCCCAGTTGTGCCACGCCTGCATCACGCAACGTGGTACATGTGCAACACAACTGAAAAATTAGATTTATGAAGGCCACTTTGAGTTGCCCTGAGTGGCTTCATGAATCTCTAGAAAAGCAACACAGCCCAAATTGCTACATTGCATTACTCTGCACTAGGGGGCCGTGCCATGGTGTTGCTTGGGTGTTCCTACTCAACTCCCATGGTTTTTGACCCATTCCAAGATTTACCAGAACTGATAAATCCGGGAATGCGCCAAAAAGATCCACCTTCTCAGGAGAAGCAGAACAAGGAGAATTATTTTTTATTTTTCCTCAATGCTCACTCTTTCTATGTGAAAAGAACAATTGATGGACAGAATGCAGAACAATGTCATGCATTCACCCCAGTGCAGAGATCTGGGCCAAAATCCATCGTTTTTTGGCTCACTATGCCATAACAGTTTGGACCCAGTCATATGCAAATCAGTCTTGACCCTGCGCCCAATGGGAACAGTCCAGCCCGAACTGCCAAGCCAGGTCCTCGTTGGACTGGAAACAGGCATCCTAGGACCCGTTTCTATGTGGGCATTTAGCAGCACACATAGATAGAAGAACATGCCTCTCAGGATTGCTAATGTACAGGAACGTGTCCCACCCTGCACAAAAACAATGCTGCATGCACCACCTTGGTGATAGGTAGCCAAAACGGTGCCAGCACAAGGGAAAAGGCAGGAATGTGCAGTATTCTTTTAAATATGGCGCATTCCTGCCCTTTCTCTGTCATCAGTCGGGGGCAGCAAAATGACTTGCTGCACTGCGTGACATTGTCATGAATATGCCCCATAATCAATACAGATTTAATACATTTTAAAAGAAACACCCTTAGCTTCCACTTTAAGATTTGTGTATGAGAAAAAAAAGTAAGCAATTCATACCATACCTTGGATATTTCATTGCAATAATAATTTTGCCTGAATTTTATTCCTGCTAAACACAATTTGCTCCTTCCCACACAAGGTCCAAAAATATAACCTGTAATTGTGATATCTGTGTACACGAATAGCAACATTGAAAACAGCAGTTCCCTTTCACATTTAATTTCAAATGAAATGTTGCACTTCTAAAATGTTTCACAGCTGAGTTAGCAGAGTGTATATTAAAGGGCATTAGAATGAGCTGTACAGTAATAAGCATTGTTGTTAAAAAATATAAGAAAATATCAATTTAATGAAATCTGTAATACCCATAGTAATATACCTGACTGTAAAACAGATATCTCTACTATTGATTTCACACTTAAAGATAAAATTTCCCGTCTTGAGCGGCTGGAAAAGAAGCTGGTCCGGACTCGGTGGCATGGTCACCTCCTCACCAAGTACCTTAAAGAAAACATCATCCCTATCGGGTTACAAATAAAGATCGAACCTGCCATATTTGTGGAAGTACCAAAATTCAGAGAGGGATTCAGTCACGTTGCAAACAACTGCTCCCGTCACTGGATGGTCCTTGGCGTGGAAACCGCCGCAGAGCAAATCCATCTAATCACTGCAGAAATTAAGACCCTAAAAGAAGAAATAGCGGCTGATGCAAACTTTGCAAGCGCTAAGGAGACTTTGACTACCTTAGAATCAACACTAAAGGATTTCGACTTAACAACTCAGAATCGAAAACTGGAGAAATTGGCTCGCGACATTAGGTTGTACGACAAAAAGAAGACCTATCCCTATCTTCAGGAGGATTATTTCCGACAAGATAATCAGGGTAGATTCACCAACCGAGGCCGTGGTGCACCAAGAGGTAGACGAAACTACTACACCTTCTCGGACTCCTCCTATAGCTCGGAGGGCGAGCAAGAACAGCCGGGACCCAGTTTCCAACAAAACTATCCAGACTCCGCTTATCAGCAGCAATATCAGTATCAAAACCCCCCTTTTTTAGGGCAACGCCAGGGGACATGGCGACCCCCTCGCGGCAGAGGCAATACTTGGCAACGCGGCCAACAACGTGGGTCTCAACAGAACACAAATGCATGGAATGGAGGTCGTGGCCAACCGCAAAAGCAGGTACATTTTCAGACCGAACCCCAACATGGGGAACGTGTCACCAGGAACAAAACCTACAGATGGTAGGCAACGATGAGAACTATCCTCGATTAAGACTATTGGGCGGCGCCCCTGAAGCAGCCGCGAGCCCTGTTGTAAATATATCCAAGCATACTCTGAACGAGCATGAAATTAAGGTACTGGGTAAAGGATTATCATATGTACCCACCAACCACCCGAATGACTTCACCATCCGTGCGGAATTATTTCAGTTTTTCCGTAAAATACGGTTAAAATATTTCTTCCGTAACTCAGTTCTAACTACGCAATCTTCAGTAACTGGGCTAAGACCTCCATCAACCTTTGTACCATTCAACAGCGCCATGTCTCACAAAATACTGGCCTATGAATCGGTGGTATTACGTGATGTACTACAGCTACTTGCCACTAAGTGCTTTACAAGATACAATACTAGTAAAGATGAGAAATTGGCCTTGCAATCGCTAGCTCGCAATGAGCAATTAATTATCAAACCTGCGGACAAAGGTGGTGCTATCGTGGTGCAGGACGTCACTTCATATGAATCCGAAATCTATCGCCAATTGAATGATGGTACAAGCTATCAACAACTAAGAGCAGACCCATCCAAAGCCATTGCTCTAGAAATCCTTGAGATCACCAAGGCCGGCCTGGACTTAGGCTTCCTATCGGAATTGGAGTTTAACTTTCTTAACAAACAGCACCCCCGTCTGGCTACAATTTACACCATCCCAAAGATTCATAAATCCATGACAGACCCTCCGGGTCGTCCAATAGTTTCGGGCTGTGGATCCATACTGGAGCCTTTGGGAAAATACATTGATTTCTTTCTCAAACCGCTTGCAGAGGCCACACCAGCATACCTCCGCGACACCATGCACACCATAAATATGGTCGAAAACTTATCCTTTGATGTACAAAAACAACATTTGGCGACTTGCGACGTCGTATCTTTATACACGTGCATTCCCCAACAGGAAGCCTTGATGGTTATTACTCGCTGCCTGCAACAACGACCAGCACCTGTTCAAGTGCCTACTGAATTCATTGTGGCTCTACTACGTATAGCTATGACCAAAAACTTTTTTATCTTCAGGGATAAATTCTATATCCAAACATCGGGAGTAGCAATGGGAGCTCCCTTTGCACCGGACGTAGCTATCCTATACATGGCTGCTTTCGAACAAGACACTGTGTTAAATCAGGTGAATCCATTCCGGGACCGTCTTGGCCTCTGGAGAAGATACATCGACGATATTCTGCTGATATGGAATGGTACTTTGGAGGAACTAACAATGTTTTTTGATTGGTTGAATTCACAGTCCCAATTTTTAAAGTTCACCATTCAATCCGACAACCATCAAATAGATTTCCTTGACCTTACCATCTATGAAAACTCTGGATACCTACTAACAAAACTGTACCGTAAACCAGCGGAAAGGAACTCACTGTTACACTATAACAGTCATCACCCGAGGGCCCTAAGAGACAACTTGCCCTTCGGGCAATTCCTACGTATACGCCGAAATTGCTCAAACAAAGATGACTATTTCAGAGAATCGGAAGAACTTAAACAGAGACTCGTAAGCAGAGGTTATCCCAAGCAGTTAATCAAACGAGCAAGGAAAAGGGCTTGGTTCTACCCCCGAGAGGATTTGTTGACCCCCAAAGTCGACTCAGACCAACCGGAACAGAGAATAGTATGTGTAACTACTTTCAATACTAAAAGCAACCAAATAAAACGCATAATTAACCACCATTGGGAACTTATATCCGATGATATAAAGCAAAATAACCTCCCTCTACATGCTTTCAAAAAAGCGAGAAGCATCAAAGATCATGTGGTCCATTCCTTTCTCAAAACACCGATGGATCCTACTGTTACTACATTGTGGAACCTACCCCCGATAGTCGGCCACTTCAGATGTGGCAGCTGCAAAGCATGTGACAGCACCATCCAAACCAAAGAATTCACGTACCGTCATCATAAGATCCAAATGAAGACACATACCAATTGCAATTCAGTCAATATCATCTACGCCATCCTGTGTCCCTGTCCTTTGATATACATTGGCCAGACACAGCAGAAAGCGAAAGTAAGAATATTGCAACATATGAGCAGAATTCGGTGCCAAGTGCCAGGGGCCCCATTGGTTGATCATTTCACCACAGTTGGACATTCACCTGAGAGCCTCACATGGGTTATTATTGAAAAGGCCATGCTGGGACCTAGAGGAGGTAATATCGCCAACATCCTCAACACCCGGGAGCTAAAATGGATATACACATTAGACTCAATTGAATCTGGGCTCAATGAACTCGATAGCTCCTTCTCCCAATTAGCCACCCTATCTTAATTAACCCTGATCAGATTGTGATTTGACCTTACCCTCATGTGAGAGGTACGTCATTTCTCGTAATTTGGGATATTGTACTATCGCATAATTATTTCAGATCTCCTGTGTAACAAACCTTATAGGTTCTCTACAACTGATACTTATGTGTTTCAATTCCCTGCTTTTTCTGTTAAATGATGTGGTCTTTTACCCTCGTGGGAGAGGTACACCACTGTGGATCCAATATTTGGCCTATACCCTCATCTGAGAGGTACTCCATGTTTTGTACATACAGTATTTATTAAGTTTCCTCTCTAATGATCATTTTGACAAGATGCGATTATAAATGTCAGTATTAATATATCTGGTGCGTTCCATCTTCTGTAAACTACCGCGCAATATACGTAATGCTGACCCGTGCTTTGCTTCTAAAACATCACGTCCAGGCTTAGACGTTATAGCAACCCTTTCTAACTATATGTTCCTAATGTGTGTATGATTGTGAGCAACACGCACAGTCTGTTCACTATGCCTATAGATGACTTTTTGTAACGTAGCAATCCCAAATAGTCTGTCTACCATGTTGATACGGTCCAATGGATCACGTGATCCCGTTCCCTTGGTGATATCTCCCAAGCCGGAACCCAATTTCGCCATTGCGATTTGGAGCAGCGATCAGGACGTGATTCACTCCGTACTTGGTAAGCATCACTAACAATCCCTAAACCATCGTACTGGCTAGTCAGAGTCCTTTCTCACGGGTACTCCCGCCATGTCCCTAACTGAAATCCAATCCTTACTTTCAGATATCTCTTGATTGTAATTGAAAAATCCAACCCCAGTCCCGTCGGACGTGTTTCAATACGACGATAGGGTGAGTGGTTTTCTTGCCTGCGTAATGACGAGTTGCTATCTGGAATTGTTCTGGATTCCCTAAAGTGGCCAACTATTATTGTATTTGACAGAATTGGCTTCATCGTAGAAATCCGAACTATGACCTACATTTGCAACAACAGAGACCTTGCACAATGGTGAGTCACCCCTATCCTGTCAGACCAACCATGTGACGTACCTACACCCCGTTGTATTTTATTACGATTATATCGTCCCTCTACCTATTTTTACCCACAGATCTACTAGATCGACTTTAAATCTGACGGCATCAGCTCCCAATCATACCACCTTGTGGTGAGTGCGACATCTGACTAGTGGTTGAGTATTTTTGAACCTACTCAGATGTTATATTGTCTATGATTTTACTGGCTCTAACCCCTGATTGTTTTCTTCTATAAGTGTGTTGTCCATATCCATCGATAACGATCAGCCTTTTCCCAACGGCCCTCGGCTTCAGAAATTCTAAATAACTGTGACGTTTTTGCGATTTCATCAGTCTTCCCCAACTTTAGCGTTGGCAGAGTCTAGGCGAAAATATTCAAAATAGACTATTTTTATCAATTATGAGGTGTCAACATATTGTGATTTTTCCTGGCCCTAGTAATATTCGGGCGGGAGTATGCCATCCCCATTTGCTGTTGTGCTTTTTGTTCTTATCTAATATAGGGATAATTTACCCGGCTCTAAAACCATATTTTATCATTAAATAGGTTCCGTGTCCCTTACCTATGTCCTGATGAAGACCCTACAGCAAGAATATCATTGTCTGCATTTTTAAGGGTCGAAACGTCGACTACGACCAGTCTGTCTATATCAACTCCACTCCAAACTGTTTTCATTTATGAACCTTGTGGAGTATGATTTTTGCTTAAATTAGCTACATGAACCTAACGGTCCTATTTCTATGTACAGTTCTATGTAACATATGTAAATAATTGTCATATTTACTGATTACACCAGTATCTAAAATTTTCCCCTCCTTCTTCACTACCTCCTTACACAATCACACCCTCCCCTCCTCTCTACCACTTTGGGGCACTGTACAATAACCACTGATTGTTTTGAATTATGTATATTGAATATGCCTCCACATTGTGAATAAAACATTGTGGTTCAAGTTGCATTTTTTGCTTGATTTATATTGTACTGTGTAAATTGTGTTCCTCTGTTACTGGGACCCCTTCTTATCACTAATTGTCCGCCCAGGTCCCCGTGACTTCTACTGGGTATAACCCCCCCATTCATATTGTAAAACAGATGGTCATTGTTTAACCATTTGTGCTCTTTCATACATACTTGTATTGTGTTCATTAGGATGCCACGTTAACAGTTGCATCTACTGACTTGCATTGCCATAATCTATACTACTATAATAAAGGAGAAACTTTCAGGCTTTGAGGTGGGTAAACTCCGGAACCACTGCGCCAATCTACACACCCGATACACCGTAGAAATTGTCAGGGTGTGTAGATGGTTATAGGCTATTTAAACTTTAAAAATAAACCTTATTTAAAAAATGTATTTTAAAAAAAAGTAGTCCCCCCAAAGTAGCGCCGGCCGTGACGTGCGTGCTCACGTTGAGGAGCGGCGTCAGAGCGGCATCAGAGGAGCGGTGGACATGGCGCGGGGAAGGAGCGGTCACGTGAGGAGCAGCGGACAGGCCAGCCGCGGTGCGACCAGCGGAGAGGCGGACATGGCGCGGGGGAGGAGCGGCGGCGGACAGGCGGTGAGGAGCAGAGCGGCGAGGAGCTGTCAACTCAAGAGTGGTGGCTGAGGTAAGCAGGCGGGTGTCGGGTCAGGCGGGGGACAGGGAGGTACAAAAGGCAGTGTCGGGGCAGGCGGGGGTCGGGGAAGGCGGGGGACGGGGACGGGGACTGAATTGACTCAGGCCAGGCGAGGGTCGAGCCAGGCGGCAGGCGGGGGACGGGGCGGGCGGGGGCACGGGCTTCTGGGCAATGTCGGGGCAGGCGGGGGTAGGGGGAAGCCTGAAAGCTCCCGGACAAGGTCAGGACGGGCTGCTAGTTAACAATATATAAATATAGATAGACCTAGGGCTACTCTTGTATATATTCTAACATTATTTACAATCTAAAAATGAACTATAAAAAATTAACTACACGTTCTCCCCCTTACCTTTACCTTTACTTTTGCTAAAGAGGGGTTTTGAGGAACAGACGTTTGCTCTGAAAAATACAGATTGTGCTCCAATCTCTTTTAGATCTCGTCCATCGCATTGAAAAAGTCACTTGCTTAAAACACTATGAATAAGATAACACATCGGAAATTCACTCGTTTGTGTCTCCGATCTCAAATTATTAAATATTGGAGGTGGCTTTTCAACGCAATACAATTTAGAAAATCTGTTGTTTGAAACAATTAAGTGTAGTGGACACCACACTGCTAATTGTGGCCAGCCAGTCTTAAATGTGAACATTAAAATTCGTAATCTCGCATAGCAATCGAGTTAAAGAGCAATCAGTTCTAAATGAGTATGATTTCATAATTCCCACTTATTTTCTAGTGGTCTACAATAATAGGAACGTAATCAGCTTTTCAGTCACCAAAAGTATTGCTTTGTTAAAGTGAAAACATATTAAAATACTTGTTACGCTTGTTGTCAAGCTTCGATTCATATAATAGAATATTTTCTTCCCGGTGACCTGTTGCTATGGGTACACATTTTCTTTTTCATTAGTGGTCAGTGCTTCTTTGAAGAGGTCATTTTGCTAATCTGAGGGCTGTGCAGCTGGGATTTCAGATGATCACAGTATGCAACCGAATTTCATTTAATAGCTGCAAAACGAAAGAAGGGCATTTTATGCTGCACTGGTAGTTTGCCGTCTTGGTTTTAATATTTGATGACCCAAATTATGCATCTTCCTTTGATTATTTAGGAAGAACAAATTCTGAGGAGAATTGTGCGTTTGTTTGAAAATGTAAGCATTCCTCCTACAATATTTGCTAATATTTATCATTGTTGCAGAATTCTGTAATGTTGCTGTCGCCTTTATTGATCATTATTTTTTAGTGTAACAGACAAAATGCAAGTTCTACATCTTCAAACAATCTTTAAAAGGGTGGACTAATTTCAAATAAGTGTTAATCATTTAAGGGGGCAGTTTCATCAACAATAGGATCTATGCAGTTCCTTTGACTGTACTGCCAAGATGTATTTTCTTTAGTCCAGAATGGTGCAGGATATTAACATTGTACGTTTCTGGCTAATACAGAATAGACACTATTCATGTCTGTCTTTGTTTCAGTTTCTGATGGTGATTTTAGCAACACCTTCCAGCTAGCACCCATCTAACTACTAGCAACCTCTATGAAAACAGACTGCAGAACGCCGCTGAGGCGCTCTGCCTTAGAGCAGTGGCGAAATGAAACCTGATGGCACCCCTGAAGGGTATGGCGAGAGGCTCCTGAGAGTCCCATACCTCACAGAAATTCATAGCTTTGGGTTTGAAGGGGAGCCATAGGGGCAGATTACTCCGAGCCCCACAGTGACTGCAGGCAGTAGTGGCCCGTTACAGGAGTTCCTTAAGCCAGAAAGGCTGGGCCGGGGAGGGGCAGGGTGGGAGGTAGTAAACACCGGAATATGGATGATCGGAGGTAAGTAAACAATTAAATAAATAAAACGAATTTCATTGCACACCCCGCATTGCAAAATGCGATGCAGTGAAGCTCCCCCGCCCTGCCTTTCTGCCCCATGGAACTCCCATAGCGGCCCGCTACTGGCGGCAGGGTCTGGTGTTATGCCCCTGCCCTAGGGAGGCGGTGCTCTAGTGCAGAGTCTCTACAATTGCCCTTCCTACTCTCACCTTTAGGCAAAGTTCAGAAACAGCTAAAGGGTCTGATTTACTAAGGGCTTGCTTTGCCCTTGCATCCTGCACAGTGACACAAGGCAACGCAAGCGCTTGAGCAACGAAAAAAACACTTTGTGTGGCTCTACATGGTTTAGTAAATCCAAAGTAACACAAAACAGATAATTTGGCTGTCTTATGTTACCTTGTGTAAGTGAAGCGTTTCATGGGTAGTGTGTGAATGTTCCCAAGCATCCATCCATGGTTTTTGGTGCATTACCAGATTTAGAAAGAGTTGTAAACCTGGGACTGCATCAAAATGGTACACCTCCCAGACCCAATAACAGCAAGGAGAAATATCTTCATTACTCTTTGTTCCTTCATTTTTCTATGTGTGATGCATTCCGAATCACAAACAGAAAAGGAAAATGCTTTTAAGGACTCTGTAGGAAGGTGTTCCTTCCTGTACAAAACAATGCTGCTCATAACACAGGCACCCTTGTACCACAGTGCAAGGGTCCGTGTATTACGACTAGGCAGTAAACATTGCGCCAGCCAAAGGAAGCAGCAGAAGTGTGCCATATCTTTATAAATATGGTGCATTTCTGATGTCTCCGTTTCACACAATGCAGCACACCAAGGGGCATATTAACAAGTGCTTTATCTCTGCTTTAGATAAAACTAGCGCCCTATCAGCAACAAGGTGCTAACACCAAATTTGCATGTCAGCACCCTTTTACTCTTCGCTTCCCTTGTATCTAAT
Organism: Lissotriton vulgaris; assembly: GCF_964263255.1. NCBI lineage: Eukaryota > Metazoa > Chordata > Amphibia > Caudata > Salamandridae > Lissotriton > Lissotriton vulgaris. The sequence continues at coordinate 83,881 of NW_028241507.1, read as the reverse complement.
GAAATACAAAGGGGGCGTTCCAGAGTAAAATAATAGGAGAAATGTCGCTTAGCGACATTTCTCCTATTATAAAGGATATCGCTAACCCTGTTAGCGATAAAATAAGCAGCGCTAACCGCAGTTAACGCTGCTTTTTTACATCTGGTATTTTTCTGACTTAGCCATGATATCCTATGTAAGGTGGATATCATGGCTAACTATGTCTATCCCTATCAGCAAGCTATCGCCAAATCTTGTTGGATTATCGCTGTATTTCCAGCAATAATCTCACAATTGGCAGCTTACGCTCTGAATTTTATTGCTTTGGAGATAAGTGTTGCTGATAGCACGCTATCTCCGCGATAAAATACAGAGTTGGCCCGCGATAATTATCCTAACGCTAAGTGCGCTTAGCGATAATTATGGCCTGGCCTTGTTAATATGCCCCTAAAGTGCCTTGCTGCGCTGCTTGAAATGTAAGTGAATCTGCCCCAAAATGTACAGATTGTGGGCTTTTTCACAAAGCTTTTTGTAGTACGTAAAGTAATACTCTTGCAGTACTCATTTACGTACTTATGCATGACTTTGTGGATTGGCTCAAAAACATCTGAAATTGGAATAAAATGGGAACATTCAGATATCTTTTTTGCAACTAGAAATAACTGTGCCTTTAATGCACTTTTACTAAAATGGAGTTGGATATTTCTAGGCCAATTCACAAAGGCAGGTAAGGCTATGTGGAAGAGTACTTCTGCAGTACGACTTCACTTACTCATACATGTTTCTGTGATCAGCCCCGTGCATGCATGGGGACTCTCAATAGCCACAGTAGTTATAGTTTCGAAGATGTAAGCCCTTATTTGGGAGAGGGGCTTGGATAAGTGCGAGGAGAGGACACATTTACCTTTGGCTGGCTGATAGAACATTAAAGCTTTTTACTGCAGCTTGATGGACAGACAGGGACTCATTGAACCCTTAGGATTATGAGGAGGCACATTCCACTTTGCCCACAGCTTTCAGCATCACACCTCATACCTTAAAGGCAAAGGTAAATGAAAAACAAATAATAACACAATTTTCTGTCTGGATTATTATAAATGTTCGGGCACACTAAGAGGAAAAAATGTTCGAGCAAAATAGGTATGGAAGGGTACATAGAACACACCAAGGGGCATATTACCAAACAATAGCGATAATTATCGCTATTGCTTGGTTAGAGACAAAAATTTACTGCTGAGCTGCGGCGATTTTTATCGCAGATAAACCTTGGTATTACCAAGGTTTATCGCAAATGCGATAAAAATCGCCCGCAATGCATGAATATCGCTGAAAAGTCAGCGATATTCATGCATTACCGAGCTAATGCTCTTAGCCATATTATCCACCTCCCATTGGGTAACATGGCTAAGAACTGATCAGGGCAGGTGTTAGCTTTTGGAGATATTCGCGCTTAGCGCGAATATCTCCAAAAGTTGGTAATAGGAGATAGCGATGTTAGCGACTGTTTCCAGTTGCTAACATCTTGGCACGCCTACTTTGCATGTCATTAGTGATAAATATCACTGACATGCAAAGTGGGGCCCAAGATGGTCGCTATCTCCTACTAGCTGGCGCTAACTGGTGTTAGCGACAGCTAGGTAATGGGGAGATAATTTTATCTCCGCTTTCTTGGCTTTTACAAAAAAGCGGAGATAAACCCCTTGATAATATGCCCCCAAGTACTGTACACCGAGCCTTGCTTAATATCTTTTAATCCTTTAACAACACAAAAAACGGGAAAAGGAATTACTAGAATCCAGGCTACATTGAGAAAAAACATATATACGTAGTTAAGATACAAAAATAAATAAAACTATAAATACATTTTCTAGTGCTAGAAAAAATGCTGGCGTTTCTAAGTATAGCAATTCCAACTTCCAGCAAGCCCTATCGTGTTAAGAGGGAAGTGAAAAAGATACAAGTATATGATTTAATGAGGCCAACAATATCGACATTCATAATTAGGACAATGCAAATAAACGGAGACGTTCCATGGAAACCCCCAGGAGAAGAGAGACCGATTGTGCGAGCAGCCAAATGAATTCATGCTTGTGTCACATTCCATACAAAAGGATGGCCGCCATGACATGACAGGCACAAGACACCCATTGTCCCAACGCCATTTGCATTTCATAATCCTGGGAAAGCTCCAATTTTCCTTTAGCGGGCAGCAGTTGTGGAGCTCGACAAGCAGAGAGAGATTCCTCCACAGTAAAACCGTGACAACTATGCTTTCTAGTTTTGGAAAAGAAAACCAGAGGAAACATCACAGCATCACGTTCAAAATGCCACGAATGATTCTTTCAACATGTTACCAAGCTGTTACATGTGTCACAGATATGCATTTTTAATTAAAATGCTTTTGCCAAGATAACAATAAATAATGATTCCTATTTGTAAAGTGCGACCATATCACCCATTAAGGTTTTTGAGATAGAGTCACATGATGATGAGCTGAGCTGAGCTGCTGCCAGCGATAGAACCGTGAGCCCCGCCCTCTGGAGTCAGCCGCTCTGGCTTCTGCGCCACACCTCTCCCTAAGATGTTTTTCTCAGGACAAGGGATGCATTTGTTCCCCTCTTATGAGACAAAATACTCCAATACAGTATAACAGACTTAAGAAAACACTAGTTACAGTCGCAACCAGAATCACACACAGCTGAATTACTGTGATTCCATCTCACTGCCTGGACTTAAACCCTAAGCTCTTGATAGGGTTACTTACCTCTGTTTACAAGTACATCACATCTCAAAACAGCATGGCATACACCATACATGAAATCTGCTGAGAGTATCTTGACATTAATTACCATTGCGAGGAATTGGAGGAGCATCCTGGCCGACTCGACGTCACGGTTCCTATTGAATCATTGACCCTCCCCACACTCAAAAATGGGTATGAATAGCATATAACACTCTGTGCGCCTGTATATATATGTTATATACTTCATAAATGAAGTGGGATAAAAACCTATGTTTCACAAGGACCTGTGAAATATGGAAATTGTTTCATGGCTACTTAAGAAGTATGGGTTTCATCAGTGTGTGACATTCCCCAAACTCCTCTGCAGAGTTTTACGATTGGAAGAGACAGTAGGATTATGCAACAATGAAGGACCACATTATGTGGCAATTGTAACTTTTATACTTTGCAGACTTAGGGGCATATTTACAACGAAGTGACAGAGTGTGGCGTTTTCCTTCCTGGCTTAACGCCGCACTGCGCCACTTCAGAAATGCAGAGCTGCACTATATTTACAACAATATGGTGCAGCCCTGCGTTTCCCCTTGCCATGGCGCTAAACTTAGCAGCCTAGCGCCAACGCAGACACCCTTGCACCATAGTGCAAGGGGGTCTGCATTGAGGGGAAAACTGTTTAAATGCAGGAAGGTCTCCCTTCCTGCAAATAAACAACCTTTAAATGACATTTTGTAACTTTTTTAATGCAGCATACATAGAAGTTGCAAAATTTCATTTTGTTAATGTTTATGTGCAGGAAGGGTCACCTTCCCGCACATAAACAATCAATGGCAATTTGCTATTTCTATGTATGCTGCCCAATGCAGCACACATGGAAACAGCAAAAACGAGGGTTTCGCCTGATTAAGACCAGGGTTTTCCTGGTCTCAATTTTGGCGCTGCCTCCTATTCACACCACGCTTGTAGATAGGGGGCAGCGTCAAAATCAATGTGTGTTGCGGTGGAACGCCTACAGCAATACCCATTGCCCTCACCTTTCACGCTAGGTACAGAGTGATGGGTGCCTTATTTGCAAGGTAGCGTAAGGCTACTTTAAGTGGCTTAACACTGCCCTGGAAATAAGGCAAAGCCCTTATCGCCACCACAATGTCACTAAAAGTGACGTTGTGGTGGCGATATGGGCTTGTAAATATGCCGATTAGTTTAGTATTTACCCAGACAGTTTGCCTTCATTAAAGAGACTTTTTGCCTTCATTTCCCCTAGTTTTTGCTGAATTCCTTTTTAGGTTTCGGCTGCAAAAAAGCTGCGCAAGCAGCTTTTGCGCAGGAGTAATCTACTGAGTTACAGTATGTGGCTCTGGAATCCGCCCTCTGTTTCATTGGCTAGCTCCATAAATGGAGGCTAGCCATTGGAACAGAGAGGCGTCCGTCATGGCCGGCCCAGATTCGGGGGCGTTCCCGAGAATTTTTGGCTTTTGGCTACGTCATGCTACGTCAGCCAAAAGCCGGGAACGCCCCTGAATCTGGTCCGGCCGGGCCGTGCTTGCTGCTGTCCTGCCTTCCTCCGTGTCCCTCCTCCCGCCGTACCCCCTCCCCTCACTGTCCTGTGCACGTTTCCCGCCTCCCTCCCGCCGTCCGTGTCCTCTCCCGCCGTTCGTGTCCTCTCCCGCCCCCCTCGTCCTCTCCCGCCCCCCTCCCGCCGTCCGTGTCCTCTTCCGCCGTTCGTGTCCTCTCCCGCCCCCCTCCCGCCGTCCGTGTCCTCTCCCGCCCCCCTCCCGCCGTCCGTTTTGTAACATGTTTGTAGCGAACCTGCTGGGCATAATGAGTTTGATTTTTCTAATTTTGATGCCTTTGACTGTGTATCATGTTTGCATGTCACTGGAGAGTCCTGTGCAGGGAATTAACAAATGGGCAAGTAAGAAAGATTTGTATAATCACTTGCTATGATCGAGCAGTGCCCGGTCATTGAAATACACACACGTTATGACGCTCATTCCTGCTTCAAGATTTCTTTCTACCGACTGAAGCGAAGCTATGAAAACAGCAGATGCCATAACGGCGCAGGATGAACCCTTCCTGGCGCATGACGCTTTCATTTCTCTTCAATCAACCAATCACAAAGCAAAAATCCCCCCACCCCCCGTGATGTCACCCACCGCTCGCTGCCATACTGCCCCCTCGTATCTGAAGTGGGCAGGTCTCCAGAGAGAGGCCTCCTCTGAGAGGACGGCTGGGCAGAGTCAGTCACACCTCATACAATTGTTGTAAATATATAATTTACCGTCTTAATTTCTATGCAGGTAAGTACTTAATCAATAATAACTTAATCGGAAAGAAAGAAACAGAGTCCGTGGTGTTAGAGTTCTTAGGGGTTTTATTCCTTAAAAAGGAATCGTTCCGGAACTGGATATCAGGTTCCTGGCACCACACAGGGTCCAGGAAGGGATAGAGCAACAATTTATTGACAATACATAGCTTATATACTTAATTTACACCATAGAAAGCAATATAGTAGGCGTAACAGCTGAGAGAAGACAAGATAACAGCATCCACGTGTTACTAGTACGTAATCAGAAGGCGTGGACTAGGCGTGAACTAGAGGTGTGTGCTAGAAACGTCACAGATAGGTGTCACAAAGGGGTGGCACTAAACAGAAAGTTGCAATGTCAGCAGAAATCGGAAGCTTGGATGCGCGCGCAGCTGCATGACGTGTGATTGACGTGAAACTGGAGGGTGCAGGGGGCTTGACATTTACACTGACGGAAAGAGACAGAAGTCTGGCATGTCAGATCAACTTGTACTTCTATCATATCTAATATCTGATGTTTGGGAACCATATTATCTGAACGGAAAAGGTCTCTGGGGCAGAAGCCATTCTATACTGACTGTGAGTGCGTGTATAAGCGCCTAAGTGTCTGCATGAGAAGCGTGGGGGCACGGGCCTTCCATGGGAGCATGGTAACAGAGGCTATGAATTACTTGCACGGAGACAGGCCGGCCCTTTTGCTCTGCAGCTGAGGGGGATGTTTACTGAAACTAGTAGGCAGGAATGTATTTTCGGGGAGCGGAACAGATAATTCGAAGGTTGTAGTCAGTCTTGGCAGGCAGCAGGCTGAGCTGAGCGCGGTGGGCCGCGCTGGAAGTAAGTCAGAGTTCACGGGTACAGAGACAGCCTGGGCTGAGGCTTTCAGAGTCAGAAGCCAGAAAAAAGGCTCGATGGCAGAAATTCAGGGCCTACTTTGCCAGAGGTGAAAAACGTGTAAAGTACACTACAAAAAGACGGTGGCATAGCATACTTAGGAACGGACTATTCAACCCATTCAGGGTGGGTCTGAAAGAGGACATGTTAACGTTGGACGCAAATGTATTTGCGTCTTCATAGCTGGCACAGGAGGGAAGTTACATGCACTTTAAGCTGGTACATGGAGACGGTGGGGTACACGCTAGGGAACACAACTTGACCAAAAATTTATATTTCCTCACAATGGTGAATGGTAGAAGGGAGAGCCCCTTCACCGGCTGCATCCGGGGACTCAGGACTGGGGAGGGCCACAGCCCGCACACAACCTACTAGTGCCTCCTTCAAGCCTACAGCCTCCACTGGCCCCGCGCCTGTAGGTGCGTTCAGGGGGTTCATGCACCTGAAGCGGAGCTCAGCCTGCAGGACGGGGAGTCAGAGCTTCCAGGCGCGTCCGTGTGTCCTCTGGCCCCACGCCTGGAGTTGCGTTCAGGGGGTTCATGCACCTGTTGCGGAGCTCAGCCTGCAGGACGGGGAGTCAGAGCTTCTAGGTGGGTCCGTGTGTCCTCTTGCGCAGTCCGCCGGTCTGGGCTTTTGCACCAACAGCTCTTTCCATTTTGGGGCTTTTAGTTTCGGTTTGCAGTCCCATCATGCATGCGCGGCTGGCTGAAAGCCCAGGACGGGCAGCAGGTGCCACAAACGACCAGGGCCGCTTGATGTAGGAATATCTGCTCTCCCTACCCAGGCCAGACCTCACCCTCCCCTCCATCCTGCCAGGGTACCACCACCCTCTACCCTTCCCCTGGCTGCTTGGCTCTCACAACCCGCATTCCTCGCCCTCGCCTCCCACCCGTTCACTCTCACCACCTTTGCACCCTTACCCTCCCGCCCAGCTCTCAGGCCCTCCCACCCCGGTACCTCTCACCACCTTTGCTCCCGGCCCTCTCAGCTCTCAGGTCCTCCCACCCCGGTACCTCTCACCACCTTTGCTCCCGGCCCTCTCAGCTCTCAGGTCCTCCCACCCTGATACCTCTCACCCACCTTTGCACTCAGGCCCTCCCCCGTTCACCCTCACCCACCTTTGCACCCTTGCCCTCCCAGCTCGCAGGCCCTCCCACCCGTTCACCCTCACCCACCTTTGCTCCCGGCCCTCGGCTCCACCGCTCCCTGTGGCCTCGCTCTGTCCCCTCTGAATCCCTCTCTTGCCCCACCTTTCCCGGCACTTCCGCCCACCCACCCCCGGGCCCGCAACCGAAGGAAGAAGTGGAACCGACCTTATCGCGGCCGAGGCCCGCAGTGAGTAAGGAACCGCGCGGTGAGTCAGTGGAGAGGAGGGAAGTGTCTGCTCCGCTCATTGCAACACCAGGGTGAGCGGAGGTGCACTGGAGGAGCTGTGCAGAGGTGCACTGAGGGAGCGGTGCAGAGGTGCACTGGCGGAGCTGAGCAGAGGTGCACTGGTGGAGCTGAGCAGAGGTGCACTGGGGAGCTGAGCAGAGGTGCACTGGGGGAGCGGTGCAGAGATGCACTGGCGGAGCGGAGGTGCACTGGGGAAGCTGTGCAGAGGTGCACTGGGGGAGCTGTGCAGAGGTGCACTGGGGGAGCGGTGCAGAGGTGCACTGGCGGAGCAGAGGTGCACTGGGGGAGCTCAGCAGAGGTGCACTGGGGAAGCTGTGCAGAGGTGCACTGGTGGAGCGGTGCAGAGGTGCACTGGCGGAGCAGAGGTGCACTGGGGAAGCTGTGCAGAGGTGCACTGGGGGAGCTGTGCAGAGGTGCACTGGCGGAGCGGTGCAGTGGGGGAGCTGAGCAGAGGTGCACTTGGGGAGCTCAGCAGAGGTGCACTGGGGGAGCTGTCCAGAGGTGCACTGGGGGAGGGGTGCAGAGGTGCACTGGCGGAGAAGAGGTGCACTGGGGGAGCTGAGCAGAGGTGCACTGGGGGAGCTGAGCAGAGGCGCACTGGGGGAGCGGTGCAGAGGTGCAGAGGTGCACTGGCGGAGAGGTGCACTGGCGGAGCGGTGCAGAGGTGCACTGGCGGAGCTGTGCAGAGGTGCACTGGGGGTGCTGTGCAGAGGTGCACTGGGGGAGCTTTGCAGAGGTGCACTGATGGAGCGGTGCAGAGGTGCACTGACGGAGCAGATGTGCACTGGGGGAGCTCAGCAGAGGTGCACTGGTGGAGCGGTGCAGAGGTGCACTGGTGGAGCGGTGCAGAGGTACACTGGTGGAGCGGTGCAGAGGTGTGCTGGGGGAACTGTGCAGAGGTGCACTGGCGGAGCGGTGCAGTGGGGGAGCTCAGCAGGTGTGCACTGGGGGAGCTGTCCAGAGGTGCACTGGGGGAGGGGTGCAGAGGTGCACTGGCGGAGAAGAGGTGCACTGGGGAAGCTGAGCAGAGGTGCACTGGGGGAGCTGAGCAGAGGTGCACTGGGGGAGATGTCCAGAGGTGCACTGGGGAGGGGTGCAGAGGTGCACTGGCGGAGCGGTGCAGTGGGGGAGCTGAGCAGAGGTGCAGTGGGGGAGCTGAGCTGAGGTGCACTGGGGGAGCTGAGCAGAGGTGCACTGGGGGAGCTGTCCAGGGGTGCACTGGGGGAGGGGTGCAGAGGTGCACTGGCGGAGCTGTGCAGAGGTGCACTGGGGGGGTGCAGAGGTGCACTGGCGGAGCTGTGAACTGTAGGAACAGAGGGAGTTACACGCCTGGACTGAGGTCCCCCGGTGAGCTGAGCGCGCTCCCAGGAAGGATTACGGGGCGCCCCGCCTTGGTCCCTACGCCCCATTCCCCGTCTTTCCCAGTTCTCACCTCACGTTAGGGGTCCGCACGGCCCGAGGGTCTGCAGCTCCGGAGCTTGGGGTGCAGGCAGCTCAGGCGGTGGGATGTGGCACCGGGAGGAAGCTTCAGGCAGCACTGGGGGAGGTGCACTGGGCCCGCGCCGCCCCCTCCCCTCCAAATACCGGCCCCTCATTCTCGACACCGTGTCAAAATCCGCGAGGGAGAGCTGGTACCGCATGAGGTCAGAGCAGGCAGGGTGCAGGCAGCAGGCAGACAGAGCAGACCGGGCACAGGCAGCTAGAGGAGGCAGGGCACAGGCAGCCAGAGGAGGTAGGGCACAGGCAGACAGAGGAGGCAGGGCACAGGCAGACAGAGTAGGTAGGGCACAGACAGACAGAGAAGGCATGGGAACAGGCAGACATGGCACAGGCTGGAAGGGCACAGGCAGACGGAGCCGGCAGGGCACAGGGCGGCAGAAGGGAGTTCAGAGCAGGCGGGGCACAAGGAAACAGCAGGCGGGGCACAGGGTGGCAGAGCAGGCAAGGCACAGGAAGGCAGAGCAGGCAGGGCATAGGTAGGCAGGACAGCAGTAGGGCGGGGCACAGACAGCAGGTAGCTCACAGGATAGAGCAGGCAGGCCACAGGCAGGCAGGATGCATGTCACAGTCAAGTAGGGTACAGGAATGCAGGCAGGTAGATAGTTCACAGGATAGAGGATGCAGGGCACAGGCAGAGCAGGCAGGCCTAAGGGAAGCAGCAGACAACAGCACTTCCCCACAGTCCTGCGGTGCGCGGACTCTCCTCCCGGCGCCGGCAAACAGCGGGCCCTTCGCAGAGCCCCCTGGGAGTCTCCCTGTTGCGACACCCTGGGTTTATCACTGATAGGAACTTTGTCACCCCCTCTCAATCTCTTCAACGGTCCCCTTCCTAGAACCTCCCTCCCGCCACCCCCACCCCCACCACCTCCAGAGCGGGCAAGAATGAAGTGAGAACACAACGAGCAGGGGGGGGGGGCGCCCAGAGAGGAGCCTCGCAGCGCTACACAGGCTCCAGTATCTAAACCCCATCGATGGCTGCGCCCTAAAGGCATTTACACACACTAACCAGTTACCCTGATGAAGAAACCCTTGGCTCTGACACTCGATTGTCACCACACAGCAGTAAAAGCATCTGTGCAGAGCTACTCCCCAGTCTCTCTACCCTTATTTGGTACAGTTCTAATCACTCCGTCTACTTCACCTGGCACAGCTCGTTGACATAGGGTATGGAACTTGTTCCTGCTAAATCAGGCACGACTGTGACCCTTTATTCAGTCCTCCAAACCATTCAGGTATTGGTTTCTGGCACAGGAGTGAGCTTTACCCACTGGATTTGCCCAGGACAACAACCCTCTTTTAATTGTTAATCATTGGTGCCTTGTTGGTTTGTGGTTGATGGAGACTTAAGTTAAATATCCAGTGTTGTTTCCATGGAATGACTTGTGAACAATACAAACCGTCTTAAATTGTGTGTTGTGAAGGCATGTGTAGTGTTATGTGATTGCTGCATTGTGGGCTGTGAGAGCTGTGTGGGCTGTGAGAGCTGTGTGTGCTGTGAGAGCTGTGTGGGCTGTGAGAGCTGTGAGGGCTGTGTGGGCTGTGAGAGCTGTGTGGGCTGTGAGAGCTGTGTGGGCTGTGAGAGCTGTGTGGGCTGTGAGAGCTGTGAGAGCTGTGTGGGCTGTGAGAGCTGTGTGGGCTGTGAGAGCTGCGTGGGCTGTGAGAGCTGTGTGGGCTGTGAGAGCTGTGTGGGCTGTGAGAGCTGTGAGAGCTGTGTGGGCTGTGTGGGCTGTGAGAGCTGTGTGGACTGTGAGGGCTGTGAGAGCTGTGTGGGCAGTGAGAGCTGTGTGGGCTGTGTGGGCTGTGAGAGCTATGTGGGCTGTGTGGGCTGTGTGGGCTGTGAGGGCTGTGTGGGCTGTGAGGGCTGTGAGAGCTGTGTGGGCTGTGAGAGCTGTGTGGGCTGTGAGAGCTAGAGCTGTGTGGGATGTGTGGGCTGTGAGAGCTGAGCGAGCTGTGTGTGCTGAGATAGCTGTTGGCAATGTAAATAACAATGCCATTTATTTATAAGTAAACAAAAAAAAAATGTCATGAGCAATGCCAATAGCTCTAACTTTTCCAAAGGCGAAACCATTGCATTGTAAATGCTTGTTATAGGCCTGAGGATTCTCTGCATTTTACGCCTGCTAAACAGTGGCAAAGTGCTTGTGCTCTCTCCCTTATACATGTTAAAATTGGTATACAACTAATTGGCACACTTAATTTACTGTAGGTCCCTAGTATTACCCAGTTCATGTAAATTAAATGCAACCAGTGGGCTGCAGCACACATTGTGCCACCCACTAAGTTAATGTTAATGTTAAATCAACTTTTGGAGTGCACTGGTACCCTGGGGTGTCCTGGTGCTAGTTTCCTGATCTAGACCTACTTAGGGGCCTGGCTGCAAAAGAGCCCGATTTTTAGGGCCTTTCTGAAAGCTAGCAGGTTTAGAGTGGCATGAATTGTTAGAGGTAGTTCACTCCAGGCTGTGTTTGTGCCAGTGAAGAAACTTCTACCTCCCCAGGTGGCTTTTTTATACCTGGGGTCCACCAATGATTTAGCACTAGCCAATCGAAGCGCCCTATTGGGTACATAGCATTTGAGCTTCTGTTTAAGGGAAGATGGGTCAATGTTGTGAAGTGCCTTGTACGCAATGCAGAGTGATTTAAACTTTACCCTGTTCCTCACTGGCAGCCAATGAAGTTTTTGAATATCATATGTCACTGAACAAAATTTGGGAGTACGAGACAGAACTCTTGCCACCGCATTTTGCAGCACCTGTAGCTTTTTCAGGTGTTTTTGCTGCAGACTGTTGCAGTAATCTAACATGGCCAGAATCAAGGTCAATATTACAAATATTTGAGAGTCAGGGGAATGAAATCTAAGATCCTTTCCTCGGGCACCAGAAAGAGGGGTCATTTCCAAATACTTCTACCTCTGATCTATTGGAGTTAAGTTTTAGGCAGTTACTACTCATCCAGGTGCTAACAGTTTATGCCAATAATACTATATTGGTTGGAAACCCCAACAACAATCTGAGAGTCGTCGACGTATGAGGTAAATACCTAACCGAAGGATTTAATAATTGGCTCCAGGGCTACTACATAGACACTGAATAGATTGAGACTAATGGATGAGCCCTGGGGCACTCCAAATGGAGGGTTCGGGCGTGAAAGGATCTCAGGCTACAAATTGCTTCCTATCTGTCAGGAAAGATCTCATGAGATTGAGGGCTGACCCCTGGACTCCTACTGCCGCTAGCTGCTCCACCAAGATGTCATGATGGATGGTGTCAAAGGCCACGGAGTGATCCAACAGGATCAGTGTGGCCTTACCACCCTAAAAGCCTCTCTGATTTCCTCCACAGATTAAATCAGCACTGATTGAGTGCTATTTCCTCCTCTAAATCCATGCTGCTTGTCATCCAGAAAGCTATGCTTAGTGATAAAGGAAGAGAGTTGATGATTCATGGCTTTCTCTAACAGTTTTGTGGGCAGTGAAAGGTGAGAAATAGGGCCAATTTTGTTCGGGTCATTGGGATTTAGATTGGCTTACTTTAAAATAGGTAGGATAGAGACAATTTTCCAAATCTTGAGGAAACAACCTGAGAAGAATACAGAGGTAAATAGTGTGGTAAGATTTTTTTCGATGATGCCCAGTGCCAGTTTTAGTTATTGAAAGCAACAAGGTGCCCCTGCTATTGATAAGAGCTCTGAAGGAAAGGAAAATATATTGTATATGGAGACCTTAGGTAGCCTAAGTATTCAGTTCAACAATGCTTCTAGATATTATTACAAAAGAAAGCCAAGTAAAATTGTTAAAATGTACCAATACATGTTATTATCAAAAACATTAATTTGAAAGTCATGACAATGATGATAAATCTATTAACCATGTCCTATCCTATAAGTACTATAAATCATTGTATCCAGTCATCAATTTTATAGTATAGTCCAGGAATACATGTCAAAAGTCATGGAGATTATTTTCCTACAATGCTGAATAAAAAATATAACACAATACAAAGGTGGCTTAGATCGTGGCTGATTCTTGGTGGGATCAAGTCTATGCGCATTTCGGTGACTCATGCTCCTTCATCAGGAAAGTCACAAGTGTAACCAAATATACCTGTAAAGTATAACAAATATGCCTGGCTATGAACATAAAAAAAATTGATCATTTGAAAACAAGAAGAAAATTACACAATTGCCCTATGTTTTAGATAGGGGTGCCTAATCAAATAGTCAGTAGTGGCAAGGAAATGGAGGTATAGTCCTCAAGTGAGTACGCATAGAGACTGTGAATAGAGATAGAAATGCCTTCAACCAAAATACAATTGAAAAGTAACCAAGTGTGTAGAAAAGATAAAAGAGTAAGTTTAAAAGAGTTTCTAAAAACTGCCACTGGGCATGGATCTAGATGGGAGCTTGATTTTGCTGTGGCAATGAGATCCCCCACCTAACTAATGTCAAGTGGGGAGCATCCAGAGAAGAGAGGTAGATACGAAAAGTTAAACAAAAACATTTCGCTAACACATTCCCTGTTTTAACTTTTGTAACTCCTTTTTATACGTTTGTTTTAATGTAATGGTTTTGAGTAACCAAACAATAAAAGTTATTAATTCATTTATTCATTCATTCATTCAGGTAGATACGAAGGGGCCGTTGAATGTAGACTGTCTGGAGTAGCGATACCCTCAAGTGGTAACCCAGGACAATAAATGTAAATGTTAATAACGTCTACTTTGGTCTGAAAATGCCTAGTGATATTGTCGCACAGTTGCTGTTTGCAGGACATTTTTGGCGTGCATGGTGATGTAACTGTCATGTCTGTATTAAACATCTCTCTGGAAAAATGTTTAGCACTCTAGATTTTCTAGGTGTAGGACATTGGTTTTTCCTTAACTAGAAGAGATTTGTATGAGATTTGCCAGCCCTAAACATTTCTTTTTAATAATAATAAGTCACCCCTAAGGTAGGCCCTAAAGGCTCATAGATCAGGATGAATGGTATTTAAAAAGTAGGACCTCTGTACCCAAGTTTTACATGTGCTGACTGGAAACAACCTTTACAACAATGTCTTAACCACAATTGTCTTCATAACGTCCCTGTAACCTTTGGTTTTTCAGTGAATTTCTATGTTTCTTTTATTTCATTCCCTGACTAATACACCTGTAAACTTTTCTTTAGTGATTTTCTACAGTTTCTTAAATTGTGTTTCCTAACTATAACCTGTAACCTTTGATAGTGGGTGTGTGAATGGATTTTTGGGTCAGTGAGTGGGTGTGTGAGAGTGGTTGTATTGGTCTGTTAGTGGGTGAGTGAGTGGTTTTGTGGGTGTGTGACTGGGTGTGTGAGTAGTTGTATGGATCAATGAGTGGGTGTGTGAGTGGGCATGTTAGTGGCTGTGCGGGTACATGATTAGTTTTGAGAGAATGGCTGTATGGGTGTATGAGTTGTTTTGTGGGTGTGTGAGTTGTTTTGTGGGTCATTGAGTGGGTGTGTGAGTTGCTGGATGAGTTTGTGAGTTTGTGTGTAGCTGTGTGGTTGTGTGAGAGGGTTTGTGAGTGGCTCTTTGGGTGAGTGTGTGCATGTGCGTGGCTGTATGGGTCTGTGAGTGGGTGTGTGAGTGGCTGTATGGGTCAGTGAGTGGGTGAGTGAGTGTTATGGGTGTGTGAGTGACTGTATGGGTCTGTGAGTGGGTGTGTGAATGGTGATATGCATATTTGAGTGGGAGTGGTGGTATGGGGGTTTTAAGGGGCTTGTCACTGGTTCTGTAGGTGTGGGAGGAGGTGAATAAGTGGCTCTGTGGATGTATGAGTAGTTGTATAGACCTCTGAGTGGGTGGGCGAGGGCCTACATGTGTGTGTGAGTGAGTGTGTCAGTGGCTGTATGAGTCTGTGAGTGGGTTTGTGAGTAACTGCATGAGTCAGTGAATGTGTGTGTGAGTGCCTGTATGGAATTCTGAGTGGGACTGTGACTGCCTGTGTTGGTCTCTGAGTGGGTGTGTGAAAGCCTACATGGGTCTGTGACTCTACCATGCATATTTTTTTACCATGTATACTTTTATCACAAACATTTACATATTTTAAAGGTTTCATACTTCTTTTATATATATCTATATATGTGGAGGGTTTATACTTACCTGTAAAATACTTACATTTTAGTGATAATGGCATGCATGATAAAGCCTGCTTGCCTTTGTCTTCCTAGACAGATTGCAGCCAAACTCAGGAAAGAGGGAATGTTAGACAAGAGGGGCATTACCCACCCACAAGCTGGCACTGAGAATAAGAATGGCACCCTCAGAATCTTTCATCAGAGCACTCCTGGACCAGTTTAAGATTTAGAAGAAGGACTGCCATGCACTCTTAAGAAGGAAGACGGGTCCTGCATGCCTTAATCCTGTGATCAAGGGTCAGTTTGGGGACTTCCTCTTTGAGTTACAAAGTCACAACAAGCTTCCAGAAGCTTCACCTGCAACTGCCCAGCTGACCAGCACCAACTAAACCAGCCTAAGCCCTGCTGCTGGCCTCTGCAGGACTGAGTCCTAACTTTCAAGAGGTGCTTCCAGAGGGCCTGCACCCTTGATTGGGGCCATAGTGTAATACTCCTGCTTCAAATTCTTCAAAACTGAACTCTAGGTGAAAATCCAGAAGTTTGGGACTCTTCATGACCACCTGTATCACCCACCAGTAGATCTGAATGAAACCTTCTCTTTGTGCTATGAGTGACCGCCTGTGTCTCCCGCCAACTTGCAGCTCCAGCGGCAATCTGCTCTTCATGCTGATAATGATCTCCTTATGGCTCCTGCCACTGCGAAGATCCGGCTGAGCCTCCTGACTTGGACGTAGACTGTGAAAAGGTAAATTCATCTCTGGGATGAGCCTGGTCCTTGTATCTGACCCATCTTCCATTGAGGTTGACCTGAACATTTGACTTTGACCTGGTTCAGTGCAAAGAGATAACTACAAGTAACACTTTCTGCGTTTTGTTGCTATTTTTACTTGAAAATTTACAAAAGAATAACTCTGGTTGTTTTGGTGAAATTTAAATAATTAAAATATACCCACATTTCTAATGTGTTTGGGATTTTCTCTGTGTTGTGTTTTCACTTTATTGCTCTTTGAATGCTGCGGGAGCACCTTACGCATTGGCTCTAAGTAAAGCCTCACAGCTTTTTTACCAAGCTACCATTGGGTTAAGCATAGGTTTATTTAGTGACTTTTGTAATTCACCCTGGCACGGATTGTGTTTATTTCTTAATGGGTCTCTCACCCCTCTCAACTAGTAACCCAATTTCTTACAGTATCTAAATTATGTAGCAACAAAAGACACATGATGGATAAAATGTACTATGGTCCTATCCTGTCTCCTCGTGCTTCTCAAGACATTTATAATCCAATCATACAACAAAATCAGTGATCTTCGATCCCACCACTCGATACCAAAGAATCTGTTCTGTAACAAACACAAGCGAGAGTGAGTGGAAAGTGTCTCCTGTCTCCCAGACATAAAGTCTGAATAAAGCAAGTCTTTTCTACACTAAAGAACCGGTGGTGTGGAAGCTTAATGGCTTGAAAGAGCAAATTTTCATATTTAGAACTTTAGTCCTGCTTGAGGTGTGAACCCATACAAAGACTTCAAAAGCAAGGTGTGGTGTCTTCACAAAAGAATAAATGCGCAGGAGCATATATGTTGAGCTAAGGAGGTAATTTAATTAAACCTCAGCCACAGGAGAAAATCATCAACTGACCACTGGAACTCTCATGTATTCCAGAATACAAGCATGAGAGGTTCCAGCACATTAAAGGCACAAGCACAAATATACATGAGCAATATCACACATCTCCCTCCCAAAGAAAAGTAAAAAACAGCAAGTTATAACAGGGATAAAGTTTCAAATACATAAAAATGAAGAGAACAAAACTATAATGAATAATCTCTTAAATAAGAGGGGAGTCTACGTACTCTTTGACATCTAGGAGAAGAAGAAGACAAATTTAAATTGTCTGCAAAATTAGAAGTTGAAAGATGAAAACCTCGTCTTCCATATGAGAAATCAGGCACAGGAATTCTTGACTTAACCACAACCACTCTACTCCTATTCCAAATTCTTCCATCCTCTGTTTTGATAGCATTCTTGAATACTTTCACTACAGCTCTCACATCAGTGTACTTTGACCAGGATCTGCAACCAATGGGAGCTTTGATACGAACAAGATCACCAACCAAGATCTTTTGGACATCCACACAATTTCTTTTATCGAAATAAAACTTCCTTTCATCCTGTTTCCTTTCTTCCTTCTTACGCCATTCACCAACTCCATTATCAATCAAGCCCTTATTGAGATTCATCCAACCAGGACACAACCAAGTGTTGGGAGCCCTCCCTTTAAACAAAACAAATGGAGATCTTCCAGTAGTCGAATGGGGAGCAAAACGATAGGCACTTATTCTTTCTTGAAGGACAGATTTCCAATTTAAACCAGATGATCTTGCTAACTGTATAGCCTCCTTCAATGTTTTGTTAACCCTCTCTACTGCACCGTTAGTTTCTGGATGATATAATGAACATTCTTTATGTAAAATGCCAGATTTCTTCATGAATTCTTCAAAAATTCTGGAGCAAAATTGTGGCCCATTATCAGAAAGAAGACTATTAGGAAAGCTTTCTATTCTAAAAATGTTATCGAGGAACTTAATCACTTCCTCTGAAGTAATATCTCTCACAGCACTCACCTCAATCCACCTAGAGTACAAGTCCATTAGAACCAAAAGATAAGGTGTATCACTTACACCTGACAAGGGACCAACTATATCTATTGCTAATTCATCCCAAGGATGATTTGGAAGAGATCTCTTAACCATGGGCATCTGCTTTGTCTTAAGTATTTTATCACTAGCACAGCACTCTGGACAATCTCTCACAAGTCTTTCAATTTCCAGATCCATCCCTGGCCACCAAAATTGCATGCGTAAAATTTCTTTTGTCTTAACAATACCAAGATGTCCAGAGTGAGCATGGGACAAAAGTTTCTTCTTAATACCCAGAGGTGGTATCATTTTTGTACCTCGAGTTAAAAATCCAGAATTTATAGAAAGTTCATCAGAAACCAATGTCCATGGTTTCTCTAATCGTGAATTATTACTCAAAGAAAGCATCACCCTTTTTATTTCTTCATCATTCTCAAGTTCATCTCTCCATTCTTTCTCTTCAATTGATCCTTCTGTTATTTCACATACATTTATAGAATCATCAGAAAAACCACAAACATCTTCTTCAACAAAGTTTTCTTTTCCTACCATTCTCGAGAGACAATCAGCAGATTTATTTGACACTCCTGGAATATAATCAACAGAGAAGTCAAACTCTTGTAAAGAAACAATCCATTTCCTAATTCTTGAGGAAATCGCATCCAATCCCTTCTTATCAAAAACTTCTTTCAAAGGCTTATGATCTGAGAGAACAAGTAATTTTGTCCCCCAAATTAAATTCTTCAATTTTCTCAGAGCCCTATAGATTGCAAGAGACTCTTTCTCTATAACAGAATAGTTCAATTCTGAACCTCTTAGACACCTTGAAGAGCAACAAATTAAATAATCTTTTCCATTTCTTTTTTGTACCAAGACAGCACCAATACCTTTTTCACTTGCATCAGTGAACAATATAGTAGGTAACCCTGGCACGAATGCCTGAAGAGAGGGAGCCTTATTCAGTTCAGATTTTATACCATCAAACTCTCTCTTACATTCATCTGACCAGACATACTCTACGTTCCTTGATGTTAACTTTCTCAAAGACTGAGTTTTATCCGCAAAATTGCAAATACATTTTCCTTAAAACTCCAAGAAAGGAAATTAGTTCATCCTTATTCTCTGGCTCTTTGGGAGGGAGATGTGTGATATTGCTCATGTATATTTGTGCGTGTGCCTTTAATGTGCTGGAACCTCTCATGCTTGTATTCTGGAATACATGAGAGTTCCAGTGGTCAGTTGATGATTTTCTCCTGTGGCTGAGGTTTAATTAAAGTACCTCCTTAGCTCAACATATATGCTCCTGCGCATTTATTCTTTTGTGAAGACACCACATTAATGTCTGCAAGAATGCAACCTGTTTGTATCCCCTTTTCTGTTACAGCACTTCTCTCTAGCCATAAGGAGCTGGGAATGCACATGCTGTGAAACAGGGCCTCTGCTATCCCCTCCAGTACTACACCATTCCAAACCAAAAGTAAGAAGGGGGATACAGCAAGTGGCATGGGAGCAAAGTCCTTCATTTTCCTTTACAGGGTAAAATGGATAACTCTGCCCCTAAACAACTAGAAAGACAGAAATCCTTCAATACAACGCCTTTAGTAACCTGGTCAATCAACCTTGATGATATGTTGAATTGAATCCATCCTCATCACCAGGAGGTTGCAATGACAATTCCTTGACTATTCTTGAAACTCTAAACCTCTTTTTTCCAAATACATTAAAAATACATTCCCCAATACAGCCCTTTGGAAGTAAGAGTGTCAACAATAAATTAAAAGCAGGCTGTAAGTACACAAACAGATGTGTAAAACAGCCAGGTTCCTCATCCGTGATTGAACTGAGAGTGTGCATTACAGCACAATTAAAAAAAGAACTGTAAAGAAAGTCAAAACACTTAGACCCTTATTATTCTGAGCCTAACAGTGGTTTCAGTTTCGACCACTGCATTATAATGCAGGCGGTTAAAACTGAAACTAGCTAAATTCTGGTTGGATTTCAAGGAGCCCTTCAGGCAGTTGGAGGCCGGCACGTAATCCCCATGGGCGGCGTTTCCGCTGTAGGGATTACGATGTCGGTTTCTGACAGGCTTTCTATGTCAGGCTTTCCGACATGGAAAGCCTGTCGGAAAGCAACACTGCGGCCTCCAGTTGGGAGCCCCCTGTCAATCCCTGCACTGTGTGGCAGCCACCTTGAGGTGCCTGCCACGCAGTGCGGGAATGAACAGATTCTCCCATTTGTCTATGGGAGCTTGTGCCAAGGCCCATTTACGGCCTTAGCACAAGCTCCCAAAGACAAATGGGGGTATGCGACCGCCCCATGTGTCGGACTGCCGACCAGAGGTCTGCTAGTCCCGTGGCCGCAACTGTGTTGGCACCGCCAACCCGAGGTCAGTCAGTCCAGAGACTGCAAAATCGTAATTAGGCCCTTCAATATCGTAATTAGGCCCTTAGTGGATCTTCTTAGATCATTCACTGCAATTGTCCACACCTAAACTGACAAGGTTGAAGGTGTTCTGAGACTTGTCAGCAATATCCAAGAAGCCATTCATCAGTTTCTAGCTTATTCCTTTAATTGATGGCATCTAATTCCTTGAAGCTTAATTTTGATTACATAGGTGTGCTCCTTCTAAGGAGACAGCATCTCTCTGTCCACAGCTTGGTGCTCGTCTTGTTGGGTTCCAGCAACTCCAGTATGTACAGTAGAATGCCTGTGCATTGTTGTAGATTTCTCCTTGTCTTTTCCCGTCATGTCAGTCTCTCTCTGCAAACACCTGACTTGTGCTTTTGAGAATGTGTTTAATACATCCTGCCTTTCCAGCCATTTGAATGTAAATTGCAAGTTGTTCAAGTCCCTGTTTCATCCTCAGTTGACTGCCTAAGTACATTCTTGCTAGACCGAAAGACATTAAAAATGCATCATCTGTACAGCATCATTCTAGTCCGCCCATGTATCTCCATGAGCTCTCGTTCATTGGATTCCTGTCTAGGAAAGAATTGTCTTCAGCTTTTTGTGCATAGTGCACAGTGCAGCCTACTCACCTGCCCCATGTATTTTCAATGTCTTTGTCCTTATGCCCTTCCTCACTCTCAGAGATCATCTGGCCTCCATACACTTCAAATTCCTAAGTACAAAAGGGCCTACACTGGTCGGCTCACTTTTTTTCTCAGACAGCTACCTGTTGAACGCCTCTCTGGATGTTCATATTCAAACTAATCACTATATTTTATTAACCCCTTCCATGCTCCAGTCTGCCAACGGCCGACGGGAGCACACCCTCCCTGGTGCTGCAAACAGTCAACAGCCGTCGCAGCCCCGCCCACCTTTTAGAACGCCCGCACCGTGGCAGAATTCCCGCTGCGGTAAAGGCGTTAAAACATCTTAGATATTAATATTCAATAATGGTCAGTTTATGCCTGAATCCGGCTTGGTACTCTAATTTCAGCACTAGTGGACTATAGTTACTATGCACTCTACAAACTTCATACCTAAAATTAGAGGTGGAGGTAGATGGGATAAACATTATACTGGAAGGAGTAGCCAGATAACAGTGGGGCCAGGCTGGTGGAGAAGATGGATAAAATAGGTTTGCAGAAGTCAAGGGTCACAATATGTGGAGGAAGCCCAACATTAAAGGCATGTGTAAGGTTCAGAGGCCCCATCCAGAGAAACAATATGTTATGCAGATGATGGGAAAGTGAGATGACAAGAAGGGAAGAGAAGCTGGCCGAGGTGCGGTATGGGGTATGTTGGTTTGCAATACTAGGCAGTGAAGAATAGGGCACAGGGAGGTGCAGGTTGGGCACAGAAAGCATTTTTGTGCACATTGTTTTTCAGGAAAGATCAGCTGGCCTTGTCTAAAGTTCAGCATTGAGTGTCCACACTTGCATGACAGGAAAATGGGTGGAGAACTGCTTTTCTTGTTAGGGTCTCCAGTGTTGGGTAAGGGATGGCTGTAACCTTTTTGTAATTGGTGGATGGGCAACAGGACTGTTGATTACCTAACACACCTTACTGAATCTCAGCTGCTGCTCCGATCTAAAAATGCAGAAATCAACTGCTGTTATTTCCTGTAACTGCTGTCAATAACAAGGATTGCAATACAGGGGTGAGGAAAGAAACAGAAGATTATCTGGTTTAGACTGTGCAGACTTTGACTTTTTGATTAGAATCGTTAAGCTGGCATGTGCACTGGAGCTTAACACAGCCCCAGCAGTGCAGCGGGGCCCCAACTCTTCATGGAGCTCCATTCAGCGCAAAGCCAATGAATATCTGTGAGATATGGGGGGAGATTAAGGGTCCCCTCCTTTCGTTTTGCAGGGGGCCCCATCATTTTGCATTACACCACTGCATGATGTGCAAGGTCGAGGTCTTCGGCTTAATCATTCTGGGTACTGGATTTTTACATAAAAAAATGTTAAAAGGAATCAGTTTTAAAGGATAATTTTTTTCAAAGGGATTTTATTCAAATTACAAGTGAATATTATTGGTCAATAATCTAAAAGGAATGGTTTTGCTTTCTTTATGTGAACAGATTTTTTGACAAATCCCTGTATTTGTCTTTTACACTCACGGTAATATAAACAGATTTGGTCAGAATTACTGGGGAGGTGTGCTGAGACCTAACAAGCACTGGCAAAGCCAAAGACCTTTGCCTTTGACAATATTGGCTCTGCCATTGCCTTCTGTTCCTGCTGCATCGTCACTGCCGGCTTTGGCAATGATTTGTAACCAAGCTGCACAGCAGTGTGGCTGCTATGCACCATGGCTAAAAATAAAATACTTGGATTATGCTGCATCCAGCGCTAATGCACTAAAAAAACGCATTAACCATGACTGCATCATGGTGCTTTTTAAAATTACTTTTAGACACACTGCAAAGCCTCCACGCTGTTCTACAGCACAGCTGTAAAACATTGCCTAAGCTATTAGCTCTCATAGGTGAGACCTATTGGCTTTGCCAATGCTTGTCTTTTAAGAAAATGACAGGAACAGCAGTCTGAAAGTTCCAAGTGTCACGGTGTGCATAGTCGCTCTACCTTGCGATTCAAACAATTTCATACAGTTTTGTTAACGAGGTCACATACTGTCAAGTAATTAAAAAGGTAAACATGCTGTCATTTATGTCAGTTGGGCTGCTACCAGCAGCGACGGCTCGTGGAGGGAGTTACGGTGGGGCAGGAGGGCGGGGAGGGGGAGGGGCAGGGGCAGGGCGGAGGTTGCTAAAAACCGGCATATGGATAATTGCAGGTAAGTAAACAATTTAATTAATAAAACGAATTTCGTAGCTCGCACTGCATTGCATTTTGCGATGCAAGGCGCACTACGAAATTCGTTTTATTAATTAAATTGTTTACTTACCTGCAATTATCCATATGCCGGTTTTTAGCAACCTCCGCCCTGCCCCTCCCCCTCCCCGCCCTCCTGCCCCACCGTAACTCCCTCCACGAGCCGTCGCTGGCTACCAGAGTAGCAAAGAAAGAAAGACAAAATTGCTGACCTGTAATTTCCTGAACGTGATTGATGGCTGAACATGCCTGTAAAAATATACTGTTTAGATGGGACTTGTTTGTTATTTATTTTTGTTTATTGGTGGATCTGCCACAGTGCAGAGAATAGTAGGAGGTGCGGGGGTGGTCCCAAAGGGAAAAAAATATCAGCAAATCAATCCTAAGTGGCATGTACTGGAGACGTTAACAAATGAAACATTTGGGCAGGCTGGGGTGCTTGCCTTAAAGTTCAATTTGAATCAATTTGAGTGCGTTTTTTCTCTTCATCGGGTGTGTAGATCAAACAACTCAAGACCTGGCTTTTTAATCATTAAATTCAGATCTCCCCTCTCTGGTTAAATATTGCAGATGTCTTAGCGCCGAAACGCCCACGGGCCATTGTTCGCGCTCTAGAAATATTATTAATAAAATAATAATAATAATAATAATAATAATAATAATAATAATAATAATAATAATAATAATAATAATAAACAATGGAGAATGTGTATTAGGGTTCCTTAATACTCCAGATGCAGTGGCTTCCTTAACATAGTGTTCACTTTTTTGCATATACCATTGGTTAACGTACTGAACATGCGGGCTTACTTTAATTACAGCGTTGTCATTACGCGTTTTTTTCTTAGGAGCATTTCAGATGTGATCGTTTTACGTTTTGATATTTTTGCATTTGATGTACTTTTGCTCATTAAAAATGTAATTATTTGTATGTTTTATTTTGATATTTTATCTGTTTAATGTTTTATTCGCAGTTCCTCTCGGTTCTGTATCACTATCCCCTAGTAATTTTTTTTGTGCCAATATTGTTATCGATTATGTCATGAGCATTTGGTTTGTATTTTTTGTATTTTTTGTCCTAGCCCTTTGTGTTTGCTTTGATCCTTTGCTGTGTGCATGGTTGAAGGATTTTTTTCTGAAATGCTGACATGTCTTATCCCTGCTCATCCCCACCGCTCAGATTTGTGAAGGGCGAGGAATGGAGCAATGTATGAAAGTCTAGCTCCCTCGTTGACATTATCCTTTTCTGATCCGTGAGGGAGAGGGCTGATCTCCAGTGCTCTACGGGATTGTTTTACAATTCAAAGGCCATCCTTTGTGCCTGTTGTTGTTACCTCCTCAGATGTATTACCAGTACCATCTGAAGACAGCAACAATGTAGTGATTGTTTGCTCCTCCCCGTCTTTAACACTGACAATAAAAGACCCTTTTCGAAAAATAAATTCGATGAATCAGTATTTTCCTTTCAGTTTCCCAAGTCAATCAGAAAACATGTTAATAATTAAGGCCCATATTATCAAGAAAGGGGGACACATTATCGCTGCTTTTATCGGCAGGAAACTGCAGCTAAAGCAGCAATAATGGGCTTGATAATATGCCCTTGTGAATTCCCATAGAAGCCCAGGTTAACACCAGAACCTGGGCTTCTATGGGAACACACAAGGGCCTATTATCAAGCCAATTATCGCCGCTTTAGCGGCAGTTTCCTGCCGATAAAGCGGCGATTATTTTATCGCCAGTTCTTTATAATATGCCCCTAAGGTATTTAACTCTTCTGGAAGCGTTTAAAAGCATTATTTCCCATAATGTCAGACAATGACAGACATAATTCCCCCTCCAACCACACAATTACTTCAGCAGTCCCTGTGTGTTTCTGACTTTCACTGAACTTAGATTTCAGGTAAATAATATAGCCTTTTAGCCCGCCGTAGCGGGCTATACCGGCTATTAAAGGCCTGCTACGGCCTTCAACAAGCGAGCAGGCCTTTAATAGCAGGTATAGCCCAGCTTCGAAGGGCTATAAGGCTATTAGAACATTCTGCCACTAGGGGGCAGAATGTTCTAACAAATAAAACAATGGCTCTTGGAGCCCTAGGGATTTTAAATCCCTTCGGGCTCTAAGGGGCCTTTGTGAAAACAACATTGGAATGTTGCTTTGCGGGCCTTTACCTGCCCGTAGAAGCATGGAGCACTCAATTGTCTTCAATGGAGTGCTCCACATTCCAATGTTCTAATATCATTTAACGCCAGCATTGACTAAGGCATCTTAGCATTCTAAAAGAGTGGTAACACATATTATTTATGGTTTCATAAAATTAGTCTGTTATGTATCAGAATCTGAATAGATTAAATATTGAACATGATCGAGTGTACCCATGCCCGAAATTATGAGTTTTAGAAATGCGCACATCAAACACAGATGTAAGGACTGTGGCCCTAAGTTAATGTTTGTAGGGAACTGAACGTTCTCCAATTTCTGGAGAAAACTCCAAGTATGGAGTATAACCCACCCAGTTGAGTAACAAAACTTGAGGAGGCCCCCTTGCAAATTACATGGGGGGGCCCCCATTCATATTCACTCAGGAGTGCACAGGCCAAGGTACTTTCCTGAGGGGGCCCGCTGGAGTTCGGGCCCCCCGCACTGCAGGGGCTTCGGGGTCTTTGTTACCCCACTGAACCCCCCTCTGAAATTCCTCTACAGTATCATATCAATGGTGGATGAAATTCAGCTTTTGATTTTACTCAATGTTCAGCATTTTCTGTAGAAACAAGAGGATTTTCAATTGCCTCCAACCTGTGAATAACTCCATGCGCCTCTGTCTGGAGAGCACTACTGGCTCATTCTAAGCAGCACAGAAGAACATATTGTACACTTTTTTGATGCTCTTGGATCACAGAATCAGTCAAACCTATTAAACATAATTGATACTGGTACATGCTGCTTTATTTTTAAATCTGTTTTTTACATAAATTTGATCTGGAATTACATGTTTGCCACTCAGCTGCCATTATACTGAACAATTTGTTCTATTTTGCAAACTGCTTAATTACAAAATATACTGTGGTACCAAAACACAGACATTTACCCAGTGCTTATCTCTTAGATTGTCTGTTTCATTCCGCTCTTCTAATATATTGTTGTACATCTTAGAAATGATTTGTAAATGTGCCATAAATCTGTAATTAGATACAAGTTAGTTGTGAATTTCTATTCCATGAAGACCTATGCATGTGGACAGAAAGAATTCATTTGATCACCTGATGGAACCATCATTAGAAATGTGTTTTTACCTATGAAAGTGTGTGCGGAAGTCAACCTTTTTGATATGATCACCCCCATTGTTTGGCTGATACTGGTGGTTAATGACTGTGAATGTGCCCTGGGCCCCGCTAACCAGACCCTGGCTCAGCACTCTGTTCCAAAGGTATACGGTGTTGGTGTAGTTACAATTACTTCAAACAACCTACCTGTAAGTCCTTCGTATATGGAAGGGCATGTAGGTTTAGAGATCCCAGTGAATTTAATGCACTTAAGTGTGCAATACTGTGGTGTCTGACCCATACTAAAGCCTACCCAGCATTGTAGGCTGGTTTTAAAATAAAACTATGCCCAAATTCAACTTTGGAATTAAAAGTACTTCCAAAGTCTAAAACGACCTTTTTATACATGTAAGTCACCCATAAGGTGTACCTAGGTGCCCCAAGGTTTGGGTGCCTTGTTATAAAAGCAGGGACATTATAAAATATGTTGTCTGCCCTGGTGAGGGGAAAACTGACCCTTTTGTTGTTTCCCATTGTAGTGCTGCGAGCGCCATAGGCTAACATGGGAAGGCTTTATTAGACTTTTATAAGGTTTAGCATTTGACAGGAGTGTGCCAGAACATTAATTCAAAGTATCAAAATAATAGTTACAATAAATACAACAACTTGCTGAGGTCTGATTTATTATAACGATTGCAGGAGAGTAGTTTTAGAACTTGCTTTCCTGAAGTTACATAAAGCAGGCCTGTAGCAGCCTTTTCTGATTGGATAGCCTTTGACAACTTGAGCCAAGCTGCTACCTGATTAGGTGTGAAGTGGCCTGGGGCTGCAGAAATAGAGACATCTGTTGGGAAGAGATCTGTTGTCTGCAGATGCCAGGGCAGGAAGGGGGCTTGGTAGCCAAACTGGTCTTCAAAGGCAAAAGCTTAGATAGCATAGGAACCAGGCCCACCACCACTTCCTGCAACCCAACCAGATGGGAGCTGCTCAAATTAGATTAGAAGAGGGGACGGAAGGGAAGTGTAGGGAAAATGTAGCAACACCTGCAGGTTGGGTTAGTCAGACCTGAACTGCATGGAGCGATTTTTTTTATTTTTGTGGGGATGGGGATTCTGGGACAGCAATATGCCACTCTTCCCAGGAAGTGATCATAGCAGAGTGTAGTGGCTTGCACCTCATTGGTGTCCCCCTCTCTTGACAGCACAAACCAGGAATGGGATCATTGGTCTGCTCTTCAGATCCCTGCTTGAAAACATCAGAAGAAGAAGGACTGCACTGCTGAAACCTTGGACTGCACAAGAGAGCACTTCAAGTATAAGAACCGCATCTGCTGCACTCTCAAGGCTTCACAAAGAGAGGGCTTTGCCTGGCTTCGAAGATCAAGGATAAGACTTCCTGATCAGCAACAGGAAGACAAGTGCTGGAAGAAGTCCCCTGCATCATCTCCAACAAGTACAAGCTCTGTTGACCAGTTCACCTAGACTTTGCTGGATTTGACCAGATGCATTGTGGGAATTGTAGTCCCAAAACCCCCAACAGGAAAATTAGAACTTCTCGACCCTTGGCTGGTGATGTGGACCCTATAAGACCCTCAAAAGATGTTCAAAGTTCTGAAAGTTTGGGAACTTTTGGACAACTTTTTTGAAAAAGCTCTGTAAGTCCAACGACCTCAATTATGATAGTCAGCGACATAGAACCACGCCTCGGCCTGAAAGTTTACACCGCTGAAAGCTCTGGAGCGCTTCGATGTCAACGACAAAGACAGAGACCTTCAGGACTCATCGATGCAGCTGGCTGCCAGTGTCAAACTAAAATCCGGATTGACAAAGCCGATCACTCTATATCAAGAGAAAAAGCTCCAAAATAGTGTCAGGGTAATAACTTGACAGGCCCCAACCACTCGACAAATCCAACCCACGCTCCATCATGGTCAGCCTGAAACTTCGACTTGGTCCAGGTAAAACTCGACGAGATAGCCCCGGTTTGCACTTTTCAGTTTTAGGCAATAGAAAGCACACTTTTTATTTAATCTTTAAAAAGTCATATATCCGGTTCTCTATATTCGGATTTATGTCAGTTTGGTGTCATTTTAGAGATAAATATATTCTCTATTTTATAAATTGTTTTTTTTTTTTATTGTGTGTTGTGTCTTACTTATTTACCATTTAGGTGACACTAAATGCTTTTTTTTTTAAATTTACAGAGTTTTATATAGTGTGAACTTGACCAGAATCGGGCATCAGAGCGCCTTACATAGCACCAGTTGCATTACATGAGGACACATTCATGGATGGGTGAGTGTATGGCTGGTGAGGGTTTTTAAGGTTCAGGATGGGGTGGAGTTTAGGATGGTGAGGGGTTTTAAGGATTTAGACATGAGTGAAATTTAGATGTAGAAAGGGGTTTTAGGGTTCAGGTATGAGTAGTTTAGGGTCATGAGGAATTCTTATGAGTCATGGATGGCTGGTGTTTAAAAGTTGTTGTGGTGAGGGTTTTTTAGGGTACAGGGATGGGTGAAGTTTGGGTGACCTAAAATGTTTTAAGAGGTATGGGATGGGTGGGGTTTATATGTAGAAAATAATTAAAAGGCTTCAGGGAAGGCTTAAAGGGTGTGTGTAGTTAGGTGGAGAGGGACGTTTTAGGGGGCTTAGCTTAATGGTGTTCAGGGA
Organism: Lissotriton vulgaris; assembly: GCF_964263255.1. NCBI lineage: Eukaryota > Metazoa > Chordata > Amphibia > Caudata > Salamandridae > Lissotriton > Lissotriton vulgaris. The sequence continues at coordinate 55,121 of NW_028241507.1, read as the reverse complement.
TTATGAGGGGTCAGCGATGGATGGTGTTAACAGGCAGTGAGTGTTCAGTGAAATAACAGCATCCATAGAAATTGTTTGACATTATAAAATATATAAATATGAAATAATATTCCCTAAAGTAAAATACTGAAATAAATATCTCTGACAAAACTGTTTCTGAAAGTAAGACCTGCTACCATTGCATTCACACTTAAAAAATAAGCATTTAAAAGCCAATGTCAATCAAAAAGACATTTTATGGATAGGTTTATACGAAAAGTTAAATGCCATTCTTTCAGAAAATTTCCATTAAAATGTTTAGATGAAATGGTTTCTCAGTAATGGCATTCCATGAAATCGTTTTTCTATGAAATCACATACAACCATTAAAATATACTAGCTGGAACTAAGGGCAGCGCATTCTGGTGAAATACGGAGGCACAGCTTCAAAGCTACTAAGTGCTTCACAGTGCAGATGGCACCCCTACCTGCACTTTAAAGAGAGGAGAGAGATCCCCAATGCAGGTGGGTGTAGTGAGTGACTGCACCTTCCTGCAAGGGAATGCCACGTGGTTCCATGTGATCCCTTTTCTCCCCTCCAGACAACTGCCTTTAGGAGATGCACTGAAAGTAAGCCACATTTTTGTGGAGCACTTTCAGCCCATCTCCTAAAAGCATGTTTGCCTCTGCACCTGCATCCATAATACAACTCGGGCTCAGCAGTATAGAGGTCATAATCAGAAACTCAGACAAAGGTGGAAACATTGTCCTTTGGCCAAGTAAAGCTAATTAAATGAGAGTACTTGTTTTAAGAGGAGCTCACCCCAAATAGCTAAAACTACATACAATGAATTTTACACCAAACTGTTGGCTTGGAAACGTGTGGGGTTATTAAGTCTGTAGGAATACAAATTCTTGACAAATGATTCTTCTGTCATGCCAGTGACCTACTTTATATCCAAGGTCCATAAGAATGAAAGAAAGCCACCGGGGAGACCGATAATATCTGCATGTGATGGACTCTTGGAAAATACATCCCGGTACATTGACTATTTCTTGCAGGACCATGTAAAAAGTCTACTATCATATATAAAGGATACCAGTGATTTCCTGTGGAAAATAGATAAGTAAGATATGACAGTGACATTCTGATGTCTAAGGATGTTACATCACTATACACAAGTATAAAACATAAAGATGGCATCCGAGTTTGGAATATTTTCTCAAAAACAGATCGGGATCCCTAGCACAACACACCAAAATGATTGTAAATATGACTTTGTTGTGTTTAGAGAACAATTTGCTTTTATTCCAAAACCAGGTATATCAACAAATTCGGGGAGTTACAACAGGATCCAGCTTCTCTCCCAGCTATGCTTGTCTACCCATGGGTTGTTGGGAGGATCTGGTCCTCAGGGATACATTGTGGCAACAGATGAAACAGCATTTAGTAGTTTGGCTACAATATATAGATGTTCTATTTGTTGTGTGGCGAGGAACTAAAGAAAATGCTTTATATTTTGGTTCACAATAAATGAAAATGATATCAATTTATATTTTACAGCTATGGTTAGCTCAGATGCAGTGGACTTCCTTGATGTAAGAGTCAGGATAGTTAACAACAAAGTGGTAATATCATTATACCGCAAAGAAACAGTAGGGAAAACAGTTCCCTATGCCACCAACTCTGATCTAATACATCTCATAGAAAGTATACCCTATGGAGAGATGCTCAGACTGAGAATTATTTGTAGTGATGATTTAGAGCTAAAGAGGATGCAGGAGGCAAGCAAAAAGAGATTTCTGGAAAGAGGATATTCGCCCAAAACAATAGATACAGCTATAGCCAAATCAAACCAACAAAGTAGATATGATCAGCTATTTGGCAAAACCACAGTATTTGTATGGGGGGGGGAGTAACAGACCCCAACAATTACCACATTAGACTAATTCAAACATATTGAAAACAGGAATAACAGTTAAGAAACATTTTCAAATGCAGCTGACCTTTGGTGATGATCCTGTAATAGGACACCTTTTACCAAAAGCAACCTCCATTACTTATAGAAAGGCAAAATCCATAAGCAATGCTCTGGTCAAGAGCAGTCCTGAAATAGAGGAAGGAGCCTCATGGCTGTCTGCAAGAAAGGGTTTCCTTAAATGCACAAGTTGTAAGGCTTGTAAGCACGGGGTAAACAAAACTTCCTATGTGACTGCATTCTGTGATGAAGAAAAGACACCTTACATGCAAAACAGAGTATGTTATATGCATATTATAATGCACTTGTGGGTTACAATATGTTAGAAATACAAAATTACAAGCCTACAAGCATATACTCCAACATTTATGGGCCATCAAAAACTCGGACCCAACGTACCCTGTAGGGAGACATTTTAAGGAAACCCACAGCATTTATTTGTGTGACCTAATTTTTAAAAAAAATTAAATCAGTCCCCATTTAAGAAGAGGAGGAAATACAGAAAAAAAACGGAGAAGATTTGAGACTCGTTTCATTCTTGATCTAGATACAAAGACTCCTGGGGGATTGAACACTATGGAAGACCCATATAGATGTTTGTAATATAGATTATACAATGTGATCAAATTTGTTGGACCTCAGAAAAATATCTATCAATTATATTGTTATAAATATAGTTTTAACAATCATACTATTGTGTATATAGGACAAACATATTGGCAGGTGGTCCAATCATGAAAATCTCATAAAGGAACTCTGGCAAACATCATTTGATATAGGACAATTTTTCTGTATAAATATTATGCTTTGAGGACAATATTTTCTGAAATCCTTGATGAATGTAAATATTGATGAAAATCCTCTATCGAGAGAATCTTTGCTGTTTCCAGAACAAATATTAATAATCTGATTTTGCACAGAGCACTAGGCACTTTAAAACTAATTTTAGATATATGTTAGGGTTAGATGGGTGGTGACACATATTGTGCAGTTTATCAATATATGGAATTTTATTGGAAATTTACGGATAAAGTTTTGACTATAGGTATTACACCGTAATGAAAATTTACTGTCTTTTACTATCCTTTTGAGTGTACAAAAATAGACATTATGTAATGATGAAATAATACATTTATTTATTTACTTATTTATTGTGGGATGTTGCACTAAGGATTGTGTCCTGGGTATCCGTATACAAAAATGCAACAGAAGCATGTATTTTTTACATATTTTTTACAAGTTTCTGATATTCAATTTAAGGACCAGAATGCCACAATTTTCAAAGTCTGTTTTCCATATCCATTGTCTCATTGTATGCACATTGTCACTTTGAATTGGAATATCTGTATGAGCAGCGTTGTCATGTCATCAAGACTGAACGGCCGAAATGCGTAATGGCGGATAGCTCAAGTCGATTAAACTAGAAAGCACCAATTCTGAGGTCCGTGTCCATTTTTTTAATTGGAAGGCACAGAGCAAGCAGATTTTGGATATATATGTGTGTGTGTGTGTATATATATATACATATATATATTCACTGAAAAAACCATAGGTTTCACACCAGTTATAGTTAGGAATTAGCATTTAAAAAACCTATTAAATTCACTGACAAAACCAGTTATAGTTAGCTGGAAATTTTACTGATATAAAACCAATGAAATTCCACGTTATAGTTAGTTGGACTCACTATAACTTGCGCATGCAATGCACTGCTGATGACGTCACATATTACATCACTCATGACATGGTCAGTGACATCACTCATGACATCACTGATGACACCATCCAGTGAATATGTGTCTTTCTGAAAAATAAATATTAGTGAGTAATGTTTAAATATTTAAATATATATATTATTGTTTCACTTTGTGTATAAGTGGCTACATGTGTTGGTAAGTAGCTACATGCGTATGTATATGGGTTATTAGATGTTTCTCTTAGTATCAGTATGAGTGTCTATATGGTTTGGTGGGGGTATTACTTAGCACATAGATGCATGAGTGACTGACTCGCTGTTTGTATGTGTTTTGAAGACAGCATATGTGCAGGACTGTATGGATGGATGAGTGTGTATATGTGTTTGTTAGTGAGTGAATGACTGTCTCACTAGTGTCTTTATCAGTAACTACATATGTTTTAATCTAGTATATGTGAATATTGATGTATATAAGTGAGTATATGTGAGAGTAAGAGATTGTAAGAGTTCCTGTTTAAATAAGTATGTGTTTCTATAAGTGATTGTTTAAGAGAATAAATATGTGTAATTTTCAATACAAGTAAGGTGGAAGTGTGTGTATAACTCTATATTCAAATAAATGGATGTTCAATAGTTTATTTGCACGTGTGAGTATGTGTGTGAGTAACTTTTGGATGACTGTCGGTGTGTAACAGGATGTATAGGTGTATCACTTCATATGATGAGTGAGTATATGTATGAGTGACTATATAGAACTGTTGGTGAATGACTGGATGTGCATATAGATGGTGGAATTACTGAATTGCTTGTTGTAACTGATATGGGTATCTCCATTTTTTTTTAAATTTCAGTTTCTATTTTTGAATATGTGTTTCAAGGGTTACATTACAGTGAAAGGAGGTCTGTCACTATGTCACAAGGATGGTGTCATCAGTGATGTCATGAGTGATGTCACTGACCATGTCATGAGTGATGTAATATGTGACGTCATCAGCAGTGCATTGCACGCGCAAGTTATAGTGAGTCCAACTAACTATAACGTGGAATTTCATTGGTTTTATATCAGTAAAATTTCCAGCTAACTATAACTGGTTTTGTCAGTGAATTTAATAGGTTTTTTAAATGCTAATTCCTAACTATAACTGGTGTGAAACCTATGGTTTTTTCAGTGAATTTCAAAGGTTTTTTAAATGCTAATTCCTAACTATAACTGGTGTGAAACCTGTGGTTTTTTCAGTGAATTTCAAAGGTTTTTTTAATGCTAATTCCTAACTATATAAGACCTGAAAGCCCACCAGGAATCTCCAGTATGCGCCAGGGGACTGCATTGCAGAGAGGTGTAATGAAGCCACAACCCTTTTTACACCTCTCTGCAACGCAGCCCCCGTGCATGTTTGAAGAGGGGAAACTAATTCCCCTTGCATACTGGGGGCCCCTGGGGGCCAATTAGCCCACCTGGAACCTCCAGTATGCGCCTGGGGCTGCATTGCAGAGGTGTAATGAGACTATGCCCCTTGTTACACCTCTCTGCAACGCAGCCCACTGCCGCGTTTGCAGAGGGGGAACTAATTCCCCTTGCATACTGGGGGTCCCTGGGGTCAACTAGTCCTCCAGGAGCCTCCAGTATGCGCGAGGGAGCTGCATTGCAGAGAAGTGTAATGAGGCCACACCCTTGTTACACCTCTCTGCAATGCAGGCCACTGGCGCCTTTGCAGAGGGGGGACTAATTCCCCTTGCATACTGGGGGTCCCTGGATCATATCTGCCCAAACACCGATATTCCGAACGATTGTAAATGACTTTTCTTGAGAAACATTTGGATTTGGATTATCATGTCCTATACTTTGGAATTTTTGAAAGACTGACTTTGAGGATGCTATAAATTACTCAAGTCTGCCCGAATTGTGTGGGTAAAATTGATACCTAGTCACTTTTAATAAGAATATACTTATGTCTCGTCTAACATTTGGAAGAAATATCTAGTTATATGACAACGGGATACCGACCTAACTTGAAGGAAATAGGAACGCCCTGAAGAAGTTCTGTTGTACAGAACGAAACGTTTCGGCTGGCTGTGGTACATAAACTTAAGGAAAATAAAAGCATTTGAATATACACAAAGATTCAGCGCTTCAATAAGTACTCTAAGTGATATGATTTGATTGGACTCATTGTGAAAGTGGTGCTGTGCCAAACTTTGGAATATTCTCCACTACTCTCTACTACTTACTCTCTCCCACTCTCTACTACTCACTCTCTACTGCTCTCTACTACTCACTCTACTACTTACTCTCTACTACTCTCTACTACTCAGTCTCTACTACTCACTCTCTACTACTCTCTACTACTCACTCTACTATTCACTCTACTACTCTCTACTACTCACTCTGCTACTCTCTCTACTGCTCTCTACTACTCTCTACTACTCACTCTCTACTCTCTATTACTCACTCTCTACTCTCTACCTCTCTACCTCTCTACCTCTACACCTCTACCTCTCTACCTCTCTCTACACGCACACATATAGACATATATGCATATATATATGTGCATATGCATTTATATATATGTATGTGTATATATAAAAAAAACAACTAAACATTTTTTTTTCTAATCAGCTACTTTTAAAACTGTCATTCTTTTTCCCCATGGTACACTCCCCGGTACGCTTACCGGTGCGCGTACCGGGCGCTCCCCCCGCGAAAATCGCCCGTGGGGCCCTTTTATGGCCCCCACATCAAACCTAGGGGGTCAAGGGGGGTCTACTCTGCCCCCTTATGGTCATTTCCCCCTTTGTTTTGGCCACCTCTTGTGTCTCGATCCTACCGAGACACAAGATGGCGGCCGCTCCGGACTGTTTAGAATGTTTACAGACACCCCAGAGCCAATCAGCTTTCTGCGCGCAAGTCGCGTGACGCGCCCGGTGCGCGTACCGGTGCGCTTACCGGAGCGCTGCTATAGATATATATATTTTTTTGAACCTTAATTACTCAAAATCCACTGGAGCACATATCTTGAGACATAGCAAAGGCACATCGGGCTACCAGTCCCTACAATTTTGCCAAGTTTGGTGGAAATCCATTCAGCCGTTCGGGCTAAAAGTGAAATCGACCGCCCTATGGAAATTAACATGGGGAAAACGCGTTTTGGGACCCCCCTTTTATCTCGGCCCCCGCTTGACGAATCCCCCCCAAACTTTCAGGGAAGGACCGGAACGCCGCGAGGCCATTTTGAGGAAATTTTCAGGCAGATTCGTCAACCGGCGCCAAAGTTATTCCAAATAGAATTTTCAGATTTAACATTGAAAAAAATCCTAACTATAACTACCTACTGGCGACCGCCAGTAGGTAATATATATATATATATATATACATATATATATATATATATATATATATATATATTTTATTTTATTTTTTTCAGTGTGGTTCTCCAGGACACTGTACCGGATAACCAGCATTGTGCATGTTGGGACTGGTAGTCCTTGTCATTAGTGCACGCAGGCTTAATTAAGTGCAGGTGAGCTCACTACCACTGGGGAAGGAGGAGCCATTAAAATATCAGCAAATTGGTCCCACACTATTTGGACAGAGGCATTTGAAAAAGGCAACCTGTCGAAACAGGTCATGCCTGTCTGCAAATAAATATCTTATGAAGCCCTGTGGTGTCCTTTGTTTTCTGCTCGGATTTGAGGAGAAGTTGGCTTGTATATATACATCCTTGATGTTAAGGAACGTGGCTTGGTAACATATATACTATTGCATAATATACCCCCTCATTTTGTTCCTTTTTAAATTAAATGTTTTAAGAGTTACCACTTTATTCCCATCACGATGGCTCCAGGTGTGCTATACCTTTGTAATAAGTAGGACTGCTAGCGCTCTAGTTGTTCTTTAGAACACTCTGGGACATTCTGTCATTGGGCTATACTTGGGCTACATCTGGGTGATATTTGGGCTACATTTGGGCTCTTTTGTCTCTGGTGGCCATTTTGGGAGACTTCATTTCAGAATGTTTTAATGAAATAGAAAAGGATTTGAGAAGTCACTCAAAATGTGCCCTAATTTTTCATTCTGCAGCACTAATCATACTTTCTATGGCAAAATATACCCCCTCATGTTGTTTATTTTTAAATTAAATGTTTTAAGAGTTACCACTTTATTCCAATCAAGATGGCTTCAGGTGTGTCATACCTTTGTAATAAGTAGGACTGTTAGCGCTCCAGTTGTTCTCTAGAACACTCTGGGACATTCTGTCATTGGGCTATACTTGGGCTACATCTGGGTGATATTTGGGCTACATTTGGGCTCTTTTGTCTCTGGTGGCCATTTTGGGAGACTGCATGTCAGAATGTTTTAATGAAATAGAAAAGGATTTGAGAAGTCACTCAAAATGTGCCCTAATTTTTCGTTCTGCAGCACTAATCATACTTTCTATGGCAAAATATACCCCCTCATGTTGTTTCTTTGTAAATTAAATGTTTTAAGAGTTACCACTTTATTCCAATCAAGATGTTCAGGTGTGCCATACCTTTGTAATAAGTAGGACTGTTAGCGCTCTAGTTGTTCTTTAGAACACTCTAGGAGGCTGCAGTAGAACACAAAGGAATCAACTGACAGTCTCTGTCCTTGTTGGATGTACATGTTTTACTGAGAATGTCAGACTTCATTTTCACATGACTGAGAAAGATAATGTGAATTTACAGAAAATATGCTTTCAGTTCAGCTTATAGATCCCCTTCCAAACCACTGTGGGAAAATCATGAGGTATTAGTTTTCTTTCAAACAATATTCATGATATCACAGCAGAAGGTTTTTTCACATGGTAAAATCACCTTAAAACCCACCACAATTCCTAAAACGAGTATGGTACCATCAACAAATGATTTATAATGTAACTAAAGTCCTAAAACCCTCTATTAACTACAATGCTTTTTAATGAGGTGCTATCATGTATATTGGTCCCAAGATGGCTGCCAACAATTCTTGGATGAAGTGCTGACAGCCAATCAGATCAGATGTGTGGTTAGGCTCCGCCCAGATATATATCTTTTTTTGAACCTAAATTACTCAAAATCCACTGAAGCACATATATTGAGACCTAGCAAAGGCACATCGGGCTAACAGTCCCTACAATTTTGCCAAGTTTCGTGCAAATCCATTCAGTCGTTCGAGCTAAAAGTGAGGCCAACCGCCATATGGAAAAATGAATGGGAAAAACGCGTTTTGGGACCCCCCTTTTTTCTCGGCCCCCCCTTGACGGCCCCCCCCCCCAAATTTTCAGGGGCTGCTCAGAAACAAAATGTGCCATTTTCCTGAAAATTTCAGCCAATTCTGTCCACAAACGCCAAAGTTATTAGACATAGAATTTTCAAAAGTTCCATAGAGAAAAAATCCTAACTATATATACCTACTGGCTATCGCCAGTAGGTAATATATATATATATATATATATATATATATATATATATATATATATATATATATATATATATATATATATATATAGATGTATTAATATGAATCAGTGGGAGCCTGTATGTATGATTTAGTGGGTGCATGACTGCCTGTGTAAGTGAGTGTATGGGGGAGTGTTCATGAGTGCCTGTATGGGTTATTGATTGGTTCCCCAAGACCCTTAATGGGTGTATGAGTGTCTGTGTTGTGTGACTGAGAGCATAGATTAGTGATTCAGCAGCTGTTTGGGTTTGTGAGTGCATCTGTGAGGGGCTGTATAGGCAAGTGAGTGCGTATGGCTGTGTTGGTGAGTGAATGGATGTGTCAGTGGTATATGGGCGAGTAACTGCATATGTGAAATGACATTATAGGTAAGTGTTGGAGAATATAATTGAATGTGTGAGGGAGTGATAGTGAGAGTGGCTGTATGGGTGTGTGTGTGTGTGCTTGTGTCAGTGACTGTATAGGTGAGTGAGTACGTGATAGTATAAGTATGAATAAGTGAATTGGTGTGGGTATAACTGTATAGGTGATTAAGTGGCTGTGTGAATGACTCTATGGGTGAGTTAGTAGGTGTGTGAGTAGCTCTATGATTGATTTAGAGTCTGTGAGTGGCCGTATGGGTGTATGAGTGGATATATCAGAGGCTATATTAGTGAGTGAGTTGGTGTATGAGAGGCTGTATGGGTGACTAAGGGGATATGTGTGTAGACTTATAAATCAGTGAATAGGTGTGCATGTACTGGTACCATTGTGTCAATGGTTTTAAGAAGTTGGAAGTAGAAGTGTGTGAATGAAAGGTTATATTGGGGTGTGAGTAGGTGTGTGGGATTCTGTGGATGATGTCATCAGTGATGTCACTGACCAATGTCATGAGTGATGTAATATGTGAAGTCCTCAGCAGTGCATTGTGGGGGTCCAAGTTATAGTTAGCTCAACTAACTATGACTGCTGAATTTCTCTGTTTTTTATGAGTGAAACATTATGTCTTAGGTTTTTAAAATGCTAATTCTTAACTATAATGACCTTGTAACCTTTGTTTTTTTCAGTGAATTTCTATGGTTTTAAAGTTGTAGTCATGTTTGATTAGTAGTGGAGAAAGGGGGCGGGCCTCCGACCAGCTCCCAGGAATTCCCCTGATTAAGACTTACAGGGGGTACCAGGAGGGCTTCTTGGCCCCGAAGGTCCCTCTGTAGCCAAGGGGACTACATCCTCCAACTTGTAGTGCACCAGGAGGATGTTTGCAGGGTGGAGTCCCTCCACGCATAAAAATTTATTTATTTTAGCCCCGAGGTGGTGTCTCTCCCAGGGGTTGCAGGGGAGACCATAGGGCCTACCCTGTTCATTTTTAATTTTTTTTATTGCATGTGCCCCAGGGAGGTTGTGTTTCCCAAGGCAGGAGGGTCTAAGAGGCCCACCCACATCATAGAAAACAGCCCTGGGAGGTCCCCGGGGGAGGGGGGTCTGCGAGCCCCCCATATTGTATCAATAGCCATGGGAAGGTGGAAGTGCCGGGGGCTGCGGGCAGGCCCATTGGGCCTACCATATTAATATTATAAAGTGCCCCGGGGAGGTGGCGGTCACAGGTGCTTTGTTTAACCTTGGAAGGGTGCTCCTTGTGCCACCCTCCTATATTAATCATATGCCCCTGGGACCTGGGCCATCCAGGGGTTATTTTAAAGCAAACGTGTGAGCCCACGCTTGCTTTAAAAAAAAGTTTGCTGCAAATACCCATATATCGCTATTTTGTGGCAATTTGTTTTTTAACATAGTTTTATGCCATGCTGGGTTCCCAGGGGGCCCAAAACCATGGCCTGGGGTCAGGGTCTTCCTACCCTGCCCCTTTTTCTTTATTTTCACTTTCTTTTTTTGGGACTTGGTGAAGCCGAGTACCAAGATGGCTTCCAACACTTTTGGTTAACGATGTCATCGCAACTTCCCGAATCAATGTGAAAATGGTAAATATGTCTTAAGGAAAGATTTTATGTAAGATTAGTACAAACACATTAGTTTAAACATGTTTTTAAAGAATTATGTACATAGTAATATGTGAAGGGTAATGTTCAGTATGGATTTTTTACATATTATTTTAGGGTGTGATGGTTGACAATGAATGTCTGGTTTTGGTTTCCTTTTTTGTGACTTGTTCATGGGAATTGTGTCTTCGTCTCGAAGAATGTCAAAAACTGAAGAAAAAAATACATTTTAGAAAAAAATAACAATATTTTAGGTACTAGGGTGGTTCTGACAGGAGTCATTTTGTTGGTTGTGTGTATATGGCTGCTATACATAAGACTGAAAGCAGAGTTTCAGGTTACCTAAAAACACCCTGCTGCCTTCATCTGTAAAGTGTACCCCATCATTTCTATAAATTTCATGCATGTTTAAACTTAGAGTACTGTTATAGATATAGCCCATGCAATGGTCGCTGAGGAATGCAGAAACAGTTTAAGAAACATGTTTCGTGGCTTTGTCAATCTTTGGACAGAATTGATTTTACCACTTCCAATTCTGTCTTTGGTTAATTTTAGAGTACACCACAACAGTGTGAGGGAAAAGCGACATCAGTTTTGCAAAGGTATCCTTCATTAGGATTTCCAGCCCTACACCAATCAATGTGCCTAGGTCATTGCCACCACAGTGCACAATCATGAGGTGAGAAACTTGGGAATCCACAGTGGTTTTAACCAAAGCCAGCAACTAATGAAACTTTAACCCTCTCTGGCCAAGCCAAGTAATCTGCACATTAGGCAAACCCAAGTCACGGTCAATACCTCTCTTTTTGCAGCTTCTTTAGCTCAATAGATATAGCTGTGGCCCACAATCCATACTCTAAGTGAAGTGAAGGAGCAACAATAGTGAGGAGAAGGCTGGAGCTACATGAGGCAGTTTTCCCCAAGAAAAAGCAGTTAAAATTGAGGAGGTTTTATTAAAAGATAAATTTCATTGAAAGCTGTCAGCATGAAAGTGAATAAAATTAGGTAGTGTGTTGGATGCTTAGCAAGATGTCTTATTATTGACTGTTGTTTGAGAAAATAAATGAAAAACAGATAGAGATATTCTTTGAACCTGTAGAATAACGCACATGTCCTGTATTGTATTTGGAAGCTGCATGTTCCCTTCTAGAATGTGCTGAAAACTTATGACCTACTGGTTCCAATGGGTTTCTAGGTACACTGAGCTAAGACTTTATTGGAGGGTAGGGTGTTAAACAGACAGAATATTTTTTTTTCAAGTTGAAGAGTGATTTCCCAATGTAAGTAATGGCAAGTTTTAATTTTTAACACAAGACTACGTAATAAACTGGTGTGCAGTATTTAAGTTCCAGAAAAATAAAGCTACATATAGGTTTGAACTCACGTTTTTTTATGCGATGATCGTAAAAACATTGTGAAAACGCATCAGCAGGAACCTCATTTTGAAAGAGAGGGAAAGAGTTAACAGATGCTAACCATTCACAAGTGGAGATGCAGTAGACTCATGATTTCTTTCCTGCTTTCTCATGATGATAGAGTGGAAATTTGAAGAGGTTGCCATTTTAGAGTTGGTTTGAATGAGAGTGGTGGACCATTATTGTGCCTGGTGTTTTCAAATCTTAAGAATGTCAAAACTATCCAGAAAGCGCTAAAACAACAATATAATTTACAAACTCAATTCACTGGTATGTATATAACTTTGCAATTAATATAAAATATACATTAGAAATGAAGATGTATATGGGAGTTTGATCAAAATGAGTATCAGAGTGAGGTGAAAAAATATATGAGATGAACTGTATCTATGAGAGGGTATGTATTTGAATAGGTTATTGGTGAATGTGTTGGGAAGTAAGAGGAAAATGAGTTAGTGCCTCTTTTTTATGTTGCATATTTTACTGAAAAAGAACAGTATAGTCTTGTGGAAAGTTGTATTGGGGAACCAAATTTATTTTAAATGACTAAACATTGTGCGCAGGATAGATACATCTCTTATTTGCATTCTGGAAGTTATAGTACTTTTAGTAACAATATTAAATAGGAATAGTGTAGTGAGAAAGAAAAGATGAGAACTTGTTGTTTGCCTGCATCTGAATTAGAAAGAAGCAATTCTTGTTAGGTACATATTGGGAAGTGTTTGTCAATGTGGTTTTTAACTTATATGACCGCTTTGCATATGCTTAGATGGTGAGATATGTTTTTTGTGCTTGCACATAGCTCTAAATACGGTGGAACTTTTGAGTTTACTTAATTATGCAGATAGGAATATATTTTTGGGAAGATGGCTTGAAGGTGTGCATCTATTTGCATACATATTTACATGGTGATCTATGTTCAGTAAGGCTGATGAAAATTTCATGTATATGGTGAGGTTAGTATTTTTCTTTAAACATGCTTTGTTTAAAATTGAGAATGATTAATAGTACAGAATGCCTTGGGTGTTCTTGTGCTAGCTTCATTTTGAGGGTAACGTTTGTTTGAGATATGCTGAATATATGTTTTAGAAGCTGAAGAAGTATTTCAAAAAATATGTAGGTATGCCATTTGCAAAAGGGTTAGTGCTTTGAACAATTTCAGAATGTTCTCTTCGTTCTAGAAACTTACTGATGCATGTGCACGCTTAGTAACAAACCAATGTATGTTTCTAGACAGCCATGTATGCAACTATTTTTCAAGTATGATCCATGGGTTTCACTCACACATAGCTCAGGAGACAATATACAGTAAACAGGTAGTTTGACACTGACAGAAGGAGACAACCAATGAGTCAGAGATGTAGTGACAACTGTTATGTATCTAACAACAATGAAGGTACATTCACAGTAAGTCAGGCAGAATTCATGCACTCATGCAATCACCCAGCCACTACTCAGGCATTCATCAAATCAGTGATTCACTATCCATGTAGATCTTACATTACCCAGACACTACACATGTACTCTTAGAATAAGGTAGACAGAATATATGTAGTTATTGAACTATTCAGGCACTACCCATACATTCATCCAATCACATAGGTGCTAACTATTGACTTATGCAATTAACAAGGCTATAACTATGCAAATATTATAACATTTGTGTAGAACCTATGCCGCCATCTAAACACACACTTACAACCCATGCAGTCATTGAAATACTGATGAAAATCTCAGGCTCTACTCATGCACTCATCTAATTACGTAGAGAGGACCCTTGTAGTAAACCTATTACCCATCCAGTACATATGCAATCATTTAATTACTGAGGCAATAGTCTTGCAGTAATACAATCACCCCAGCAGAACACTTACTTTCATCCAATCTCTCAAGCTTTAAAATGGAATCATGCAGTCACACAGACATAGTCATGCACTCATCTAATTAGCCAGGCACTACGGTTGCACTTATGTACCCATGTAGTTATCCAAACATCCATGCACAATGTGTACACTCAATTGAATTGAATTGAATTTGATGCTGTTTTAAAACTTGAGCACAGACCTGACGCCAACTCACGGGGCATTCCTCCTCACAACTTCTGTTTCACAGACGCGGTCTAGTGGCCACGGGGGAAGTCAGCTGCTGCTGCCTGCAGGGCTGATTGGCAGGAAGGGGCGAGAGATGCCTTAAAATAGTGCACTGGAGCAGACGCGCGCAGCTTGTACGCCACTGGTGTACCGAAAGCGGGCCTAAGGCAAGCTTGTCTGCACCCGTCCGCCCCGACCGGGACCAGGGGCTAGGACCCCTGGCCTAACCCTGTCATACTCCTGAAAGAATTAAGAGCTCTAGAATACAGGGGCCTTCCCCTGGAGCCACAGCTAGAGAGTCTGCACCTGGCCGAAGAACTCCTCCTTGTGCAGAGGGGGGAGAGGAGAGAGACGCCTCCCTAGACCCATAAAAGCAAAGACCCTAGCTACAGTAAGCACCTAAAAATATTAGTACTCAAGACGCGCTCACTCCAGAAGCACTGCCTAGAGATCTTCACTCTCCTGCAAGACGACCCTCTCTGCATACTTCCACTTACTGAAACATGCTCAACGGTAACTCAGGGCCGAACATAGTTGCAGGACTACCCACAGAGTATGATGCCTTATGGCACAATAGGATGAACAGCAAAAGAGGAGGGGGTTGGTGATACTGTATAAAAATGGCTAATAATAGTAAAATTGGCTGGAGAAACTCTGGAAGGAGACAATATTTTAGTGGCCAAAGTATGCACCAACACCTGATGTATGGTAATAATGGTGGTTTACTAGCCCCCGCGAGTGCCCCCATGGTTCATTGACCACCTTACTGAAATTGTCACCGATCTACGCTCACAGTTTCAGCTTCTCCTGGTGTTGGGGGTATTTACCTACCACTGAGACCAGTACAGAGAGAGGCACAGGCCCAACACCTAGAGCAAACTATGTCCACACTGGTGCTACAGCAACTTTTGAACACCCCCTCCCATTACAAAGACCACACCTTAGACCTCATCTGGTCCACTCAGCCACAGGTTAATCTGGTGGATACTATTTCCTGTGGTTGGTCAGACCACTACTTGATTAGCCTCCAGATCTCCCAGGACAGCCGTTCCATGTGCCCTCCCTCCAAATGGAAAGTGGGGCGTAGCTGGAACAAAAGTGAGGAAAAGAGCCTGGGGGATACTCTGCGAGGTGACTCACCTAGGAATACTTGGCCAGAGTATTTCGAAGAGAGGAGTGAATCTATCTCCAACCAACTGAGAGCCGATATCAACAGGCTAGTGCCAGCCCATGAAGTAAGAGTGGAAAACAAGGGGAAGGGAACCCCTTGGTTCATGGAAGAGCTAAGGGTATTGAAACGGACCCTCTGTCAGCACAAAAGACAGTGGCGTAAAGCCTATGAGCTGCAGGTGCTCACCGAGTATAGGTCTAGACTCACCGCCTACAACAAAATCTATTCCTAGAAGAAAGGCCAAACTCTATGAATCAAGGATTATGGAGGCAGACAACAAACAAAAAGAAACCTTCAAAATCCTGAAGGAGTTAGCCAAAAGCAGATGTAAGAAGCTCCCCCAGCCAGGAACACGGTAACAGGTTCCTGACCTTCTTACTAGACAAAGTAAAAGACATCCTAGTAGACATACACAATACCCCCATTCACCGGAATGCCTTAGCCAGGGCAGAGCCACACAGTGACATGGTAGAATAGATCAACTCCTTCCCAAAGCTGGACCTTGCGGCTTTGCTCCACATTGTGACCAGATTCAAGTCAGGCTCATCTGCTGACCCTGGCCCACCAAGGACTTTCAAGCTAGCCCTCCCTCCGATTGAGGGAGAAGTCCTCTCCCAGTTGAACCTTTCGCAAGAAACAGGGAAGGTCCCCGGGAACTTTAAAGAAGCCAGAGTAATCCCCCTACTCAAAAAGATGGGAGCTGATACCACCAACATTAAAAACTCCAGACTCATCTCCCAACTTCCTTTTCTGGCTAAAATAATAGAACAGCACGTCCTCAAAACTCTATCAATGTTTATGGAAGAAGATCAACTACTTGGTAACAGGCAGGCAGGCTTTAGAGCCCACCACAGCACTGAGCTGGTAATGCTGTCAGTAGTGAATGCAATCAGGCTCAAAGCTGACAGCAAAAAGCCATGCTCCCTGGTCCTCCTAAACCTGTCAGCGGCGTTCTAGACGGTCAACCGCGGTCAACTCTTGACAAGAATCAGGGACATTGGTATCTGTGAGATGATACATCAATGGATTACCTCCTTCTTGGCAGACCGTACCCTATGAATTCAAATGGGTTATTGTGTGTTCAACAGAGGGTCAATAACCTGTGGAGTCCCTCAAGGGTCAGAACTGTCTCCACTTCTGTTTAACATCTATCTCAGACTGCTAGTGAGGGACTTGGTCCGGATGGACTGTGAGGGGTTTAACTACACCGCCGACACGCAAATTATTTTACAAATTGACAACACCCCACAAGCCCACACACATGTCCAAGACACACTCAGATATGTGGTGAACTAGATGACTGCCAATTCACTTAAGGTTAACCCAGAGAAAATGGATGTACTGACCATCACTATGGGCAGCAACCCATGGTCCGACAAATTCTGACCACAGGAGCTGGTACAGATCAACAAAAAGAGAGTTAGGGAGAGGAATGAACACTCTTGGTCCCCACTATGACTGGAAAAACAACAAAAGAGTGTTCCTTAGTTTCTAAATACAAAAGTAAGGGAGCACAGGAAACCAACAAAGCCCATTAGGTTTGTTTAGAAAGCCCTCACTCACCGACCTGGTCGGTGACATGCTTCATCATCGGGCCCCACTGGGTGTGACCGAATGTCACCCCAGTGTGCTACAACCCCAGATTTACTGCGGAGCTGGTAATGTGAAGATGTGAGGGCTATGTAGTGAATTACATGAACAGAGTGAAGTGGTGAGTTTACAAATGCCTTGTATGTATCAATAATTGATTTAATGGTTGATCAACAAGAGCAAAATAAAAAAATGTGTTGGTAAACACGGCCAACTAATTGGATGGTCTGTTTCCAATAGCATTAAGTGAAGAAGTGATCGGTCAACATGTTTCTGCCATGTTGGTATAGTTAACCTGGCATTCGTCAGGACCTAGTGTGAATAAACCCCGGCGGTATGGGCACGCTAAGGCCCACCCTACCAAAGGACTTGAAAGTGAAAAAGTGTCTGAAAAGTGCAACAAAAGAGGGGGCTTCACCGAATAAAAAAACGGGATGCACACACCCTCTCGGTCTCTAGGTCAGAGACAAACAATTAAGTGCACTTTAAAAGAGATGAGATTTCACCTCATAGACCGCGGGATGGGGGTGACGGCATATTTTGGCACATCGCCCACGACGCCAGGCACCCGATAGTCCACCTGATCAGCCCTCGGAACCGGGTCTCGTCGACACAGGATCTGGGAGACACACCTTCTCCAGCCCCAGTGGTAAAAAAGCCTGGGTATTAAAATAGATGGCAAACTCTCACTGACCAACCAAGTGTACACCGTGATCGAGACCTGCGCGGGTCTGCTGAGGCAGTGAAGGACTCTATCACTCCTCCTTTCATTTTCCACCATGCGGACAGTGGTGACTGCATTGATCATGTCACAACTAGATTATGGTAATGCAATTTACATTGGGCTGCCAGTTAAGTTGCTAGGCAAACTGCAGGTTGTGATGAATGATGCAGCCAGGCTGATCTTCAAGCTCCCCAGACGCACACGGGTCACTCCCCTGCTGCAAAAACCTCACTGGTTCCCCGTCCAAAAGAGGGCCCGATTCAAGCGCCTTTGTATTGCCCACAAGGCCCTGTATGGACAGGCCCCAAGATACATCAAAGAGTGCCTAGGGAAATACATCCCCGGCCACACCCTACCGTCATCCGTGGGGGGCCAGCTAGCCTGCCCACAGTTTAACCACACTACTAAAGGAGGGCGAGCCTTTTCTGTCCTCATCCCGCAACTTTGGAATAAGTTGCAGGGCCACCTCTGGTTCGAAAAAGCCCTTCTCCCTTTCAGGAAGAAACTTAAGGCCTTCCTCTTCACTGAGGCCTGGGCATACCGCAGACTGATCAGGGGTTAATATTCACTTGTGGGGGCTGTGGCTACTCTCTCTCAGTGCTTAGAGACCTGCCGGTATTAAGCACTCTACAAATCACAATTAACATTAACATTAACTCAACAAAAACAAATGAGCAGCATCCAATCACTAAAACACTATTAATCCACTCATCCAAACGGCTAGGTGCTACTCATGGGCTTACACAATCATGTATGCACTATCCATGCACTGCATAAATCACCTATATACTATGTATGTACTCTTTCAATCATCCAGGCAATATATTTGCACTCATTCAATCATTACACCAGTATCTATGCATTGAATTATCATTCAGGCACTACCCATGCACTCATCCAAACACCCGGATACTAGTGGTATACATATTCAAACATGCAGTCAGTAAGTATGCAGATATGGAATGACCCATGGAGTTATGACATAGTTAGACAATAATCTAAGCACTACTTGTATCCTCAGGGAATTACCTAGGAGCTACCTATGCACTCATTCAACCATCCAGGGAGTATTAATGTATAGAACCACAAACCCATGAATTTACATGTAGTCTTTTAGAACTATGTGGGGAATTGTAAATGTAACCTGTCACACAGTCTTTGCAAGGACTCAAATAATTAGTGAGATATATGGTTGTATATAGATTAATGTGCAGATTTTTATATGCAATGTTTCCCAACATTTAAATCTGATACATTTAAGTAGAAAAGTACTGAGATACTAAATATGCCAGGCAAACAGTGGTAGAGAGGCAAGCAAATAGCTCTTATGGTGTGTTTTTATATTTATAGTGTTGAGACACTGTATGTACTTCTACACATGGGTAATGCGGCGCAGAGACACAAGCCATTTGGCTGCTCCATACTGCATTACTTTCAAAGCAAAGGATGAGTCATATTTATGTGGGACATGCAAACTAAAGTTTTACATGACCTGGCAGTAAAAATCCTACAAAGAAAGTTTTTCTCTGCAGCAAGGCTAGCTCCCCCCAAACTAACAGTGTGTTGCCTTATTACCTTTGATAACGGATGACTTCAGTTTGTGAGTAAGTAGAGAACTCATTCTTTCACTCATTTGAAATATAAGTTAAAACCTTCTTTAATGGAGAAGTCAAATTTTGAATTATTACTCTGAAAATGACACTTTTGTAAAGTTAGCGTTTTCAGCCTAAACCATATGTACCTTTCGGCCAGTACCCAGGATCACATGACTGTTAATGGCTCTCCTGTGCAGTGATGTGTATTCCTTCTAGAGCGGGACAAAAGGGTTGTATGTGTGGGGAACAGTGTTCCTTTTCTAAGCAAGATTGCCTGGGGGTTGAACTCACCTCTTTCTAAACTTCTAGAGGTAGCCTGAGGACTATACCCACCCCCTTCCTGACTTTTGAACATGCGTGCCCTGCCTGTAACCAGCAAATGAAGCCCTCATGCAGACCTTTAGGTCCTTTGTCCCACTTGACTGACTTGATCCGAACCTATGGAAAGGGGAAGAACCAATCAGAACCAGTTTAAGGCTAGACAAAGGGAGTATGCCTACACAGGCTGCAACCCTCTGAACCTCTCATCAAAACACTGCTGGACCTTTGAAGACTCAGAAGTAGGTCTGTCCTGCTGTGTGAAGCCTGAAGGAAGACTGGACCTGCTTACCTTGAACCCAAGACCCCAGCAGTCTCTCCAAGGGTCAGTTGGCTGACCTCCTGTTTGAGCTACATGGCACATTAAGCTTCCAGAGGCCTTTCATGCAACTGCCCAGGTGACCAGTACCAAATGGAACTGGCTGAACCCTGCAGCTGGCTTCTGATGGAGAGTCCTAACCCCCTAGTGGTGCTCCTCCAGGTCCTGGTTTCATGAACCCCAAGAACTGGACTTTGCATAGAAAAGGATCGCACCCGGTCTCCTAGTGAATGTGTGCAAACTTAACCAACGTCAAAAAGGGACCTGCATCTGACTGCCAACATGACATATCCAGACACAGACCCTGAACTTCACTGCCGGGAGTTCTTCGTGTCAAGAAACCCTTTCCTGTTTTTCCCACATATGCACGTCAGTGCCGGACCCACCGACATCCGCCCACCACATTATGATGTGGAGGGTGGAGACATCAGGCAGGGGGACCATCCTCGATGCTTCTGACATGCGTCGGAAAGAAAACATTATGCCGGTGGCTCTGCCATCAGGATTATGATGTTGGTTTCTGACTGCCATTCCATTTTGGCCTTTCTGACATGGAATGGATGTTGGAAAGTGACATTTGGGGTCCCTAGCAGGGCCCCCTTCCCCACTGGCCCTCTACTATGGGGCTTCGGGGGGACACCTATGGTGCATCCCTTAACATTGCTGCAGTATGTGGTGTGGCAGGCACCTCATGGTGCCTGCTACATGGTGCAAGGATGTTTAAAATCATCCATTCTACAATGGAAGCTTGTGCTGGGGGCCTATTCTGCCCACCGTACAAGCTTCCATTATAGAATGGATGTTTCCGGTCGCATCCAAATCAAGCGCTTAAATGAGGTTAACCTAGGAAAATATGCAGCTTTTAAAAATGAAAAAGGATCCAGATGAGATTGATCTAAAAAGGACAAATAACATGAGTCCAATGACTAAATATTCATTTGAAGTATGGCAAATAAAACCCTAGGGTTATGGTCAGTGTTAGACCTGGCCCTTTTGACAGGTTTATCAACAAACCTTTTGCGTTTTGCCTCCTATTTTTCGGACCCTGTTTTTGTTGGCTACAGGATTCTGGGCACTTTACCACTGCTGATCAGTGCTAAAGTGCATATGCTCTCTGTATTCTGATATGATTGATTATCCATGATTGGCATATTTGATTTACTGGTGACTCCCAAGTAATAGTAGTGGGCTTGCAGCATTGGTCGTGCCACCCACATGAGTAGCCCTGTAAATTTGTCTCAGACATAGCGCTGTAGGGTCTAAGAATGCAGTTGTTTATAGTGCATGCATTTGCCAGGCCCAAACCTTCCCTTTCCTTACATGCAAGGTACCCCTAAGGTAGGGCCAAGGTAGTGAAAAACTGTGTATTTTGTTTTTCACTATTGTAAAGCTGGCTGTCCCATAGGCTTATCTTTGTGGCTGCACAGTAACATTTTACATGTGTAGGGGCAAGATAGAAAAATGGAGTTTAGTCTCTCTGAACTAAGAATTTATAAACGCTCCTCTTGGTAAAGTTGCTTTTTAAATTCAGTTTTTAGAAAATGCCACCTTTAGAAGGTGGGCATTTTCTTACTTTACCATTCTGCGTGCCTCTGGCTGTTTGTGTATTCAGTGTCTGGTGTTGAGTGACAGGAGCTGGGGATATGCATTCACTTTAGATTATTACTTGTGGAGGTGAGGTGTGCCCTTCCTTGCCTGGGTGACTCATCACTGGACTGAATAGACCTGTCCTGCATTTAAAGTAATGAAGGAGTTTTGCTTCCACCTGAATATACTGTGTCTCTTGTTCACAATGCTGTCTTGCCACCTGTGGTCATACTGCACCAGGGAGGGCAGGTCTGGTTTGGACTGGGTTCAGAGACCCTTGACACAAAGAGAACAATGACAAAGTGGGGTATATGAACTGGATCTAAAGCCCCAGGACTTTAGATTACTTCAAGGAACAAGAGAACCCAGCCAATAAGAAGAGTGGAAGGACTGTGTGAGGAGCGCTGCCTTTTCTGAATGAGGGGTGGGTTGGCCTGTAGTTGCCGCTTCTGTCTGTGGTGGAGGAAAAGGACAAACTCTTTTTGCCCTGCTGTGGTATCCTGCTTGTGATGATTCTCCAAGAGCTTGTGTGGGCTGGCCTCCTGTTGGAAGTCTAAGTGATAAAAAATACTTCTTGAAACACCCTTGTTGGGTCTAAAAGTAACCTGCCTGGAGGGAAAACTGCAGAACTCTGTGAGGAGCTGGAGGGCCTGGAGTTACTGCTACTGTCTGGAGCAGGAGAAGGACGGTATTGTTCTCCCCCTGTTTATTTTGAAAAAGTGTGTGGAGCACTTTAGGGTGCTTTCCTCATCTTTATGGTCTAAAAGTGAAAGCGCATGAAAAGCACTTCTTAAACTACCCAGCGCGTGGTGAGCACTACTTGTGAGTAGAGGATCAGTATTTGTGAGGTAAAAGCGAGTGAGGAGCCCGTCTGGTGCTTCCTGTACTTCCCTCCATACCCCGGTCAGTGGGACCCCGACTTAAGGGAAGCCTCGCTCCAGCGGACAGGTTGCCATAGCAACCACCCGGAAAAGGAGAATTAAAGCGAAGTCTGCTGGCAACATCAGGAGACGGCCAGTACCAAGAAGAGAGACCAGGAGTCTAGTGAGGGCTCGGGCAAGGAAATGCCCCCTCATTCACCAAGGGCCGGATGGCCTTAGATTGTCAGCAACCAGAAGGAGGACAGTGACAGGCAGTGGTGTGGGAACTGGCTGAGGCTGCATTTCCCTGTCTTCATCTGTGGGCTGCCGGCCATTAGGAAACCTCACAGGTGAGTTGGGGCAATAAGCTCCATTCTTCATACACCTAAGGGCTGGCTAGAGGTACAACAGCGGTCCGGTAGGCCTTTGGGGGTTACGGACGCGCTACCCGATGGTATGGGAGACTAAAGGGGGCCGCAGCTACACTGTGCAATCAAGGGCAGCGGCCTTGTTGGTGCCCACCTCGTTCTCTTGTGGCACACTTCGGGGGCATTCTTTTTGTAATCCACCACATTTAAAGGTCCTCTGCCATTTCCCAGGCAGAGAGGACTGAGTGAAGTCTCCCCGCTGTTGCGCGAGGGAGAAGTAAGGGGGTCTCCCTACTCAAACTGCTGCATTTGCATGCCCTAATGTTATGAGGGGAGTCATTGTGACATTTCTAAGAAACCAGCTATGATGTTCTAGAACTGTAAGATATACACAACAATGGTGTTTTCTTTATGATGTTGGTATAACAGGTGCAACCCATGAGTATTTACCTTATTGCGCTAAATGTATTGCCATGACAATTGCCTAGTTGGCAAAAAAGATTTATGATCTGTGTATGAGTATGCCAATTTCCTAGTGTCAAAAAAAAATGATTTATGTGACTGTGGTCTAATGTGTTTTATGTACAATAAAAAGGATCTTTTTATATAACCTTGTGTGGTTCTCTTTTTGTGGTGTGCCTAGTGTGTCACTGGTCTGTGTGTGTGGCGCATACGCTTTACACATTGCCTTTGGGATAAGCCTGACTGCTCTGTCAAGCTACCAAGAGGGTGAGCAGCGGTTATCTTGTGCGTGTAACTCCCTTACCCTGTCTAGAGTGGCAGGTTTTGCCTGGCTTATGTGCATGCCCTAGCCAACGAAAAACCCCATTTCAAACAGTTAGCATTTTTCAGTTACCAGAACAATTTGATTGGAATATTTACTCCGTGAATTTAATCTTACTTGCATTCAACTGAATTATCATGAACTTTCACTTTTCAGTTTGTACCTTCCTACCATGGGAAATGTGGCAAATAAGACCAGAAACGGCCATTGATGTTGGAGCAGTCCTGGGATAAAAAAACATCTAGGCCCTTGGGTAATGAGTTAGGTATCGGCCACGGTAAAAAATTATACCCCAAGGATCTGCGTTTGTCGTGGTTAATAAATAATTACAATCATGGGTTTTTCCCATTCAAATGAGCATCACGTGGATTTCGGTCCTTTCTCCAGCAACATTGACATTCATTGATATTTTAAGAGGCATTTTTGGCAGGTTTGATTTGCCTAAATGTACTTGAGGAAAATTACTAATAAGCACGTGATTACAACCCCGGCACTAATGTTTGCTTTCACAGGGATCAGAAACAGTTTGTGCAACTGACAATAAGGGCCTATGCCATCAGGATTCAACCTAAGTGTTATTTGAGGCACTGTCACACTTTAACGATGTTTCCAAAGGATGAATATCAAAACAGGACTCTAGGGGCATCCTACAGTGCCTCCTCAAATGTGGTACCCTCTGCAATGTCCTTAATCACCCTGATCAAATTTGAGAGAATGCTAGGACAAAATTATGTATAAAAATATTTGAGATAAGCCTAAAAAACCCAAGGAAACCTGTTTGAAAGTATCCTTTGCGTAGCCACTGGCCTAAATCACAAAGCTTTCTTTGAGGAGGTCTGACGTGCTATTGAAAATCCAGGGGAAAGGCAGGAGTTAGACATTCGTACTCATGGAAACAAATTCTGAATTTGACATGAAAGTGAATAGCAGATCATTGCTTAGAGATCTTGCTCATAGTATTGAATGTTTCTGTGCCTGTCATCAGCTCTTCACCTTCTGTAGTTTTGCTCTCCCTGTTTGATTCTTTTTCCCTTTTCTCCTTCCTTCTCACCCAAATATTGTGGCACCTGTAAAAAAGCCTTCCTTCCCATATCTGGAGACCATGTGCAATGTAAAGAATCCTCTCCCTTACTCAACTCCTTCCCCCAGTAACAAGAAAAATCAGTTCACATGCAGAATGTGCAACAAAGGGTTTCTTCAGATGCAGTGTTCCATGGTGGAGCCCCTAAACAACCGTCAGAGATACTTCTTGTATACCCATCATTCATTTTGCCACAACAGAATGCATTATGTGTTTACAGTGATTGTCCACGTTTACGAACCATTAGAGAAATTAGTCTCCAAGGTGTAAAACAATCAGATTTTTCCTGAGCTGTCCAGAATATTTATTGCTCCAAAATGTACATCTGTTTTGGCTACTTCAATGTCCTATGATATGCAGTTAAGATACTCACTTTGGTTCCTTGAGAATGAAGGATCAGTCTCTTCCCCAATTGTCCTCTGGGATTCGTTTAAATGCACTTTCCGTGGCCAGGTTATTAAATGTATGTCCAAAAGGAATGCTGCTATTAAAAAAGAGCTTACAGATTTAGCAACTGAAATAAAAAATCTGGAAACTACCTTTAGACACTCTTTTTTTTTTTTTTTAAATCTCTTTATTAACAGATTTTTACAATTACTTTTCCCCCTCTGGAACCGAGAGGGGGTGAGGAACATAATCCAAAAGTAACTCAACACTGCTTCCACCATGGAAGTGAGAAAAAACAAATATATAATCTTGAAGTATACACATCATATGACACATTATATCTTATATTACACCTGAAAACTCCTCCTTATACCTTAATATTCACACAATCCATACTAAACTCAAAGACAACCAATCCGTTGAACTTACATATTTACATATAAACAAATTATACATCACTTTATTTCGTATTGATACCAGTGCCCCTCCCTTATATCCCTATATCTTTTTGGACATTATATACATGTTATATACACTTTATATACACTTTAAATACATTTTATACTTCTTCCTTCCAATTCGTTATTGGCTCCCATATTTTCAAACCTAGTTTCCTTGCATTCTTACCTCTTCTAGAGTATATTGCTTTTTCAAGATTATATACACTTAGGAGCTTGGCTAGCCATTGTTGGAATACTGGTGCAGATTGTTCTAGCCAGGCTGAGGCAATACATAATCTAAAGACTGCCATGGCGACAAAGATGAAGTAGTTGCCCTCTTCATATTCATTACCCGAGTCTACCCCCAATAAAATAATCGCAGGTGTTAAATTGATAGATAATTTCAATGCCCTTTGAAAAAATGTTTCTATCTCGTTCAATATTGTCAAAAGACATGGGCATGTTGCAAAAATATGAATAACATCTGCCTCTAAACTTCTACATCTAGGGCAATTTATACCCGTAGTCGCTCCCCATTGTGCAAGTTTTGCTGGGGTGTAATATAACCGAAAAATCGTTTTATAGTGCTGAGCCTGCAGCGACGCAGAGCACAAAATATTCTTCCCTAGTTCTACTGATATATTAAAGCACTCCTGCTCTATGTCCAACTTCTCCGACCAACTTTGCCCCCATTTAACCATGTCATCTGTTTTGGATTCGAGTAGCTCTGCGTAGAACCTTCTGATTGTACAGTCTGCTCCATTATGTATTACCTCCATTATACAATTTTTCTCAAATCCTCTCCCTCCCCCCCTTTTATTTTGAAGGAAACTTCTTATTTGTAAATATTTGAAAAAGTGTCTTGTTGCCAAATCATATTCCGCCTGTAAGTTTGTAAATTGTTTCATCCCCTGTGGGGCCATCAGATCCCCCACTTTTATTATCCCTTTTCGATACCATTCTGTATACACTAAGTCAGAAAATATATCTTCAGGGAATAGTGTATTCCCTCTTATCCTCGTGTATCTATTAAATTTCCCCAGTCCAAATTTCTTCGTAAACCCCTTCCAAATATTATGTGCGCCCAAAATGGTCTTGAATCGTGTTCTTTTAAAATAAGCAGTGTCAAAATGTTTCAGAAATATATTTTTTACTTCTTCTCCCATCAGTATACCATATATAGCTAATGAACCCAAGTCATCTTCTCCTTCCGCTTCTGCTCCACCTATTAACCCTGTCATATATTGTAAAGCTGCCGCCCAGTAGTAAAGTTTTAGGTCCGGTAGAGCCCATCCTCCTCTGTCCCGTGGAAGTGCCATGAATCTTGCTGCTCTCCTAGTTTTACCTTTAGACCAGATAAATCTATTAATCATTCGTTCGATTTTTTTAAACCAAAGGCTATCGAACCACAGCGGAATTGTCCTAAACAGATATAGAAATTTCGGCAGTATTAGCATTTTAATGATATTTACTCTGCCAACCAGTGTGAGATGTAGGTTATTAAGTCTATCTAGCTCTTTCTCCACTTTACGTATAATGGGGTCTATATTTAACTCTACTAGCTTTCCTAATTCCGTAGTTATAATTATACCCAGATACGTTCCTGTTTGTACCACCCGTGGATCCTCACATATAGCCTTATTATTTTTTATAATTTGTGTTTTTCGAGTGTTCAGAGAGTATCCTGACACTTTCCCAAATTCTTTAGCCTCCAGCTCCACATGTCTAATAGCCTCTGTGGGTAATGGTGTTACAACAGCCACGTCATCGGCATAGGCTAGTATCTTACAATCCCCCCTAGGTGTGGCCACTGGAGGTATACTCATATGTGCTTCTAATCTACGTATCAACGGGTCTAAATATACTGCAAATAGTAACGGGGAACACGGGCATCCCTGCCTAGTACCCCTATTTATTTTAACTTGTTCCGTTGTTCCCGAATTTATTCTGATCGTGGCTACTGGGTCCCTATATAAGGTCTTTATTGCTGTAAGAAAACCTTTTCCAAACCCCATTCTTTCCAATACACTCCACAGATATACCCAGGATACACGATCAAATGCTTTTTCAGCGTCTAGCAATAAAACCGAAAATGGCTCCCCACTAGCCTCCATTTTATCCATAAGAGTTATTAGTTTTCTTGTATGGTGCGTAGTCCCTCGTCCAGGTATAAATCCATGTTGGGTAACAGTTACTAATGGTGTTATTACACTGGCGAATCTTATTGCCAGCGCTTTTGAATAGACCTTAGTGTCGGTGTTCATGAGCGTAATTGGTCTATACGACCCCGGTTCAGTGGGTATCTTTCCTTTCTTTAAAATAACGACTATTTCAGCCCCGGACCAGGAGTTTGGTATTGACATTCCTTTCTGTGCTAGTTTCATAGTACGTACCATATCTTCCCCTAGCTCCTCCCAGAACACCTTGTAAAACTCTAGTGGAATCTTGTCTGGCCCTGCCGCTTTTCCGGATGGTAAACTCTTCAAAGCACCTTTTATTTCCTCTTGGTCTAATGGGTTGTCTATCCTGTGCTTCTCTATTTCATCCAGCTCGACCCCTTCATAGTGATTCAAGTATTCCATTATATCTTTGGGCTCTTTTACATCATTTTCATTATATAAATTCGTATAAAAATTCCTAAAGACTTCTCTTATTTGTTTCACATTTGTTACAATTCCTCCTGAGCTGTCCTTTATTGCTTTTATCTCTCCGAATGATACTTTCTGCCTTACTCTAATGGCTAACATTTTACCAACCCTTTCACTCATCTCATAGGAGTTCTCTCTATTAACCACATATTGTTTTGCCGCCTTCACTGCTATACATTCTTCTGCTTCCATTCGCAGTTTCGCAAGCTTCATACGAACAGGATCTAATACACCTCCATTACTACTCTTGTCTGGTCTATTACTTAGTTCTTCCTCCGCTAATAATAATTCTCTCTTTAATCCATCATTTCTCTCCCTCTCCTGTTTCCTTCTCCTAGCCCCGAAGCTAATAGTCTCCCCCCTCACCCCTGCCTTAAAACAATCCCATACTGTCCCTACAGCTGCTGTATCTCTATTTGTTGTCATAAACTCATTTATCCAGCTCTTCATGTGTTTAATATATGCCTCATCCTCCAACAGTGCCTTTTCAAATGTCCACTCTGAGACCCTCCTTGCTACTACCAATCCCTTTAAGGTGACAATTAGGGGATTATGGTCCGCAAGTACTCTTGGTAATCTCTCAATTCCTGCACCATCTATGCCTTGACTGCTAATTAAAAAATAATCTAATCTTACACTAACTTTATGTGGTGCTGAGTAGTACGTGTACCCGTCTTGTCCTGGATTAAGAGTATCCCAAACATCCAATAGCCCATTATTCCTAGCTAAGGAGCAAACTGCTTGGAACACTCTTTTCTTCCTTCCTTTATACTTAACTGGAGGTCCCAGCCCCAGACACAATCCCCCTGCACCGTTAATATTAAAATCCCCTCCTATCACTACATATGGGGCCCAAGTCGCCAACTCAATGTCGATTTCTTCAAAGATTTCCGAATCATCTCCTGTAGACCCATAGATAGAACCTAGGGTTACCCACCGTTCTCCTATCAAGCATTCTATTAAGGCCCACCTTCCCCAAGCATCCTCCCATTTTTTCCTGGTAGTGATGTCTCTTTGTCTTGCCATTACAGCCACCCCCCTGTTTCTGGCCCCCTGCCTGGAGTGAGCTATAACGGTAAGACCTAGCTGGTCAAGCAGTTGAATTTCGGACACCTGTATATGTGTCTCTTGAAGTATTAAAAAATCTAGTCTTAGGCTTTTAATCAAGACAGCCACCTTCTGCCTTTTTAATTTATCATTTAAACCGCAGACATTCCACGTCATTATTCGGGTGCTCATCCTGGTTTTCTGGGTAATCTATCCTTAGTGTTACCTATACTAAAATGATTCCTTACACAAATTAGGCTAACAGCCATATACAACTCACATAGTTTCTCTGTTTTATTGATCCTTATATTCCAGGTCACTTTACCTCTGCAAAAATACCAGTTTTTTTGTTGTTGTTCCTCTCCCCCCCTTTCCCCCCCCTGAACCCCCACCCTGACTGTCCCACCCCCCCTACGGGCAAATAGGTCCATAAGACCTATGTGTGACAGCTGTGACTGCTCGGGACCACCGTGTCCCCTCCTACCCCTTTCGTTACCAAACTATACAAACAAGGTGAAACCTTCTTACAGCGTGCATATATACATTTCCATACAGTGCATTTCTCTATTCTTTGTTCTTCTTCTCAATTTTTATACAGACATATACATATTCTATCTTCTATTTTCCTTTGGGAACCAGAGCTACCGCTCGCTCTCTTTCAGCCTGCGTGTGAGACTGTGATTGATTCTGAGGATTCCTTTCCTTTAACCATGTCAGAAACTCAGCTGCTTTAATTTCTGAGTGGAAAATTTTGAACTGACCATCCCTTACCACTTTCAATCTGCTGGGGAACATTAGATATGCCTCGCATCCAATCTTTTGAAATGGTGATATCAGTTCCCGCAGCCTCCACCTCCGTTCTACCGTTACATGGCAGAAGTCTGGCCTAGCGAAGAATTCAACATCCTTATACCTACATTTAGCCTGTGGTTTCGCCTTCGCCATTATCTCCTCTCTCAAGAGATAGTTTCCTACGTAAATAAGTATCGCTCTAGGCTTATTTGAAACATCCCCCTTACGCTGTGTAAAAGGAAACCTATGGGCACGCTGAATCTCCGGCTCCCAGTCCCAACCTTTTATATCGGGAATTGCACCCTTGAGAAGCTCTATGACATAGGCTCTAACATCCTGCCCTTCTCTTCCTTCCGCAATACCCAAAAGTCTGATGTTGTTTCTGCGCTGCCTATTCTCAAAATCTTCCATCTTCCATAACATATCGGTAGTGGTCTTCTCTTGTTCCTGCCTAAATTCCTTCCAACCCTTTATTTCATCTTCCAGCCTCCCTGTTCTTTCTTCTACCTCTGTGACTCTGTCTGCCAGATCTACATATAATTTATTTACTTTACGGAGAGAACCTTGTATCTTTTTACTCTCTTGCCTGGCTCTACGACTTTCCACTCTCGCCTCGGTTTGTATTTGCTTCAGCATTGTAAACATCATTTCAAACACTTTTTGTGGTGTTTCCCCCTGGGGTTGACTCTGGCTCTGGTTCTGACTTCCCCTCTGTCTAGATCCTTGTTCCATACTTTACTCATGTGCCCCTAAAGTGACCATATTTTTATCTGCTGACCCCCCGCCAGACTCTTGATACAGCTGTGACGTAGCCGAATAGTCCCAATCAAGTCTCTTTGCGACATCAAGATTCATAGCGTGAGGGGGCAAGATGGCCGCTGACAGGCTGTAGGGAGAGGACGTGTTCTCCCTTCTCCCCATGAGACCGCTTACCGAGTGAAAGGTGATGCGCGTTTTCAGGTTTGGCGGACTGCATTTTTTTTCGGAAGCATAGACCCATGCATGTGGAAAAGAGGACAAGAAGGACAAGAAGACATGCTGCATAGTTTGAAAGGGATTTTCTCGACTGCTGTTGCAACGGAACACACTCCGTATACGACTACAGCCTCCTCTACGGCGGGTTCAGTGTTGGCGCGGTCATTGGATGTAGCAAGTCAGCTGATGGTGAAGGCTTTTGTTTGGAGACAGAAGCGATATCGAAGGGCGGTAGACGCCGTATTCAGCTTGTGGCGGACAATGGCTCCGAAGATTGCCAGGAGCCTGAGGGACGAGAAAGAGAAAGCTGCCTGGAGCGAGTCAGACGCTCCGGCAGCTAACCTTCGAGCGAAGAAGCTGATGCGGTCGCAGGAAAAGCGGGAGGAGTTGCGCATTGCTGCCGAGCAGGGTAAGAGCGCCGGCAGGAATAACGAGACTGACAACATGGCGGGAGAAAAGAAGAAGAAGAAGGAGAAGACTAAGGCGGCATTTAATAAAGGAAAATCCTCAGCACAGGCGACCATGAGACAACCTTCAGTGTATGAGGCGTTTTTACCTGCTGGTACTGCCAGTGCGTGTGGGATATCAGAGGGGGTATTAGCTGCCGAGTCAATCCCAGCAGAGCCTGCTGCAAGTTTACCGAGTGCCCCCACAGCTCAGCACTTGATTGAAGGCGGGCTTACAACAACGAATCCACATGGCCCCAAGACAACCGCAGAGGTAACTGATGGTGTGAATGCGCAAGGAATGGGTGACGTGGCTGCTGCACCGCCAGTAGGGGTAATGACACAGAAGCAGGGGCAGGAGCAAGGGAACACTAGGAGAGAGAGTGATACCCAAGTGGAGCAAGTGGTTAAAGAAACTTGCAATGGAGAAATGCTGGCTCCGCAGGAAATAGAAAAAGAAGCGGTAGTTGATGTCGGCAGTGTTAGCCACCAGGCTGAGGAAAATACTATGTTCGCTGATGCCAATAGGACCCCTGCACTAACAGAGGTATTGTCAGAAGCTCTAATAGAGAGATCCAGAGCTGTTACCCTGGATGAAGTTAACACTAAAAATCTGGCAGTTATTGAAGGAGAGATGAACTCTGCACTTAATATGAATAGCCCAGTCACAGCGACAGTAGGAAAGAACACGGCTACTTTAATTACTGATGGCACAGTGGTAATACCAGGTTCCCCAACTGATGAATGTTTTTTCTCCGTAAACGAGGGAGAGGGCGATGAGGATGAGGAGGTGGTCGGAGAAGAGGAGGGGGATTCAGAGGACTCCTCTAGCGCTGAAGAGACAGAGAGCGACCAAACAGTGTCGGGGTTAGTGGCAGAAACTGTAGCCACATCAGAGTCTGGAGAGGCTTCAGTCCAAGAACTATCTGCAAAGCGTAGATCGAAAATTTTGACTAAAAAACGGAGAAAAGTAAAAGACACTGGGAGTTCTATGAATCTTGATGTCGCAAAGAGACTTGATTGGGACTATTCGGCTACGTCACAGCTGTACCTTTAGACACTCTAAGGATAAATCTTGTCTACAGTTAATCAAGCAATTAAAATGCAAATATAATACTATAGTTACCAAAAGAGCCCATATTGGTGTTCAGGCGCAGAAATCCAAAAGGTTATTGTTAAGAATCGAGCTGGGTAGATTCTCGCAGCTACATTAAAATTTCAAGATTTCTCCTTTGAGTCCTCTCAAATCTCTTCTATTACTGTTCACTCTGGCTCTAAAAAATTTCAGACTTGGGAAATTCTCGAAGTCTTTCGTGATTTCTACAATAACTTATATACCCCTTCTAATCAGGCTTCTTTTGAGCAGTGTCAGGACTTCTTGAAATCTGTTCCGGTACAGTCGGTATCTGTGGACGATCGTAAGTTTTTTAAATGGCCCGATTTCTCCTGAAGAAATCATTGCCGCAATTAAAGCTACTCGTTCTGGGAAAGCCCCGGGGCCTGATGGCTACCCTATTTTGTTTTATAAAACGTTTCTCTCTGCGATTGTCCCCAAGCTTCAATCTGTCTTTGATACTTTTATTAAGGATGGGTCTGTTTCTGGTACAGCGGCTGATGCTACTATTGTAGTGATTCCAAAAGAGGCAAAAGATCATTCAGATCCCAAAAACTTCTGTCCTATTTCCCTTCTTAACATGGAGGCTAAGATTTTTGCCAAAATCCTATCCAAGAGATTAGAATCCTTCATTCCTAAACTTGTCCATCCCTCTCAAACCGGTTTTGTAAAGGGCCGTCTTGCGCGCGATAATATACGCACTTTTGCCTTATTCTCGGATCAGCTAAACGTTCTCACCTCCCTGCCGCGGCCTTGGCCCTTGACGCTGAAAAGGCCTTTGACAAGGCCTCTTGGCCTTTTCTTCGTGCTGTCTTGTGTGCACATAATCTTGGTGACTCCTTCATTAATATGGTAATGTCCCTATATTCTCAACCTAGAGCTAATATAAGAGTTAACGGTGCTACGTCGTACTTTTTTAATCTTCACCAGGGCACCAGACAGGGTTGTCCTCTATCTCCACTTTTGTTTTTATTATCCATTGATCCTCTCCTCAGATTGATTGAGATACACCCAGACATTAAAGGTTTTTCTTTTGGGCCTCATTGTATTAAAACTGCTGCGTACGCGGGTGATGTTCTTATTTTGTCAGATGATATTGCCTTGGCTATTCCTGCTATCTCGGATACCATTTCCCTTTTTTCAAAGGTTTCAGGGTACACCTTAAATATGGATAAGACTGAGATGTTCCCCTTGAATGCCTATTGTTTCCCTACGCATATGGGCTCTGCTGGTTTTAAATGGCAGTCTACGCTTTTAAAATACTTGGGTATCTATTTTTGTTCTACCTTATATGCCACTACTGCCTATAATGAATCCCAGACTATTCTTAAAGTGTGGCGACTTTTGGACACTTGGTCTCCGAAACACATTTCCTGGTGGGGTCGCCTTCAGACTCTTAAAATGATGATAACACCCATTATTAATTTTGTATTCTCTATGCTCCCGGTAAAGTTATCAGATTCCTTCTTTTATGAACTTGATGTTCTGACCTCTAAATTTTTATGGAATGATAAAAGGGCTAGAATTGCTTATAAATTCTTGCGGAAACCTTATTAAATGGGAGGATGCAATCTTCCTGATTAGGAAAAATACCAAACTGCCTTTTTGGCGTCTCAAGGTGCTCTATGGTTCTCTTCACCCCCAATTCATGTTCCTTCCTGGTTGTTAATAGAGCAGGAATTGGCTTCTCCATTACCGACTGCCTCCTTTTGCACTGCGTCTACCTTGCCCATCCTGTTCTCTCACTCTATAATTCTAGATACTCTTGCTGCAGTCCGGAAAGTCGACAAGAAAGTGGCGATTCCACTTCACAAATCTAGGTGGTCATATATTTGGCGGAATTCTAAAATTAAAATTAATATTACTCCCACTCTCATGTCTTATTGGGCAGCTAAGGGGATCTTGCTTGTTAAACATCTTTATGGTTCAAATATTGAGCCACTACCTTTTTCCGCCTTGGCTCAACAACATTCTTTAACTAATTTGGATTTTTATACTTTTCTCAAAATCAAAGTAGCACTTGCTAAGGTGCGTCTTCATCCTACTTCTCCTAAGATTAATCTCTTTCAAATATGGACTAAATCTGGTCACGTAGCCTCCAAAATCTATACATTTTTATCATCTGTTTCATTACCTACGCATACGGTTGCTCAACAAAAATGGTTGCACCATTTTGATCATGGAGTTACGGATCATATTTCTTCAGACACCTGGCAGCTGATTGGTAAACTTTCTCTTCGCAATAAAATCGCCCCATCGTTAATGCAATCTAAATTTTTTTCCGTCAACCTTCTTCATTGGACTCCTGTTCGTTTGCATTCGCTCAATCTCAAAGATGATAACTTATGTTGGAGCTGTGGTTTATTGACGGGCGATTTTCCGCATATGTTTTTTGAATGCTCCCTCCTCCAACCATTTTGGGACCTCATTCATAAACATCTCATGCTCATCTTTGGTATTAAGTTCCAGCTCTCTTTTCCATTAATTCTATTAGGTCCATTAGCTGCCCCTGTTCCTCTCCCCTTAGAGCCCATGGAATTACAGTTGTTGGATCTCCTATTGACTATTGCAGTGAAAGTCATTCTTATGGAATGGAAATCCTTTTCCTCTGTTTCTTATCATACTTGGTGGGCTTGGGTTTCCTTTTTACGAAGTGCTCACACTTCGGTCGATCATGCTCACCTCTCTCCATCTATTTCTAGTGGGGTTTGGAAGGCATTGGATAACTATATGGATTTGTCATCAAAAGGGTTGGTTGACCAATATCCTTTCGATTTGTCTGGTTGAATGGTGTCTTGTTTGTCAGGTTAGTCCATTGGAAATCCTTCTCTCCTTCCTTCTTCTCTTCCTTTCCTGTCTTCTCTCCTTGTCCATCTTTTCTCTCTTTCTCTCTTTCTTTCTTTTTTCTTTTTTCTTTCCCTCCCTTACCCTGATTATACCAGCTGATAGTGATACTCTTGATTGTTGATTCTGGCTAAGGTACTACTTCCCCTTACCTAATTCATTTTTCTGTTTTTGGCAGGCTACTTTTGTTTAGGGATGCATTTGCTATGCTTATTTTTGAATTTCATCCTCTGATTGCTTTTTATCTGGTGTCAATTGTATCACTTTTATTTGTATTCTGTATCTTTTTTTTGCTTCTTTATAAAATAAAATTCTTTGAAATGAAAAAAAAGATACTCACTTTGGATTGACTCAAAATACCTTCTTAATTTAGGAGTTCATTGTCATTTTGCGATCTTTCACAAATGGTACATGTATAGCAGGCAGTTAAAAAATATACAACACTTGTTAGTGGATTTCTAGTGTAATCACGCTTCAATAGAATTTGCCAATCAAAATAATTCACTCCAGGCAGGATCTTGTACAGTTACTCGTCAAGTGAGAATTGTTCTTTTTCATCCTTGTCCATTGGTGTGGATTTTCCAGCTATACATCCTACAGAATGTAACTCCTTTAACGTTGGATAAGTTGTCTTAGTGCAAGCTTTATTTGAACTGACTGTAGATCTGGCTGCACACCACCTTAACTTAAGTGAACTAAACAAGCTGTGCACCATTGGGAATTCCGAGAAACTCGCGAGGTAAGGTGGGTTTTTATACCACGGGAAAGAACTGCTATGGTTTATCTGAGGATAGTGCTCCACATTCGTGCTCGCCATTTGGCTGAGTTGTTCAGTTTTTAACTGGTCAAAAATGTATTACATGAAAATTCTACGAATCCCTAATGCTAGGGTCTATTATGCACTTTACTGCTAGTCAAAGGCTACATAATTGTCTCTCGATTAGAATGTACTTTACACAGAAGGCTTCATATTCCAATAGGAAATTGTCAGTCTCTAAAATCAAGAGATCTAAAATGACTCTTTGGGGCATATTTACAAGAAAGTGGCGAAGTGTATCGTTAAGCCAAGCAGGCTAACCACAAGCTTCGTCACTTTAAAAACGCTTGACTGCACCATGTTCTCTCGGATATGGCGCAGCCATGAGTTTCCAGCTGCGCTGGCGCTAAATTAAGCTGCCTAGTGCAAGGGTGCCTATGCTGAGGGGAAGATTGTTTATGTGCATAAAGGTCCCCCTTCCTGCACATCAACAATCTTTAAATGCTGTGTTGTAACTTCTATGTGTGCTGCTTAATTCAGCAAACATAGAAGATGCAAAACAGCATTTAAAAAAAAAAATATGTTCAGGAAGGGGGACCTTCATGCGCATAAACAATCATTGGCGTTTTGCAGTTTCTATGTGTGCTGCCCGCCTTAGCGGAGGAGCCTCCTCTGGAATCACTATTAGTTTGGAAAAGAGCTGACTGATTATATTGTATCACACACTGGGTTGCTTCTTGCAGTGCTGTGTGCTGCATATGATATGATCCATTTCAATGGGATGGACATGCGGGGTGAGTTTATCATTACAGAGAATCCCTGTGTTTTTTTTATTTTAAAGAGATGTCTGAGAGAATTTCCGAGCTATTTAGTTAATGCTAATAAAATATGCCGTGTTTTGTTTCAGAAATATTCGGGTGCAGGCTATTTCATAAAGAAATGTGCTATGTTTCAATCACTAATGCCGAAATTGTGAAATATTTATTAAGCAATGACATTTTAGGTAATAATAAAAAAGAATGAACATTTTTGTAAACCTGTACTACAAAGTGGAAACACGGATTCCATTTGGGGAAATTTCGTCCTAATGTATTTTGACACAAGAGCATTCACGCATCAGCAAATATAGTAAAGAGCATCTTAGCCAGTGTGCATTTCAATTTATGTATTCAAAGGAAATGCTAAAATATTCTGCAGTGCGTGCTTTCTTTTCATTAAAAAAATCTCTTACTGTGAATGATTCATTGCACACAATGCTCATTTTATTTTAACTGTTAGAACATTTTAATTATTTAAAAAATATGCTTCTCCTCAGTGGAAACCTATTTGCACCTCTGTGTTCGATCAAATGGTACCAAAAAAATACCAGTTACATTTAGAAGAGGGACTTTCGAAAATGTATAATGTTCTTTGCTTTGGGCATGGCCATGTTTGCTTGAACATAGCTCATAGCTGAATGTTTAAATGACAAGAAATGATACACACAGAGTTTTCTTCTGAACTTTTGCATTTTTTACAAGGGATAAATGTTTTTTTTTCTCAAGTCCTAATTTCATTTTAATTTTATTATAGGTTTGATTAAAAATGTTGAGAAAGAAAATTAACAAAACTTGCAATTAATTTTCTTGTCAAAAGAACAAAACTAGATTATGTGAACAACTATTTAAAAAAAAACTTAAAAGACTTGATGAAAAAGGCATGAACACTTTGTAGGAGATGAAACTATTTCAATGACTTTTGCCATTCTCCTTTTAGTTAATATTAACACAAATATCAAGCATTGAAAACTTTCAGTGCTGGACATGGAACGCCTTTCTCTTTTGTGTTTTTTCGCATATCATTAGGAAAGCTACCTTCTTCCAGAATAATTCCCCTGAACTCTTTCATCTAAAGTAAATGTTGTTACTTGGTTAGGGCCTGGTTATGATGGCAGTAAGACCACCACTGACGGAGCTCAAAGTTCAATGGATATCGTATGTAAATAACGACACAATGGAACTAGGTGTTTTCAGAGTACAAGTGTCTCCAACAGTCTCTTGGGATGGAGCCCTGCTATACCGGCCACCAGGCCCTAAATCCAAATTCATTTTCACCTCGGCTTTGACAGAACTCACTGCAATGCAGGCTATAACCTCCAAGAACTTCATACTTCTGGGGGATTTTAACTTTCATGGCGAAATCGAAGACAACCCAGAAGTGAAGGCGCTCCTTTCAAACTTGAGCGTCATGGGACTTACCCAGAAGGTGCTAGGTCCCACACATTCTGCAGGCCACACCTTAGATCTCATATTTACGAATTCACAACACCTGGAAGTACAGCAGTCGCTGCTGCTCATTTGGTCAGACCACTATCTGGTCCAATTCTCTCACAAATTTCAAGTAGGACCAAACAATAAGGTCAATCCCCTATACCAACGAGGAAAATATAAAAGACCTTGGCACAAGCTGACGATGGATAGCTTTGCGAAACCATCTGTTCCATATAAATTGAACAGATGGATCAAGACCCCTCAGCCATGCTACATAGTTTTAATCTAGCCCTAACAAAAACTTTGGACATAGTGATCCCACAAAAAAAGGTGTCTTTGTCGCCAAGGGGACCCTCAGCCCCATGGTACGCAGACGAGCTTAGGTCTCTAAGAACAACATGCAGAGCATTAGAGAGGAAGTGGAGGAAGGGAAAACTATTAGGAGACAGGACAACTTATAAAGCCGCTCTAGCTCACTATCATCAAGAAATAAAAAAGGCTCGATGCTCCTATATCTAATATCAAATAGAAAAGTAAAAAAACTCGACCAAAGCTCTTTTTAATATTGTCAGAGATTTCTCCTCACCTTCAGTATGCAAACAATCACCAGCAGAGTCACAGGACTTATGTGATTCCATAGCATACTTTTTTCATGAAAAAATTGAAAATATCTACTCAAATTTTTCGGACCAGGACACTTACAAGATACAAGCAAATGAAAAGTCGGATAATTTTCCCACACCTAACAGAGCTTCGCTCAACCACTTTAACCACATTTCACTTGCGGAGACAACGAAACAGCTAGCAGTAGCTAAATCAGGCTCTCCGCAGGACATCTGCCCACCTACCACAATGGCCCTCTTGTCCTCTGTATGTGCTCCTGTTATCCAACGAATTTTCAATGTATCTATTGAAACAGGCCTCATTCCTAGGGCCTGGAAAGAGGCTTCCGTGCGGCCTATTTTGAAGAAGCCTACC
Source organism: Lissotriton vulgaris (assembly GCF_964263255.1). Classification (NCBI taxonomy): domain Eukaryota; kingdom Metazoa; phylum Chordata; class Amphibia; order Caudata; family Salamandridae; genus Lissotriton; species Lissotriton vulgaris. Next base: position 15,457 of record NW_028241507.1, on the reverse strand, counting down.
TCAGACCCACTGGAGCTAAGTAATTACCGACCGATATCCCTGCTCCCTTTACTGGGGAAATTGCTGGAATCTAATATAAACATCCAGCTCAGTCAATATCTGGAAGCAAATGATCTGCTGAACCCTTCCCAGTCGGGCTTCCGACCAGGGTTCAGTACAGAAACTGCAACACTAGCGGTCACTGACTCGCTAAGAGCACCCTCGATGCCGGCGGCACTGCAGTCCTGATCCTCTTAGATCTCTCCGCGGCCTTTGATACGATATACCACCAAAGGCTGGCGGAGAGACTAGGCGAGTGTGGCATCGGAGGCACCGCCCTACAGTGGCTGAAAGATTTCCTAAGGGACAGATTGCAAACCACTATGCTAGGACCATTTGTCTCAAAAAGGAAATTCCTGCTGGACAAGGGGGTGCCACAGGGATCGTGTCTTAGCCCCACCTTATTTAATATTTATCTATCCCCCTTGGCAAAACTCATCCAATCCTTCGGCTTTGAGATTATCTCCTATGCCGACGATACGCAGCTACTGTTTCCAATTGGCAACAACATCCTGAATGAGAAACAGCGCTTCATGAACGGTATGCTGGCAATCGCAAATTGGATGAGGGAGCAGTGCCTACAGTTGAACCCGGGAAAAACAGAGCTAATGCTCCTAGGAAAATCTGCACATCTCTGACGGGTAACATCCTTTACAACGAGACTTTTACCACGAAGTGCCTTTACGACGCAACTTTTACAACGCAAACCATTACAACGCATTGCGCTGGGGGGCGCTCTAGGATAGCGAATAGGTTTAATTTACTATCCAACACCTTGCCTACTATCCACGGGGACTGGAGTTGGAATAGTAAATTAAACTATTCACTATCCAGCGCCCCAAAGCACTATGAGTTGTAAGGCCATGCGTTGTAAAAACCGCGTTGTAAAGGCATGCGTGGTAAAAGCATGTGTTGTAACGTCATTCATCCCTCTGGACTGCTGATTGGTGGCCCCCCAAACTGGGTGATGCCCCAAAACCTTCCACCTCCGTAAAAATCTTAGGAATCCAATTGGATGCTTGATATGAAGGACAACATAAAGAACATTACAGGCTCATGCTATTACAATCTACGTCTACTGCGTAGTGTCATCCCCTACCTACCCCTGGAACATCGGAGAACCGTAGTGCAGGCGATGATACGAAGTAGGCTGGATTATGGTAATGCCCTACTGGCAGAGGTTGGAACCACAGCCCTATCCAAACTACAGGTAATACAGAACACGGCCACCAGAATGGTCTTGGACTGTCCTCCTAGAACTCCATCTCACCCGCTTCTAAAACAGCTACACTAGTTGCCAATTCAAAAGCGCTCGGTGTTTAAGATCTGCTGTTTGTCCTTCAAAGCTCTTAGAGGCGAGGGCCCAGTTTACCTCAGAAATAAGCTCTTTAAGCATTCGAGTGAATGTAATCTGAGATCCAATTCCCTAGCCCTTTTGAACATTCCCCGGATTCGACTCACCCGCACAGGTGGCAGAGGGTTCTCGTTTGTAGCACCTAAATATTGGAATTCGCTTCCTTTAATGCTGCGGGAATGCACAAATTACTTATCCTTCAGGAAAGATCTAAAAACGTGGTTGTTCTGATCCTCCTCTCCCCGCCTTTTCCCTTTTGTCGGTTTTCCCTTCAGGTAAAGCGCTGAGATGCCCCTGGGTGATTCATGCGCGATACATTTATTTATTTTTTTTAAAACTGACAATGGCGGACAGATGGTTCTCGGTCGGAAAGACCAACCACCACGCATCCAACGGGCTCAAGAAGCCCGTCAGTGTGTCGGAAGCAGCCATAATCCCTACAATGGTGGCGGTGACTGCCAGGCACCACCGTAGGATTATGATGTCCCTCCCCGACAGCCGTTTCATGTTCGTTTACCAGCCATGAAAAGGCTGACAGAAAGGGACATTGTGGGCACATTGCGAACCCCCCTTTCCCTCTGGCCCTTAGTTTCGGTGTTGGGGGGCACCTATGGTGTCCCCTTACATATACCTGCACCATGTGGAAGGCACCACATAGTGCCTGCCATTTAGTGCAGGGATATGTAATGTATCCCCTTTTTACATTGTGGCGTGTGCTGCAGCCAGCAGCACCCCCAAAATGCAAAAGATAGGCATTGTGACCGCCATAGTGGAGATTGCATCATAATGCCTCCATCGGGACTGCTGAGAGCCAGTCCGGGGGTCCTGTTTACGATAGGGTGGTGAGCGGAAGAAAGTCCGCCCTCCATCCTAATCAACCCCTTCATTTTTTAACCTTGTGGACTGAGCATCTGCTTGACAAATGAGTAGAGCCCAAGTGCTGTGAACAGCCTTTCGTGCTGATAACATCCAGTGGGTAAGACTGACTGTAGATGCCATGAGATATGGATAGCATTCTATTCTTAAATCCTGACAAGTAAAATACAGTGTTTCTGTAGGGTTCCATTCAATTACGGGAAAACTCCTGAAGAATACCGCCCTATACAATTACAAGTTTTACTGAGGGTTTAAATGCACCCAGTAAAAGCCAATGTGTTTATGTGCACCGTTTCCATGTGTGCAGAAACAACCCTAGCATCTGGAACTGTATGTGGTATGACATTTGCTGTTTTAAATTTACTTTTGTGACATAAAGAATCAGGAAAACTGGCATTAAAAAAAAAAAATTAAAGTACACTTACAATAGACAAAAAATCCTTGTATGTTGGATTTCCCACTGCTGTACATTTGGGTTAGTAGTGGGAAATGAGATGTTCTAGGGGCATGCATAATCCAATCAACTTCACTAACTGTAAGCTTGCCCTTACATACACGACATTTTTCATGTGTACTTCCATCTTGGAGTTACTTTAAAGTTACTCCTTAAGCAGAAGGGGGTAACTGTGTTTTCAGAGAGGGGGTAAGAAGAAAGACACCTACATTTTACAGTGACATATGACAATGAGTTTTTACACATGAGACAACATTTCTCCTTTAGTGGTAAAGGAGAAAATGGGAAATTTGAAAAAGAAAAATTATCAGGGGGTTTGTCTTGAAAATCACTTATAATATCCACAAACATTTAAGTGACTATTCAAAATTATTCTCCGTGGTCGCCCTCACCATGGAAGCACTGTTAACGTTGTTCCAAGACGTCAAAATAAATAATTCAAAGTTTGGAAAGGATCGGGTAATACCGATTTCATAAGGGTTTCAGAGAACGCTTTCCTCCATAGCGAAAATATTTTCGTTTTTCAGTAGCTAAAAGAAAAAATGTGGAAATGCACATTTTCCAATGACTTACTCATGGGGATTTTACAGCTAGTAAACAACTTGCAGGAGTATCTATTTAGCTAGCTGTAATACTCCTGAAAACTTAGTACAATGTCAGATTTCCACAACAACTCCTAGGCACTTCTGTATCTCCAAAACATTGGAAATCTATTACAAATGTAAGAGGCAAACTGCGTGATTAGATGTTCAACTTAATGATACCAGGCTTTGCCTTTGTGAATCGACCTTGTATTATGATTCCCAATTATTTTATGGCAAAGGATTCATTTCAGAGAACCAGAAAGCCACGTTTGAAATCATGTCAGCCATATTTAAGTAGTTTATGGTACAAGAAGCAAACACAAACAAATCTAAAGAAATGGGGATCTTAGTCTTTTTGACAGGCAGTTTGAACTGATGTGAGGAGATCATTGGATGCAGGCCATCACACTTCAAGGTTTCAATTTCTTCTGTGATGTCTAAAAGAGCAAATTAATTATGGCGTTTCCTAAAAAATCAAGACCTTCCTGTGACGAATGAAGTTGACAAAGCTGATTTTTGACAGTTGTCCTTTGTAGATCTATTAATTGACAAGTGTTACTGTGTGTAGCATATCTTCATTCTTCACACATAATCATCTGTGAAAATGGATGATTCACATGAAGAGGCATAGCTTTCTTCAGAGCACTGAACAAAGGATAGTAATTTAAAATGCATATTTAGCAGCAATCTTTGTATATCTAAAAGACAACCACATTGACATAAGGGTGAAAACCGAAATAAACAATGTGTGACAGCATCATTGAAGGAAAGGATCATCGGAAAATATGCAAGTAAAACCCAACATGCCTAGTGTAATAAGTGAAGTGAAAAACCTTTGGTCAATCAAAAACCCCTTTAAAGAAAATATTAGGATATCAATTGGAACTCGAATATGAAATATTTTGGGACTCATTAATGTTTTTTTTTTTGCCATAGAGAATTTGAGCTGCCCTTTGGCAAATGAAAAGGGCAAGAATGCACTGTATCTATTAGATACGGCGCATTCCTGTGCCTTTTCGCCTGCGCTGGCACACAATGGGCTGCTGTGCATCAACGCAAGCAACTTTGCACTATGGTGCAAGGGTGCCTGCGTTGCGGGGATGATTATTTTTGTGCAGGAAGGAAAGGGGGCACATATAAGGCCATGAAAAGCCACTTAACGTGGCTTTACATGGCCTTATAAATATGCCAGTTGCACATTGCGCCACCAGAACATCAAAAAAATGACATTTCGGCGGCGCAATAGTGCTAGTAGGGCCTCGTAAATGAAGCCCTTTGTTTAACGATATTCAGCACAAGTGTGTAAAATATCTAATTAGTTATTGAAAAATCAGATTATTCATTATTCACAGAATCAGGACTCCAAAATGTTTTCATTTGTGGGGGATATTCTGCCAGTACAGTGCCATCATTTGCAACATTCAGGATTAGAACAGGGGACTGGTGTTTAGTGGATATGGAGTGGGGCAACCTGCAATGCGTTGTGTGACTTACAAGTGGTGCCCCCAAACCACGGTACAGTCACCGGTGTCAGTGGGCAGTGACCTCGTCAGTGAGACCAGGGTGGTGGAGTAAAGCGAAGTGGTGTGGAGTCAGTGCACACAGGTTGCTGTGCAAGCGTCGGCTCGGTGGCGGCTACAGTCGTCGTCGACGTTGAGACCAGGGCTGCATGGGAAATGTGGTGGTGCCCTCTGCAGTGCCTTTAGGAAACAGAGCCAGCTGTGGTGTCCGTAGCAGTATCGGCTGCTTTCCCCCTCTGTGGCAACTTAAACCCATGGCTCGCGAGGTGGTACCCAGAGGTAAGTGAAGTCTTTGATGTCCCCGAGAATTTGTCAACAGGAGGAAAGCTCTATTTCAAGCCCATGAGGATACTCAGCAACAAGTGAAGAAAGTTCAGTCCAGTCCTTTCACTGCCGAAGGCAGAAGCAGCAACTGCAGGCCAACCCAGCAAAGCGACAACACAGCATAGGGGCAGTACTCCTCCTGGCAGTTCTTCCAGCTCTTCTTCTTGGCAGGTTCCTTGATCCAAGAAAGTTCTAACATTCTGGCATCTGGGCCCCAATATTTATACTGCATTTATCTTTCTTCTCTTGAGCAGAGAGTGTATGTGCTTAGTACAAACCAGTTTGGTCCTCTGTGGCCCAGCTTCCCGGCAAGAGGTGGAGACAGCATTGTCCAAGGCAGACAAGCCAATTAAGTTGTAAGGAAATCTCCCACTACTCTAAAAGCAGCCCAGTTCTATTCAGCTCAGCCCTGACTCATTCAGGAAATGCAGAACCCCCCCAAGTGGCTGTCTGAAGAGAATGAACAACCCCAGCCCCTGTCACTCCAAAGCCAGACAGTCAACCAACAACCCGGCAGAGTCACATAGGATGGCTAAGAAAAAAAAAACTACTTTCTAAAAATGGCATTTTCAAACACAGAACATAAAAATCATTCCAAATTCTATCCTATGGGACAGATAGCCTTTCAACAGTGAAAAACGAATTACAACGTGCAACACTATCAGGACATGTCACACACATCAGTACATATCCTACCTTTCACATACACTGCACCCTGCCCATAGGGATACCTTGGCCTACCTTAGGGGTGACTCACATGCAATTAAAGGGAAGGTTGGTGCTTGGAAAGTGGGTTCACTCGCCAAGTCGACATAGCAGTAAAAATTGCATGCAGACACTGGAGTGGCAAGTCTGAGAAGCCTTTAAAAGGCTGCTCGTGTGGGTGGCACAATAAATGCTGCAGACACACTAGCAGCATTTTATTTACAGGCCAAGGCACTCTCAGTGCCCTTTACTAGACACCTACCAGTAAAATCAAGTATGCCAATCATGGAAACACCAATCCATAATACAATTTACAATAGGAGCAATTGCATTTTAACACTAAACAGCAGCGAAAAAGAGCAAAGATACACTAAACCAGCAAAAATAGAGTCACAACCAGGAGGTCAGAAAGCAAAAAGACAGGGGAAACACGCCAAAAAATGTCAGGTCTAACATTTGTAACATGTTTAAGGAGGCACTTGAACTAAAATAGAAAGGATGTGTGTCTAAGTAGTTTTATGTCAGCTTATTGGCATGAAAATCAGCCATCATTAACAGCACTGACCAAACATACTGTACAAACAAACCATTATTTTGTTATAGGGCCACTTTTTTCTTGAGAGGAACCTGTGTTTTGAAATATGATCATTGCAAGTAGCAATGGAATGAGTTATTTGCCAAGCAAGGCTAAATATTGTATTGCCCTTCACACACTGAAGTGGTACTTCCTAAGTAGTAGTTGCACGATATAGCTTGCGATTGTTCTAAAAGAGACCATGGTTCATGAGGTATGCGATTCACAGTATTCAGGCAAGCAAGCCATTAAAGAGGTAGCATGAGGAAATGTTCCTCTATGAAGATGCATATCCATTTACCTTGAAGAGCTACATGGAATGTTAATGGCATTTCTCATATAAAAAATTGTACTGAAGCATTTCCATTAAACTGCTTAAAAGTAGAACTATACACAAAGAAAAGCAGAAGTATAACTAAAAGAGTTTTCCATCTTCTATGCTTTGTAAACCAGAAAATGTTTTTAGCAAAATAAATGTTGTACCTCAAGCCATATTGATGTTGTGTTTTCCCTTGTAAACCTTTCCCTCTTCAGCCCGATTGTTCTGATGCTCTGCACCAACACTTAATTTTCAACATTGCCACACATCAAAGCAGTCACATGCTGGAGCTGTTTGCGTGATTTAAAGATGAACTGAACAATAGTTGTTTACTAATTCAATATACATTAAAAACAACTAATACCGACCTGCACAGACCATTCTTGAACCTTTGGGAACAGCCGCATCCCATGCAGGTAAGAGCGGCGGGGCAGAAGGGCCAAGTTGGGGGGGGGGGGCTTGACAGATGACCATGAGGGGAAATTAAATAAATAATTCATTTTCGTCTTCTATTGAAATCTTTCCCCACCCAGCCCACCTCTGTTACCTGCACTAGGCACAGCTGTTTGGGAACCTTGAACACTCTGCATTGCCTCAATTGTGGAAGTGTGATGGTTGGTAGTTCTGTAGGTACATTAGTTGGCAGTGTTGGCAGTGGCAATGGGTAGTGCAAGCTGCAGCAGCTTCTTGATGACAGCCCTGGCCCTTATTTATTTATTTTTTTACAAATTAAGCTCAATAAGCTCTGAAGGGTTAAGTCCACTTCATCCATTGATTAAACAACTAAAACCGGCCTGTACAGGCCATTCTTGAAGCTTTGGGAACAGCGGTAGCCCATGCAGGTAAGAGTAAATGTATGTAAATGTAAATGTAAATGTATTGGCATTTATATAGCGCACTACTTACCCGTAGGGTCCCAAGGCGCTTCGACCGCTGCGAAACCCTTCCTGGCTTCCCTGAGAGATGGTCCCTTAATGGGTATCTCCAGGGTGAGACCAGGCATCCCCGGCGGTCTGGTGGGGCCGTAAGTGAAGATGAGGCAAGCTAATGCCCAGAGTTGCCGAGTGTGATCGCTGATCAGAGTGGGCACCGAGGCGAGAGAATTATCGAGTCCGCTGACCCTGGTCCAGAAACCTGCCGCGCCAGGAATCGAACCCTGGTCCTGGGCCGTCCTCTGCTCTCGGGTCTGCCGCCTCTAACCAGTGAGCCACACTACTTCACTAGTGACAGGGTGGAGGTGCCAGGTTGGGAGTGGGATCGACAGAAGATATTGAGGGAAAATTAAATATATAAATAATTTATTTTCCCTTGTCTTCTGTCGAAATCTTTCTCCAACCGCTCTTACCTGCATGGGCCATGGTGGTTTGTAAATGTAAATTGATACTTGTATAGCGCACTACTCACTCACAAGGGTCTCAAGGCGCTTGCACGAATACCGCTGAGGAACCCATCCTGGCTTTCCCTCTGAGGCGTCCACTCCTGGGCACCCCCAAGGTGGAGGCCAGGCATCCTTAGCGTTGTGGGGGCCATTGTGGAGATTAAGTAAGCTATTGCCCAGAGTTGCAGAGTGGGACTCCATGATTGGAATAGGCACCGAGACGAGAATAATCAGGTCCGTGGAATTTTTTAGCCCAAGACCTGCCGAGGCGGGGAATTGAACCCTGGTCCCAGGCTAGACCTCTGCATCAGGGTCTGCCGCTCTCACTATTGAGCCACACTTGTGGAAGTGTGATGTTGGGAGTTCTGTAGGTATAGTCATTGAAAGTTTTAGCAGTGGCAATGGGTAGTGCAAGCTGCAGCAGCTTCTTGATGTCAGACCAGCCCTTATTATTGTTATTAGAAATGAAGCTCATTACGTTCTAAAGGGGTAAGTCCACTTCATCGATTGATTAACATTACTTTGAGTGAGGATATTCTGTCCCTTCACAAGGAGCACACCCATACATAATTTATTTCCCTTCTGTGTCAGTGACTACTGTAGCAATGTGTGCTTTTTGAGACCAAAATATTTTTTGCTTTAAACAATGCTTCTTTCCTTTCTTGTTTAATCTTATAGATGGTTCAGCAGTTCCCCCACAAATACTGTTTTACAAACACTATGACAACAAAAGAATTGGCAAAAACCAAAAAAGCAGCCCTACTGGCTTGTCAATGCCTTTGTGAATTGTTTCTGTGCATATCAGACATGTTCCAGGCATCTCTAAAATTCCTTCAGACTAAGGGCCTAATTATGAGTGATTCATTAAATTTAATCCCATTTGTGATCCCCTGTTTACGCACAGGACTGGATTTCGAATTTGGTTTCAATTTAACGCATCTGATTACCGGATTTGTTCAATAAAACAACATTCATCAAATTTCAGCAGGTCAAACCTGCTGAAATTTTTCAGGGGAGAACATACGGTATTTACCTATCATGCAAAATTTGGTGCAGTAAACACCAACATCTGCATGTTATTCCCCATAAACTCATAATAGGTGTCATCACACCTGATAAATCACGTACCCAATGGAATCGTTATTTATCAGTGGCAATGAAAAACACCACAACTTGTAATCAGGCCAAAGCCATTTTTAGTATCACTGGTAAGCACCCTCATTCGGTGTGTGTCTGTGTGGTGCACATAAGACTAAAAGCCTGTAAAAATAACAAAAAGTCTGCAGTGCATGCGTGAACTCTATCAGTGTGTGCTCACAAGAGTGCAGTAGGGAAATAGAAAGTGGCTGTTCACTTGCCACTCCGTTTTGTTTCAGTCCCCAATAGCTATGGTGGCATTAAGGCACTCCTTACTTTGCATACTGACACGTGTTTGCTCGTCCGCCTGCTGAGGCCAGAGTGCTACATTACAAATGGATACACTAATAGCTTTGGCAACTGTCTCACTGTTAGTATTTTTACCAGGCCGCACATGTCCTGTCTTAGTAAACAATCCACAGAATTGAGCAGCCTATAAAAACAGGCATTGGTAAAGCATCGGTTTCACCTATGTAATGAATGAAGAGCTGTTTTTATCAATCATCATTCGAAAGAAAGAAAGAGCTCCCTGACAAATAACACAGGAGTGGAAAGGATGTGGGAACAGCGGCTAGAGCTTCAGACTAAATATCAGGGGGTCCGTGTTCGAGTTTTGGGGTCACAACATCCTGTAATTCTATGCAAATCGCTCAATCTCTCGGGTGGTAAATTGTTACATAAACATGTTGCAAGAGTTAAAAGCAAAAAAGAGGCAAAAATGTATGGGAAAATAGTTCTACCAAAGCAAATATTAACAGTATTTCGGCCATGGGAAACTGATAAGAGAATCAGATGAGGGACAAGCTTTGATGAATGCAGGACATTATGTTACCGCCAATAGAAATGGAGGAAAAGTAAGTAGAATGCAGAGGAACCAAGGAGAAGCCAGGAAAGAGACGAGCGTGCATGTAAGTCCCTTTTAATTTTATATTAAAAACAATAGATTTCTCAAGCACAGTGCAAGCGTTGTGCATGTGAAATCTAAAATTCAGACATTGCGCACATCATCTGTGTCCACTGCAAATTGACATACTGTGAGAGAGGCACGATATAGCACTTCCCCTCAACAATATTTTATGTGATGTGCAACTTTAATTACAGTATGAGACACATTAATACGTTGCACGCCTAATGCAACAAAGTGGTATGCTTTTAAAATATAAAAGTGTAGTGTATGTTCCTAGAATTTAGAAGACTACTGTTTACATGTGAAAGGCACATCATAAAAATATTAAAGGACCGACCAATTACATACACGTCATGCATGTCAAATGCTAATTTCAAACTTCAGTTATTAGTATAACCTCACAATATAACACACGGAGAGAATGCAAGACTGTGGATACCAAGTGGGGATTTTCCAATGTGTATTACATTATTATGTTACCAATTCACAAATTACATTGCTCATATTTACATTGTTAGGTAATACGAAATTAAGTGATATTCCCAGAATTAAACACTTTTCAGTCAGGCATTGAATCTGAGAATAGATTCCAGGTCCCCATATCCAAACTTAGGGGCTCGGCAGTAGGCCCCTGCCCACATTTAAGCTCCTGAACATGCAGAGGCTGTTCTCAAATCAGAAGGGATTGTGCCTTGATCATTATAAAGTTTTGGCTACCCACTGTCTTCCAAAATCTGCAAAATATGGCTCATTTCTCTCAGAGAAAACAGGTTCCAGTAAAGGGGCATTTTCAAAAGTTGGATTGATTTGATTTTTATGTGGTGATTTACAGTTTCCAGTGATTTGAGCTCTCTTGGAAAAAGTCATAAGTGGCTCCCACCATTAATCTGCAAAATATTCCTAGCACTTCACTATTTGAGTGAGAAGTCTTCAACTCATTTGCCTAGTCCTTCCAGTTCAAGGTCTCCAATCAATCAATCAATCAATCAACAATTTGTAGAGCGTACTAATCACCAGTGAGAGTCTAAAGGAGCTGAGCGGGGGGGGTGCAGCTACTGCTCGAACAGCCAGGTCTTGAGAAGTCTCCTGAAGGTCAGCAGGTCCTGGGTATGTCGCAGATGTTTGGGTAGAGTGTTCCATGTCTTGGGGGCGAGGTAGAAGAAAGCTCTGCTGCAGGCGGAGGTCCTGTTGATGCATGGGACGGTGGCGAGGGCGAGGTCTGCGGACGAAAGCTGGCGGTTTGGGGTGTAGAAAGTGAGACGCTTGTTGAGGTATGATGGTCCGGCGTTGTGTAGTGTGTTGTGGGGGCGTGGGTGAGGAGCTTGAAGGTGATGTCATCTGTGGGAGCGATGAGGGCAGTTTCTGTGCTGTGATTGCTGCGGAATCTAGATTGGGACCGGTCCAGGATGATGTTTTCCTCTGGGAAGTGGTTAATTTGCTTGTTGACGATCTTTTCGATTACTTTTGCCGGGAGCAGGAGCAGGGAGATGGGTCGGAAGTTCTTGAGGTCCTTTGGGTCCGCTGTGGGTTTTTTGAGTAGGTCGTTGATCTCGGCGTGCTTCCAGCTTTCCAGGAAGGTGGGGGTCTCAAAGGAGATGTTAATGATCTTCCAGAGTTGGGGTGTGATGTTGCGATTTGCTTTGTTGAAAATGTGGTGGGGGCGAGGGTCGAATGGTAATCAGGTCTCCCTGATTACAAAACAGGTCAGGGACCAAAAACCGAGTTCCCAACAAACAAGTCAAGCTTCTCACAGCTAACCTAAATCTCAAGGCCCTTGGGAATGTGCTCAGAGAACTGCCTACCACATCTTTGCAGAGATTTAGGTACATCTATGGGGTATTTCGCCAAGCTTTCCTTCAACAGTCAAATATTGATTTTGTTATTTGCACCAGTGGGTGAATTCTCACCTCCTCCTTTTCCAGGCTTCCTTTGAGGTGCATTAGGCCGCATGCACATTTTTAAAAGGCATAGACTAGTTTGTCATTGATATGCACATACAAACTTTCCTACCTGTCTGTCACCCTCAATTTCTCAACAGTGTGGTTTATAAGTTTGTCATAAAGATTGCTTTATTGCAAAAGACATCATCCAGAGTCACTTGCAAACAGTTTTTAGGTATTTTTCAGGCCCCAATGTTTGGCATATAAATGAGTCCCTTTCTGTGACAAGGGAATTCAAGGACCTTCTAGTAACGCCACAGGCACGGCCTCCCAGACCGAAGATGGCCAACAGACAAATGGCGTAAAGAGTGGGGGCTCCTCTGTAAGTATATGGAGGCCCCCCCTATGCTCTGCCCCCAGTCAGGAGCTCTCAGGCCTGGGGCTCATGCACAGTGCCAGAGGGGGCCCCATGGAGGTTGCCCCCAGCACAGCTGGGCACAAAGTTACGTCACTGCAACAGATCTACAACAGAGGTGCTTCAAAAGTAGGGTGTGATAATCTGGGTCAGCCCAGGAAACTGCTCCTCTTAGACTCTTACCTTTGTTGAGAATCACTTTACATATTCACAGAGCAGAGTGGTTATTGTGGGCCATAAATACATACCAATATAGAAGGTTCTCCCCGTACAGAAAGTGATATTAAGTAATTAATTCGCCTTGGCTGAAAAGCATTATAAGAGCATTCTTCTTCCCTATGTTTTCAACAACTGGATTCCGTTTACAAATATTAACTTTTAGTTAAATTGAATAAACTCTCTAATTATTAACTCTGAAGCCACCACTTGATATATCTTGGTAAAAAAACAAATAAATAGGATTGGAGAATGGAAAGAGGTGAAAAATATGCTGTTTGCTCTTATTATTTACCACACAGGCTTCATGAGACACTTTTGGTTATAGAGAAAATTCATCATATGCCACAATCACAATACAAAACGTTGGTAACTTTGGTCTAGGATGGCCTAAAACTAATAAAGTCAACATATAATGTACCATTAATTAATATATGGTAGCTCTTGTTGTCACCTTGATGACCTAACACAATATCAGACCAAACCCACTATTATAGGTGCCTCACTGAGGGAGATGGAACACTGTTAAAGGGCCGAAAACATGCCTGAGTCTTGTACAGCACTTTTACGCCCTAAGAGAGGTCAAAAACCAGCAGTCCAAAAAGCTAAAAAGAAATATTAATTAGCAAAAATCAAGAGATCACCCAAGATTATTGAATTTTTCACCACATTTCACCCATTTTGGGTGCACATCCTCCATCTGTACACGCTTCTGGTCTAAGTGTGCCTTATGTCAATCAGCATACCTTCCTTCCTTCACAGAGGCAGGTAAATCTATATGGTCATAGTTCATGAAGAAAATTCCACAGAATTGACATAGCCCTAAACCATGCATTAACTAAAGTTTACAGTGGAAAAACAGACAAGGTGAAATAAACATAGGTGTGCTAGTCCTAAATTGGCATGTTTTTATTTAAATTAGGATATCTTTTAACTCGACCAAATACGTGGGTTTAATGTCCAAGATGGAGGTTGAAAAAATGTAATTGGTAGTCGTTTGTCTTGTAAATATTTTATTTGATCTGATTGGTAAACACCCAGGCTCCCCATACCAATCACAACTCTGCAATGCAGCATTGTGATTGGTCTGAGCGCTGTGACACGGTGCTCGGCCAGGGGGTGGAGGGGTGGGAATGTTCTGCATGCAGGCTGTAATGCAGCCCGCATGGTGAACAGGGAGAGTGCGCATGACTGGTTTGGGTGGCCTGAGAGGGTCGACCAAACAGCCCAGTCATTGCGCACTTAGGAGGGGGCAAACCTCTCCTCGCCTGCCCTGCTCCAAGAGCAGAGCATCCCCGTCCACCCACAAAGCAGCATGAAGCATAAAATGATAAAGACGCAAAGTCATTATCATTTTATGTTTTGTGCTTTGCACTGCTCAAAAGCAGTGTGGCAACACTCCTCCGCCATTGCAGAGGAGCCACCACTGTTTGTATATCAGGGCCATAGATTCAAATGCACTCCCTTTTTTGACCTCTAAACAAACATCAGTTAATGATCACAGTATAGCAGTTCTCTTTCATTCTGGTTGCAGCAGCCGAGGTAAGTGCACCTGCATTACTGTGAGTCATTCATTGGAAAGTTTTTAAATATTACAACTGCAACCAATGTGTTCTCCATAAATGAGGACCCTATAAAAAAAAGGCATGTATTTTTGGATTCGAAAGTCTCTGGAATACTCCGTACATGGGGCCAGAGTCACGTGACTTGTATGCATGGGCCGATGAAATGGAAATGTGTGGTGGAATGACAGCCAACCAGAAAGAACAAAAGAAAGATAGATGATGGTGCTTGGTTTATGTCTGACTCCATCACCGAAACATCACTGAGCACTAAAGTCATTCAGAGCCTACCAGTGATACACCGTAAAAAAAATTAACTTATTGTTTTCACTCCACCACAATAAAACAGTTACAACAATTTGGGAAATTACCAGGAGGTGTGAGTCCAATAAAGCGCACATCCCAATAACTTTCGCCTTTCACTAGCAGAGAATGAAAGCTGAAAAAGACTAGCGGTTGTAATGTTATTCCTCCTAATTAATAGCCAGCATCTAATTGGATGGCTTTATCTAGTGGTAATGCTATCAGGGAGTTGGCCATACCTGACCTAGTCAGCAACAGTTCATAATTGGAGTCTTGGTGTCAGACCTGATCAGCTCGCCATGGCTTAGCTCAACAGATTCTAAATGTTCAAGAAGTCAAAACTGGAAGCCGCATGCAAATAAATTTTTTTTCTCAAAGAAAAAGTGTGACCTGCACTTGTCTTACAGAAAAAGCATAATTCCCTGCGCAACTGTCACCCAGAAGGTAATGCTTAGAAAAAACCATGCATCAAAAGGTAAACTTCTTGAATGGGGAATTTCTATTTTTTTTTTTTAACAACACGTTTCAGGAATTTTAGAAATGAAAGGACCAATTAAAAAAAATCGAGTATGAGTGGATGTGAAGGAGTCTTATAATAAACCTAGCTTCTCTTCAATTTACTCCTGGAAATCAGGAGGACTACAAGAATAAATCACAGCAACATTTTTGTGAAAGGGGCCATGGTAATAAATGTGTTGGTCAAGTGAGTAACAATTTATGTTGCTATAGACCACGGGTACTCATAGTACGGCCCGCGGGCCGCTAGCTGCCCGGCAAGCCTTCCTTGGCAACCATGAGGACCTTTTAGACATCGTACCCGTGTTTTACACTGCCACTGCAAACACTGTCGCAGCGCGAGTCTGAGAAACTCTGCTGCTCTGTGGGGGCCGGGCGACCAGTAATAGAGTGG